>NC_134459.1:85498404-86698404 GCF_047948215.1 Lycorma delicatula | reverse complement strand
ACCATATTTGGTATTTAATACTGTTGAAACTTTAAAATATTAGTAATAATCTGTAAGTATATAATGTAATACAAGCGCGCGCGCGCACACACACAAACAAAGAAAGAAAGAGGTGTCAAAGAATAAGAGTGTGAAAAGTAGAACATTTGTGAAAGAATTCCTCTTTCCAGCATTATCTTAATCTGTTTCAATTCTTGATAAAGTGCGAGTATGTTTACAAACAAAACGGAACCTATTCATATACCGATATCTGAGACAATGACAAAATGGATGACTCGAGTTTTTTACTTACTGTATCTGACTGACAAAAATAAAGATAACAAACCTCATTTGAGTAATTTAGAACTCCCAGAGGGATTTACACAATGTAAAGGCATTTTACGGTAATGCATTTACGATAAAGAAATTCTCCTAAAAAAAACCTTTCATCACGGTCACTAAAAGTTAAGCGAATATTGATTTAAGTCTTTTTATGTGGTAGTATTTTAAACAAAAAATAGCTTCTCTTAAATTATGGATTTTGCTGTAATCGACAATAATTAAAAATACAATTATTTGAATATTTTATTCGAAAAAATCAATTATATATGTAATAAATTAGTTTTCAAATAGATAATTTTTTTTTTTGAAAAGAAAACAAAATAATTATTTTAAAATGTATCTACTAGGCTAACGGTAACTTCCATAAATTTTAACATATATCTACTAATAACAGGTTTAACAGCCGCTTATTTTTCAACATAAGATAGTGGAGTTTCATTTTCTCTCAACATATCAATGAAAATAAACGTAAATGATATTATAAATAAAAAAATTTACTACAGAACATAAAAACAAAAAACATTCTTATTTGTACTTGCCGAACATTTCGGCTTAAAAAATCTATTTTTAAATCAGATCCTTTTAATTAATCGTATTTTTTTATATGGAAAAAATATACTTAAAAAAAATTTCATCATATCTTCTTTATTGAGCCGAATATTCTGGTTCATATCAGAAAACAAACACCCTCGAAACATCTTAAAAATTTACCCTTTTTATTGTACATTTATCATGATCACAAGAAATACAAGGAAAACACTGTCAACTACAATGTATTCTACATACCTATCCATATAAATTGAAATGATAAAAGTTTTTTTTTAAAGTTTTATATATTGACTTTTAATTGAGTGTGTCTCAGACGTAAACTCTTGGCTTTACGAGAACGTTAAATTGGTAGGAGTACCCGATTAGGTACGTATAGTAGTTAATTTTTTTTTTTTTAAGAGTATATATATTTTAAATTCTAGTAGTCTCAAGCTTCTGATACTAAACATGAAAAAAACCCGGATAAAATAGTTTCTTTTTGTTTGTTTTATTCACAACAGAAGCTTATGGAGAAGCTTGTACGTGGGAATAAGAAAATAGAATTTTGTAAGGTATTTAAAATGCCACACCTATCTGGGATCCGAACCCGGGACTCCCGGATGAAAAGCTGGAACATTCTGCCACGGAAATCGGCTTATTATTATTATTATTATTATTATTTTGTTCTAAAATAATAAAAAAGTGTTTAATAATACTATTTTTGTTAAAAGATAATAACAAATTACAGGTCTAAAAAAAAAGAAAATTAAGAAAATATGCAAACTTAAAGAAAGAAATATAGAAAAAAGACGACTAATCCTCATTAATTTGATTCCGCCAAGTAGCAAAAAAAGAGAAGAAACTTTTATAAAAACTATAAAACAAAATAAATTTCGAGCCGAATCGAAATTGCAACGCTTTGTTTTGAACCAAACTTAAAATAAATTGGATGAAGTAAAGTTTTCCGCGATTTTAAATTAAAGCGCAAAAACAATTTATTCATAGTATTTTTAACTGTAATAGAAACAGCAAGATACCTGCATCATTTGAGGAATAATTGACACTACTCAAATCTAGGAAGAATATTGTCTCTTTTACTTCTAATTCAGTCCCTGTTATCTACAGATTGAAGAAATCTATATAAATATTGTAAATTTATATATATTACCACCATTTCAAGGTTAATTGGTAATAATAATACGTTAATGGTAATAATAATAACACTGACATGCAAAAATAAATTTAGTTTAGTGAAGAAGGCAACTGGAAATCGTCTTTCTTTTGTCTAACACGGAAAGTTTGTTAGTCTAGGGAATGGATATCTTTTTTAACAGCGACCTGGTTTATCATTGAGGAACATCTAACCGTTTGGAGAACGATATTAAGCACATATACATACATACATACGTACCTAATTTTTTTTATTTTTAACTAATGAATTAATTCAATACAGAAGCTGTACGTGTGAGCGTGAAAACGGAAATTTGTAACGTATAAAACTTATACACAAAGAATGAACTAACCGTTTGAAATTACAAGAAAATTAACTAATTTTCTACAAATATTATTGACAATTTTATTTATATATATTTAAATTTTTGTCAAAATTATTGGTAAACAATGATTAAATTACAAAAAGAATTCTACACAACAGAAATAAACTTTCCAGAAATATTTTAAGATGTAGTTTAGCGTTTAAGGAAATTGCCAGTACAGCAATGAAAGCTGATCAATAAAAATTAAGCTGATTAACGACTACAAAAATTCAATTTTATAACTTAAATGAGTAAAAAACAAACTTTTACCGGGTAACAATGAGTAGCATTATCAATCCTAATAAATTTCATTATAATGTTTAATAAATATAAAATTTTACTTTGTAAAGTAATGAATAAAGGGACAATAGCGCATGATAGTAAAAGAAATCAGGAATAAACAACAGAAAAATACAATGCGAAAGCTAAAATGAAAAGAAGAGAGAGATCGGAAAATTTATCTGATCGAAACCATACTGGCAGGGGTTGTTTCATTCTTCTATACCTCACATATATTTTTTCCTCCAGCTATATTTTGTTCATTCAAGAGGCTGTTAGGACTTGAATGAATGAATCTGCTTTTTACGTTTTGCTTATTCAATTGTAAACCTTTTCAGCACTCCATTTCTAGAAAATATATTTTCAGAACTCTTTTCCAAAATTATCAATGACCGTATATAATCTTTCAAAGTGTATTGGATTTTAGTTCACATTATGAAGTGCTGCAGTTACATAAACTGTAAGCAAGACACAATCGCACTTTGTACGATAGAAATGTTATGTGAAACAAACTGCGACTGTTTACCCAAGGGTAAAATTAAATTTTAGTCATGTGTAGGAATAAAATTCGGTATCACGTATTTATTTTTTTAAGGTATCTGAACAGTATTTGGTTCAAACTGAAACTAAGTTATAATATTTAATTATTAATTAATTTCATCATATATCTGTAGATAATATTATTTTATTACAGTGATATATTTTGAAATTTTAAACATTAAAATTTAAATCGAAAAAAAACGATTGACTCAACTCATAATTTGTTATAGAGTAAATTATCACAATCAGTTATAACAGCGATATTCCACTACCCTGATTTAAATCCACTTAACAATGTAGTTACTTTTAACTGGATTTTAGTGTACATAATAAGTATGTTTCTTTGTGGGGTGTAATTAATGAGTTGCTTGAAATCGTTACGAGCAAGCAATACGAAACGACAAACAAAATTTTATGACAGATTTTAATCTCGATAAAAAAAAAATAAAATATCTTAATATGAAATCGACAGATATAATTAGGTAAGTCCTTAATGGAAATTATAAATTTGTGAATTACTTGCGGGTAAAGCTATACATCCTGTTTGAGAAGATAATTTTAACTAACCTAATTTTATAAAAGCCATTTCATCCCACCACATAATGTAATGTAAGTAAAGTAGCCTTACAGCTACTGTCAGCTTTAAATAAAACATGTTTTATTATCTCTTATTACATTTTAGATAAATTAATACACATTAGTTTATTAAGATGAGTAATAAAATATTTTAATTACTGCATAAATTATCTTATTATGCTGAAAAATCTACCTTTTTGATAATTATTCATTTTAAGCATACCTGTACCGAATCATATATATAAGACACCAGAAGCTCGAACATATTAAAATATAAAGCAAATTTTTGTGGTAATGGTATTTCTCAAATTTCTTCTTTATATTCAATGTACTAAACATCGTTGTTTAATTTATATAAAAGCAAATAATGAATGTTTCAGAAACTTGATTTAGCTGCAGCTGTTATAATTTTATAAATATTTTAACTGTTGAATGAAAGAAATAAATTATGTTGAAAGAAGGTAATATAATTGAATTAATAGAATGCCTTTGTTTGTTTGTGTATGTGCGTAGGTGCTCGCGCGCGCATGGGTTAATTTTTATTCCAGATATTACAGAATCAGTTGCACGGATTTTAATTAAAAAGATATCAGAGGATTTGGATCAGCCATATTAATTATATATATACATATATAATATAGGATTTTTAACCAAATCTAATAGACACGGTTCACGATTTTCTCCAATCTGAAAAGTAGCATTTTTTAAAACTCGTTTAGTATTCAATTGAAAATATATATATATATACTTTAGAATTTTCATAACAAAATTATTCAGTCGAAAGTTGGATATCAAGTTTTAAATACTACAAATAAAAATTAAAACAATATAATTAAATAAAACAATTTAATAAACCAATAAATATGAAAAATACTAAATAATTTTCATTGAGTAGCTAGAAATGAAATGGAAAAATAGTTCATAATCGATTCTAAAGACTATTTAAATAAATATAGTTTAAATATTAATTTTATAATATTAGCTTGTAAAATAATCATAATCAAAGAAAATGTGTAATTTAATCAAAATAGCTGGCAAAATATTAATAAAATAATATTATAAGTTTAAAAACAATTCCAATAAATTACTAAACACTAATTTAAAATAAATTATATGGAAATTTCTTCAAGGTAAATTACTGATCAGGGTGGATGAATGGTAAAATCTTTGTTTTTTTTTTATTCAGTGGTTCTAGATTCAAGTCCCGGTTAGCCTTAGGAAATAACATTTTTCACTCGTTGCAAAATATTAATTCATCTTTATCATTCATCGGTAGCTGTTACAGGGTCCCAGCTAGCATAAATATAATATAAAGGAGTATTAAGTTAGTTAAGTAACAATTCAACTCTAATTACTGTTCTGAGGCAAAAGATTGTAGATAATTAATTATGTTCAACTAAATCATAGACATTTCTTTTTAAAAAGTTTAAAAATTGTACCAAGAGAAAAGTAATGGAAGATTCACATGTTATTCTAAAAACAAAATTAGTAAATAAGGTTTGAGGCTAACGTTTATTGATAACAACAATTAAATACCTCCAATTTTCATGAGTAAGCATATCTTTACCTCCTATTAATATTACTGCGGTTATGAAAATTAGAAATAAGAACTAAGAAAATATTTTTAAACTAGCGAGACCCATACAATAAATCCTGGGCTAGAAATCTGCCTGTCAGAGAACGTATGACTAGTCGTTTGTCAAATTTCATAACAAACAATATTTACCCTTTTCTTTTCAGTAGATATGTTGAAATAATTTATTAGAGATCTACTATAACAAGGGTGTTTTTTCCAAATGTGATTACATTTTAGAAATTTTTAATCTTAAATATATTTCTATAAAATCCTGGAATTAACAATTCTTTTTTTACCTGTCAAATATGAACCAGTTTTTTCAGCTAATACCATGTCACAGCTGATGAGTAGGTTAGCGTTGCCTTTACTTACGAGAAAAGACAGGTCAAACCAAGCAAGAAAAGACATTTAACAGTAGCTACTTCTCAAAATTGTGTGCAACCTTTCATTTCTTTAATTACAGTATATTTTAGTTTTTTATAAAAAGATGCAACAAGCAACCAATACATTTACAACAGGAACAAAGGAAATAGCTATCTATTAACAAACTGCGGACAAAGCTACAAAAGTTGAAACTTCGGGAATATTATACGAATCAAACGATCAAACTGTTAATAAAAAAAAGGGGGTTGAAATGGAAAATGGAAATAAAAACATAAGCAATGGTCGTAAAGAGATCTACACTGGCAAAAAAAAAGAAATGAATTTCGTGTAGAAGTTCACTATCTATAAGGCCATGAAATGTTTCCTTTTTTCAATTGTAAAGTAAACTGAATTTTATACGTACAAGTATAACAGATAATAAACAAATTAGATATTTTAAATAATTTAATTATTTTTATCTGAGTTATCAAATATTTGATTGGTTTAATACTACTGGAGAGTAGAATGGAATGGAGATTCCTTGCTGATATGTGCTGATTTTTTTTAACATAATTTCCATGTCCTTTGTTGTCAGGCGACTTTATTAATAAAAAAATATAATTATAATTCTTTAATTTCAAACAGTATACATAAAGGTGATGTTTAATAAACAGAAAAAAAAAATTGCGTATTATTTTTAATATTCTGAGTGGAATATTCATCAATGAGTTAATAAATTAAAAAAATAAATCCAGATTCATAACCTTTAGTTAGCAAACAAGATTAAAACAAAAATTTACTGTATATTTTTAATAATAATTAAAAGTAAATATAACGTAAATTTAAAAAATGTCATTAAAGTATAATAAATTACCATTAAAAGAAAAGGTATGACAGAAATAAATTTTTTTAAATATATTACTTACATGTATATGTGTGACTTTAAATATTCAGCCAGATGTTAGCTAAACTTTCAGTATAACATTGAAATGAAGTTTTGCCGATTCATTTCCATATCAAAATGTAAGAAAACTAAACTTTATAATATCAAAAAATATATCTAAAGAGAAGTAAGAAGAATACAGAATGGTAAAATGAAGAAATAAAACTAAGAAAAGGAAACGTAGAGTAAAAAAAAAAAATTTTTTAAGAAATAAAACAGTAAAGAAAAACAAAAAAAATATGAGGAGGTATGCATTATAGAAACCAATAAAAACTTTCGATTTAAACTTTTGAATTATTTAACTGGGATATCTTAGACGTGTTTTCTACGTGACTGTTTGTACAAGACAAAGTGCAAGACATCATAACCCTCATCTTTAGAACTACTTTCCATGTTCTGTCTTAATGTAATGTTTATTACTTCTCTATGCATTCCTTTATACAAATGTTTTCAAAATATTTTGTTTGCTTTTACAAGATCAAAGTTATGATAAAAGGAAATGTTACTGAATACCTACAAATAATACCCCAATCCCTTAGATATACTTACATTTGTTATTATAATTTTGTCCTAGATTTTACCTTTTTATTTCTGAAAGGAAAATCAACACCTAATGAGTTTCTTTCGATTTAAAACGTATTTACTCGTCGGTATCAAAATGGTAAAGATAATACTACATACAATTTTTCACAAATTTTAATAAACACCTGAAAATATATTTATAAATTTACTTACTTAACCTAATAATTAGAATTATTATGTTAAAAAATAAAACTTTTTCGTTGTACGCTAGCTTTTACAAAAATTAAACGAATAACTACGTATTTTATATTTTTTATTATATATGCACATTAAAAAAAAACTCTGTCACGGTAAGTGAACCGGAGAGTGGATCTCCGGTTTTAGTTTAGAAAGAAAGGATGTTGCACTGTTGTAATGATCTTTGAAAATAATTTGGCTTTCGCTGTTTTAGCTAGCTTTCGGTGATTTTTTTAAAATATTCAGCCAGATGTTAGCTAAACTTTCAGTATAACATTGAATATGATATTAGTATGAATAGAATATGATATTAGTATGAATAGAATATGATATTGAGTATGATATTAACATATGATATGTTAATATCATATGTTCTTTTATAATACTATGAGCTACTGTACATTATTCCAGTAAATAAATTATACTTGTTTATTTGTTTTTTCTTCCTCCTTTTCACAAAGTTGTTGAGTTATGACAGTATCAATTGCTTAACACTGCTTCTTGCCAACAACCCAATTTGATATTAATACCCATAATTTGTGTGGATTTAGAGCGTCATCCCAAAAAAATAAGAAGTTAAAATTGACCCAAAACGATCAAAACAGAAAACGGTTTGAAACGTCAAAAAAGATTTTTTGAACGTAAACCTGTTCTTTATACCAGATCACATTCAGGATTATTGCAAAAGTATAAAGCAAGTATTAAATCAAAACTAGCTTGCACGTGGCGGTGCTCGTAAAAATCTGATTTTGGCTTCATACATGATATCTTGAATTTTAATCATATCGAAAAACCAAATTTCCTCTATTTATGCTCGTAAAAATTTAATCTTGGCTTTCTAACACATCTCCCTTCAAGTTACAAAACGAAAACCTTGAAACGTACACAAAAACCAAACTTATTGCCTCTAACTTCAGTTCCGGTGAACCAATTCGCTTGAAGATCAGTACAGCTCTATTTCCAACAGGTGTACATCGCCCCAAATAGTTTCGTCAAAATAAGATTTACGTCCCGTAAAGTGGACAAAAAATGTTAAAAAAAAAAATAAATATATATATATATACAAATATATTAATGCGCAAGATGTATTTCTATAAATCAAGTACATTTTGACAAATGCAAAAAGAAACTGTTTGTGGGCGATAAATTAACGTATTATTAATATAATTATTTTTTACCTTTAAAGACTAAAGGGATATCTTCAGCACGCGAGAGAATGGAAAATATATTTTCTCGGAATTGAGAATTAAATTTAAAAAAAATTATAGTTCACTATGTTTACATGTCAAAAAACCAACCGGCATATAGCGGAGTTTAATTTGTATTGTTCACCGGAAATGGAATTTGGTCAGTACACGAGGTCATGTCACAAAAACTAAAATTGTTAGATTTTACAGAAAGATACGACGAAATATTTAGTTTTTACTAAACAATAGCATGACATACGGAATGGAACCTGGAAATTTTGCATTAGGCCCGCAAATACAGCCCGACTGAGTGATCACTAGACCCGATACGTTTGTAAAACAGGACCAAAAGGATTGAGATATATAACTTTACTCGGGGATCGGCCGGCAAATATTCAAGAATAATAAGGAAAGTAATTATCTAAGTACAAAAACTGCTTTATTACATTTTGAAAATAATATTCGGACATTCGATTTCCCAGTTCACGAAATTTAAATTTATGAAATAGACTAGAAACATATGTATGTCAATCGGTATTAGAATCTTAGTTTACGTTTTTCCAGTGACTAATAGGAAATTATAATTAATCTTTGTTAAGGAAACTGTCAACGTAATTGTAAATAAATTATTGATGTTTATATTTTTTCACGGTAAAAAATTAATTTTAAATATCAATTTCTACGATTAACGAATTTAATAATCTCCTTATTTTCATTTGCAATTTTGCTTTTTTTTAACCTAGAATATCATACTGTAATATAACATTCATTCTATGTACGTACAAGTTTTTGTTTTATTTGTAAATTAATACGGACTAAAATGATTGATTTATTAACACACATGGGCATCTTCATAATAATGATACTATCAGATAAATTTCTATTTAAAAACAACAAATTACTTTGCAAATGTTACGATTTTGTATTCAAAACAAACGTGATGAATTAGTTATGTGTAATAGTTTTAAAAAAATTTTACAAATTAATGAAATTCCACAGTTATCCTTTTAAAATTTCCAAAGAAGTAACATTTCTTGATAAGTTATATAATTCTATTTTTCAAATACAAGTGTATTTTAACGGGTAATCGTAAAAATACATGCGTACAAAGTTAATAATTTTAGATGAACTTTTATAATACAGAATCTAATGTATGAATATGTAAAAGATTAAGATACAGGCATTCACTAGTTTTTAATAATAGTGTAATTTGGGAAAAATTTATTGTAACTTTTGACACTTCATAACAAGCACCTAACGTGCGGAAAAAGAATGAAATATGACCCAAACATGATTCCAATCCTCCCAGATCAAAGTTGATGAAAAATAAACCAATGACATTTACTCTTGCATATCCCAAATTACAATTACGTATCAACGACCCCACAGATTACTTCAGTAACTTAACTAATCAGAATATCGTATTTTCCTAACCACATGTACGAATGCGATTGACCAATGAAAACGTCACTATGTCACACTAACCACAATGTAAAAGGAACTGACAAAATATTAGGCCGCGAATTCCCCCGAACATAATACCTGTTTTTTAACCAACCATACGGTGTGAATGAAATTTATCATTTGGAATACAACAAATTTTGACCAATAAAATACCGGCAGTCATTAAATACAAAACACTACACAGTATCATATACAAGACGAAACTTTATATTTTATCAGACACAAAGACTGAAAACCGTCCATAAACCATTTAATTTTGACCAAACATAAGAGAGAGAATTATCGTCACCGTTATTTTATCCGATAAGCATAACAATAATATTAGGTAACCAATACAAATCCGTCTATGATTCAACATTTATATATGAATAACAACCCACTGTACACAGAATTGTAAGTTTTCAATTTAATAAAAATAACACACACACACACACACACACACACACACACACACACACACACACACACACACACACACACACACACACACACACACACACACACACACACACACACACACACACACACACACACACACACACACACACACACACACACACACACACATATTGCAGAATCATGTTCAGGACAGTCCAAAACGTAAAGAAAGGTTGGTCCTCGCTCCTCTCAATACCCCTTATAAAATTTGACCGAGCGCTGTAAAAATTTCTAAAAATTCTTTGGAAATCCGCTAAAAAATGGAATTATTCGAGAATAGTACGCGTAAATCCAACTGTATGATGCAAACAATCTGAATAGAATATCAAAAATAAGTTTCTGAAGATTTTTTCGTCTGCTTTTCTGATAGTAGTGAATACTACGAGTATGGTTATCGTGCCTAAATCATATTTTCTCGTTCATATGTGTATGTGTGTGTGTGTGTGTGTGTGTGTGTCTACACGCAAATTTATTGAAGTATGTATGGGCAAAAAATTCGGGATTTCCTGTATCAAAAAATCTTCCATTTTACCACTACATAGAAAAAGTCATCTATGCATGAGACATTAATAATGCTAATGTTTGGAGTAGCAATCAAAACGTGTTTAATTAAATCATAATTGCTTAATAGTTCGTCTAAATCGTGAGAAAATTAGTTGGGTTTACTAGCGACTACAATCGAATTTGACTGCTGTTGATGAGATTTTTTATTAAATTACAAAGTACTAAAACCATCAGGAGTATTAATATGAATACATATTACATAAATTCGTTTAAACAGATGAACTTATTTTTTATCAGCATACAATGATCGGTTTTGTTTGCAAGAATATAATTTTTAGCTTAAAAAGTAAACAACACAAGTTTATTTAGTAGATACATCGTTATGAAAATGTGTAAATTAATAATTTGACGATTATATTTTAAAGCGGAATTAATTTTCATTGCAGTCTACTTTGCGTACAAAACTGTACTCACGTCCTTTGTTTTAGCAAATAAAACTAAGATTCGTTTTTTAAAAACGAACTTAAAATCATCAATTCCTGAATTTGAAAGAATGAGTTCAAGGTTACGTAAGAATGAATATACACGTAAGTTAGTTAGTCCATTGCTTCCAAATAGAAAAAAATCAAAACGACAACCGTTCAACAGATTTTCTTAAATAAATATACAATATTTTAATATTTATAAAACTCCTTTTGATTTTTAAAGTACATTCCATTTAAAGGTTTTTGTTTTATTGATTAAATTTTTCAGTTTACTCGATCAAATATAAAAACAAAACCTTGGACGATACAGAATGAACATAACTTCCAAACAGAATAATGAGAGAGATCGTTAAATGCACTGATAAAAAATAAAGCTTCTATGAAAGGTTAAATCCAAGAAATACAACTTGCATGAGGTCAAGCATTGCTTAAATGGAATGAACTTTGTGTGTAAAGTGAGTACAACAGGAAAGAGAAGCTCAAACTGTACGAGGGATGTCTTGTAGAAGCCACTTTGAATTGCTGAGTAAGCCTGCTTTGTGCCTGAATGTTCAATCCGTAAACGTGTGGGAGTTTCTACTAACGTTCATCAATGAGAAGGGTGAAAACTGTGTAGTAAACGAGAAACACCAAACATAGTAGATATAAGCAACTATCAAGTAACCCTTTAGTTGTATAGCATTAATTAGACTAAACTGTGCAATTACAAACGTTAGTATAAATAAACATGTCTTTAGAAATGCTGTTAGTATATAGAATATATACTAACAGCATATATTTATTATATATTATATAGAATATATACTAACAGCATTTCTAGACATGTTAATAATGAAGTAAGTTAATATGATTATTTCGAATAATGCAATCCAAATTTTTAAAGTAAGAAATGTAGTTTTAAAAAAAATCTGATGATATTTCCAGTTAATAGTAATATTAGAAATAGAATATAATTAAAATATAATTTTAAGTAATTTATTTAACACTGAATGTTTCCTTAAATTCCTTACACATTTTTCATGATACAATAACAATGAAAACTTGTGAACCAATGTAAGTAACCCCCAGGGTAAACTATCACTGAAATTTTAATGATATTTAGACATTAAATATTTTAAACGGGGCTGTCCCAGCATAAACTAAAAATATCTTTTGATATTTATCCCATCATGATTTATTTTATTCCAATATAGCTACCAAACATATGCTGATTATTCGTAGTACAACCACTTGAAATTAAAACTCTATCCTAATGATAAAATTGAAAATATTACTGCCCGTACGATCTAACGTATTTTAATTTTATGTATAGAAATATATGCTTTTATTTAACTTATTTCCGTGTCATGTTCGTCTCTATGTTCAAAACCTTGTGATTGATTTTAAACCAACTAAATGAAATTCTAGCAAGTTGAACTTGTGCACGCACATTCGTTGTTGATGATAAAGCAATGTGGTGCAATAACTTCCATTGAAAAATGGATTTTTTATATAAACCTTTTTAAATTATATTTTTGCAAACTTGTATCTTGAAGCGCCCTCTTCGTCTGATACTTAATGTTGCTAGGTTTTTCGATATTGATATCAGTCAGTTTTCGTAATTTTCTGTTAGCTTCAGAGCAATGGTAAATTTTTGGAATATTATAGACAGGTTACTCAATCTTTTTTTTGATTTTATAATGATAGTCATCTACTGGCTACGTAAGTATTTCTACTCCACCTTATCTTAGAATTAAAATTGATGAACTTTATATATGAAAGTTCTTAATATTTTTTCAGGACTAAACTTTTTAGAGCTACTGCTCTTCTTGGTTCATACTGTGATGCTATGAAAATCACCAAACGAGTCATACTGTTATTATTCTTAGATATATGCATTGTAAATTAGGCCATAGGAAAGCTCGTCATACAGCTATTATTTGTAGCCGTGAGTTTGTCGACGCATCCTGGAATAACCTCTGGTACACTTCCAATGCTTAATAAATTTGATATCTTAAAAAACCTGAAATTTTTTGTTTAATTTCTACTATTCCTAATAAAAAAAAAATAAATAAATAAAAATTAAAAAATACAAAAGATACTAGTTTTTATTTATTTTAATCTTTTAATAGACTATCATCCCCCATCACGGCTTCACCCGAGCTATATGGTTACTTGGGTATCCCGTCGCGGGTTTTTTATTTTATTTTATGTTTTTTAGTCAAGTAAGGGGGTGGCAGCTGCAGCCATTCACGTTGCACAGACACTAACAGAGGCATGGGCTATTAGTTAAGCCGCCGCGTCGTACACCGTCGCACCCTTTAAAAAATCGAAATTAAAAAACATCGAAAATGGTTTTTAAATATATATCTGAAGTTATATTTCCAAACCCCCTAATAATAGAGCATTCCCGTCGCGGCTTTGCCTGCATTTTATGGTTACTAGCATTTCGCGTCGCGGTTAAGGAACATTAAGCTGTCCATGACTAGCTTCGCTCGTCCTTTCCGTCTAGTCGGAGGGATCTGCCACTTGGACCCCGCGGTGTTCATTAAACTCAGCTGTTAGAATAATAATCATAAATAAAAATTAAAGCCTGTTCAAATATAAAATATATCAGGATATTTTAATTTCTTCTGAGCAACAGCTTAATCAGTACAGGACCAAAAACTTCGAGTCATCTATGATTGTGAGTTTTAAAACAGTCGACCTCCATTTTAAAATTATTAGTTATAACTGATTACCCGTACTTCGTACGGGTAAGAATGCATTTTTCCCGGTTTTCTAGAGCATTTCTAGAGCATTTCTAGAGAAACACCAATAGTTAGTGACTGTACTTAGTCTTTCATTTTTAAAAGGAAGTTTTTAATTATGTTTATGTTTTTTAGTCAAGTAACCGGAGGCAGGTGAAATCAGTCGCGTCGTACATACAGTAACATTGGCTGTGTTGGTTAAGTTGCCGTACACCGCGCACCCCTAAAACGTCGACATTTAAAAAAAAAAGAAATTGATTTTTAGATATTTATCTGAAGAGTATTTCCAAGCCCCAATCTAGTGAATATCTCGTTTTAATATACTCGGAAATGGGCAAAATTTGAAATCATTGTTTAAATTTTTTTACCTTTCTCCATTAAGTTTGAATTTCGAAAAATCTATCAATTGGTTTTTAGATATTTACATGAAATTTACAAACGCACGCGCTCACACACACACACACACACACACACACACACACACACACACACACACACACACACACACACACACATACACACCAAATATCACGTTGATAACTTAATTTGTTATTGAGAAATTAGAAAAAAAACCGATTTCAAAAAAAAATTAAGAATTCATTTCGATTCTTACTATTAACGCCACCGCAGCTACAGCTTTATTTAAAAACAAAGTAGTCAATCGGTGGAAAATGGGCCGATATAGAGTCTAACATAAATAAATAAATATTTATTTTATAAATATGTTTTAACCAAACTAACCTACGCTCGCTAACCTTGACTAATTAACACCGTAATTCTTTGAGTATTTATTTAATAAATTCAGTAATTATTGCAATTTGATTATTTTAAAATCTAGAAATTTATTTTTATATATTCACATGAAAATTACACATAACCAAAATCAAGTTGATATCTTCATTATTTACCGAGAAATTAAAACAAAAAAATGGTAAATTTCATTGTTATTCGATTTTAAGCTTTTAAATTTGGAATCTCAAAATATCTTTTCTTATTATGCACTTCCACCGTAAGAACATGTAAAAAAATTTTCATCATTTTATCTTCTGTAGTTTTTGATGAGCGTTGATGTATCAGTCAGTCAGGACAAGTTGCCTTGTAGGTACAGATATAGTAAATAGGTTTTATTCAAAATGTTTGGATAGACCAATCATTTAGTCCATTCTACTTATACTCAATCTTACTGACATCTTACAACGATTACTCTATTAATTTGGTAATTTTTACACAAAAAAAAGAAGTAATATATGTGCTGAGATTTTTAATTTTATCCACCTATCTCATATTGAAAATTTAACTAATTGAGTGTTTAACACATTTAATTAGTGTATTATTTACATTATTTACAGCAATATAAATTTAATATTATTACTATTTGGTCAATAAACATTTATATTGATTAAACTGATTATTGAAAAAAAATGATGAAATAAATGCCGCTTTCTAATGATACAGTATCAAGGTAAATCAATGACATAGCTGCCGATGTTCGCGCTCAGATAATACAACAAGTGAGTTCAAGTGAATTTCTTGGTATTCAATTTGATGAATCAGCTGGCCTCCAGTGGCGTGAGAGGTAAGTCTCGGCCTTTCACCCGGAGGTCCCGGGTTCGAATCCCGGTCAGGTATGGAAGTTTCACACACGCTACAAATTATTCATCTCATCCTGTGAAGCAATACTTAACAGTGGATCCGGAGGTTAAACAAGCAAAAAAAAAATTTGATGAACCAACAGATTTTGGTGTCTTATGTTGTTGATGTCTTATGTTTTGTGAGAAGTGAATGCGATAGGGAAAATATCAAAGAAATTCATCAAAGAAAATATATTACTTTGCAAATGTCCTGTTCGTGCAACAGGACCTTTTGATGTTTTTTATGAAGCTACTAAAATCTATAACATACATAGACAAAATGTATTCGATGCGTAGTAATGGTACACAGACGATAACAGGAAAGAGCAGTGGATTTCTGAAAAAATTAAAAGACCGTCTTATACAAAGTGCGCAATGGACGCACTGCTTCCTTCACAAATGCTCTTGCACATAAAAATATGCCGGAAAATCTCAGACAAATTCTTTTTAAAGCTGTAAAAATGGTTACATTTTAATTTGTAATGTTTACATTTTATTAAATGTCAACCGGTAGAGAATAGGCTGTTTACTAAACTACGCGATAAAATGGGCGAAAAGTATAAATCTCTTCTTTTCCATACAGAAGTCAGATGATTATCGAGAGAAATGTTAACCCGATTTTTAGAACTGCGAGATGAATTAATAATACCTTTCCTGGATAAACAAATGCCTTTCTCCGTGTTTTTACGGAATAATGAGTATGTGGTGCTGTTGACTTACTTAACTGATGTATTTCGCATTTAAATACTGAATATTAATTTAAATACAGAAATATGAATGTGAATGTGAATTTACAATGACGTGATAAAAGCATTTTATTATGACAAAGTTTATGTTTTCATTAAGAAGCTCGATACCTGGATTATTCCCCTTCAAAGAAAAAATTTTGATATGTTTCAACTCACTTCCGATTACATTGAGAAAAAATTTGGATGAAGCACGAAGATACATTTGGGTGAGCTAAAAATTCAGTTGGAACAGTATATTCCCGAAGATAAAAATAATTTCTCGAAGAGATGGGTACTGAATCCATTTAGTGAAAAAGTTGCTTAATTAAAAGCTGAGATTCACAACCAGCTCATCGAAATTTCTCCCCTTAAAACGATACAACTACAATTAAATCAGAAAATGTAGATATGTTTTGGTTTGCTCAACGAAGTGAATATGGAAATTTAATCACAGAAGCATTGAAAATATTAATCGCTTTCGCCATGTTTTACCTCTGTGTAAAGAGTTCTTCGTCCATGGTCGCACTAAAAAATAAATAAAGGAATCATATTTTATCACTTGAAAACAACTTGCTTTTGTTTGTCTCTAACATAGATCCACGTAGAAAAATCTTTTAAATGAAAAACAAACGCAACCATTTCATTAATTTATTTTCTTTACTTTTGTACTTAGAAATGTTTATAATAAACAATTTTTTGTCATAAAATTATTTCATTATTATTTACGTGTAAAGTTGTATACTAATTTCGCGACCACAAGGTTGAGAAACGTTGATTTAGAGCATAAATGGGCTTAGGTGATTACATCTCTATTTTTATTGAGTTATTTTTAAAATAAAATGATATAATTATTGAAAGAAACGATGGTAATTATAAATAGATATAATATTTTTTACTGTCTTGTTAATAAAAAATTAATTTTACAATAATGAAATAATAATTTATATTTATACTATCGCACCCAACAGACGTTGTTCTGACGCGGCATTATTCTGTAATAAATGCACACACATTAATATAAGTAACTTAATTAAGTTAAAATTAGCAGGAATGTGTTCTAAATTTCATTAGCATGATATTAGTATGAATTTTATTACTATGATATTATCAATTTGTGATTGTTGTATTATTGTAATGGGTTTATTGATTAATTATGTGTAGTATGGTTAATATTTATTTTCACTAAATATTGAGATGTCCGATGAAAATCGAATTAAAAAATCGAAACGTCGTAAAATTAATAATTAGTGTAATTAATAAATTTTCATCTACATTACTACTAATTTTCACTTAACATCATTCTAAAAAAGTACCTCCTACATATTTTTTTTTTTTTATTTAATAATTTTGATGTTTCATAACCATGTCATAACAACAGCTAAATTAATCAATTAATAAAAAAAAAAAGCACTATAAAAAAGCAACGTAGTTAAAATTTTAGTAGACATTTTTATCATTTTTCTCATTGTTTATTTTAACATCTATTTTACCAAATTTTAGATAATTGTAAATTAAAAATAACTTTAGTAAACTTTTTAAAAAATTTATCAGTTAAAACATTATAAATTGAATTTTTTAAATATACTTTAAACTATATTATAAGTAACTTATATTTGAATTTTATAAATGTTATAATTTATTTTACAAACTTAAATTTTTATTTTCAAACAGCCGTTCAATACTTCATAAGTTGCATAGAATCAAATGAGAACTGACAATTTAAATTTGTAGGTTAAGTTGATTGTTATTGAATGCACGTGTATAAATCATTAAAATTCATGAAAAAACATGTAAAATACTCACTTCAATACTGCACCTTACAAATTTGCACAATGTACATTTTTTAATTAAACTTTAAAACGTTATTTCAATAAATAATAATATAATATAATATTCTAGATAAGCGCGCAATTCTAGCAGAATCGGCAATGCTTCGCTATTGCTAGATCTGAGTATACATACAGATTAAATGACAACAATTGAAAGTTTCATAAAACCTTAAAAAACTGAACATTAGCAATTTAAGAAAATTTAACCTTTCACTTTATAAAAGTCAGAATGTAAATAAATCCAATTGTCAGAACAGCACTACCTATCAGATTTAATTCAAACTATTCTCTAAATACGAATTTTAATGTAAGAACAACACTAAGCTACGACGCAAGTAGCTGATATGCGAAAAAGCAACAAAATAAAAAAAAACTCCTAGAATCAGCTCGCAGCACCAACTATCGGGTTTGACTGATAAACCAAAAATTAAAAAAAAAACTTCTAAAACGCGATTACAGCTCTGCCTACCGGACCCAATTGTGAACCTTAACCATCCCAAGATCAACAACACATAAATAAATTTAAAAAAACATTTTTACTTCAATACTGTAACTTACAAATTTGCACAATGTATATTTTTTAATTACACTTTAAAACTTTATTTCAGTAAATAATAATATAATATTTCTCAGTACGCGCACAATTCTAAACGCGATCGCAGTGCAGCCTACTTGTTACTTAATCAGTTGTGATTTTGTTTACATTGGCAACGGCCATACGGGCTCTTTGTGATTGGTCGTTGTGTTTGACAGCGGCCATCTTGCATTGATCTGATTGGTTTTCCTTTGTTTACATTTCCATCTGATTTATTAGCCTCTTATTTATTAAAAAACTGTTATCTCGCGATTTTTTGTAACACAATAATAACACAAAATTACGAAATATTTTTCTCGATTTGATCGAGCACCAACTGTCGGGACAAACTAAAATTAAAATACAATATTATTGAATATTCGATACTGCGATGGTAGTGCAGTCTGCCGGATCCAATTTAAAACATTCCAAAATCAACAACTCCTTATAAATAAAAAATTAATTAAAAAAACATTTTCCAGTGGACCAAATTGTGAATCTAAATCATTCTCGAATCCCCTTGAACACAAACACAAAATTTCCTCAAAATCAGTCCAGCCGTTTAGGAGGAGTTCACTTTCATACATACGCACACAAAAAAAATATATATAAAGATAACCAGTTAATTGGAATTAGACACAAAACATACTTCTTGAAAAGTGTAATTCTTGATCAAAAAGGTAACCTTTAATATCATTTTAATTTTTTTACGTCTTTGACGTTTATATTTTTTAATTTTTATTATATCAGGAAACCCAAATTTCCAGATCGAAAAATGTTTGTTCTGTTCTGCTATCCCAGATTAGAAACTTATTAATGTACACAAACAGACTGAGGAAAGAGGAGGAGGTTAAATTAAAAAACATTAAGTTAAAACGAGGCTACCTCTGGATCATAGTAGTGCAACACCAACCAAACAGGATTATTGATACAAAATGATCCTGTTTGTCTAGTTTTATTTGATCAAGGTGAAAACAAAGTATGTAACTGTCCCCTCTAAAAGGGAATAATAGATATCAAAGTGTGGATGATGAATGTATAAACTTATTATCGATAATATGGGAAGTCATGAGGTAGCTATAGTATGAAAGCTGAAAATGCAATAGTGAAAATTTACTCGGTGACAGTATTAGTAATATGAAATATTAAAACTCAGTTTGACGAGGACATGCAATTAAAAATAATTTAGTAGGTAATGATAGTAACATCCAAACTGTTTTCTTTTAATGAAATCCGATCAAACAAACGTTTGGAGTCACTGATGGATATTCTAAATCGAAAATATGTAATTTTTTTACATTGTTTTTTCTTGTCATTTTTTGATTTCATAATGACGTAACAGACTAAAAGATTTTGAGATGAAATTAAATTTTCATTCATTTAATAAGGTACAGATTTTAGTGGTAATAAAACATTTCGTTCAAACTGCAAAATTACGATTCTTAGGTAAATAAATGAAGTTGATATAACAGAAAAAAATTAAGATATTGTTAATATTTGATACAATTTACTCATTTTTCAGAGAAAGAATTAAGAAGAAAAGAAAATTTAAGCTGATAGTAGAGAAATTACATAGGTCTTGAAGGGTAAAAAAATTTTCATAAATGAACATCCACAAATGAGTGGAAAATGCAGGAAAAAGTATTTTGATTATTTTGCAACAAGCAATACAGTGTTCGAGAAAAACAGCGATCGTTATTTCCCTTTGTTCTTGAAATTGTTCAGTGTTTTCTGTTTTTCTTATTAATTTATTTTCTCCGCTTTTTATGAAAAAGCAAACCACACAGTAAAAATCATGTATCATGTATTAATATGTATTGCATATTAATTATGTATTTCCAACGTCTTATACTCGTTATTATGCTTCATAGAATATATTTGAAATGATTTACTCCATTTTGAAGGATATTTTTAAAAATATTCAGAACACTTCAAATAAGTAAAACTTTGTTTAGGTTAGTCGTTTAAGTTGTATATAAAGTCATCGTTTATTGTATTTATGCAACTGTTATTTATTATAAAATATCAGTTGTAAGTAAAACTAAAATCTATTAATGTATTTAATTATATTTGAACGAACATTATTTAGTCAAAAATAGTGGCACGGCCACCCACAACACATTATCACATGGTGAATATTTGTTTTTATTCAACTTAATATGCACTCTCAAGTACAATTTTGTGTATGTTAAAAAACAAAACTTTAAAATTAAAATATTTTCTTGAAATAGAACTTCTTTAAGGAAATATAAAAAAAAACCTGACAAAACAGTTGCAGGACTTACCCGGAATGCGGCTTTAGCCGCGTGACGGGAAAGTCCTAACACTGCGGGATGTTTTTGATGCACGGCTTACACACACAACGTAATTAAAAATATTTATAATTTTATTTAATTCAATGTTTCTAACTAAAACGCGGCGGCGACGGTCGGCAGCTGATGCCGACCGTGAGGCTTATTGCACCAGGTACGAATCAACCAGGCGATCGACTTCAAGACCCAGTCAGACTGAGTTACATTTTTATTTTATATTACTCATTTATTTAACGCTAACTCTCACCTATGACGTTACAACATAGCGGTAGTTTAGAGAATTTTTTGGCGTGGGGGTGCGGTTTTGCACATATTGTTAATTTTTAATTGTTAACAAATGTGTAAGAAAAATATGACCTTAATTAGGTGAAATCACGAGATACTGAGGGTGACCTTGCTCTACCGTCTTACTTCCTTTTAAGTTGAAAATTTAATCTTAATCTTAATCTTAATCTTTTAAGTTGAAAATTTAATTGCATCAATGCCCCATATATAGAAGTAATCTAAGTATAGAAGAAAAACTCCCATATATGTTTCCAATATCATCAACCAATTATGATTGTCACAGATTGTGGAATTGTGGTTGTCACAGAGCATCTCGAAGATTTGAATACTGTTAGAGAATTTTGTATATTCCTCCTAAACTTTATGAAGCGGTACGATGTTTTAGAGTAAATAATCCACTATATAAATATGTAATTGTAGATAATGAAGTACATTTCGTTGAACAAGACTTCATAAGAATCATTGAATCATAACGGACAATAAATACAGAAGTTAAACATCGGTATGATGCTTATAAATAAATCATTGAAGTATCATGGAACCAAAATTCACGAAACGTATTCGTTACAAGATTTGCTGGAGCTCAATTTTGTGCAACGGTATTAGCGTATATATTGACAGCTCATTTATTCACCAGAGACAGATGGTCTAAAAACACTCTAGGTGATATGATTGCAGGAGATTGAATCTACTTAAAATTATAACACAGACAAATAAAAATGTATATCTTACTGATGAACATCGATACTAAGTGCGACATTTTGGAATCAACAAAGATTTTGTATTATCATGAATTTCTCTATAGACTATGATGATGAAGCAGAATTTAATCTTGAAGGAGAATTGAATGAACAAATCCCAACTAAATAAATTGAAAAACAAACAGATTCGTACAGCAGCAATTAAATTCAAATAATTGTATAAGGATCAATGATAAATTGAGAATTTCACGTACAACATGGAACTAAGGTAATCAAGACGTATTCACTTCAGGATATCCTGGAGTTCAATTTTGTGCAACAGTACTAGCAAATTTCTTAAGAATACTCTTATGAAATTTCATAATGTACGGAAAGATGAAATCTATTGAGATATTATCGGAAAACCCCACCAGGTTGGTCTAGTGATGAACGGGTCTTCCTAAATCAGCTGATTTGGAAGTCGAAAGTTCCAGCGTTTAAATTCTAGTAAAGCCAGTTACTTTTACGCGGATTTGAATACTAGATCGTGGATACCGGTGTTCTTTGGTGGTTGGGTTTCAATTAACCACACACCTCAGGAATGGTCGAACTGAGACTGTACAGGACTACACTTCATTTACACTCATACATGTCATCCTCATTCATCCTCTGAAGTATTATCTAACGGTAATTACCGGAGGCTAAACAGAAAAAAGAAAGATAATATCGGAATGACGCTAAGAATAGCACTGGGTACATTATTGGAAAGATATTGAAATCGAAATCTAATTACTGCATTAAAATTTCTAGTAATCATGAATTATACTGTTAAATATTATTTCATCGATTCTCACTCATGTGGTCCAAACAGTGGAATGGTAAAAACAATTAATGACAGAGCGTATATAATAAGAATGTGATACAATTACAGTACCCGAGGGTCTAGGAGAGATGATCAACAGGTTCTAGCAATGTGCAGTACACTATTAATCACATAATAGTTAGGCTTCTTTTTCGTTTCCCTCCCACCAAAAATTTGCAAGTTTTCCCTTGGAATTAACTCAAAATAGCAGGAAATAAGATTAACAATAATCAGATTGGAGAAATAACCCAGTAACCCCATATAACCATCTATATTACCATTTTTATAACCGTTTAAATTTATATATTTTATAAATATAATCTAACCAAACTTAACCTACGCTCGCTTCGTTCGCTAACCTTAACTAATTAATACAGTGATGTTTTGAGTATTTAAATAATAAATTCAGCAATAATTGTAATTATTTGGTTAAATTATATTTATAATTTAACCAAACTTATCTATAATTACAAGCAGTAATGCTTATATTTTTAATATGTAAAATATATTAATGTGGAGAATATTTAAAATGATCTGTATAAAGTAGCATGTTAGTGTGTTATCGGGTTATTGGGTTATTTCTCCCAACTGTTTATTGTTAATATTAATATTTTCTGATATTTTGAGTTATTTCCATTTGTAAAACTTTCAAACTTTTTGGTTATTTTAAATATCAATATTTCCTGTTATTGGGAGTTTGGTAATATAAACGGTTATATCGGGTTATTGAGTTATTTCTCTAACCTGATTATTGTTAATATCAATATTTCATGCTATCTTGAATTATATTCAGGTGGAAAACTTGCAAATTTTGGGGGAAGAAAAGGGAAAAGTACCCTTTCTTTCAGTTGGTACTAAATGCGACTTTGTCTTAGAACACATGAGAGATAATAATGAAGCAGAAATTGATATGAGCTCACATCATAATGAGACATCTTCTAAAGAAACACAATAAGTACCTTTTCATGCATATGTGATGGATGCAAATAATTGCCCACAACAGTTGTTGAATTCGAAGTAATGATATTACAAAGATAATTCGAAAAATAGAGACAATACGGTTAACCTGAGACATGAATCAGAAGAGTTTGGATGGTTCTTTCTATTTCCATATGGAGTAAATAGTTTAAGAAAATCATTGAGACAAGTGAAAATTAGTCCTTTTGAAAGTATTCCAAAGAAGTATTTAAGAAGTATTTTTATTCTGTGAAAGGTATAAGATTGGAAGGAAATGATTACCTACTTTATGTTTTATCTATGTTTGAATACGAATGAGTTAAAACGACAGATAACTCCCTTGAAATTTGTATACTTCAAGGTAGATCTATAAAATTTGAGATGGAAAAATCCTAAATATAGTTTATTAGGCATTGGCCCCACTAGGCTTTATTTTTATATATTAAAAAACGTACTCTAGATTATAAAAAAGATACAAGAAAATCGTAATAAAAAATTAATTAAACTTGACATTAAAAACTCTTGTGCAATTCTGCGCAAGTAGATCGAGTTTTCGTTATTTTATTTTGTTTCCTTCTGGAAAAAGTATCAATTCATTCTAATCTAAAATTTGAAAAAAAAAACTTTGATCCATAAAAAAAATAGTTACGCGTCAAAAACGCAATGGAATAAAAAATATAAATTTCAGTACCTTTTAGTGAAACACTTAAAAAAAAAACACATGGAAAAATATGTCATCTTTAACTCATACCTCAAAGTAGGCAACGTTACCTGAATATGCCGAACAATATTGCTAACAATAGATATCGCAGAAACGTCAGTATTCCAACTTACAGTGTCATAACGACCACGCTTCTAACTAGCCCCGCTCAACTCAAAAAAACAATCTTTATCAAGTTTTTTCCACCCGCACAACTCCAGGTGCAGTACTACAGGATATCTAAATTTCAATGAAGTTTTAGTTCTAGTGGTTCTCGAAATTTTCGAGCCATAAAAGTTTATCCATAATGTCTTATACATAAAGGAAACCACAAATTAGGTGAATGGCATTTTTGTACCCCTCATACCTCAAAACGTAAAGAACATTCATTTTAAACACCCCCCTCCACCACCAGTCAGTATACGACCGAAAGTAATACCGACTTTTCTTCGAAAAGTCGGTAAAAATTAACAATTAATACTTCAAGGTTAAACTTTTTTTGATAATATTTTGCAAATAGTAAAATTCTGTAAAAAAAGTTGAAATTAAAAAAAAAACATTATTTGTTACTTTACAGCGTGTTCGGGCGGTTTTTAATAGTCGCTTTTATTTATTTTTGTTTTAAATGTAATTTTATATTTCTTAATTTATTTTTTAATATAGATAAGCGGTAAATAATAGTAAAATCTCTCGATTTAGAGTAAGACAAAAAAGGTGGTGGAATTAGAATATTCTACCTTTATTGAAGTCGGTTAGAAAAAGGTGTAATTAAACGGGAAGTTCATGAATAGGACTTTTTGTATGGAATAAATATTTCTGAATAAAATTTTTATATATTATTTACAATAAAACAAAATATTTCCTGTTTTTCTTTAATTGACAATATTAAATGAAAATAACACTATATAAAAAACCTCGACTGAAATATGATAGTAATGGTTTTATTATCTACCCATTTCATATGATTTGCCGATATAGTGGATAATATGTCGAAATAATATATCTTTATTGCAAATTCCACTCCTTTATATCATGGTGTACGTT
The DNA here is from genome assembly GCF_047948215.1 of Lycorma delicatula. Lineage (NCBI taxonomy): Eukaryota > Metazoa > Arthropoda > Insecta > Hemiptera > Fulgoridae > Lycorma > Lycorma delicatula. Next base: position 86,672,575 of record NC_134459.1, on the reverse strand, counting down.
GAAAGGGACCTAGATATAGGTACACGTGTTTGCGTACGCGCGCGCATTTGTGTGCGTATGTATTTAAGGAGTTTCTATATTGAATGTATGTGTTTATCTGTGTATTCAGTTGGAATGTTTTGTTACAATCCTTGATGAGATACGCCAAGATGTCGGTACACAATATACACAATCACGAAGAAGAGAATCAATTACCGAGGTATTTATACATTCATATAATCCAAAACATCATATGTTTAAGTAAATTTGATTTCAGATAAAAGAAAACATAATTGTATGTAGGTTAATTGAAAAACTTCTTTCTATTTAAAAATATAAAACAATTAGAATAAATCAAACAATTAAGAAATTTGAATACGTGGGCAAAGAAAATGAATACTACATTCATTACAGGCATATTTTCCAAAAAATAAGGAAAGAAAGGAAAGGAAAGAAAAGACAAGGAATTTTAATTTCAAGTTGTATTTATCCTAAATATATTTTTGTATCGTTCAAATGAAGGAATATTTAAATAACGGAATATTTAAGTTACCTGTTCCATAAAAATGGGAGTAAACAACGGAATACCATTTAACATTTAAGTTACGGATATTTATCTCGTTTAAAGTTAACGAATAACATTAATTTGGCAAATGCAGATAAAGGATTGCTCTTATTTACGTCGGTAGCAACAAATAGAACATTTAGAAACATCTATTTTAATTTTCTGATCAGTATAATTAACGTGGCAACATTTTAAAAATATTTATTTACCTATTTACACTAACAATTTCTTGACTGTCTCTCAATTAAAATTGTCTTTTCTTTTTTTTGAATGAGAGACAAATATTTTAGTACCAAAAAAATTTCAAATCTGACCGGGATTCAAATCTAGATCTTTCCAAAGAAAGGTTCATTTGGAAACTTTGCTAATTGACACGGCAATCATTAGAAATATACATAGTATAAATAAAAAACTTATTTAAACAAATTGAATACTGAGAATAATAATTATAAATTCACTTTTAAATTAGCTAAAAATTTTAATTTCACAAGATATTTTCGGAACTAATTATACAGCAGTTTCTTCAATGGTTTTTTATTACATTATAAGCACACTGTAGCTTTTAGCATACACAAGTACGTGCCTCAATGCTTAAAATCGGGCTGTTTACTTTTCACACTGAAATTCTGAATATAATTCGGTAAAATAATGTTTACCTTTATAAAGGAGTTTGAAAGAACTTAAAAAGAAATCTCTCGATTTAGAGTAAGACAAAAAAGGTGGTGGAATTAGAATATTCTACCTTTATTGAAGTCGGTTAGAAAAAGGTGTAATTAAACGGGAAGTTCATGAATAGGACTTTTTGTATGGAATAAATATTTCTGAATAAAATTTTTATATATTATTTACAATAAAACAAAATATTTCCTGTTTTTCTTTAATTGACAATATTAAATGAAAATAACACTATATAAAAAACCTCGACTGAAATATGATAGTAATGGTTTTATTATCTACCCATTTCATATGATTTGCCGATATAGTGGATAATATGTCGAAATAATATATCTTTATTGCAAATTCCACTCCTTTATATCATGGTGTACGTTGAAAGGGACCTAGATATAGGTACACGTGTTTGCGTACGCGCGCGCATTTGTGTGCGTATGTATTTAAGGAGTTTCTATATTGAATGTATGTGTTTATCTGTGTATTCAGTTGGAATGTTTTGTTACAATCCTTGATGAGATACGCCAAGATGTCGGTACACAATATACACAATCACGAAGAAGAGAATCAATTACCGAGGTATTTATACATTCATATAATCCAAAACATCATATGTTTAAGTAAATTTGATTTCAGATAAAAGAAAACATAATTGTATGTAGGTTAATTGAAAAACTTCTTTCTATTTAAAAATATAAAACAATTAGAATAAATCAAACAATTAAGAAATTTGAATACGTGGGCAAAGAAAATGAATACTACATTCATTACAGGCATATTTTCCAAAAAATAAGGAAAGAAAGGAAAGGAAAGAAAAGACAAGGAATTTTAATTTCAAGTTGTATTTATCCTAAATATATTTTTGTATCGTTCAAATGAAGGAATATTTAAATAACGGAATATTTAAGTTACCTGTTCCATAAAAATGGGAGTAAACAACGGAATACCATTTAACATTTAAGTTACGGATATTTATCTCGTTTAAAGTTAACGAATAACATTAATTTGGCAAATGCAGATAAAGGATTGCTCTTATTTACGTCGGTAGCAACAAATAGAACATTTAGAAACATCTATTTTAATTTTCTGATCAGTATAATTAACGTGGCAACATTTTAAAAATATTTATTTACCTATTTACACTAACAATTTCTTGACTGTCTCTCAATTAAAATTGTCTTTTCTTTTTTTTGAATGAGAGACAAATATTTTAGTACCAAAAAAATTTCAAATCTGACCGGGATTCAAATCTAGATCTTTCCAAAGAAAGGTTCATTTGGAAACTTTGCTAATTGACACGGCAATCATTAGAAATATACATAGTATAAATAAAAAACTTATTTAAACAAATTGAATACTGAGAATAATAATTATAAATTCACTTTTAAATTAGCTAAAAATTTTAATTTCACAAGATATTTTCGGAACTAATTATACAGCAGTTTCTTCAATGGTTTTTTATTACATTATAAGCACACTGTAGCTTTTAGCATACACAAGTACGTGCCTCAATGCTTAAAATCGGGCTGTTTACTTTTCACACTGAAATTCTGAATATAATTCGGTAAAATAATGTTTACCTTTATAAAGGAGTTTGAAAGAACTTAAAAAGAAATCTCTCGATTTAGAGTAAGACAAAAAAGGTGGTGGAATTAGAATATTCTACCTTTATTGAAGTCGGTTAGAAAAAGGTGTAATTAAACGGGAAGTTCATGAATAGGACTTTTTGTATGGAATAAATATTTCTGAATAAAATTTTTATATATTATTTACAATAAAACAAAATATTTCCTGTTTTTCTTTAATTGACAATATTAAATGAAAATAACACTATATAAAAAACCTCGACTGAAATATGATAGTAATGGTTTTATTATCTACCCATTTCATATGATTTGCCGATATAGTGGATAATATGTCGAAATAATATATCTTTATTGCAAATTCCACTCCTTTATATCATGGTGTACGTTGAAAGGGACCTAGATATAGGTACACGTGTTTGCGTACGCGCGCGCATTTGTGTGCGTATGTATTTAAGGAGTTTCTATATTGAATGTATGTGTTTATCTGTGTATTCAGTTGGAATGTTTTGTTACAATCCTTGATGAGATACGCCAAGATGTCGGTACACAATATACACAATCACGAAGAAGAGAATCAATTACCGAGGTATTTATACATTCATATAATCCAAAACATCATATGTTTAAGTAAATTTGATTTCAGATAAAAGAAAACATAATTGTATGTAGGTTAATTGAAAAACTTCTTTCTATTTAAAAATATAAAACAATTAGAATAAATCAAACAATTAAGAAATTTGAATACGTGGGCAAAGAAAATGAATACTACATTCATTACAGGCATATTTTCCAAAAAATAAGGAAAGAAAGGAAAGGAAAGAAAAGACAAGGAATTTTAATTTCAAGTTGTATTTATCCTAAATATATTTTTGTATCGTTCAAATGAAGGAATATTTAAATAACGGAATATTTAAGTTACCTGTTCCATAAAAATGGGAGTAAACAACGGAATACCATTTAACATTTAAGTTACGGATATTTATCTCGTTTAAAGTTAACGAATAACATTAATTTGGCAAATGCAGATAAAGGATTGCTCTTATTTACGTCGGTAGCAACAAATAGAACATTTAGAAACATCTATTTTAATTTTCTGATCAGTATAATTAACGTGGCAACATTTTAAAAATATTTATTTACCTATTTACACTAACAATTTCTTGACTGTCTCTCAATTAAAATTGTCTTTTCTTTTTTTTGAATGAGAGACAAATATTTTAGTACCAAAAAAATTTCAAATCTGACCGGGATTCAAATCTAGATCTTTCCAAAGAAAGGTTCATTTGGAAACTTTGCTAATTGACACGGCAATCATTAGAAATATACATAGTATAAATAAAAAACTTATTTAAACAAATTGAATACTGAGAATAATAATTATAAATTCACTTTTAAATTAGCTAAAAATTTTAATTTCACAAGATATTTTCGGAACTAATTATACAGCAGTTTCTTCAATGGTTTTTTATTACATTATAAGCACACTGTAGCTTTTAGCATACACAAGTACGTGCCTCAATGCTTAAAATCGGGCTGTTTACTTTTCACACTGAAATTCTGAATATAATTCGGTAAAATAATGTTTACCTTTATAAAGGAGTTTGAAAGAACTTAAAAAGAACAGTTGAAATAATTGTATCGTAGATGCATTTTTGTAAGTGCTGTTTAACACCCGGTCTACTACCATCGTACGCGTCTTCTAACCTTACTTGAATAGACCATATATTCAAATACTTTAGATACTATTTAAATTTTCCACATTGAAGAAGTTCCATTTTATTATTTTAACACGATTGTTTCACGACATAATCGGAATGTCACAAACAGAACAAAAAGAGAAAGAAAAATTAAAGATAATCAACAGAATTACCTTATGTTTATAACTAATTCTAGCCGTATAAATGATAATTTACATTTTATAGTTAATTGTAAGCGAAAAATATATTATTAATGTTATATAAATTAATATGCTACTACTATATATATATATATATATATATATATATATATTACCTTCTATAATTCTTATCGAAGTGTACTTGATTCATATTACAAACATTTTTTACTTATTTACGAGCTAGTTAATTCAAGTGTGTACAGGTTAGTGTCGAGATACTACTGCCAGTAATCGTTACTTTTCGTGAAACATCGGTACAGTTCGCCGTCTCTAATTCAGTGTTTCACAAACTGCTGTACAGTTCGATCATCATTGGTACAGTCCAGGTATACGAGTATGCGTCTAATGGAAAGGATATTACTCCGTAGCAATTTTGTTGCGTTCTGCGTGCATTTCTAAGTTTAAATATTATTTAACTAGACGTGTTAAAAAGATTTATAACATAAACAAAATTATTTTACAACTAATTTATATCTTTCAAATATTATTTTTACCAAAAATTGATAATCTAAATTTGTTAATTTTGCATCCATTAAAATTTTACATACATGTTTTATTTTATTCACTTCGGTTTTCTATTCGTTATTTAAATTTAAATATACGATAGTACTTTTTCGATCTCACATCTTATAATTTTAAAATAAATAAATATATGAGAGATGTGAACGCTATTAGCTAAAAATTTACACTTTATTATTTTTATAGCTTATGGAAATCTTATCTTAAAATTTCATGTTAATTATTATTGTGTTAGCGTACAATAATTTTTTTTTTTCATTTTCTTAACGTTACGTTGCAATCTGTTCAACTAGTGAACAATAAGCAAACCCCCCACCGGCTCAACTATATGACGATGTGTATGACACGTAAATGAAGTGTAGTGTTGCACAGTCTCTGGCCGACCATTCCTGAGACGTGAGTTTAATTGGACCCCAACCATCAAAATGCGCGAGTGGTAACGTCTCGGCCTTTCATCCGGAAGTCCCGGGTTCGAATCCCGGTCAGACATGGAATTTTCACACACGCTGCAAATCATTCATCTCATCCTCTAAAGCAATACCTAACGGTGGTCCAGGAGGTTAAAAAAAGAGCCGGTATCCACATCCAGTATTCAAATCCGTATAAAAGTTATTAACTATTATTAAGATTTGAACCTCGGAACCTTCGACTTTGAAAATCAGCTGTTAAACAACTGATTTACGTCAACGAGTTTAAATATTATTCATTAAAATTGTTAAAGAAATAATTTAATTTAGCAATAAACATTGCACAATAATTAACCAAACACATAAAAAATGGTGGCTCACTCGATTAATGATTTCAAATTTTGTCCAGGTTTTTCAAATTGAATGAATGTATATGAAAATTTGATATACAATAATTTATTTTTTTGCTCGAGTTAATTCGCGACAAAAGATTATGAAAAATTATTTATTTTGTAGCATGTGAAAAAACCTTTCCTTTGTAACCAGACCGGCATTCAAACCCGGAACCTCCGGATGAAAGGTCAGAAAGCTACCCACTACACCACGAAGAACGGAAAAATCTTTTGATTAGACCATTACATCCATATTTTTTTTTTTTTTTTTTTTGCTTGATGAGAAAATTTGGTATAAAATTAAAATCAATTAAATCGGGGATAATACTTATAGCCAATAAACTATGAGATCATTTAGCGATGAATGAAAGGTATGTAAAAGCCAAGATTTTTTTTGTCTCTGACATATTCACAGACCATATCTAAACGTACATCAGTAAGTTAGATCTACCTTTTACCTTTTTACGTAAATAGACAATTTATAGAATTAGGTTTTGTTTAAATACCGAATATACAAAACAAATACTTTTTTACTTTATAGGTTACATTACTTTCAGTAAAAATTGGATGTGCGCTCTAATTCCAGACTTAAATTTCTGCTTAATTGTATTTTTTCATCTACTTGGTCCAAAAGTAACTTAAGTACTTGGGCTTTTATTTAAATCTCTAATTGCTTTTATTGTTTTTTCTAAGCAGAAAAAATAATTTGAAAGGTTTTTACATACGACTTTTAATTATTAATTACTACGAAGGAAATTACCTGAAAAATAAACAAAAAGACGCATTTTTGGAGTATATTATAATATTTTCTTCTAAATTAGTTTTTTTTTTTAAATTGAAATCCTTGAAATTTTAACTAATGATTACTCAATAATATAGTACTATTCCTTTCTCTTCTAATTAATTAATTTTTTTAATCTATCCCGACTGGCCTATATCCATTAAACAAACAAATAAATCTGTAACTCCAGAAATATATTCGGCATGAAAAAACCTAAGTAGCTCATACCATTTTTAAACTACCATTTATAGCTTCACCTGAAAACCGCTTTAGCCTCTCAAGTCTGAATATTTTTTAAAAAGATTTTGTTTACAGTCGTTAAGTTTGAAAACTGTTTTTACGGATCTAATAAAATTTTCAACTGGTAAGTATTTACTTATCACTTGATAAGTAAATATTATTTAGTATTATCAAAAAGGTATTTTATATAAACAATTATGTATCTATGTGCGATATGTAGGTTGTTCGTCGATCGAACAAAAAAAACCTCTGAATCTGTTACCTGGTTCGATTAATTCTATATGTTATTTTGTTAAAAAATAACATGAAATATAAACTAATTACTGTAAAAATTTCTACACTTCTCGTACGCTATGAGAGATATTTATATTTCAATTCGGACTCTAAAATTACACAGTAAATACTTTTAAATTTTGCAGTTACTTTGTCTTTTTCTCCTGCATTAAGTTATACTGTTGAACACGTTCACGTTAAAATATATCACTGCAGGTAGTTTTCTCCAGCTGCTATTAAGTTAATGTTTTTCACTAAACTAAGCCATACAATAAATTTGGTGTAAAAATAAATAAAGGTGGAATCCGAAGATCAGAAAATGTCTAAATTGCCTAATTTTTTTTTTTTTTTTTTTGATTAACTTACTCAGGACACAGTTTAACATAACATTCCAAATCATGAAATTAAGAAACAATTTTTGCGTACTTTTACAGGAAATATCTGTTACCTGTTGTTTATTTTTTTTTTTTTTTTTAGCAGGGTTTAACAAAAGTTTTAGGCTAAAGGCGAGTTCAAAAGAATTGCTAACATTGAAATGTAAATAAATAATTTGTTCTTATAAAATATTTATAGGTAACGAGAAATTAATGTTTCGAAATGATTTTGAAAAATATCTTTTTTCCAAGAATAAAAAATTATTCTCGTTTGGTCTATTTTTTTTATTTGAGCTTATTCTTTTAATTTCCTGGAATCATAACTCTAGAATTTATGTTGCAAAAATTAAAGTTTTATGACGTTTCATGACCTAGGAACCAAAAAAGAAAAAAGTGGGAATAACGTTCATATATACGTACACATGAACGTGTTTTGGAGTATTTAAAGCTCAATAACTTATGACAGGATAAACTGATTTTGATTAAATTTGGTACAGACTCGTGTATATAGTGCAATTTGTTGGTAAAGGTTTGGAGTCAATATATTCAATCGGTGGAAGTAGACAGTTTATTTGGGGTATACTTTCTCAAAATTTTGGTATATGTGTACACGCTTATCTTACATTTAAAAAAATTCCCTAAATTTATTCTCCCTTTCCCTGAAAAAAAAAGCTATTATTTTATCTATTTCATATTTTTAACCAAATATTTTTGTATGTCTTCCTAAGCGTAATAGTAGTACAAATGATCAAACATAAAATACTTTGGAGGCAATATTGGGGGTAGGAAGCCGATCAAAGTTTAAACATTTCGATTTTTTGAATGTTTTAAAACTTTTTTTGGTTTGTTTAAACTTTTAATAATAATATTACCAATACAATTTCATCATAAATCACCCCCACCCACAAAAAAGAAATCTTGTCTTAGGTAACGTTATAATGGTTGTATATTTTTAAGTGGAATTTTTTAACCTTTTTGTAAATAGAATATGGTTCATCTTTAAAAGAATAAATAAGAACAGAAAATATAATAACTTTGTTGTCAGCTTTTTATTAATTTATTACTATTTTTTTAATTAAAAATGTCATTTTTACATGTAAAAGTATCAGTTTGCAAACGAAAACGTCTTGAAAAATAAAATAAAAGAAACGCAAAGAAATTATTGACTGATATGTAGATATTCTGACTGATATTATTCTGTAGATATTATTGACTGATATGTTCTAACTTCTCGTATTTTTGGACTCTGTTAAAAAATGGAATGATAAGAAAAAGTTGTTTAATTCACACTTCTAAATGTCTGATAAATCTGATAAATGTCAGTGGTAGAAAGTTTTTCTATTAATAAAAGTTTGTTCATGAATTGTGGTATAGTAATTACGAGAGCTAAAACCTTTCAGATACAGAACAGAGTTATTTGATAATTCTGATACTATCATTTGTGAATTTTGTACACGTTTCTAGAACTCTAAATTAAGATCTTGTTTATTTATCAAGATGGATTACAGTGGATTTATAATGAGTTTATTTCTTTTAAGAGAACTTATTTTATTATTTTTTAATACTATGTTCACAAGAAAACATGAACAGATGTACAACGTGATTCTATTATTATTATTGCTACTCATTTAACATAATAAAATTACTAACCAGTAAGATATGTCTACAACATGAAAAGTTGCAGCACCATTTAAAAGCTGAAAAGCTCTTGATTAGAATCCCAACATTAACTACTTCAAACCAGATTAAAAATTTGGATCCTAAAATTTCAAAACAAAATTTTAATTTGTTTTGCCTTCAACATAATATGATTATGATAATTAGCTCTAGTAGTATTATTAGACAGAATAAAATTTAGGAAGTTATACACCAATATATATATATATATATATATATATATATATATATAATTAATTTATTATAAAAGTTATCACATGATGAAATATACCAACAATATTAATTAGTAGTATTAATTATGGATAACGATTTTACTAATTGCAAAATAGATATACACTGAAATAAAAATTAAGTAATCACAAAGGATTTAATTAAAATTGTTGGTGTTATTAAAATTCTAAACGATTAAACTGGTTTTATTTCCGTTTGAACCACCTTAAGGATCACAATAAATATTAAATTTCCTGTCCTGAAAAATTTAATCATTCTTTCTCAATGATTCTTCTTCTTTCTACATTCCATGCTAGGCTTTTTAAGATATTCTTTTCCTTTGAAAACTTAGCTTCTGAAATCAGCTTTTTAAAAAGAGATCTACCCAGTATATCTTTTGATATATTAAGTATTTTAAGATCCTTCTCGACTTCGTCAAACCATTTGGTTTTAGTTTTCCTGTTTACAAAAATGTTATATATTTTTTTCATTAATCTACTGTCTTCCATTCTATACAAATGTCCATAAAATTATTAATCTTTTTTTCCTCAAATGATGATCAATTCTTCCCCAGCTTTTGTAAAGATGGTTTTTTTCTATGTTTGTAGATTCCTTCCTCGAGAATTGAACAAAGAATTTTTCTTAGTACCTTTCTTTTCAGTTATCCAATATTTTATTTTTTGTAAAGAAATTCCAACACTCAGATCCATATAAAGCTGCATGTAAAATTACTACTGTCTTATAGTGTCTAAGTTTAGCATTTGTTGTTATCGATTTTTTATAATAAATCAGTGCATGTAACATGATAGGCTTTTCCCATTATCTGTACTGTTGCTCTCATCCTTACTGCTTCTAGAACAATAGGGGTGTTTACTTTTCCAAGATATTTAAATTTAGATGTTCTTTTAATCTTTTTATTAGGAGATATTTTAATTATACTGACTGAGATTTTGTGTTGGAAATCCAATTCGTTTTTTATTTCCTTCTACGAAGTAAAGGAAGTATTGCGATCGCGAAAAATTTCGGTCTTCAGATTTCAACGGAAATATGATTTTGACCATCCCATAATCCATTTTGACTAGTTTCGGCGTGACGTTTATATGTAACTATATATCTCGCATAACTCAAAACAATTAGCCGTAGGATGTTGAAATTTTGGATTTAGAATTGTTGTAACAACTACATGTGCACCTCCCCTTTTGATTGCAATTGACTTGACCAAAAATGTCTAAAAAAAGCCTAAAATTCAAAATATTAGGATTTTGAACTTTATCTTAACTGCAGTAATACCCCTCATTGAAAGCTTTTCATCAATACATCATAAGTGGTACTTATTTTCATTGGTTCCAGAGTTATATCCAAATAAAATTTTAATTAATGAAATATTTTTATCTTACAAGGGGAAGACACATTGGCTCGAATTCGACTTCATTTCCTTTGTTTTTAATTTAAATATATTGATTTATTAAAAATTATTAACCTGTGATTGTAAAAAGAAATTGCAATAAATCATAATTCCATAATAACAATAAAACAAAAATATTATGAAAAAAATCAGAAGTTATTAGTGAAATAAAATTTACTTCCTTTTAAAAATGTGTATATGTAATTTAATAAGCGTACAAGGAAGTCATGTGGTGTCCAAATCAGATTCTTCCTATGATATTAGCAATCCTATTTTACTTGCACATTTTTTTAATTCTACTAGTTTAGTTTTCCTTCTTCGGAGTTTTTGTTTCTCTAAATTAAATAGATATTTATTTTCAGAAATTTCATAATCATGTAACAATATCGGAATTGTACTTTAACTGAAAATGTATAATAAATTATTCAAATATAAATTTTACATAAACTAACTTCACATTAGTTGACTTAAAAGCTTTATTAACTTAACGATGTAAGTAAATACTTCATTTACTGGAAATACAATAACTAATGAATAACTAAAATTGGCTTAATAAGTTTATATTCGATTCTGTTATATTTTTAATCTAGTAACCTACAAATTCTCGTAAATTTTAGGGCTAAGACACGTATTCTGTACAAGAGAAATTTAATAACATAATTGTGAAAATAAACTGAAAAAAAGGTAAAAATAAAAAGAAGTATAAATAATAACGAAAAGAAAACAGATATTTGCAAAAATTAAACTATAAAAAGGAAATTAATAAAAACTACTGAAAGAAACTACGGGGAAAGAAAGAAGGTAAAAGATTCTGGGTAATATAAACGTTGAAGGAAAGAGTTGATAAATTAGGAGTAAGGTAGAAGATAACAATATGAAGAGGTCTTTTTATAGCAGGACACCTAATTAATTAATGAAAAAATAATTAAAATTATATGAAATATTTTAGTAGGAGGGTAAAAACATCTTATCACATGAACAGATAGTTTAGTGCCGACCTCCGTGGCTGAATAGATAGCGTCTCAACATTTCATGTGGAGGTTTCAGGTTCGAATTCCGATCAGGCATGACATATCTTCATACGCTACCAATTTCCACCAGGCTAATGACCATAACTGTTGATGATCGCTCTTTCATAACAAAAAAAAAAAAAAAATCGTCTAGTATATGAACAAGAATACCGTTAAAACTGAAGTAGATTATATTAAAAAGGCAAAAAGTCTACGATTAAAAATTTTAAGCAGGAAAAGATTAATAATTATGAAAATATATTTTATAGTTAAAAATTTAAAAAAAGATAGTAAGTTAAAAATTTTTTTAAAAGATATTCAAATAAGCATTTTAAAAGTTTTACTTAACCATCATGATATACAATATATTTTATAATGCGAACTAAACGAAAAAAAAATACTCTCAAAGGGCAGAATAATTTTTATTTTATTATTAGTTAAAAAGGATTTATTCTCATCATTTTTTTTAATGTATTTTTCATCATACTTATATTCATATTTGGCATGAATTTTAAAATAGTAAATAAAAATTTACAAATCAAGCTGTTATTTCATAAAGCAAATATATTATTATTTTACGGCTTGAATCAACGCCCAGCTCTTAATTTATCTCAGAGAAAACAAAAAATATAAATAAATTGTGTTTTCCTAATGTTCATTTTTTTGTAGTACAACGTACTACTTTCTTCGACATAATTTTAAAAATTATGGAAAAAATCTGTTAGTTTCTTCGATATTCTAATTATTAATTTTCGTCTCTTGAACGTTGATTATTATAACGAAAGAATAGATAATTAGATTCTAAAAAGTTTCCAAAAACCTTGCTGTTTAGTCAGTTATACGAAAACTAAACAAAATTTAGTTCGATAGGTTGACCCACCGGCTTGGTCTAGTGGTGAACGCGTCTTCCCAAATCAGCTGATTTGGAAGTCAAGAGTTCTAGCGTTCAAGTCTTAGTAAAGTCAGTTATTTTTACACGGATTTGAATACTAGATCGTGGATAAACGGTGATCTTTGGTGGGGGGTTGGGTTTTCAATTAACCACACATCTCAGGAATGATCGAACTGAGATTGTACAAGACTGCACTTCATTTGCACTCATACATATCATCCCCTGAAGTATTATCTGAAAGGTAATTACCGGAGGCCAAACAGGAAAAAGAAGAAGAGAGTTCGATAGGTTTAGTTAAGAAAACAAATTTAAACAGAAACGATATATATATATATGTTACATGCCATAACCACACACTTACAAGCGACATGAAATGAACCATAAATCTTACACAAAAATTGCAAACTCACTTTCAAAAATAAAAAGAATCTTGTACCAGGAATATTAATGAAAATAAGAAATGTAGTATTTTCATGAAGCTTTCTTTAGTGAGTCCACCGAAACCAAAGTTTATTTAAGATTTATTACAAGAACTAGTTGAGTAATGAACAACAATAACCTCAGAAAAAATAATTCAGTAGAATAGATATGCATGAAAGTTATAGACTTATAAGTAATATAACAAATTAATATTTTTTATTTGTAGAACATGTCTCTAATTTGTTGCAAAATTCAAAATTGTTAAAGGAAAAAACAAAAATAAAATAATCCAGTATCATGTTCCATTTTAATTTTGGTCGACGTGATATGAATTTAGTTGTAAATACTAATGATAAATTCATTAATATCAAGAATAATTTAACATAAAATAACATGAATTTCATTGGAGGACAATAAACACAAACACAAAATAGTATTTCCTGTAAAAATCATACTTAATTTAATTCTGCTAGGGACTTTAAAATGTAGTTATTCTAAAAAGAAAACTGGGATTATCTAAACAGTTCTAAGCTGGGTAAAGAATAAATTATAATTTTTTTAATTTAAAAAGCATCCCTGACAATGTTATTAGAATATTAAACCATTTTTTCAGTGTGATAAATGAGAAAACGCAAAATATTGATTCTTTTAACAATATAATCAGTATGGGTCTAACCTACAGCAAAAGAATGAGAAATAGTGTGGTTGAAAAGGGTGGGAATATTGAATGTAGCCTTTATTATGTTAGTATAGACCACACCAATCGCTAACCTCATTCTACCTTTCAACCAGTAATAACAACAACAAAGCTTTAAAAAAATTCTGAATAATAGAGTGAAATTAAAAAAGTTGTTATATTACAAAACCTTTGAAATAGCAACTTTTAATAATTACAATAAATATTTGTATTTCTCTTAATTGTTCATAATTCTCAAAGTAAAGAAAAACAGTTTAACTGTTAAATACCTAATATACAAGTACATGTACGATAATATTCTGTACATTTTATAAATTTAATTAACAGAAAAGAAAATTATTTTTCTGCGACAGTATAATATTACACTGGTAAATATTTATCTTATATTTAATTTTTAATTTCATGACTTTTTCATTTTTAATTTGAAGCACAAAACTGCTGAGAAAGTAGTGCTCTAAGTAAAAAAAATTGTTTTAAATAATAACATAGGAGTTTTGTAATCCTGAATATTATTATGCATATGCATATGAATAAATTTACAACATGACATCTAATTGATTTTATATCTCAAAAAGAGTTTAAACGGCAGTTAATTACTATAGTATGAAATAGTATGCCAATTTAAAAAAATAATTATGGTAAAGTATTGCATGAAATCTATACCTGAAAGTATTGTAGAATTTTATAAAAAAATTACTAGTCAAATTTTTTAACTAATTAAAAGAATTGGAAAGCCCAGTCCAAGAAAATGTGAAAAAGAAAATTAAATGATTTTTTTTATCTTACTACAAAGTAATTATTTGTAAAGGTGCGGTATAATGATGGAAGGAGTTAAAAACGCTTGTCAAAAAGGGAAGGGATAAATTTTTAAACATTAAAAAATCTTAATATTTAACATCTTATAATACATTAATCTTGGCTGAATTTTATGATATATTAGAAAAGAGAACCATATCTTTAATCTGATTTCAGTTCTAATCCTTAAACTGACTGAATCTGTACAAATTTCTTTAAATTCTATAATAGGAGAGGTTATCAATTCCATCTGTAAATATTTTGTTATCTGTTTTATTTAAATATTCAACTCTTAATCTTCACCAAATGACCAATGATGTCATTTTATATGTAAGTAAATTTAAATGAAATACCAGGAAAATCCTCAGTTGAAAAAATTGAAATAAAAAAACAATTTTTATTTCCGCATTCAAAATTGTCTTAGCTAATATTCGGTAAAACTTATTATGCGTTAAGTTTGGCGAGAAATTCATAATATTTTCCCTTTACATATTTTTACTTTTTATCATAAGCCAGGTTTTTGTCAGTTTCTAATAACTGTTCCTACAAGGTTAGCCTTTTATTAATTTCTGTTCATAGTTTAAATTAAAAGAAATTATAGTAGGTTTTGTAAAAAAAAAAAAATAATAATAATAAAACAGACTTCAAAAATTTCAACTAATTCGTCTTCAAATTTAAATTTTTAATTCAGTATTAAATTAGTTACCTTGCAGAAAATTTTGAAAGAATTTTTAAAAGTTTAAATTTATAATAACAATTAAAATGTTTAACTATAGTCTCTACTTCAATCTTAAAATCTCATTACATCCTTGTTGTATTAGAGATTATTGTACATGATAGTAATTGTCTTAAAAACAAAACATTAATTTCTTTTTTTATTTAGAAAAATATGACTATTCCTGATGAAAGTATTTCATAAAATAATAATAATAATAATAATAATAATAATAATAATAATAATAATAATAATAATAATAATAATAAAATGGCTAATAAATGGAAAACAATTAGTCCAATTTTCAGATTTTTTTGTACGTTTCACATGAGCATAATATAGAGATTTTTAGATACACTTTATTTTTACATAGATAAATTTCGTTTTTTTAAAAATTGCATTAAGTAAACAAACAGTGGTGATATCAAAGGATATCAAACCACCCTCAATTTTTTAACGTTACTATAAAGTGTATTATGAAGCTTCAAACTTACGGAAAAGTTATAAAGCGCCTACTATACTTAAAGGATTATTGTTTCCTAACATGTTTTGAATATTTTAATAATACTGTTAGTATTATTCAAATATTCTTTTTCTATCTCAAATAAGCTACATCAACTAACTGAAAACAAAACAATAAATTTAACAACTTTTGATGAAGAAAGACTATAAAGAAACTATTATCTCATACCAATTTTACAGGCTTTAAAAGAAACAAACGAAGTTTGTAAGGTATTATAGTAAATCCAATTCTACTACACATAAGACTGTAACAATATAAGACTTTAAAAAAAGAAGTCTTTATTGCACAGAAAACTTTAACAGAACAGTAAACTCAAAAAAAAAAATTTCGCTTTTTCACTTTAAACAAAAGAAAGTTGAATAAAAACTCTGTTGAAGTTATTTGTGTTATTCAATTCTTACTGTAAGTTGCTTCTCACCCTTTAAATCTAATAAGATCACAAAATAAACAATAAAAATGAGTTACATAAATTATAAATCTATCTGTTTTATTAATATATAATATTATGCCTACTATTTTAGAAGTTATTTTGTAAAACTAAAATGAGTTAAAATAATGTGTCATCCTCAATTATGAACAAAAGTATATCAGAATTCATTACTACTGTAAACAATTATAATCGTTAGTTACCATCAACAATTTGTAATACGAAGAAGAATAGAAAGATATGTAAAAAGTAAATAATTTTTTTTTAAAAGACTTATTGACCAACTGAACTAAATACGAATATCTTTATTCTTCGAATACAAAAAATAAAAACTTAATTAGTACATTAGCGTTTTATGATTAGTTATTATTTATTTTTTTATTACAATATTTTGTAGAATATACAATATTAAAAGAGATAAAAAGGAATAAATATTTTTCAAAATATCATTAATTAGGGATCCAGTATTAATTCGGTGCTCTGAGAACTTATTTATTAATGTTCTATACATAAAATATAGAAATATATAACATTAATAATGGGATATTTTTATATCAATATTCATCACTGTATGATGACGGAAATGAATTTAATCAGGTTGCAAGATTTGAGAACACGTTAAAGAAAAGCATGTAATGAGTAGTTGTGTGACTTCTGAATTTTTTTTGTGAGTACATAACGTACTTTGAAACATGAGCACGAAAAAGATAACTGATGTACTGATATTAAAGCTGTTAAACTGTTATTTTGATATTAAAGCATTAATATTGTGTATGGTGAACTCAGTTAATCACAAATGACACCCACTGGGTCAGTCTAGTGGTGAACACGTCTTCGCAAATCAGCTGATTTGGAAGTCAAGAGTTGCAGCGTTCAAGTCCTAGTAAAGACGGTTATTTTTATACGAATTTGAATACTAGATTGTGGATACCGGTGTTTTTTGGTGGTTGGCCTTTCAATTAACCACACATCTCAGGAATGGTGTACCTGAGACTGAACAAGATTACACTTCATTTATAATCATACATATCATCCTCATTTATCCTCTGAAGTAATACCTGACGGTAATTTCCGGACGCTAAACGGGAAAAAGTAAAAGTTACTCACAAATAAAGACACTCCGCTATTACATCAGGTCCTTTACATATATTTAGCCATAAGAGACTCAAGTAGAGATAATATAAAATAACAAATTAATTTTCATTATAAAACAAAACGTTAGATATATATATATATATATATATATATATATATATATATATATATATATATATATATTTGTAAATGAAAACTATTCAGTAGTGAAAAATCAAGGAGCAAGTATATTAAAACAAGGATACTAATTATAAAATTCATTTTAATGACAAAAATTATGTTTTTATTTAATAATAAATAAGAATTTTTGAAAAACTGGAAAAAAGGTTACAATTTTTTTCGTTAAAATGCGACATTTCTAAAATTACGTACAAAGGTTAAATATTCCCATTCAAGCGTACAACTATCCCCAAAGTGAAATTCATTTTACACTTCTCATTCCGTTTTATTGTAAATTAATTTCCCCTACCACCCTACCACTCTTAGGTGACAATCTTTCTTTAATGAATTTATATTTAGTAGTGTGTCATCGGATAAACATTGACAAATAATTTATAAGTGGGAAATTCAACCTGATCGAATATATTTGTTCGTAGCAACGATGACACAGCGATACACCAATTTTTTGAAAATCATTTTAATAAAATAATATACAATATTTTAGAATTGATGCCTCCACAATAAATTTGTACGTATCAGATAAAATAATAATTAATATAATAAATAAAAAAATTTTCTTTAGATAAAATAATTAGTATAAGGTAATAAACGTTAAAACGTGAATTATAAACAAATTTTTAAAAACAAATAAAAATAAAAGTAGATTACTCGAGATGGTAGTAGCAGAGTCGAAATTTCTATGATCCATAAATTTAAATAAAAGGCGATCTTCTTACTTTTCAGTGACAGAAAAATCTGTATATTAATGAAAAATGTCAGTTTTTAATTTTCACTGTACTGCAGAAATTTCAGTTTCTAGAAAAAAGGAAAAGAACCGAAGGGATGAGAAATGAAAACCCGATAAAAATTCAATCTAATTAACAAAAAAAAAAAATGGAGAAAGGAATGATAAAATTATCATAATTGTAAAATATACTGTACAGATAATCTCTAAGAACGAGTACTATTATAGAGAAACTAAGGCACTGTCATATATTTTGATTAGCATCAAAATTTCTAGACGTAACGCAACGAAACATAATTATTTTTACTTTGCTCTTTTCTTTACATAATGATGATGAGTAGAATAATTCTTAACCTTTTGCAAAACGTAAAATATGAGACGTAATAATAAAAACAAGCTGTTAAAATAACCGTAACTAGGGAAAGTAATTGATATTTAGAACAAAATTCAGAATGTAAAAATTTGAAAGTGATACGTAATAAGAATTTAAGATTATAGGAAGTATAAATAAGAATTAAAATATTTGTTCTCTAAATGAACAATAACTTCAAATTTTAAAAAAACAAAGCGTTACTTTCAACAAGAATTTACGAAGACAGGTCGTGTGAAATTTCCGTGCTGATGTTTTCTAAAGAAACAAAAATAAGATAGGTTTACTTGTACTGGATATATATATATATATATATTTAAATGGGAAATCCCTTAGAAGAGTTGTCTCGGGATTACACTTATGTCAGACAGATCCACACAATAAGATTATGTGTGTACATACGGGAAAGAATATTATTTTCAAGTAAGTAAATGTAATAAATCTTCAGGTCGTGGTTTTACCAAGCCCTTAGAGAGGTCGGTGTGTCTGCAAATAAGTTAGAAATAGGATAGGCGAAGAAATTTAAGAAGTATATGTAGTAAATTACGGGTTCTCTTTTGCTGTACCTGACATAAAAACGCAAATTAATCTTCAGAAGAATAATAATATGAGTTGGTTTTAAAATAAAATGAATGGTCTTAAAATGAGGTTTGTCATAATCTATAAGGTTTATATAATCTGTAAATATCTTTTTTAAATTTCGTTGAACACTTTTACACGACTACACTAATATTGTTAAAGTTTTTCAGCGATTTGTTTATTAGTTTTATAACTAACAACTAGTATTTTAACTAATTAACTAGTAACTAGTATGAAAACTAAAATCGGATGAAGTTCCTTGAAATAAGTATTTATCAGTTACTTATATCAAATAGGATATAAAAAAAAAGTGATTGAAAATAGGATATATATATATATATATATATATATATATATATGAATTTCTGAAACGTGGTACCGCTGATATGTTAAATAAATAAATTAACAATTAATATAATCCACCTTACCAGCACATTGATATGTTCTCTAGAACTTTCGGCTTACTTGGAAACCATCATCAGGAGTTTAAAAAGTTATGACTGTCCGATTCTACGAGTATACTCTAATTTTAACTATAATTTTTTAACATATCAACGTGGAATATATTAATTGTTAATTTATATATATATATATATATATATATATATATATATATATATATATAAATAGAGAGAGAGAGAGAGAGAGAGAGAGAGAGAGAGAGAGAGAGACAGGAGAATGAAGTCCTTAACAATATATTTATTTATGAAAACTAGTTTAAAATAATAAAAGAAATTAAAATAATAATTTTTTTTTTTTTTTTAAATTGATGAAATTATTACAGATAAATTATTGGATTTTGGAATCAATGGTGCAAGTTCGGCTTTTTAATACTTTAAATTATTGCAAATTAAAAAAAAAAAAATATGATCTACCCTTATGTATGTACAAAGTAAATTAAAAATTATTTATTGCATACGAGCAAATCTTACAAATAGTTATCCAAAGTGTTCGCTAGAGAAAATTGAATCTATGAAGCTTAAGTTTGTCCACTAAACTATTGTTTCCTGTCATTACGAATGAACGAAAACGAGTGTATTGATTATAATTCGACTTATTTTAATCAATATGGGAATTGGGAAAATGAGGCCTTAACAAAATTTTTACATATAAATTAGCAAAAACATGTCATTCCATAAATACATTTCTTTTAAAACATAATACGTCTTATCGACCTTTTTCTTATCAAAACTTCTAACAATAACACATTTGTTACTAAAAATCATGAAAAAATTCTGCAGAATCAAACGATTTAAATTCTATTCACACTATTTAAAGCTAAAAGTCAACTGAGATATAGTCTAGATCTTAGAAATATTAGTGTCAATCTCTAACGGGTGATATTTGAATAATAAAAAATTTTGAACGCAATTTACGATACATTCCTTCTACTCGTATTTATATACGAGTAGAAGGAATCCTTTCCTTGGGTCTTATCCTTTGCCTTTGGAACTCTCATCCCAAAGTGAAAGGAAAAAACCCAGTCTACCAGAATTATTTTATTACCAAATTTTTATCACATAATAGAATCCTTCAGAGATTTATATTTCAATTACTCATCAGTACTTCCATACTTTATACATATGTATAGTACCATATCTTAATTAAACGAAATTTACTTTAAGCCCTTCTTATATTGGCTGATCATAACAATTTAAAGCAAACATTATTAACAAATGAATGCTTAGCCTGACTTTAAATATTTTAATTCAAAAATATGAGCCAGTTATAGGTCAATACATCTACTACCTAACATGTGAATAAATTAAGATGTCACAAGATGACCAGAAAATTAATAATATTACAAAAAAATTTTTTAAATGTTTAAAAACTAGCTTTATAATTTTAGTCATACTTTAATCAAATTATTATCATATATTGAATGAGTTTAATTAGTAGGTTAATTTGGATTTCAAAAGATAACATCATATATTGAAATTTCTAATATATTTTAAAATATCAAACAAATTTTTCAATCAAACATTTACTATACAAAGTAACGAAATAGTGAAATTTTTGATTATTGAAATACAATTGTAAATTAACAAAACATTTTTTTGTCAGTTATATACACTTTACAAATTTATCCCCGTACAAGGGGATTTTTGCAAAAGTAATGGTGGAATATTGTATTGTCAGCCGACATTAATAACTGTGCACAATTTTATCAGTAGACAATATCAGGTAGTTTGTTAAATTAAGCATCAGGATTTGAGAACAAACATGGAAAAAACTGAAGAAAATTGAAAAAACATTGAGTTAAAATACAGCAATTAAAAACCATTCTTTATCTTTCCCCCCATTCCCATGCAATAATTGCGATATTTTAAAACTGATTCATAATCTTCCATTAAGAAAAGCTTCCAGATATGACTTAATTACATCTGAAATTTAAAAAAAACAATTGAAGAATAGTTCTTTTAACATATAATTTGAACGTTTTTCTCAGATGAGAAATTCCATTTCAATAGTAAATCTTACAATTTTCATGATTCCAAAGACCAGTAAACTACCGGAGGATGATAACTCCAGTAGACCAATCGGTCTTGAACCTATGCGTTCTAAATTATTTGAAAGGTTACTACTTAAAACTTGAATCCCTATTACAAATGATATGCAAATAAGACAAAATCATCAGACTGGGTTTTGTAAATCACATCTATTATTCAGAAAAGTTCAACAAGTTTTATTGCCTATTTTTTTAATAAATAAACACGAAATAAATCCGGTTTCCTGTGATATTTCACAAGTTTTCGATAGAGTTTGATAGTATTATCTGACTCGTAATTTATTAAAAATTATTCAGGGCATAATATCGCATATACTTTCAAATCTCTTAGAAAAAAAAAACGTTTTCCGAGCTTCAGAAAATTTCCAAACGCAATTAAATACAAATCGGGAACGGTATTCGGAATGGAAAATACAGAGTAAACAAAAAAGAATATCGGTGTTTTAAAGGGATTTCATATTTTTTTAACATCGACTTAAAGTAATCAAAATAATATCGACTTAAGACATCAAAATTAAAGTGTAACTCTTAGAGTTTATCGTAAAAGTATTTAATGTGTGCACTTTTCGTCAGGGCGTACATATCCAAGCGATAGGAGAATTCGTCTCATATTTTACCAAGCATATCTGGAATAATGGATGTGATAACTCCTTCAATCCTGTACTTTAAATCAATCAAGTAGAGACACATACATAAGATTTTTTATAAAATTTCAACAAAAAAAATCATATAGATCGGATGACATTGGGGACCACCGCAAACAAACTCTGCCACAAAGTCCATGCCGACCGATCCACCAGTTGGTCATCCCGTACTCTTCACTTTACACAGACATCCATTCGGTTCATAATTGATTATCCAATCAGTTTACAATTGATTATTCCATTCGGGCATAATTGATTATGCCATAGACAAATGTTATTGTCATTGAAGAATCACAGTTAAACTATCTACGAAACGCTCATTGAACTGTAACTACAGATTCATATTTAGTAATCTGGGAAACATAAAATTCTTTCTGTTTAAGAGCCGCTAATTTTACTAGTGACGCCGTGAGGCAAAAGGATAGGGTTTCAATCTACAACCATGCGTATAACTAAAAATGTATTTTTATCTTTGATTCTAGCCTTAAATCAACACTGTACACCTCATCCAAGAGATATATTAAGAAATTTAAAACACCAAATTTTTTTGTACACCCTGTAGAAATTATTCTAACAAATGACTTTTGTTCAGAGATGTGTAATCTGTTTTACAATTATTAAAATATCAGTCGCAATATCTAAACAATTTCAGTATTTAGGACTCATTCTCAGCGTTTCGGTCGACAACTACAAATAACCTATGATTTCTCTAAATACGTAGTTTGAAAGGATGAAATTCCCCACTCTGCATCTAAACGTCATGGCGAATTCATATCAATTTGGTATTACGGTTACCCGTTTTTGAATTTTCTATAATAAATCCACGAACAGTAAATCATTTAAAGGCAATAAAAATTTCAATAAAAATTTCTAAGGATCGTGGCAAACACATAGTATTATGTAAAATATACATTGCGCAATGAAATGTAGTCCAATTAAAAATTCTTATAGTTAGCGAGAACATTACACATAACTACAATAATTTATACAGTTGAAAATATGGTCACCCGAACCTAACATAAATTAATAATTTTCAGAGGATTTTCCTATTCAGAGTTCTATAATGAAATTGGAACAATGGCTTACTACAACCTAACAACACAATTATCAGTAAACTAATAGCACGTACAGTATCATTTATCCACGTTATTTGTCAATAATTTTGTACAGTAATTGGTCATTGAGCCAATTCATCCATGTCATTCATGTATCATCACATTCACTAGTTGTACTTAATATGTATCTGTATTACTGTGGATAATTATTAAATAAATAAAAAATTTTAACCAATAAATACATATTAATAAATATTCACGATACTGTAAAAACGTAACATTTTTGTTTACAATTCATTAAATTAAATACGTACCTGGAAATGCATAAAATAATCATTAAAACCTGTAAATGAAATATACGAAAAACACAAATACTGATTATTTTTTAAATGCTAATAAAAAATTAATTAATAGAATTAATGGCATATTAATAATATATACATATACTCGTACTATATTATTTATTTAAAATTTTTTAACATAATTTTATAAATTATCGTTACTTACCGATTATCAAGACTAAGAATATAATGCCAGTCGAAAAATAACAATAATTTAAAAATGATGATAAAAAAAATAAAAATATAAGTAATCGTGAGGCATACAATGTTTATATGAATCAATATAATACGTGAATAATCACGATTACTACACTCGTCTTATCTTATTGCAATAATATTTTCATATGTAATGTTACTTCGTTTATTTTTCCATGCTGTATATCTATGGAACTCAGTAAAGAAAAATTAAAATAAAGGGTTTTCCTAATAATATATATATTTTAAATGAACAACAAAATTTAGTTCCTGTTATCAATCTTATAAAACAATTTTTTTAAATTAAAAGGGTCACTATATTATAATATAAACAATAAAGTTATATAATTACTAATAATAAAAATAGATAAAACATTATAACTCACTCACCCTGAATTCTGAAGTAGCAGGATCCATGTCCAGTAAGGAATAATCAGCAACTCTATCCCCATTTGAATCTATATTTACGTCACCGGTAATACCTGAAAATAGTATTTAAAATTTAAAAACAATAAGTAAAAAATGAAAAAATTCTTGCGCGCTTCTGCGCAATAAGACCGAATAACATCTTTATTTAAATTATACAGAAATACAAGTACAGAAATATTTCTGATAAAGAAAAACGTTGCCGTAAACAGAGACAGCTCTGAGCAACTGACCAAGTTGACACTGTTCATGAAATGGAAGTATTCTACTAACAGATATTCGGAAATTTATAGAATTTAACATTTATTTTCTTATATATTTTTGTAGTAAATTTTACTTTCTCATTAGTACTTAACTGTTGGCAAAACAGAAAAAAATTACGATACTTCGAAGATGATTGCTGCCTGTTTTATGTAATAAATATTCAAAATTTGATTACATCCGTGTTTTAAAATTTCATTTTTTTGGAACCATATAAAACATTTTTCATTGTAATAGGATAAGAATATTTGGTATAGATGTATTTTTACTTGTCATTATTGAAAAGAAAGCTAATAAATAAACAAACAAAAACGAAAATTTTGCTAAAATAATTTCTAAAATTCAATTTTACTAAAACGTAAATATTTTAAATGCTTAAAACTTTGATATAGGATATATTTCTATTTTTCAAATTCCAATAATAAAATAATAGGCACGAATCGAGAATATTTTTAAAAGATTAAATTTTACATACTTAAATCTATTTCATATTCCATTTACAAATAATCGAATTTATTTTACTCATAAGGAATAACTTAACTCCAAAGCTTTCTTTTAAAGATAATTTAATACTTACATTTTCTAGTAAATTTCATGTAAATATCATAGAAAATATGAAAAAAACATCTGGGTTGAAACGTAAACTGCACAGACAAAATAAAAGTTAAAATAGCATAAGGAAAACTAAACTGTTATATTTGTAAAAGAAAATACTATTGTATTTAGAGTAATAGCGTTACTAAAGGTAGATGACCAGCCAAACCTACATAGAACTTTTCTCTTTATAGCCTAATAGGGCTTTATCATGTAGGAAAAATATAGACGTTAAGAAAATAGGATAAAAGAGATATAAAATCCTTTGAGATGTGAAGACTTAGTAATGGATGGAATAAGAAAATATTTATACATTATACAGAACGAAACTAAGATATAGTTTTACGAAGGGTAGCACAGGGAAAGAAAACAACGGAAGATATATTATAAGAGGGAAATAATTACAGTAAACTGGGAATAAAAACTTGGTCTTAGTTATATGATTAAGTGAAAAAAAAGAAAGAAAAAAGTACCGAATGCAGTACATAATTAATGTTATATTTGCTATCGTGCGACAGTGATAAACAAAAAATTATCATTTTAAGAAGTTTTATACAGTAAATTGGTTTTAAAAAAAAATAAATAAATTCAATATCAATTACTGTACATCCAATATTTATTTATTATTATTTTAATGTTAGATGATTTCGAATAATTATGTAAATATTTAAAATTAAACCAAATTAACTATGCAAATAAATATAAAATCAAAAAGTTGTTAACATAATAATAATAATTAAACTTTTATAAAACTTATTAGAAGGTTTATTAGAAGGAAAAACTTAACTGAATAAAAAGAGTTAAGAAAAACTTAACTAAATCAGCCTGATTTTATATTTCATCTTCTCTCTCAAAAAAGAGATTAACAAAATTATTTGTTTTTGATTTGAATTTTTTAAATTTGATTAAAAATTTGCTAAAATTTAATGAAGTCACAGATTGCTTTAAATTTTAGGAATATTTTTTATGAAAAAGAGATTATACCGATTTCCTTTACAAGATTAAATTTATTCCATTCCATTCGGTAAATTAATTACAACTGATACTTATCTAAACGCAGGATTGGTTATATCTTGATAAATTCCAAAAATTAAAGATTTATTGAAACCTAAAATATTGTATATTTAGACCGAGGAATGATGCTATCGGTGCTGAGGCATAGGGCACCGGGCAAGGGTCCTGCAACGGCCCCGACAAAAGGGGGCATTGTTTTAATTGTGGGGTTGAAGGGCACCTCCGTAAGACTGTCCAACTGAGGCTAAAGTTTTACTACGCAATTCCCACGGACATTCACTTGAGAGCCGTGGCTGTAGAGCCAGCTGTAAAAAAATGAGTCTCGTCGCCTTGGCTTATGGAGGGTCTAGGGTTGGGATAGCCCCGTCCAGGAGAGGTGGGCCGTTTAGGTGTCCCACTTTCGATGATGGACAAGGATTCCCTTGCGTCTTGGACTACGGTCCCGGTGAGGGATCGATCCCTTTGAGGTTCCTCATTAGAGGCGTAGCGTAAAGACCGGAGTCCCGGTGGGGAATTCCTTTGGGGTCCCCTCATTAGAGGCATGGCATACAATTAAAAGACCGAGTCCTGGCTATCTGGTAACATTAGTTCTCGACTAACTAGTTTGAGAGACGCCACCTCCTGCAGCTGTATAAATACTTAGTTGCGGGTACGGCTCCAGGGGATAAAAAATTACAACATCAAAAAAAAATTATTGTATATATTTGAATATCGTCACTAATTTTTAATTCTCTAGTAAGTAAAAACTGAAGAAAAGAATCAGCGGAACTGTTTTGATATTGTTTAATTTTTCAGTATATGAAAATTCTTCCTCTTCAGTTGGTTTTTTTTTTTTGAATCTGGTATAAAAGAAATGAAATCCAGATTGACACCTCGATAATGTAAGTTAAATAGTGTTTTCTCTAAAATTAATGACGTTTACTTTGTAGCTAAACTTACGTAATAGTAAGTAATCTAAGAACGGATAATTAAAGAAACATCCATCTAATTTCATATTAATAGTATATTATATATACTTGTATACTATATTATTAAAATATATACATATTAATATGGGTACATAATATTAATCTAATATACATACTAATATAGGTATATTATTAAAATTGTACAGTAAACAGCTTAGCGATTAACAATTATTTATATAATACTAATAAATATATTAAAAATGATAATGGTTACGATTTATTGACATATTCTAAGTGAATTAACATCCAAATTAATTTGTAGAATATGCTGCTATAGTTGTTCACATTAAGATTTGAAAGCTCGTGACTTTTGTATAATTGATCTACATTGTGTTAACTCATGCAAATCGTACTTTTAACATTTATAATATAGCATTATAGTATTCACTGCGTAATAAATAGAACAAGTTATTAACAGATGATTGTTATTAAAAAATATTCTTTATAAATTTTTATTTATGTTTAAACTAAAAGCATATATGAAACACCTTAAATTTCAGGTATTAACAACGAATAGCAAGCAATAAAATATACACTATACAAAATAATGGAAAAAGTATAAAACATTTCTATAAATAAATGTTTAAATTAAAATATATATATATATATATATAAATAACATTAATATAACATTAATATATATATATATATATATATATATATATATATATATATATATATATGTAAAAATAACATTTTAAAAGAATATTCGTCGAAATCAAAAAGGAAGAGAAAAAAATTAAATAAATAATACAGAAGTATTTTATACAAAGGAATGAACCAGTTTATTCTGCTAGGAGAGAATAATATAGTAGAAATAATTCGTTTCTAAAACAGGAAAAATTTAACAAAATATATTGAACAGTAAGATGACCACAAAATGGAAGAGTAAACAAGTTACATCTACAACAAAATAAAGCACACCAACTTGGAATTTATAAACAGTTTTAATTTTAAAAGTGAAATTATAAGTACGAAGGGATAACGTTTGGATAAAATCTAAACCTCAGCGGAATATATTCCTGATAAATGATTTGATGTGGATAATTAGAAAGCATTAAGATATTATGGCGCTAGGCAAAAAAGAAAATGACCCTTTTTTCTTCTACAGTGGATTTATCTACAAACGGATCTTAACTGAACGTCTTCCATTTTTCTTAAGAGCATCTTCCTTCATTTCCTTATATTGTTTCCTTCCTACTGATTGTAAACATTCCAATCCTCTTCCTTTTCTTCTCTTTCCTGCCACTTCTCTCTTCATATCCTTCACTAAACAGAATTTCTACACAGGATATGAATCAGCCAAACAATTTTCCTCATTCTGACTCACCATGCTTAGATTCTGCTTCTCTTCTATTCTGGTCAGTACTTCCTTGTTTTTAATTTGTTTGGCCATTCCACTTTATCTATTCTTCTACATAAATACATTTTAAAAAAAAAAAATGTGCATATACTTTTCTTGAAGTGTATATATATATATATATATATATATAAAATTTATTCATCTTAAATATTCTGCTTCTTGCTTCCACCGCATAACATTCATTCCAAGTCATTAATTTTTCAATTAATAAAATTCCATAATAAATAATAATAGTAATAACAAAAATACAGATCCTGTTATTAAATAACTAAAAGTAACGAAACGATATAATATATCTATACATTTATCTTACGATTTAAAAAAAAAAGAAAAGTTATTAATTAAGAAAGAAAACAATGTTGGAAATAGATTACTGGGGAATAAAAGCATTGATTTAATAATATTTTCAACCTAATTACATTAGCAGGTAGTCTTATACAATCTCAAACCAAATTTCTGAGATACTGTCGTAAAGTAGACCTCAACGACCAGAATAAATCGATAACATGAGATTCAAAACTAGTTAAAAATAAAAATATCTTTATTTATATTTGAAAAAACCAACAACAAAACACTCTTTCTTAGACTACACTACACTTAACTTTATGTTACATTTGATTTGCATTTCATTTTACAACAATTCGGAACTGATATTCAGTTATGTTTACCGCTTAATGAAATTAATCTCTTTTGTTAATCTTCATTTTAATTTTTTTAATTCATCACTGCAATAAAATAATTAATGTTTTATATGATAAAAATTAAATTAAGTTACTTTCTAAAATAATTTGATTTAAATAAAACTGATTATTAAGTTAAATATTTTCCCATATGTTTGATGGTTTAATGGGATTATTTTGCGGTTTTCTTTTATTAAGGAAAATTAGTTTCTTTAAAGAGATCGAGTAAATATTGCATATTCATATAGTAAATCTAATTAATATACTTACTACTTATTTCTTTTAATTATTTCTAAATACATAAAGAAATAATGATAATTCGAAACGTGCGGTTTATAAAAATTATTATACTTTAAAATTAGATTGATATTGAATAATGAATGAATATAATTTTAGATGACTCTTTTGTACTTCATAAATTTAAATAAGAAATACACTCGTTTATTTAATAACTGTCAAGAAACATGTTTATTTTTTGAAATTTTTTATTTATTTTGAGGAGAACAAAATACTATATTCGTTTTTCAGTTTATTATAACGTAATTAAAAATTGGTTTTAATAAAACACCGTTTACCAAAAGTTAGTAAAATATCTGCAATGAAAAATAGAAAAAGAAAACCATATGATTTTTGATATAAGAATTATATACGGGTGCGTAATCAAACTCTTTAAACAATGAATCGTTTAGCAGTCTACTTACGTATCATATAAAATTCGGGTTTCCTTCAGGCGTAGTCAATATTAACCTCCTTAAATTAAGATAAATCAAGAAATTTATGATTCTGTATGGATGAGCGAGGATTAAGAAAAAAAACATTGTTTTTAAGGGAGGTGGACTAGATTTCTCGTGTGATTCTTTACTAATTAAGGTAAATGTAATACATTACAACAAATATTTTAGTTGATCGCCCAAGTTTGCTAATAAATAATATTCTGCTTACATCGTGAATAAATATTCCCCAATTTTCTGACGGATTCTTAGACGCCTACTTTACTGGTCGTAGAAAAACTCTTTTGGTTGATATTGTAAGAGTTATTTCGGGACCTCTCAATGGGCAGACTGTTTTTGTTCATTACGTACAGTTGTCGGTAGTAGAAAAACTACGTACGAAACGAAAATGCGTGTTTTGATCAGATGTTCACTTGGTTTGTCCTAAAAATGCAAAACCCGTAAATTTAGTGCACCTTTTATTATATGTGTGATTTGATTATAGTGTTCCCAGATATAGGAGCGGAACTATAAAAAAAATATTAATGTGAGAATGACATGCTTACGTTACAATG
Organism: Lycorma delicatula; assembly: GCF_047948215.1. NCBI lineage: Eukaryota > Metazoa > Arthropoda > Insecta > Hemiptera > Fulgoridae > Lycorma > Lycorma delicatula. The sequence continues at coordinate 86,641,839 of NC_134459.1, read as the reverse complement.
CTTGTTGAACCTAATTCAAAAGTTTAGGGATAGAATATTAAAACAAAAAAAAAACAGAAAAAAATTCTTAAAAAATATTCATTTAACTTAGTTATGAATAGAAATATTGTTAAGATTATCCGTAAACGTCAATATTCGTCTCCATGTTTATTTCATTATTCAAATATCTTTTAGTATAAATATACTTTACAGGATTATCAAAAATAATTATTTTTTAATCACAACTAGTGGAGTGAATCGTATTCTATATACAGATTGTTTTATGAGAACAATAGCACAGGAAAATGAAATAAAGTAATAAACGGAGCTAGATATCCTCAAAACTAGCCAACCATTACGTTTATATAAAAAAATGAATTTCAAATAATTTTAATAAAATATTAATAATGAAGCTTATAATCATTTTCATTACTGAATATAAATTCAATGGTTTTTAATTAAAAAAAGCTTAAAAAAAAATTAAATGAATTTGTTTAAGATAAATAAGTAAAAGGTTGCTTTATTAAAAATTAATTAATCCTTTATTTGAGATCAAAGCGTAAAAAATAAGATGTATTTTGATTTTGATTTTGCAGAATTAAACTTAATTATTATACAGTAGGTGTAATTTAAAAAAAGAGATTAATACAAAGCACAATGAAGCACTTAAAAGGAAACATTATACATTTCAAAAGTTACAAGAAACCTCTTATGTAGTAAATTGAAAATTAATTTAATAAAATTCAACATAAGATTATAATCAATTAGACAAAATTTAAAAAAAAAGAGTCCAAAATTTAAAAATAAATATATTATTTGTTAACTAATTTATTAAAAATTATATTTTTAACTACAAATTTTTCAAATATATTTTTATGCAATACGTTTATATTTGAAAAAAATTAAGAAACTGATTATATCTTCAAATGTATCTATTTATAACAACTTAATAATTAAACAAAATTATAGTGATACTTTAAGAATAAATCTTAAATCTAACAGCAATTTCATTTCGGTTTGAAGATGGTTAAACCCACATAAGGGAACTCATAAGAAATCCATGTCACTGACTAATGAAAAAGCTGACCTCAAAGTTATAATACTTTTCTGGAATTGGTTAGTTATTCTTATATAGTAAAAAAATAATGAATAGTACATGAAAAAAATTACCTAAAATTCAATTTTTTTTTGGGGGGGGGATTTTTTATGAAGTTTTATTGTAAAATTATCATTGTATGTTTAAACAAAAAAAATTTAAAAAATCGCTATTTTTTATTTTTACTGTTCCCCACCACCAAAATCACCTTCTATGATTTTTTAATTAATTTTTCTACGTTTACTGTATTAAATAGAACAACCTAAAAAAATTTCACAGAAAAATGTACAACCAATAAATTAGATCGGCACCCCACTCATAATAACCCGCCCATAATAGTCCAACGTATTTTTTAGGGGTCACTTTCATTAATGCTATGCTTAGGAATACATAACAAAAATTCAAAAAAATTAGAAATAAATTTTTTTTTTTTTAGGCAAGCGAAAAATTTGGAGGAATTCGTTAATGATAACATACACATGTATGCATATACTGAGCTTAATATATAATGGGTTATGTTTGCAAAACTTTTAGAAAATTGACCCCAAACAAACTATCTACTCCACCCCTTGGAGATAATCACTTCAAACTTTTGCCAACAACTTCCCACGTACACGAGTCTGTACCAAATTTCATCAAAATCAGTTTATCCACCAAAAGTTATTAATCTTCAAATACGCCAACACATGAACATACTTGCGAAAAAAGACATAACAGATTGTTGAAATTTTTCCTGGATTACTTGATTAAAAAAATAATAATAGAAGGTAGGAAGGAATAGCTCGGATGTACGGATGTAATGGTACAGCGATATACGATTGATAGTTATTTTGTGATGGACAATCTTTTGAATATATATATATATATATATATATATATATATAACCCACCAGGTTGGTCTAGTGCTGAACGCTTCTTCACAAATCAGCTGATTTGAAAGTCGAGAGTTCCAGCGTTAAATAAAAATAACTATAGTTAATAATAACTAATAGTTATTTTTATACGGATTTGAATACTAGATCGTGGATACCGGTATTCTTTGGTGGTTGGGTTTCAATTAATCACACATCTCAGGAATGGTCAAACTGAGACTGTACAAGAGTACACTTCATTTACACTCATACATATCATCCTCTGAAGTAATGCCTGAACGGTAATTCCCAACGGCTAAACAGGAAAAAGAAAGAATTTTTTAAATGTAAAGGTTACTAAAATTGATTGGAAATATTTTCTATTATCATAAATATTTCATTTTGGAAACTGATTAATTTTTATCGGTTGAGTTCACAAAAAGATTGTTAAATCTTTAGTGTTATTCTTTAATACAGTGTTATTCTTTTATTTTATTTTAGAAGTGACTGAAAATGTAAATAAATTTATTGTTCACATTTGTTCAAATAATTTGAATTTAAAAGCCAGCTAAATGACTATGATGTATGGAATGTATAGGTGGATGTGAATAACTGTGAACGAGTAATCATGCTTCTACAAGATAATTACAGAAAATTAAAATAACCACTATTTATACTTATAATCTAACAAGAAGTTTATTTAAAGATATTTTTACCGAAATGTAAAGCGTTTGAAAACAAATGTAAATATAAAGGATTTGAAACATAAATAATCGTTTTAGATAAAAAAAGTTCATAGATTTAAAAATAGGAATGCCAACAGGATATTTTAGGAAAGGAAAAAAGGTAAATTTTATTTGTGATAAACGCATAAAAATTATTGTGCTGTTTTATTTAATAATTGTAAAATACCTAGCTTCTAATGCTTTAGAAAAAAATGGCTACCAACGGATAAACGTATTTTGAATCATCTACCTTTACATCAATAAATCAATCCCTCGATCTCCGTAGTAGCGTCTCGACCTTTCATCCGAATATCCCGCATTCAAACACATGCCGGTCAGGCATGGCATTTTTCATACACTACAAAATTCCCATTTCATATTCCCATGCACAAGCTTCGAGCTTATAAGGTGAATTAATCATAAAAAAAGCAAACAAATATTAAACAGGTCTGTGGTCTTCATTGTGAATTTCATTTGTTAGTAGTACGCCGATGGGAATATCACATACGGTATTCGCATCCGTGACATCCTGACTGAGTTAAGAATATGGCTGAGAGATGCCTTTTACCGGAATTCTGAAGATGACCTCCGGTAAAGCCCATACTGGCTAGGTACGGAGGAGGTAGCGTGGCGACCGAAACTTCCACATTAAGGATGTCTTCCTCTACGGGGTCACCATGCTCTAATGTCTTCATTGTGAGTGTTTATACAAAAAATCAAGTACTATGATTCGTCGAAACACGGAATTTTCGATTTTTAAAGTTTATTCATTCTTGCGACTTTTTAAAAGAATGCGGTAGTGATTGGTCAGAAATCTATTATTAAAACTAATTAACGTTCTGGGTTTCGGATAAGTTGTTTGGGCCGGTGAAAGTTGAGAATATTTAATGCACTAGAATGATATATGTAATGATTGATTAAATTTTATTAATTCGACATAGCGAATAAGAACCACTTATCACTACTGAATCAAATTAAATTCGCCGATATGAGTCATATGCAAAATAATTCGCTCTTCTAAAAGAAGACAGTTTCAACTGTTTTGATTATTTCTGTCGATTTTAAGTGTGCTCAATGTTGATATCATAAATTATAATTTATATATATATACAATGTATTAACAATTTATGTTTTCTGGGTGTAAGTATTATCAGTGCGATTATAAATTTCAAAGTTGTGAACTTCAGAATCTCTTATGTGTATATATATTTACAACTCACATTATTCGGTTTCACAATATGTTCATCGTAATACAAACATTAAACAACAAAAATTTATCCATCCAAACATATAAGAAAAAATTATTCGTACTGAAGTTCCAGAATGCCTTCTGAAACTTACACGAATGCTTTCGTGTAACTTTATTCTTATACACAAACCAATGTTTACTTAATATGTAATACTTAATACTTAATATGTAATAAAAGCATCTAATATGTAATATAATATCTAATATGTAATACTTAAAGCAGGACCAATCTGAATTAATTTTAACCACAGTTTGTATTGAAGTTTGTACGATAGTTTTGATTGAATATCTATCAAAATTACTCCATTATGTTTTTAGAAGAAAGCTTAAGCTAAAATCGTGTTATATTTTTAGGCATAATTAATAGTGAATTATTAATTCAAGGTATGAGGCTGATGAAGGTCGATACCCATGTGGTCAAAGCGATTTTTTTTTCTAGTTTTATTCGATATCAAGGTGCACGAAATCTATATTTTTAGTTTAAAATTATATAATCTTTAGATAAAATTTCATAGGTAGATGAGTGACGAAATGCGCGCTATCTATGTACTGTAAAGAAACTAAATATTGATCATATAAATTTAATGATTGGTAATTTTTTTATGTTATCTTTATTTTGCACTCAAAACAGACAAACGGCTTTTTACTCCACGGGGTTTTGTATTTCAGTTTTAACCAGTTCTTCTATTTATACTTCATATTCTTTATACAGGAATACAGAAACGAAATAAACAGAAAACTCTATTTAAATTGTCGTAGCAATTGACATTACTGATAAATTTAAATTACTTACAAACGGGTGACCACTTCTGAAGCAAACTACGTTATTGAATGAAATTAATAAAAAAAAACCCTGATACGAATACTAATGAATAAAGTAATCTAATCGGATGAACCCGTTTCCTTTAGATGAAGTTCTATATCTGTTTATATAAATTTATATATTTTGTGCAAGTTAAAGAAGAAAATTTCAAAATTGAATAAAGTTAAAAAAGATCACATATATAATTTTTTTTTGGTCATTCTCATTTTATTCATATAGCCATCTTAAAATGATTTCAAATTATTTTTTTATATCATATGAAATTTTTATGTGACTCAACGAATTCTCTTCAAAAAAAAAAATGTTAATTTTTTATGCATTTTTAAACTATTTAAAAAATATGGTCCATGATATATATTTTCAAATCATCGGTATTTTACAACAAATAATTTCATGAAATAATGTTATATTTAGATAAACTTGAACATTTTTATTTTTAACAATATTATAGATTACAGGCACTGTAGAGATTACAACTGAATCTAAAATAACCGAGTTACAATAGAAATCAATCCAACATGATGACGCACAAATCAAAATGCGAGTGAATGATTTTGAGTTCGTATTTGGTTTCAGTTCTATGAAAACGCAACTTATTTTTCGTAGTAAATGATATATAATTATTTATTAATTTTATAATAATTGTATTTCAATTACTGAATTTTGAAGTAATTAGATATGAGAGTATCATTCAGGGCAAAGTTATTTTCAGCCATGAGGATATAGTTTGGCTTCATTCAGATTAAAGCTCGATAATGTAGCTGTTTAGTGTGATTTTGGACTGGACGGTTGTTTTTGTTTGGGAGTTTTTTTTTGTTGAGCAAACGTTTAAATGAATTCGGCAAAATTGGCCCGAGCTGTGAAGGGACGAGGACAACATACATTAATTTTAATGAATAAAATTTGATTTTAAAGAAATATATTTTTTGAAGCTACCATTTTTGGTTCCAGCATTGAACAATATAAGAAATATTTTAACAGCTTTAGGATATTAGGTCAGAATAATAAAACTGTTATTAATTTCTTGAACTCAGAAATATTCCTCTTTTATGTCTGGGAAGAATAATTATAAGGTAGACCAATAAGACTTTTTCTTATATTTTTATATGTTCTTAGATTTTTTATATATATATTATCTCCCTGTCAAGGAAAAAATGAATTCCATGTATGCTACTCGTATATAGTAATATTTTGTATTCGTATGATATTCCAGAAGTATCCATATATAAGTACAACAGCGTTTTTGACTCAGGATCTTGGTAGCTGCGTTCTTTTAGTGGAATAAGTGTCCCTGTTATAATTAATTGCCAGAAAAAGGCAGAACAAAGTTGCCAGTGCTCAATAGAATTAAACAACGTAATGGCAGCCTGTGAGGGTATTAGAAAGCCGATAATACTAAAACAAAACTAGTTATATCAGATCTCAAATTATCAACTTTTCGCACGAGAAAATTAGCAGTAAACATTTTGTTTAGAAAACGCATATTTTTTAACAAGTTGATCAAAAATATAAGTACAAAAAAAAAATTTAGTGACTATTATTGAGCATGACCTGTGACAATTGAAGAAATATGTACATATTTGAAATAATATATTCTCTTACATCAAATTTAATGAACTAAAAGAAAAGAATATTTTGAAATTTATTAAAAATCGGGCATGTATACTTCACTGTATTTGTTGTTCTCATGAGGGTCTATTTTTCAGTCATTCTGTAGTTAACTTTAATGTAGATAAAACTAAACAGAAATTCCCAGAAAAATTAAAAAAATAATATACGATTAAAATTATAATTTCCACTTAATATTAAATAATAAGATGTTTTACCATATCTATTACATCCACACATTTTTAAAAGTACATCAAATTTGATTTCACTAATAATTTTTTTCATTTTTTTTTTTTTTTTGTTATTATTGAATTATTATTTATTGTAAAACTTCTTTACAAACACGGGTTAATAATCATTAAAACAACATAATTATTAAACAAAAAATAAAAATAAAAAAAACTTAAAAACCAAAGGAGATGAAGTTTGAATCGAACCGATGTGCTTCCCTTTAAGATCAAAATATTTCATTAATTAAATTTTAATTTCGATTGTAATCAAAAAGGAAGGTGCACAACTAGATGCTACAACAGTGCTAAATCCAAAATTTCAACTTCTTATTGCTGATCGTTTTTGAGTTAACCCCCGAAACTAGTCAAAATGGATTCAGGGATGGTCAAAATGAATATTTCCCATGAAACATGAAAACCGAAATATTTCCCGATTACAATACTTCCTTTTCTTCCTACAAGGAAGTAAAAAAAACTTAAAAAAAAAAGAAATAGGAGATGGAATCTGAAGAGCGAAATTTTTCGCGATTACAATACTTCCTTTACTTTGAACAAGGAAGTAAAAACAGTGTATTTGGTTGTATGTTAGGATTAAAAATACAAAACAAAATTAATATTAAGAAAAAATCATGCGGATTGTATTAAGAACGTTACCTATTATTAAATTTCTTAAAAATGTAGAATTTATCAACCATGAAGATTTGTCTTACAGTCAGATTTATTTCCTCTTACTTCAAACAATATTTTCTTTCCAGACTTTTTTCTAATTACGACACGTGAACTTTGTATTCAATTAAGATGATTTTTTTTTCTTATAAAATTCGGTTTTTACCAGTATCTAATCAGAAAAATACTACTACTAAAAGTATATGTTACAAAAAAATATTACGTTTCTAGTTTATTTGTATTTTCTATGTAGTGTACAAGGATGTAACAAAAACTTTTAATTAAAAAAAAAGTATGAGGTTAATAATATATTAGAAAGTTGCAATATTAGTTACACCACTAGTACTATCTATTAAACGTAACAAGCTCTTGTTACGTGTATACTATAATATTCTTCTACCCTTCAAGGTTTCCTAACGTGCTGTTATAACATAACATTGCTTGTAAACTCGTTAATATGTAATAACTTCATTTTTCCTTCCCTATCTTTTGCCATCAATTTTCCTTCTGAACAGGAAAATTACTTTTTAATATTAGCCTTCACTGAATACTGAATAAAATTTTTAATTAATAATACAAGAAAATTTTGAGATTATATAGATTATGTTGAAAATTACTGTATCAGAGATTGATGAAGATAAAATAAATAAATTATGTTAATCTTAATAATTACTAATTAATAAACAACTTCAAATTTATAAAAAAAAAAATTATGAATATTTTTATTTTGATTAATAAGTTCTATGTTCTAATAAGTCACTTTTATTTAAGTAGGAATAATTTAATCATGAATTATATTTCTCGAATGACATGAGTGGTGACAAATATTATGTTTATTTTCCACGTATTATTGGACTAGGCGCGTGGAGATTTAGTACACGAATTCAAATGTTAAAAGTTAAAAAAGACGTAAATTAAAAAATAAGTGGAAAATATTTGAATTGTAAATGAACATTATGTAATATTATTATGACCAGAGATAAACGAGTGAAGAATGTTTTAGAGAAATTTAAGATAGTTTAGATAGATAAGTGGAACAGTGATTTTTGTTTATTGAAGACAACAAATTAAAAGTGCAAGCAATATTTTTTTTTGAAGTTATTTTGGTTTTAGAAAGCGCGATGATGTTAACCCACCCTAAAACTTATTTTCTAATGAGGAAGGGTGGATTCATAACAGTAGATAAAAATATAATTTGCAACGATTTTTTCGCTTAATTGGATAAAAACTTCTCTAAGTACGAAAATAATTAGTCTTACATCTAAACTTAAACCTAAAAAGAAAGTTTTTCTGAAAAAACCTAATGAGGCTAGTATTATGACCAACATCAGCTATTACCGTAAAATATTATTAGCTCTTTTACGGCAATTTGTTATGCTGTATGATTCATATTCAACTCCATGTTTAATGTTATGTTCTTTTTCATTGGATTTTAATGTAGGTTATGTAAGTTTATAGGATTAAATAACAGTACCGTCGACAAAAAGTCAGGCTGGCACTGAACGATATCAATTGTAAAACTTCAATTGAGTTTGCAGCCAATATAGACTCGAAATAAAGATTTCTTATACACTGGAATTTTGTTGGTGGAATTTGATTGGGATTTAGCGGTTTTCGATAGTATAACCTCATTATAAGTTGTCTAATAATTTACTGGCAAAACTTTTACAAAAAATAAAAATATTTTTATCAATATTAGATAAGGGAAGATGATTTTTAATTTATTAAAAAGGCTGTAAACATTATAGGATATTTGGATAGTTTTCTATTAAGTACTATTTATTATAATTATAATAATAATGCAAACCATTAATAATAAAAAAACAGCTTTATTATATATAATAAAATATTTCATTGAAAATAAGGAAAATTATCTAACCTACTCTAACCCTATTTAATATTCTTCCATTGTTACTATCTACATCAACTGGTAAAATTGTAAAAAATCGAACACTAATAGTGTGTAATAATCAGAGATTCTATAGAAGTGAAGTGAATTAGTAATTTTTGAGTAACTTATAAATCAATAACGCATAATTTTACTGAAACTAAAGCAAAATTTAAGTGTATTCAGGATTGTGCTTTAATATTATTTTAATAAATAGTAAACTTTACGACTTAAGTATACGTACATTTAAGGATCCTTAGTTTTACATAAGGATACGTATATGTAAATCAGTCAGAATGAAGGAAAGAATAAATTTTCCGGCTACTTTACATAAATAAGAAACTCATTTAATCATTTATCTGGTTTTACGTGCGTACGAACTAAACAAAATAATTATATGCAAAAACGTTCTATAACTTTCAAAATTAAACAACGGGAAAAACAACCAAGCACGAAAATTCAAAATATATAGGATATAATTAATTTAAAATCAATAAAAATCACACTAAAATTCTAATGATGAATTAAATCGGGAAATAAAACACGTTTAAATTAGGTGTGTAAAAAATTGTTGAATTTCGTGATTTTGTTACTGCCATTCACAGTTGAAGACAAGTTAAAGCTTGGCTTACAGAAACAAATAGCATTCCTTCCTTTCATAACAGCAGATGAAACCAATAAGTATTCAGTGAAAAAAAAAGCGTGTATCACTTTAACCGTACTCTAAAATTACCGTACCATCAATGCAATAATAAAATTATGAATAACTGATGATACAAGGTAAGGGAAATTCTGTCTTCTTAGTGGACAAAACCAACTTCCTAAACATTCATATAGGAAATCGGTGATATCAATAACAAGTAATTCAGGCTATTATTGCCTTGCAGAAACCTGTATAAAAATGTTTATCTATCATTTCTAAAACGTATGTAATTTAAAAAAGAAGATAAAGTTATAAATTAAAACTACCAAAGGAATGCATGAAGATAACAAATTATAATACGAATTAACAAGTTATCTGGTAGGAAGTTGTGCTGGAAAACTAGGAGACTGACGACTGTGTACGAAATGTCGAGGATGTAACAATAAATGAGAAAAAAATAAAAAACGGATTAAAAATAACAAATCACGCAAAACAACTGATGATTCAAACCCAATATATGCTCAAATATACTCCAAATTATATATTTTCAAATTCGAATTTTATATTTTTAATTACAAAAATTGAAATCTATGTTTGGCAAAAGTAATATTGAAAATATTAAGAACTGTAATTTGCAGCCTATCAAAAGCTAGACTTTATGTTTCTAGTAAGTATAAATTTATATAGTTCTGACAGTAATTATCCATCATCAATTTTAGCATTATATCACGCCATTTCTGAACTAAAAAAACTTCTATATAAATAGGTGACATTTTAAATCCAATTAAATTAATTATAATACTCTCCTAATGTTCATTCGGTTATTGCGTAAACCTATCTTAAGCAACAGCGTTGAACTAAAAGAAGAATTGAAGAGTTACAAAAGCTCAATAATAGACTATTAAACCTCTTTTAAGTTTTGTTTAACGCCTGAATTTGAGAGAATGTTCATTCAAACTGTTTCATTCCTCATCCAGTAATGAAGTGTTAAGAAAAAATTGTAAATCATGTTGATTAAATAAATTACAATAATAATATAATTATTCAATTTTGTAGAATTTTTTTCTAAGAAAAAAATAAAATATATACTAATAAAGAAATTATCAGCAGGATAAACTTCGGGCGATGATAACGGGAAAGCGATTTTCTCCCCTTGAAAAAAAAACACTATTAATGAATAAAATAAATTCTTACCAAATTAGAAATGGTCAAGATTATTTAAAATTAACACCCTTACGTTTCAAAGTTTTCTAGTTTTATTTCCTAAAATCTCGCTCTGGTAACTACGTACCTATAGCGCAATAGTTAAACCAGAATATTTTGTTTGGTTCTACACGGTAGTTTACAAAATTTCTAATAACAATTCATCTGCATTACGTAAGTATGTTAGTGTGCTAATGTAATGAAATGTAGTTGTGTTTGCGCTATATTTTCCGGTTTTTTACATTTTTATTCCATCTATGTTATGAAACATGTGAATTAGATTATATAAATGTTATCTATCAAAAAATAAATAAGTTCTTGAGTGAATATTTTTATCACATAATCTTTTGAACTTTAACATAGATGAAGTCCTTAATATATGAACTGACGAAGAACTGATATGTTTAATTTCATGTTATCATAGCTCTAGAGTTACACTGCAAGAAATAAAATCTATAAAAAAATTGCTGAATCAGTAAAAAAAAAAGGGGGGTATTGTTTATTTTGCACTTATCGGCGTTTCATGCTCAGGGGCCCCAAAGAAGAAAGAAATTGGGGTAATGGTTGTATGTAAGTACCCGTGTAGGCGAATTTCAAGCTTAACTGGATTAACCGAGTTTGACGAAATTTGGCACAGAGACTCATGTATGTATGAAGGAATCTGTTAATAAACGTTTAGGGTCGATACTTACAGGCGGTGGGGTAGATAGTTTTTTGAGATCCATTTTCTCAAAAGTTTGCACACGTAACCCCACTTTGTATTTCAGTACTTGCGTATATCTTACCATCTTAAAAAAAACTTTTTCCCAAAATTGCCTCTTTCCCAAATATTGAAAAATTTTTTTTTTATTTATTGTATAGTTTTTAACCGAATTTTATTTTGTCTTCCTAGGCATAGTAGTATGCAACTGACCCAAAATAATAATACTTTGGGGCAATATTTACGACAGGGAGCCTATAAAAGTTTAAAAATATCGATTTTTTTGTATTTGTTAAAATATTTTTTAGTTTATTTAAACTTTTAAGTAATTTTTTTCGTGCATCATGATTTTTCCAATACGTAAGAATAATAACTAATTCTAGGGACATTGTAACTTTGTTATCAGCTTTTATTATTTTAAATAAATAAGGAATAAATTTAAAAATATAAAAAAGTATAAACTTTAAAAAAATATAAACATGTAAAATATGTTTGGACAAAAACGTTATTAATTTACAATTACATAATTTTAGAATTTTCTTTGAAATTATCGTCCTATAGCTTTCATACCTACTGTTCATTTCGTTTATTTTAACAAATACAAAAAGGATATTTGCACGGAATGATCAACATAAAGCTAATGCTAAAATTTTTTCCTTAGGTAAAAATATTCTTAAATTAGCCTGGATTGTTGTACCTTGGAGTAACTCACAACAAAAATGTTCTTCATGCCGAGTAAAAGTAAATGAATGTCATTAGTCATTTAAGTATTTTGATGCTAAACTTTTTTTCTTTTTTTTTAATCTCAGACGCTTAAATCATCGTAAATCTTGAATTATTCTACTATTTGTATTCTAAATTATAATTTTTTTTACAGATTTTACCTTTTACATAATTAAAATTTATCAAATTAATTTAACCGGGAAGTTTTGAAACATTATCAGAAATATAGTCTTTCTTTCAACCAGATTGTTTCAAAATAATTCCTTTTCCCTAATTTATATTTAAATACCATAATTTTCTATTATCTGCGCATCTATAATTTTTTTTAAATATCATCAACTAATTTTCAATATTTTTCAGAAAGGTCATCTTATAAAAGCCCGTATACTTTTCTTTCTTTACCGTCTTTCTTTTACCCAATGTTTCCTTTGTATACATACAATAGAATCAATAATAATTCAAATATAACAATAATGTATTTTAATTTAATATTAATATAACACAAGCTAACAAATTATAGTTAATTAAAATATTTTTAACGAGATTATTGAAATTATCATTTCAGAATCTTAATTATAGTTTTCCACATTGGGAAATTCAAAAATTATATTAAAAAATTACTGCTGGTAAAAAAATAAAAAAATTTTACTAAGTACAATTTTTTTATATAGCCTACTTGTAAGATGTAATAAAAATATGTTGTGTAAAATAATTTCAAAAATTAACACTCCATTAAATGTTGTACGTTCTGATAACCAGTTTGCAGAAGTAAAAACTTTATTAAAACATGTGTTCAATAACCTTAAGAAATAATTAATAACTTACAACGTAAAAGAATATTACAGAAAACATTTTGTTTCTCCTTTGCTATAATAAACAGAAGTTCTATGTAACTATTAACGTGTTCTGCTAAAAGGTGGTTACGATAGGCTTATGGTCTTAGCATCAGGTGTAAAATGCTGATTTCACGATACAAAATCTTTTGAAAGAAACTTAGCAATAATGGCTTGGTGTACTTAAAAGGTGTAGGAAGTCAAAACCAACTTTACTAGAAGATTATTTGATGGGATAATGTACCTTTTTTCAAGTAAATTTTGTTGCAGCCTATCAGTAAAACATCTAAAAAAAATATAGAACGATGTATAATATACACAGAAAAAAAATTATTACATTTTTTTGTGAGAAATATATTTTTTTGTCTCAAAATAAAATTTACAATCGGTTACAATATTAAAAAAACCATAAGTAAATATGATAACTTTAAACAAAAGCATAGAGACTTCTATCAAAGCTCCTAAAAAATAACATACTAATATTTCTATATAGAACATTCAATGTAAGCACACATATAAAGTTAAGTCAGAGAATTGCACCATAAGTGATTCAACACAAAAACAATCAAAGGATAATTAAACAAGAGAAACGATGAACCACTGAGAGAAAAAAAATACAAATAAAATTAATAACGAAAAAAATAACTAAAATTGAAAGGATAAGTAATGAATTGATAGATAACACTCAATGCAGCTCAAACACAAGCACATAAAGTCATCAAGGTCCAATAGATGCAGTAGTCTTAGCTTTCTAACGTCTTCACTACTGTCTAGAAGGTAAATAGTAAAATAATTAACATGGATGATTAGCCGCAATTTATATTTTGAGAAATATGGTAATCAAAATATATGTAAAATGCAATTTAACGGAAGCTAACATTTTTGGTGTTTTGATTTTAAAAAAATGTAAAAATAGAATAAATTAGAATTTAATTAATATGAGAAGCACCAATTTCATGACGCTCATGACGCTTTATTTAATCCTCAACGTATGCAATTTTAAGTTTTGATACAAGACTTATTAATTATATTTTTAACAATAAGAGATAAAATGGGTAAGTCGAATAATAAAGCATTAAGTTTTAATATCCTCAAGCTTAGATTTTGTTTGTTTGCAAGCAACTAACAAAATTATTATTTAACTTACTTTGGAACCGATAAAATAGATCTAGGATTGCCTGATTTTCTAATTTTCACACTGAAATGTTCAACATATACGTGAAAAGATTTTTCACAAAGCCTTAACGTATAAAGCAATGTTTATAGATATAACAGGATGTAACTATTATTTTGTATGTTTGTACATGTAAACAAGAAATAAAATTTTTTACCGTATGAAATTTGCCAGACCTTACCAATATTCGATCCTCAATACCATCTGGATGAAAGGCTGAAACACTTTCTGTTCAATGAAGAGAGGGCCGAGCTGCTTCGAGTACCTAACAATAAAGCAAAGCTTGGGCGACAGTAGTGGATAAACCGTGTAATCTTATTTTACAAAAACTTTTATAAAAAATAAAATGTTATCCTTATTCACTAACGCTGTTGAATATGTATTGTCGAATATGTCTGCGAAAGTAGACTGGATAATAAAATTGTAAATTACTATAACAAAAACAGCATATTTACACGTTCCTGCTGTGCAAAATTTTATTTCATATTACAAAAAATAATAATTTACAAAAATTTACCGTTTTTTTTTTTTCATTAAAAAAATACATGCTAATGTTAAATAAACTAAAAATCCTTGCCTATTTTTCTTAATTGTAAAAATAAATTAATGTTATTTAACCCAGCAGTAGTGTGTCCTATTGTTACATCACTGATGTGTGGGATGTGAGGCATCTCACATACTAAAAATATTTTACTTCTGTTCTTTGATGCAATTAAAATATTTTTAGGATAAATAAATTAGTAAATAAACGTTTACACAGCACTTAATTTTTAAATCTGTAAAAAGGTGAAACTCTGAAGCTTAAACAATTTAGTACAGTCTGTTTATTTTTTATCCATCAAACATATAATATTGAAACAATAAGTTATTAAAATTAAAATAATATAAATTTGTTATTCATGAAATACTTTGATTAAAATTAAAGATATAAATAATTTTTTAAGAAAGATTTTTTTATATAAATTCAAAACACTGTTATTTTAGTTTTACTTAACTCAAGTCTTCTTCCACCTTCAATGATAGGGTGTGGACTCCTTTGAGATGCCATTGGTGGGTCTCCATTAGAGGCGAGCCATAAAGACCGGAGTAATACGGATGACAATGAGAAACTCCCGGTGGGAATTCCTTTTTGGGAACTCCTCATTTGAGACATGGCATGAAAAAACACCGAGTTCCAGCTGCCTGGGCAGGGCCTTGCGTCCTTCCTAGGTAGTTTGAGGTGAAGGCACCCCCCGGAGCTGAGTTTACGCTTAATTGTGTGTCCAGCTCCGCGGGGCGGGAAAACTACAGATGTATAAAATAAAAAAAAATCACCAAATCTTGCTCTCTGCCCTCATTGTTTTTCCTGCACATTGATCACACATGCTCGATACAGATGCAAATCGCATACAAATCACTACAAATGCACGTCACATTTGCAGCATGTCATCTTGCTTTTTCGATCCATTTTCCTTGGGTATATCACGCATCTACTTGTTTCTTTGCAGTTTTTGATGAGGGCTGACTTGTTGACGATTAGGTGAAGCAAAACGCTTGACAGCAGTTGCCAGTTGCCGTGACATCAGATTCATGAGCGACAAAATGTAAATTTTGTCGTTCATGTATCTGAATTTTTATTAATTGGTATGCTAAATCCTTTAGAAATGTCTTGCGAATAATCTTATTTGTTTCATTGACAGAATCCTCTGCTTCTGTTCAGAAGAAATATCATGGTCACTTTCTAATAATAAATCAGGTTCGTCCTCACAATTTGGATCTACAGGCTCTTCATTAAATACCTCATCAAGTAAGCTTAATCTCTCTTGTTCAGCTTCAAACTGATCAATCTGTAAAATTAAAAAAAAAAAACGAAAAAATTTTTATAAAAATTAGATTTGAAAAAGTGAAAACAATTTGGTATGTGTTTCATTATTGATTCAGTTACTAACTAATACAGAATAGTATAAATAATGAAAAATAAAAGAAATAATAATAATTTACTATTTTTTTTTTTTTTTTAAATCTCACAGTACGAAAATTTTACTTACCTTCATTAATTGTATAACGTGGCCGGTGTGTTGGCATAGATGACATCAACCGCTCAACACAGACGTCCGACAACAACTGGACACAAACTATCATTACTAACACACTCAGGCAGAAGTTATGCGAAGGTACACTGAGCCATGACTCTATAGCATAATGTACTTAAAATTAATAATAAAAGAAAAATGGAGTGGGGTGTGTCAAACCCCATACACCACTACCGTGTTAATACCGTAATCCATTATCAATTTGCTTAGGTTCGTAAGAAGGTATTTTTAAATGAAGTTGAAAATAACTTCAAATTTTTATAAATCATTTGTAGTAAATAGGAAATTAAATTAACTATTATTACCTTTAAGTTTCTAAGACAATTTTACAAATGAGGCATCATTCAGCATAAAATTAAAACCATGGAATAGGTAATAATATTATTTTGGTAATAAATAAATAACATGCAATTAAAAATGTTACTATATAATTGTACAGAATTCTTCTTTTGTAGTGAAAGAAATGATATTTGGAAGAAAGAGTATTGTTTTTTTTTCGATAAACTACTGAATTTTAGCTACCGAGATATTGATTAAATGGCTTCCATTTTGAAATAATAAAACGTAAAATTTCAACAGAAATTTATTTCATAGAGTATTGCTTCAAACACCAATAAAATATTTTATTAAAGTAGGTAAGTGCATTCTTAAAATGAGAATTTTTTCTAAAAAAAAAAAAAAGAAAATTGAAGACGGAAAACTAATACTTGGCAGATATATAAACTTTTCTTCTTATATATAAATCTGAGAAACTTTCTGTCAAACGGTATTATTATTAGATGACCTTTTTTATTGTACACCAGCATATGAGTACATTAAATGCAATTTCGAATTTCTATAACTTTTGCAATATTATTTTTATCGCTTCCAGGTGTTTTCGAGAAGTTATTCAAAATAAACATTTCAGTACTGTTAATTTATTTCAATAAAACTGTGATATAGCTTCCGTTTATGTTAATTTTTTTCTTAAATTTCATTCAATATAAAAAAAACTTCAAAAGGTATCACTTTGAAATTTATACACCTTTATTATAAATCCTTTTAAGCATTTCATATTTTTATGCAGAGGGAATGCAAAACAGCTGATTAATTAAATAAAAATAACGATAATGTATCATTATATATTCAGCGAGTTGGACTAGTGAGCTGTTTAACAGCTGAAGTCGAAGGTTCTGAAGTTCAAATTGTAGTAAAATTTAGTTACTTTTAAACAGAATTAAATATTAACCATTAGTATACTTAGTGGTTGGGGTACAATTAATCACACTTCTCAGGAATGGTCGGCCTGAGTATATATACAAGTCTACACCTCATTTTCATGTCTTATATCATCCGATCATCCTTATCCAATTGGGTCATCGGGTTGCTTCCTATTCCAAAGTTGAAAGATTTTAATGTTCACATTAGGAATAGAAAATAAGAATTTCATTGTAAACGCTTTGTCGTTTGGAGATCCCCAAATCCTAGAGTTCACGTTTGAAAAATTATTAGAGTAGGACAGAAATGAGATTGATCTGTTGATTGCTAAAAGCGTACTTTATAAATAAACAAATTAGTTATTATTAAAATCATTGTAATAATAATAATAAAAAAAATATATATATATATTTGAATAAACTTACAAACATTGCAATTTTTTTCAATAATTTAACAATATTATTAACGATATTCTGTCTATTGCACCTTTATATCACAAACACAGGTCGCAGTGGGTCAGCCACTCCAGTGCTTCGGAGGTAAGATCATGGATGTCTTGTAGCAAGCCTCTAAAAGATGTATTTGGACAAACCTTGGCCAGCTGGGCGATCGTTTGCTCTTCAGCTCCACATCGGTCACATCGTGAACTTTCCGCAGCCCCCCATTGGGTCAGGCTCTTATTATAGATACTATGATTTGTGCGAATCCTGTTGATGTTACACTACTATCTTCTGGGAAGAGTAAATCCTGGTTGGATCTGTCACAAGGTAGAAGTTAGTGATATTCTGGCCTTGCCATAGTGATCTCCAGTAATCCTTTATGTTGAGGACTCTGACCCGATCGGCGGCTGCTACAGGTGGATGTCTGGACTTCAACCTCCGGTGCTGTTTGCGAAAATCTATATTGGCATGAATAGATAGAGATGGGTTAGCATTCTCCAACTGTGATTTGAGGGCTGTCAGTCCTCAAATAAACTTTCAACTTTGGGGGAACGCGATATTACTCAGCAATGGCAGCCACTGGATCGGAGTTGTTCTAATGGTTCGCATAGCCTGATTCAGATGAGTTTCGAATAATAATATTAAATAGCTTTTCGTTTTCAGCCACTTAACAAATATTTGATTACCTTCTCCTTTCCTTTTTTCTGTATTTTTTTTTTAATTTTAATATATTTATGGCACTCTATTAATTGTTTTAAATAGTATAACATTTGTTTCCTCTTACAGTTTCTCAATTCAATATTTCTTACCATTACTTGGTTAAGTAAATCTGAGTAGCTTAATACATGACTTAATTATTATTACTTACCTTCTTCTACATAAATCTGCCGCTAGTTTTTATTTATTCGTCTAAACCTCCTCTTTGTACACCTTATCTACAATATTTCAATATTGTAGAAATATTTCTTCAATATTTCTCTATAACACCAAATTTATACCCTCTATTTTTTGTCGTTTTGGATTTTGTATTATCTCTTTTTCACTGTCATTACGTATCAACAATTTGAAAAAAATTCTTTTAATTATATAAATTTATTTTATAAAAGTATTTACCTATTTTGTTGTTTGGAATATGTGTTATTTTTCTAATAGCCCATATAATATTGCTAAAATTCAATTAATGAACTATCTTCATTTATTTATAGGTTGTTTATTATTATGCTAGTTTAAATAATAAAAAAAGAAATGTTTAATTAATTTATGAATACAAAATATACTATTCGATTATTTTGGCTTTATAGTAAGTTAGTCCCGCCGCGAAAAAAAATTTGCCAATAAGCGGCTGCAGCAAACTGACACGGAAATTGTCCAGTACGGTAATAAAGTGATCTTGTTTTTTAGTTAGGCTCTAGGATTAAAGTATTATTATTAATTTCGATCTCAATAAGGTTTTTAATTTGCATAAAAGAAACAGGACTGCCTAAATTTTTAATATCTTTGATTAAAATATCAAAAGATTTTATTAAAATAAAAATTAATCGCACAGTTATTTGATATTCTAATTATTTTCAAAACATGTAAGAAAATGGATTATTTTATGAAGTATTTTAAATTCCTAGTCTAAAAATGATGAGTTTCTCTTTTTCTATATTTAAGACTTTTTAATCTCTTAACTGAATAATAATCCCTAAGACATTAATACCAAGTAAGTAGTCTTATATAATCCCGATGTAGTTCCAGCAATTCCCTTATAAATAATTCGAATTCTAACGGTGAATTTTAAAGAAATCGTCTCTATGGGAGTTTGCAAGATTAAAACGAACTACCTCGTTCTTTAAAACTGTAATTAACTGTAACAGTCAACGATTCTACGCTTAAGTCTGATACAAAGTAAAGCTTTTCACTTTTATGAACATTCTTCAACGTTTAATTACAGTCTTGTTATTCATGTTGATAAAAAAAAAAAAAAAAAAAAAAAAAACATTAAACTTAGAAAGTTCTACTCCTATTTAGTAACTCCTATATGTAAAAAATGAAGATAATAATAATAAGAAAAACAAGATGAAAATTTTAAATGTTAAAAAAAAAATTAAATGAATATTTTACTAATTAAATCTTTTCACACAATTACTGTAAATAATAAAATCTGTTATAACTTATTTCCGAAAATATTATTTATTCAAGGTGAAAAAAATGAACAATATTAATTGTTAAAAGAGAATATGCAACATTACGTTATTTCATGAACAAAATTAAAATTATTTTTTTTAATTTTAAATTCAATTTTTTATAAATTTAATTAAAATAGTTTTTTCTCACAATTATAAAAAAAAAATGTAGCTAATATATTTTCTCAGTGAGATAAATATTAAGCAATATTAAACAGAACTTTCTTAAATATAAAGTCGTAAAAATACGACATAAAAATCAACATAATAAGTCATCAGTACGTTTATTTTTTTAAATAATTAAAGTGAAAAACATACATACTATTGAAAACTATAAGGGATAGTAAAACAAATTTAAGTGAAGATGTAGTGGCTACTTAGGAAAAAGATTCAAGCGATAATGTGAAAATGTACGTTTAAAGATAAATTTACTGTTAATGGATCACGAAGCATCTGCTCTATAAAAGAATACTGAAAAAGAAAACAAAAACGATTTAAGAAACATTGTGTTAATGAAACAGGATAACAGAATAGAGTTTATTTCGGTACAGACGAACCATGAAAATAACCCATAAACCTCTGCAGTCTGCACGTAAATATAACGCTTTAACACAGTTTCTTTTAACTATATACTAAACAACAGAACATCCATTTTTTACGTGTAAACGATAAATGTAAAAAAATATAGGAACTAAATAATAAAATAGAATACATTACCCAAAATAAATAAATATATTTTATACGGAAATCATACTTTCTTTATATTTAGTACCCATGTATAATTACAGTAAACAATATATTTTTTACTTACACTTCATTAGTAATTAGTAAACATTTTTTTTTTAAAGTGTTTTCTACTAATTCATTTATTTTCATAAAATTAAAAACAACAGATGTAGAGCCGACATTATTACTCATCACCAATTTCCAATGTACAAGTATCAAACAGATCAAATCCAAATAACAAGTGTGTCGAGGTAGACAGGTTTAATCTTTTACAAATATCGGCATCTATTTTTCTTCAAGATACTCACTATACAGAATGATTTAAAAAATGTCTTTACAACCTTAGACAGTAGTTAGTAGGAGCTAATCTTAAAGCAAAAATTTAATGATTCATCTCGTCTACCTACTCCACGCGTGATATTGATGAAAATCATAGATCAATACAATTTTAATCAACATAAACAATACACGCTAATCAGCCTATATGTAGAAATTTAGTGGCAATAAGGGAAGAGTGTAGTGATGAGTTTATGAATGAATCAAGAAGGAAATGGTCAATAAAAACGATCGAATAGTAAAAACCGTGTTCTTGCAATCCTATCATTTTAATAAAATAAAGAAATGAAATGCGCTACAGGAATAAGATTAACTATTAAAAATTGATTACGTAGCTAATGTCTTCAGATTTTGAGATCACTACACGAAATTTTCAGTAAACGTCTTGGATACAAGACATTCTAGTGAATTAATTAGAAACCTTGCATATATATTGTCTGAAAAAACAAAAAACGAACAAGAGAGCGAGTTACATATTTCGAGGATGTACTCATCGATATATGTGGAAGATATTGATGACGTATGTCATCAATATGATGACGTCAATGTGACAATATCTAAGAAATAATCAGATATTATTAGGGAAATTATTCAAAATCAAAGAAAGTTAAGCAAACTCTTGGCTTAGAGAAAATTTTACGTATTTTTTGCGACCAGAAATTTAATCGTCAAATTTCCAACTAATTTTTTGAATGAAAGTTTTTTCTGAAAATTTCATTCTGAAATAAAAAATTAAAAAAAAAAATATATCTATGAAAATGAGGTATATCATCCGAATATTTATAAATTGTTTCTAAAAGTTAATAATGAATAAAAGTTCATTCTAGAAGTTCCGTTAAATTTGTCCCGTTATTCCGTTATTTGTCCGTTTGGGAGATAAATACACAGAATTTTCGATAACAAAGTAATTTCCTTTGAAATTTTAATGAAAATCAAATATTTCACGGAAAAACGTAGACTGAATAATGTACAACCAACTTAATGTTATATAAATATTAATTTACATAGCCAATAAATTACTTTCGTGGTAAAGGAAATTATAACGCAGCCTATTTTGGAAATACATCATCATACTGGTTCTTAACTTCCTATAACATCATTTAAACTTTAAACTGACTTTCCTGAGTACCAAGGTTCTCATTAGGTTGACATGCTTTGATATATTCGTGCATATTAATGGAAATTCCCCTCCAAAATGGTTTTTATAACTCGAAACCTAATTCTTATTTATACACAGCACAATGAATTTTTCTATCCCATCCGTGTAAGTAACATTTTTCATGTATAAATTGTTAATTTACTAATTTTATATAACAACCATGAGATAAGATGTTTTATATTTTAAAAATCCATAATTATTTTAACGTAGATATATTTCTAACATCAATTTTATTCTTTCAGCGAATAATAAATCTGTAAATATTTGTAAAATTATTTAATGATTGCAGAACCTGCTTTTTCAATCGAAGTTTCTTAAATTAAAACAATTGAAACTTTAAAAAAATAATAAATATATTTAGAAGGATTCAGGAGGAAAGGGAAATAATTTGGGAACTGATACTAGAGCCTAAAATAAAGAAAAAAAAATCATACATGTCCCAAATTATGCTTTATTAAATTACAGCTAGCGAAAAATTTCGCCCGGATCTCAATTCCTCCGGTGAAGTGAAGACATACTGAAATTTTTAAGATTTAATACAAGAGTTAAATTGGATTTTAGGAGTAATCGTATGGTTTTAACTTGAAAAATCTAATAACAGGTCCCAGAACTCTTCTGATACATGTTTATTCGATTTTTCTGGTCAAAAAACATAAGAAATCATGTAGTCTTAAATAATGCAGTCAAATTTTGGTATGACCTCATTTCACCGTGAGAACTACATTTCGGGCGAAATTTTTCGATAACAAAGAATTTTCGGACATATATTTCTACAAACTTTTTTCCTTATTTCAAGCTCTAAAATCAGTTGCCAAATTATTGCCCTTTCCTTCTGAATCGCTCAGTATACACCTCACAGTTCAGTTATATCATAAAAATTGGAAAATAAAAAATACTTATTAAATATCATAACACTTGTTAAATTTATACAAAATGCATTTTGTATAAGAACTGTTAAATAGTGATTTGTAAATCTTAGAACTGTTGAAATTTTTTAAAAGTAGAAAAAATTCCATTTTTAATCATTTTACTTTAAGTTTAGTTTACAAGAATACAGTATGATAATAATTCATTACTTCTCACTGCAATGAAAAAAAATATATTTCATAGTTTATCCACAGCATAGTCAAAATTAAATATTTCAAAGTATAAAACAAAAAGAAAAACCTTAGTAAAATTAAAAAATGTTCACTTTTAATAATTTTTAATTTTTTTTTTTAATTTTCCTCAGAATCTTATCTATTAAAAAAAATAATTTTCTTGATTACGAAATTAGGTTTTTTTAACAGAATTCTATAAAGGAGTTATTTTCCCACGTCAAGAACTGGAAAAAATTTTAAATGGCAGTTTTAGGAAACTGAATAAATAGCGAAAACTTGTAATTTTTCTGTAATTACTATAACATTAATGAACTAATATATAATAGTATACTTACTGATAAACATGAAATGGTTAAAATAGTGATAAGTATTTTTATCGATTCGGAATATTTGAGTTTCATCAATTTGGTAATATTAATATTAAAAACCAAATATCAGATTAAATAGATGGAACATTAGAGAAGAGATCTGAAGTAGAAAAACTATAAAAATAAAGGATACGCGAACTGAGTTGAAGATAGTAAAAGTGGTAGGACTGGTAAAAGTGAAAAAAAGCAAAGGTATTATTCGTGCACCTTGTTTAATAAATAAATATGTTGAAAGCATTTTAATAAAAATAATAAAAAAAATACCGAAGAATACAACTTAAGAAAAAATTATATATATATACTTTGTATTTCGTACATGAGATGATTTTTACTTTAGAATTCAAAGCAAAGAATATTCAACAAATGTTTTCAAAATCAGAGTTTTTTGGATTATTGCAAAGTACTGAATTTATATATTAACTAAACTCTATTCTTTGGTTAGACAAATATAAAAGAAAAAACACAAATATAACTGTTTGTTGGTGTTGTTTTTTGTCATTTGTGGTTTCTCTTGATAATGTCGTACATCTTGAACGAAACATCGAGGTTTTCTGCTTTTGTTGGTTTGGTTGTTGACCTAATGAATTGCGTTAGAAAATTTTCTATTAATTTGGATAATTTTTTAACTTATTTAGTTATATATATATTAAAAATAATATTAATTACCTATTCATTAAAATAGGAAATAATAAATCAATAATTGTCTATATAAAAAGAAGAAGAATTGAACAAATATTAATTTTAACGAGAAGAATTTTGGTACAGGTACCATGTCAAGAATATTTTGAAAAGTAAAAACGAAATAATTAAAAAATATCGGCTACTAAGAAAACAATTAATAAAAAAAAAGAGTTATTACATAGCATGATGAAATTAAGACTCGAAGAAGAAGAGTCTTAGAAAATATTTTTGAAGAGAATTTTGTTTATGGATTTGAGAAATGGCCTCTAAAAAAAGAGAACGTTTGAAGGCTAGAAGTACTGAAATGTAGGTATGAAGAAGACTGAAGAAGGTTGAAACAGTGAAAAATGAAGAAAAAAGTGAAAGAGAAATTAAAACTTGATTAGCAGAATTCAGAAACGGAAAGCTAACTGGTCAGAATAAATATATATTAGATAAGGATTGATTAAAGTAGTGCTAGAAGAATCGGTTGAAGGTGCAAATAGCTCATAGCCCATAGCCCATAAAGAGTGTAGAACATTGACAATCTAAAAGAAAATTGTAACTACCAAGAATTCATAACTCTAGCTGGAAGTATTTGAAAATAGACATATGAGACAGAGAAATATAAGAAAATATGGAGGACCTGCCTCAGGACAGATAAGCATATTATTATGACCAAATATAAACGAGACAACGTAAAACTTAACAGATACATAATGAAAAATAAATTATAGTCTTTTTATATACATAATCAGTTTTATTTATGACTGTTCAGGTACATCCACTATTCTCAGATAAGAAGAACCATTTTAACAAAAAAGAGTCAATAGCGCTGAGCAGACCAAACAATTTATTTTCAGGGACAATGGGTGTATATACTTTTTTGTTATTGTATTTATCCATTTGTTTAGTTCTTTTTTTAAAAATTAGTTTGATTTTTTTGTGGTAAGAAATTTATTTTGCATTATCAAAACGCTGCTGAGGCAGTACAATTTGTATTGGAAACTTTTTAAGAAATTTCAGTCAAAAATGTAATAATACATAAATGTTTTATAAATTTCCTTACATATAGAAGATATGTATAATTTACATAAAAATATGAATTTTATCATAATCATGTATCATTTTTGATGAGAAAGTATTCTCTTTTTAAAAATCTACAATTATATCACAATTTATCTACTTTAAAAATTATTTAGGTTCGCTACAAAATTTTACAAAAATATCTATGTGTCATGTTTGTATGTGTAAAAAACAATGCATTTTAAAGAAAATTTTATAAGAATCAAAGTTGATGAAAAGTCAGAAAGAATACACATTTGCTAAATTAATATGAATTAGAATTACATAAAAAAAGAAAGAATATCGGATTTTAAAATTATTTAATATCTCTTAACTTTGGTTTACAATAATAAATCACATATAAAATGAAAGAGGAACCCTTACTCTTTTCCCTATAAGTGTTCAATATGGGTATATCACGTCACTCAGCACATATCCAATCGATAAGAGAGTTCGTCGCTTATTTTAACCATGTTTGGAGTAATGAAAGCGATAGCTGCTTCAATGCTGTGTCTCAGATCAGTAGTAGTAGCGGCACATAGAGAAGCTATTTATAAAATCCCAAAGGGTGTAAATCACATTGTAACCTTGAAGGCCACCGCAAAAAACTGTCATCGGCTGGCGGGAAAAGTCTGAATCTGACCGATCCCCGGCGGGCAGGAAATCATCCCATCCCGTACAGAATTATACTAAAATTAGAAAATTAGAATTATGCTGTACAGAAAGCGCACAATATTATTACCAAATAAATTTCTGTGATCCATCTTACAATTGAAGAAAGAGCCGCGAACTATATGCCATACCCAAATAAGTAATTCCTGTTACACTGGATTCGGCGAAAAGAACGGACCGTAAACTTACTGTCAGGATATTGCACACAAAATATTTAATTTTGTGGAGTTCTTTTCCATTTTAAAAGTTCATGGGGATTTTCTGAAACCCAGATAATATTATGTGTGTTAACTTTTCCACAAGAAGTGAAATGTGACTCTTCACAAAAGAGTCTATTGAATACACTGTGCTTACCGACTTCGCAATCGAAATGTTGAAGCATGAAGATGTTAATTGTTGTATTTTGAATTATCCTCTTCTCTTCACAAAAGAGAAGCCTACAAGCCTAGACTTCAAAGCCTACAACATCTGTAAACGGTATGAATGCATACCTAAGCGTTTTCTTGAAACATTTCACACTGTTATCACAGTTATCATAATTGCTAGTTTGCGGCTAGCCATACTAACAGATTTTTTTAGCATTACGCAGTAAAAACTCCCTTATTCGTTCAACATTTTCTTCAGACATCCTTGGTCGTCCCGTACCTCTCCTCTCACACAAACATCGGTTCGTTTCAAACTGATTATGCCATCGTCGAATGTTATTGTTACTTGAAAGATCACAATTAAACTATCTACGTAAATAATGTTTAACAGTAACTGCAAATCTATACTTAGCAAACCTCAAAACGAAGAGTTCAGGAGTTATATCATCTTTCTTATTGGCGGTGTCAAACAGAAAGATAAGGAATCAATCAAAAATATTCATTATGCTGTTCGATATTATCCTTAAATTGACACTGTAAATCTTATGAAAGACATCTTATAACAAATTAAATCTCTGATATTGTTTTTTGTACCAGGTTTCTGTACTTTAAAAAAATTTGCATGCACACATAAGTTACAGCCTCATACATACATTTGTTACGTAGTTTCATCTATTAGGTTGTTAAACATCACAAAATATCTCTAAATTTTCACCTGACAGATAATTACAAATTATTAATTCAGTTTTTCTTACTTTTCCGTAAATAAATAAATATATTTAAAGAATATCAAAATGATTTGAAGAATAAATTATAAACAGGAATGAATGTTATAAAAAAATATATTGTTGAATAAGATACAATTTTATAGCTTCAAGCCTTAGTAAGATTGGATTGTCGTAACAACTATAAAACTCAAAGCAGAACAAAGTTAAAAAATAAAAAAGGCAGTATTATTCAATCTCAAATTTTCCGAAATTTGTTTTTTAAATGATATCATATTAAAAATTCTAAAATAGAAGTTATTTAAAGAAATATATAATTTATACAAAATTTAAAAAAATAATATTATTCAACATACAGATAAAATCGCAAAAAAAAAGTATTAAAGTTATAAAAGTAAGACTCATAATTGCAATCAAGTGCAAAAACAAGGAATATTAAAAAAGGTTTTTGATAATGTTATAGCAGTACAAATATTTCAAAATATAATATAAGAAATTGTACACTAACTGATAAAAATTTTTGTAATTTATACAACGGTCTTTACAAAATAGTTAGCCTATAGAATTTATATAATTAATTGACGTATAGAAACTATTATAACCCACCGGGATAGTCTAGTGGTAAACTCATCGTCGTAAATCAGCTGATTTCGAAGTTGACGTTCTCAGGTTCAAATCCTAATAAAGGCAGTTACTTTAATTGGGATTTGGATACTAGATTGTGGATACCGATGTTCTTTGGTGGTTGGGTTTCAATTAACCACACTTCTCAGGCGTAGTCGACCTGATTTTTTTAAAGACTACAGATTTACCGGTACAGTTACGATTACACTGATAAGTCGCTAATGATTTTAATTCTTGATGTGACTATAAAGAAAAGTATTATTAAAAAATAACACAAAAAAGACCATTATATACAAAAAATTTGTGTTAGATATTATACGTACATTCCTATTGCGTTTTATATTTCTTAATACATAATGAATTTACCATAATGCTAGAATCTTTTACATGAGGATTATGATAAAATTTTGTAGTGTATGAAAAATTGTAGACTGCGAGAATCGAAATCGGTACCCTCAGGGTAATGGGTGAAACACGATCATTTCGCTACGAATATCAATAGTATTGATAAAATATTCAAAATTAATTCAATAAATATTGCTAATACAAACTAAACAAATAATTTAAAAAAGTAAAATAAAAAGTAAAAAATCCAAACTCAAAAATTAGTTTCTATTTAATTTTCTCCAGAATACCGTACAATACAAAAGAAAATAATAAAAAAGACGCTTTTTCCTGCATGAAAAATGATACTATGCTATTTTATTTTTAGCAAATGATCGGTCAGGTTTTAGCCAATCTTTTACATTTATTTGACCAGAATACGAACTTGAAACGAATTGTCTATAAATGGATGATGAAAAATAAAACAATTCGAAAATATTATAATTTGTTTTTAAAGAGAACTCAAAATAATTAAGAAAAATAACAAAATAAATAAATATAACAGATAGAAATAAAAAAAAGCTGGAGTGTACTTACGTACGCACGTAACAAGTTATACTTCTTTGGGTGAATTAAAAAGAATTTTTTTACGCATTCAAACAAATTTGAATTAAGTCAAATGATCGATAGACGATATTAAATTCTATGAATAAAAAGATTGAATAAATAACAGTTAAATTAAATTAAATAATATTTATTTTATACAGTTAAAAAAGTATTGAAGTAATCGTTGTCATATAAAACAAAATTCATCGAATATATTTCCATTACTTTAATTTCATTAATGCTACGGATGATAATTGAATAGGCACGAGGGTCCTCAGCGGTTAATGATATGAAAAATATGACACAAATAGTTCTATTTTATAATAGGGTATTTTATCAATACATACATACATATGTATATAATAGTGTATTTTGTTTTCGGTAAATGTAAAATTATTTATGCATAATCAAGAATTTATCTGATGTGTGCTATTGTCTGTCATTAAAAAACACAATTTTACTCATAAAAAATAAAACTTACATAAATATAAACTCAAATCTTGATATGCAGTTTTCACAAAAAAAAATAAATAAATATACGCTGCAATATAAACAAGGTTTTATGAATATGAACAATATTCACAGTTTAAAATATCCGTCTTCAGAAACCGTGTATAAAAATATACATTTATTACGACTCAATATCTGTTATGTTTACAACTCGTGCTAATCATAATGAACGACTGACTGAAGTAGACACTACACGCATGGGCGTGAAAACTAATCCACTTCGGCCTGCACAAATCTTCATGGTGTGTTACATCGACGGGCGCAACTTCCGTAACTTGCTGAAAATACACTCTGATCAGTTTTTCCTAACGCGCCAACAGAAGTATAACTTCAAAACATTACATTAAAATGTTTCTTATATCCATTAATTTCCATTTTTTTTTAATTTTAGAAAAATCCCATTTTTTCAGTTTCAATAATTTTTTATTACTTATAATTATTTGTTTAAGTTTTAGTAATTTTTTTTTCGTGATGCAATAATTTAAAATGGAACCGAATTGCTTCGCTATTGAAACATAATTGCTGAGTCTAGTGAAAGGACAACGTTTTAATATTTTTATCACAGATAAACAACTTTTTTTTTGCTATTAAATTTTCGGAGTTTTACTTAATTAACATTATTATTATCTTTTAATTATTAACATATTATTATCTTTCTGATAATTGTCACGAAAAAATTTTAAACAGAATAATATGTGTGCAACATATATTTTTACGCGATTTTCCTTAAAAACGAAGAAATTAAAATAGTTTTCTTTACTTTTTTAATAGGCAGTAACCAAAATATTATAAACCCTTGTTTCATAATAATAAATACAAGTATAATCTTTGGATTCAAAGAAAGGAAAATGAAATATTTTTATAAATTCAGTTTACCTGTTATCGTTCGATTCCACATACGCTTAGTAATGAGAGTTCCGTTAGCAGGAGTACCTCCTTCTCTAAGAGTTTCATTTAGGGCAAGAGAATAAAGCAGAACGGCATCGTAGAATGCTGTAACGAAAGTTGACACCGAATGATTCCCAAATGAGAAGTGATGTTTTTGTTCCGCTAAACGTTTTACCTGTAATGAAATAATAAAAATTATAATTAAAATAATAATTAAATAAAAATCAACAAAAAGTGTACAATTAGAATATTTTATGCGGAATAATAATTGGGAATCAAGATTAGTTAGAAAAATAACAAGCGAATGTCGTTGGAAAAATGTTTATAAATGCAACATTTACAAATAGATTTACTTGCAATCACAATTTCGGTTTTACTGATGTAACAAAATTTCTTTTCATAAAAAAAAGATAAAAATTTAATATTTGAAAAATGGAAAACATATATTCTAGAAAAACATAACCTTTTATTTTTTTTACGAAATCTTTTACCTTTACGAGACAGTGCAGTTCTATAACATCATCAGCCAGGTATTCATTCATTATTTTATGAGTTGCTGAAGTAATAGAGATATTCAAAAATGGAAACTAAAAATACGAACCTTATATTTTTGTACAATTTTTTTAATCAGGAAGTAATGCGTTACGCTAGATTAAAAAATGAATCTAACCATTAAAAGTTGCTGGCTTTAGAAACATCTGTTTTGGGATTACAATGGAAACTTAGTTTTTATTTCCTAGTTTATTTTGACACATATTTAACTTACTTAGATGCAGAAGCTACGTGAATAGCGTTAAGAAGACAGTAAATTTCTTAGAGTGAAGAAACAGAAGAAGCTAACTGAATGAAAACATGGAATATTAAAGAAGAAATACTAGAATATTTAATTTAGATTGTAACTCTTTCATATTATAACGGGTGATTCAAAAAGATCTTCACACAGATTTTAAAAGCACATAAAAATTTATTTGGATCACTTACAGATTCTGTTGAGGTCTCATTTCAGAGCAAAACATATCAAGTTTCGCTCTGAAATGAATCACGTAACAAGAACTAATGACTTAAGTTGTTCATTAGTACCAAATTCAGCCATCAGGCTATACCAGTGCTGATTAAAATGGATGTATTTACTGGTGCGTGTTCGCTGTGTGTTTTGGTTTCACGATTTGCAGTCAGCAACTGCAGTTCAACGCAATTTTCGTTGAGAGTGTGGGAGGGGGGACCTCCTAGTAAAAAATAATTTACTTTTGACCCAAACTTTCGTTGAGACAGGCTGTTCTGTTAAACATACAAAATCACCGGGACGCCCACGAGTCCCTGAAGCAGCTGTGGAACAAATAAGGAAAAACTTTGCAAGCAGTACGATGATATCAACTCGAAGTGAGTCACGTGAGATTTGCATTCCACAAAAGACTGTTTGGCGCTTATTATCTAAACGATTTGACTTGAAGCAGTACAAACTAACCACTGTTCAACACATTATAAATGACAACAAAGTTGCTCGGCTGCAGTTTAGTGTGGAAATGATAGATAGAATTGCAAACAAGGATACATTTTTAGATAATGTAATTTTTAAAGATAAGTCAACGTTTGACATCAGTGGCACACTCATAACTGCCGAATATGGATTAGCAAAAAACCAACATGAAACTTTGCAGCACATTCGTGATAACCAATGTGCTTGTACCCTAACCGAACAAAAACTGTACGGACCGTTCTTCTTCTAGGATGCAGACCGGGCACCACTTTACTACCGCCTAGAAGTCTGAAATTTTCTTAATATTCGATTCCCTGGTTGGTGGAATGGTCGTGAAGTTCTAACTGTATGGTCCCCTCGCTCACTATATTTGACCTCACTAG
Organism: Lycorma delicatula; assembly: GCF_047948215.1. NCBI lineage: Eukaryota > Metazoa > Arthropoda > Insecta > Hemiptera > Fulgoridae > Lycorma > Lycorma delicatula. The sequence continues at coordinate 86,609,583 of NC_134459.1, read as the reverse complement.
ATTTTTTCTTTTAGGGTTTCATTAAGGATCGGGTTTATGTACCACCTTTGCCTCCTGATCTTGTTGAGCTAAGACTTCGAATTAACTTACCGAATATGTAGAGGCAACGCCCGACTTGCTGGCTATAATCTAGAATGAAATCAACTTCAAGTGGAGTGTATGTCGCATTACAAATGAAAGCCATATCGAACCAAAGTGAAATTGGGTGACAAACTTGATATGTTTTTCTACAAAATGAAACAAACTGAATCTGTAAGTTTGTATTAGTAAATTTGTATTTGCTTTTAAATATGTAGTCCTTTTTGAATCACCCAGTAGACAGACACATATTAAATGCATTTGAATGAGACAGTACCGCTTGTAAAAGAAAAGAAAGGAATTGGTGAAAAGGCACAAATTTAAGTATCTACTAACATATTAATCAATACCGTTTATTTTTATTTTTTCTTAAAATAGCCTAAATCGGACTAATTTTATATAAGATAGTAATTCTTTCTTTTTTGGAATAGAAGTTTTTTAAAAATGTTAACGAGAATTCTCAGAATCATTTGAAAGAAAAAATCAAATTAATATTTTTCTGGCTATAAATTAATCAGAATGAAGGAAAATAAATACCATTCTTATTCCAAACACTTGAGTAAAGTTCATTTATAATAATAAAAAATTCAGTGTTCTTCGGTATATTGGTTTTATCCATGGCGTATCAAATATTTCACCAGTTTTAGGGAAGTTAATAATAATCAAAATAAAAGCAATAATAATAAACAAAGACAGTTTTTTTTTACTAAATTTTCCGTAAATTTAAATATAAAATTTTAACTTTTTACAATTACGTTAAATCTTATTCAAAAGCTCAATTTTATTTTCTATCATATTAATCAAATTTAAATTGATTAGTTAACAAAATATGTTTGTTAAAACGGTAAAATATACGAGATTTTTCTACTTTGCAAAGGCACTTCTATGTATAGACAAGTAGTAAATTGAAAATCTGTAAAATGTCTGAGGGTTCCTCTACGTAATGTTAGCGTATCATGTTATTATTCAATTTGTGATTTTTAACATCCAGGAAATAATGAACTTTTGATAATGATTTCATGTATTCAATTGTTCATGGTTTTTTAACTTTAATAACATGAATAGTGTGTTTAAACTATATATTGTTAACATATATTGCAATTGTTTTCAAAATATTGAATTAATTAAAACCAGAAACTGTAATTCTATGAATAGGACTTTACCTCGAATTTTTATGCCTGTATTCAGATAGTGTAAAAATGTATAATAGTACATTTTTATCGCTGACATACGAATCAGCGTACACCAACAATATATATCTGTGTTTTTATATGTTATTACAACTATTAAAGAAGCAATTTGATTGAAATTTTTAGCAAAAATTCAGATTTAAATAGAAAAATCTAACAAAATATTTATTAAAATTTACTACATTATTCATAATTATAAAACTACAAATCCTCTTAATAATTTAATAAGAGTTATAACGATTTAATCAGAAATTAAAGTGTGTGTGTGTGTGTGTGCGTGTGTGTGTGTGTGTGATAGAGAGAGAACGTGCGCATACACACAATAAACACAGCAACTCACACCTGTTAAAGCATTTTAATGCTTTTTAGAAAAAGTACATTCCATAAAAATTCAAAACATGTCCACTCTATATATATAAACGAATCTTCATTAATATATCATCAAATAAAGCATGATACGATCTTCTGAATAGATGTTAAAAGCAACGTTTGTTTTTAATATTTATACAAATATTTTTCTTTCTTTTTTTTTCATTAATGCTTTTCAACCCTAGATATTATATAAAGCTTTATGGGTAAAAAAGATTATCTGATTGTTGGGTGTTTATGTATGCCTTTCAACGTTTCAATTGGTTAATATATACCACTGTATAAATTCTCCGTTAGTATTAAATTTAAAGCAATGAAAATGTTATATTTTTTTTACCGATCCGATTTATTACGATGTTAAAAATTAACAAAACATCCTGATTTTAAAACCCCTGCGATAATTTCAATATATCTATTAAAATAATATGTGTGTTGACACAAGACTTGATTTATCAAAAATTATTACATTTTCTATTAATTTTAATAGATATAATAAAAGAAAAATGTACGGTATATTACAGTAGATTCTGTTAAATGTAAATTATGTGGAAATCGTTATATGTGCAACACAATTACTAAATAAGAAAATTAATTTTTTTCTCATCAAACTGGATTCAATTTGTCATACATAAGATAATTAAAAAAAAAGTTCAATATCTAATTCAAAAACATTATAATTTTTAAAAGGTGGTGGAACCTTATTCAACAGATATTTATAACAAAAATTTAAATAGACTTTTTCTTTATATTTCACACTAAACTACTTCAAGTTAAATGTATTTTAAGTAACATATATTAATATACTTCTTTTTTGGTTTATTAAATGACCTTTAAATAAAAATAATTTTATTTTTTGAAATGTTGTTTCTGTTTCAGAACATCGTTTTTGGCGAGTTTTTAAAAAAAGGAGGTTTTTGAATTGGAGAAAACAAATGTCAAAGATACGGTAAAATAATCTATAAGTATTAATTATAGGCCCTCTTGAAAAATAAATCCTGGAAGTTAAAATAGCAAGATAGATTACATTATCATTAAGCTGGTTAAATCTTTATCAAATCTTAAAAATATAGATAAATGTTTGGCAATAATAAATATATATTTATAACAGTTTAATTTCAGAAGAGATGACTAATTTTTATTAAATGAATTGATACATCAAAATGAATAATTCTAATTTGAATAATTACAACTGGTTAACTATTTGCTCAAGTTAAATTATATATTTTCTACAGCACATGATGATTAGAATAAATTAAGTTTATCTTTTCTAAGTTTAATTTTTTTTTATCAATCATCATTTACAATAGGTCCCTCATAGCAGACCATAAGTAAGTTTGATTCACGATAATCACGTAAAGAGTGATCCCCGATGAAACACTTCATCAAATACTGTGAACAGAGTGACTTGGCTTATCACATCATATTTAGATAAGTCAGATGAGAGCATTAGAGAGAGTAATGTCAAAGAGTAATTAACAATATTCACGCCAACAATGAAAAAGCTATAATATTGAATAGGCAGCAGAACAGGGATTTTGTGTCGAAAATTGTAGGTAATATTATAAGGAAAAAGATGGAAAGAGGAGCGAGGCCGAGAGATAAAACCTCCTCATAAAATGTCCTGTAGGGATGGGAAGAAATGTCTACGAGGCTAGTGTACAGAGACCTTCACATCAAGGGAGATGGTCATTGTAACCTGATGGGTTTGATGAGTGGAGCCAGGAATAAATTGACACAAATCACATGGAATTTTGTGATAATACTGTAAAATAAATTCATGTTGTCGATGGGGAAGGGTTCTAGTGAGTAGGGCCGCAATGGAGAGTTCCACACTACCATAGATTCGAGACCACATGGTGTTTATAAAAGGTTTCCCATCCGATGACGAGAAAAAAGTAAAACTACATCCAAAAGTGTACTTCAGACTAATAAAGCAAAAAATTAATTTAGTGGTAAGAAATTCAATATAATTTAAACTTCCAATTTCGGGAACCCGCTGGAAAATGTCATATTCAATTCAACGAAAACGGATTTACATCGATAACAAATAATTCCTGATATATGAAGACCGTATATATGGGGAAATAAATTTTCTAAAGCGAAGGGAGGACAGAAAAGCTATAAATTGTATGACAAAAATGAACAAATCTGATTGTTTTAGAAGCATTTATAACAATAACAGTAATAATGAAACAAATTTTAAAATAATTATCCTTCAAAACATATGAAACATTATAACTATGATATTTTTTAAAGCGCATTTGAATGCTCAATTCTGGAGAAAAAAGAAGAATTTAAGAGAAGAAATAAGGTAAAAACAAAAGAAAATATTAGAAAAAATTGAGGACGCATAAAAAATAACCAAATTATTAAATATACAAGATTTTTTTGGGACACCATCAACGAATGAGTCGTTTACTGGTAGGTTCTTTAGAAGGTACGAAAAGGTATGATAAAAGAGAGAAGAAGGAGAGAAGATAACGTTAAAAATAATACATGAAATAAGTACAGAAGAAAATATCATCAAGAAAAATTATCAAACCACCCTTTTGCATTACATTAAGAAAAAACATAAAAAGTGAGTTTTCTTCGTAGCTGACATTTCCCGAATTTGTTAAAGATGCCATAATATTAGGTCATCATTACAACTCATCGCTTTTTGTCAGTAATTCTGATAAAAATACAAAAGTGTAGAAGATTTACACTGTTACGATGTGATCACCTCTTATGATAGATACCTCTTAATACTAAAAACTTATCTTTGTTCAACTTCTCTATTAACTATTTTTATCAGAAGTTGAGGAGACCGACTTTCAACCCAACCGTTGTTTGAAATTAAATAGATATTCAAATTATGAAAGTACGGTTTTTTGTCTTACTTAAACATTTATCAAAGCTATGAAAAAATTTATCAACGAAAATTTAACTGACAGAATTAAGTTTTTACTTATTATTATTATACAAGAAAATAGAGGAATATCAAAACTAATAAATACTAAAAATAGATGTAATTTTTATTATAACAATAACTTTTCTAAGCGCTTCTTCGCAGGGTCTAATATGTTACTCAAATCAAGCAAGACCCCGTTTTGAGTTCCATTAAAATGCTGTAAGTTATATAATTATAACAGTTTCATCATTTATAATAAAAGAATTTACATATTCACTCACGCAGACACACACACACACACACACACACACACACAAAATGGATATGCTCACAAATGACAAATATCGGAGTGGTAGGGTCTTAGCTTTTCATTCGGAGGTCCTGGGATCGAATTCCGGTCAAGCATGGCATTTTTCATACGCTACAAATTTCCATTCTCATAGGGCAAAATGACCAAAGCAGTTGATGCCCATCATTTTCATAAAAATAAAAAAAAAATAATGAAGAATAAATAATTATCCCGAAAAACACTAATTTTCTTATATTTTCGTAAAATGATGTGTTGAATGTAATTTACGGTTTTTTGTGATTGGTAAATCACAAATCATATATAATTAAATAATAATATATATTATTAAATATACATATAATATTTAAATCATATATAATTTAAAAGAAATGAAAACTTAATAAATAATTCTGATCCGAAATCGATATTTCAGAAATTCGTAATTTTGTAACTTTTTGAGTAAAAAAGTATTGTTATTAAAGAAGAAAAAAAATTATAATAATAAATAATTAATTTTTGATAAAATATATAATGAATCAATATTACAATATTTACATGAGATTGATGCGAATGTTAACTCAAATATATTCAAATAAAGATACGTTAATTAATTATATCTACAAACACACACACAAAATGGATATCACTAACAACAAATATCGTGAAAGATACTATATTCCATTTCCTATAATAATAATAATTAATGGTGTATGAATATTAATACTATAATGTATTGTTGAATATGTTAAACAGGAAGCAATCGCGAAATCAAAGCACCATCACTCATAATCGTAAAAAAAAATATAATAAATATCCAGTAACATCATTTCATCGATTATAGTATATAAAAAACTAGCAATGATACTGCTGAACGTTTTTACCACTCAAAAATAATTTGAAAATTAAATTTCTTCTTATTTTATTTTATTTAAAAAATAAAAAGATAAATTCTTTAACCTAAAAAAAGAATAATTTAAACCATTGTAGACCAGTTTGTTAAATCTATAATAATAATAATCCAAACATATCTATATTATGTTTAAAAAAAAATTATAAAAATCAACGCTGATATGTAGTTTGTTTTGAGGTACCATGTTGATGAATGACAAGTAGTTATGGATTATTTAAAAATAAAGTACTTTAGTCATATTTTATTTTTTTAAGATCAATTCGCCACACAAACTTAAGGAGTGTACGTGTGTGGTATAATATGAAATATTTGTGGTTGTGAAAAATATCAACCCTGTTTTCAAATTCAGAACCTCCAGATGAAACGCAAAGAGCTTTTGCCATAGAAATCGGTACACTTTGCTAACTCCACTTCTGGTGATAAAATTACATAAATAATAAATTATTTAAGTACGTCGATAGCATAAAAAAGTAAAAAGTTAAAACAATTTTAAAAACGTAATTTACGTTGGAACGGCTTACATATTTTTTTTAAAAAGTATCACTTTCAATAACTGTATTTACAAGCGTACTGGTTTTTTAAATCTAAAATAATATAATACAATAATTTAGACTAATCAATCATTATAATATAATGTTGCATTATTAACTCTAATCGAGTACAATAAATTCCCTAAATTATACACTTCTATTTCATAATTGTAGATTAAATTATTTATTATAATACAGAATGTTTCTAAAATGGTGGGACGGCTATATTTTTTCGGACTCTACTTGTAAAACTAAACAAAAAATATATATAGGAAAAATAACAGTTTCTCCACATTCTCCCCCTGTGCACCATTTTATTATTTATATAAAAATCTATACCTCAAGTTCGGATAGAGGAGTCACATTAATATTTGGTAAGCGTCTTGGAGATAAAGTTTTAAAATTTGCAAAAAATCAGGACTTAATACCTTCGCAAATTACAGAATTTATGTTATTTACTAAAATATTAAGCCTTTTATTTTAAACAAACTAACATTTTATTTTATAAAATCGGTTAATAAATAGTTGAGATATAGAAGAAAATTGATGCTGTAATTATATGTCATAATTATTAGGTCTATTATTGTGAGAGAATTATTACTTAATTTGATACATAGTAGAATTAACAATAAATTAAAAATAAAAAAAATTATTTAATCGAATTTGAAGTGGAGGACATGAAGACACAAAATTCCAACATAAATTTTCTTCCATCTCGACTATTTATTAACCGATTAGAAAATAAAAATGTCATTTTGTTCAAAATAAAAGGCATAATAGTTTAGTAAATTAAATAAATTTTGATAAAACTAATATTTATGGAAATATAACGGATTGAAAAATAAACGTGGCCGCCATTTTGTAATTTGCGAAGTCCTGATTTTGTATTAATTTTAATATTTTATTACCAAGACGCTTACCAAAGAACAGTAAATTCTAATTTTAAGAAAAATTATTTTCTATAATAAAATCCTACAAACTATAGAAAAATAAAATACTGATTATTTTAAATTAAATAAAGCAAATAAACTTTTTTACAAAGAAATTTACAAATGATTCACTTCATAGAAACTGTGTTGTAAGTAAATTGCTTCATTAAAAATTATAACAGTTCTGTTTTGATTCACTTAAACTACTTTTTCTTTTTTTTTCTTTTAGCACTCTTCCAAATCACTTTAGGTCGACTATAAATCATGGATCTTCACTTTGCTCTTTTTCCCCTACTCACTACACTTCATGCCAGTTTCTCATCACATTTTTTTTCTTTTCACATCCATTTCAACAGCCTTCCACTAAAGATTTTTTTTTTTATTCATATTCTACTGATACACCTTTCTTAGCATTCTATCTTTATTTTAAAATGAATCTACGAATTCAATCTCCTTTGAATTATTCTACCAATTTCATTCGTTTTCTAAATTATAATTAATTTATCTGTTTCAACTAATCTTATTTATTACATAATATATTTTAAATAACTGGTAAGAGGAATGATTTGTCTGTAACTATATTTTATCAAAAACTGTTTTTACTAATATATATATATATATATATATATATATATATATTTAATGCTTTTATTTATAGTCGCATCAACAATTATAGTCATTAGCGACTACAGTAACACTATCATGTAATATTATATAAAACAACAAAAATCATAATGAACAAAAAGAAACAGGAACAATAAATAACAAACATAGACAAGTGACAACAATAAATACAAAATAAAATACATAAGTCAGAAAACAATCACTAAATCGTATTCTTCATTGCACTATAGGAGAGGAACCGTCTCTGGTTTAATAGAAATCTATTAACTATATTAAATCTAAAACGTAATCTGTTTAATCTATTACCTATATTATCTATTATTAGATTTCTATTACCTTTCTGGTTTAATAGAAATTTTATATCCGAATCCAGGTTTAAGTTTTGTCGGATGGTTCTAACCAAAGATTGGGCAATCAACGAGCAGGTGGTATACGGATCATTTGACCTTGCAAGCCTCACAGATCTTCTGAGGAGAGCCAAGTAGGTGAGCGTGGGGATGCCTGGTGTGTCCAAAAAAGCTGAGTTAAGATGACTTGGTCTCTTCTGTTGCTCGGGGATGGAGGTTTCTCGAGCACATTCTCCAGCATGTTGTGTAATGCCGTGGGAGGACTCAGCAGCCAGAATCTATTCCACTGAGCCCGTATTTTACACGGACTGATATCATGAAATCTCTCTCTCATGTCGATTGTACTCGGATGCCATTTATTGAAGCTCTCTTGGCAGCCTAATATATTATTTAATTAAAAAATATACACTTGGAAATGAACCTGGGTGATGTATATTAATATTAATTTTCAGTCAATAAATCATCATCAATGAACAAATATGAGAAGTAAAATGTTATGTATGACTAGTAAAATATTATATATTATTTATTAAGTTTGAAAAAATTTGCAACAAAAAATAATTAACTTAAAATCAATTAACATAAAGATTTTGAACCCAGATAATTTTTTTGAAAACGTTTATCCCTTAGAAATCAAAAAATTGAACGAAAGAGAAAATGTTTGGAAGTGTGAGGTAGCTAATTTTTCTAATTAATATACTCAAATACAAAACTGATCACTTGTACTAAACACCGCGCAATGTGTTTATGCACACATAAAAATACACAATTTTTTTTTCATTAATTTTTTTTTTTGAATACATGATGATTCAAGTAACTTCATTTTATTATATCTTGTTTCATTAATGTGATGAAACTTACGGAATTTTTCCTGAAATCTTGTCAATTCTAATTTAATCCTTCTCAATTTTTAATTTTTTTTTATATCTTCAGGTTAAGTTCGAATAGAACATTTCGGAATAAGTTATTAATATAATTACAATTTACTACATTTATGAAATATATTATGATTAAAACTAAAATTTTAAATTTCGAAATGAATATTTTTTTTAATATCTGTAAACACAAACCAAACAAGAAAGTAAATTATTTTTAATCAAACTGAAGTATAGTTAAGTATTATTAAGAAAATAAAAAACAAAAGACTAAAGTAAAATTTCAGGTGTAAAAATAATTAATTTTTTTTTTTTAAATCGTGTTTATATATAATGTGACGTTAATTAATGTGGCACTGGTAACTACAACAAGAGTTTTTATGCCTGAGGACCAAAAAATCTGCTTGAATGTTGAATATTTTACTTTTACTTTTTTAAATATTACTTTTACTGAAATTGGTAGTAACTGTCGTAAAAGCGTAGTGATAAATCTAGCGCAAGAAATAGCTACCCTCATTTTTAAATCGTTTAATTCTTTGATTATTTTTTACAGATAAGGGCAATTCTCTCTGTAACCCAACGAAATTATTATATACTTTGATTAACTTGCTCTGTGCACTGTTCGCACGGCGGGATGGTCAGAATATTTAACTTATTTTGTCAGCAAAATTTAACTTATTTCCATATGAAATAAAAGGCTAAAAATTTCCAAACATGCTTGTTGTCGATGACAATGCACTATGACAACCAAAATGCCATAAAAAAAACCTATTTTAATAGAAAACTTGTTTGCAAAATCATGTAGCAAAAAAAAGGGAAAGTCAGACAACCGCGCATGCGTACGAAACACTTCGACCACAGTGCCGGTCATCCGTGTTTTTTGCATCGCAAGAAAATGAATATCCTATAATGTGAAGATGGGTTACATACGGACAGCTGTTAACTAATGTCACTGAATCACTGCTCTTAGATTTATGCACAAATGTGTTTGAGTCGGTTATTAATTTTGCAACATCATTATATTTCAGAAGAAATCCAACCACGACAGAATAAAATTGTGTAGAGTTACGTAATCGATTAAATGATATGTTTAAAAGCGATAAATTAACACATTTCCCTGAGATTGTGTGCGAAAAGTTTCATAATAATACACTATCTGATTGTGACAGTAAGTTTTTTTAGTCTTATTGAGACTAAAAAGTATAAAATAAAACAAAAATTACATACGCTTTTATTTAACTAATGAAAAATGACAAAAAGTATCAAAATTTCATTATTTGGAAATTATTGAATTAAAGTATAAATTTTTTATAAAAATTTTTCCAATATATATTTATTTAAAAATTCCCTAAAAAAATAAAACAATAATTTATTTTCATTTTAAATCAGGAATAAATGTTTATAATAAACTCCAACTAAATTCAAATAACATTTTATATTGATGATGATCTATAAATCTGTTTTCTATTCACGATAATGAATGTACTTTTAATTCATTTATTAAATCGCTCAGCTACATTTAGTTATAATAATGCACACTGAATGAATTTATTGACAAAATTTCTTTACATTTCATATCACGATTAATAAAGGCGTGGGGAGCACTTCATTGTATTACACAGCAAATTATAAATGAAATGATTTTAAAACGTAGTAATACAATGAAGAGCGCTCCGCGCTTTTATTATTCGTGATAAAAAATAAAAATAAATTTTGTTAACAGATTCATTCCATATGCATTATCATAATTAAATGTAGCCGAGAGATGTAATAAATAAATGTTCATATAAAAGTAAATTCACTATTGCGTATAGAAAAAAAAGATTTGTAGATCATCATTATCAATATAAAATGTTATTTGAATTTTATATTGAGTTAAATATAAACATTTATTCTTGGATTAATATAAAAGTTAAATTATTTTTTCTTTTTTTTGGTCCAATTTCACGTTTTATTTATTGTAGTAGAAAATTTTTCCAAACAATTTATATTTAATTCAATAATTTCAAAATAATTAAATTTCCAAACTGTTTAGTAATTTTTTCAATAGTTAAATAAAACCATATTTCATTTTTGAAATTTTTATCTTCAGCCCCAATATTAATCTTTTTGCAGTCACCGAGTTTTTTTTATACATCTGATTTGGTAGTTAATCTGTATAATTCAGTAGCAGCTGAAACGGAACATGAATATAGTATCATATGAGACTAGAAGAAATCTTTCCGCGATAATTTCTGCTGTATTTTACGGGATATGCTTTTTGGTTATAAGCCTTGAAAGTGTTAAGCGAACTACAAATAAAATGTTATAATTTTGATCGATTATTTATTTTTTTTAAGACATTAGTGCTTGCATTACGTTAGTAGATTTTATAGCAAATCCTTCAGGTTAGAAGAAGCAAACTGGGAATACTTTAAATAATTGTGGTTTCATCCTACACTTTCAAGGTACTTTACCCATTTTTTACAATACGTTATGCTGGTTTTATAAAGATTTCTTCGAGATGTCTTTTACTACTTGCAGTGCATTTAATAATTGCTGGTTTTATATAGATTCCTTCAAGTCTCTCGCATTATTTGAAATACCATATTTATTGCTGATTTTATGAAGATTTCTTCAAGGCTTCATATACTAATTGCAATACATTATTTTATTCGTTTTACAAAGGTTCCTCCAAGGGATAAGATAGAGCCGATCTCCGTGGCGCGAGTGGTAGCGTCTCGGCCTTTCATTCAGAGGTCCCGGATTCGAATCTCGGTCAGGCATGGCATTGCTACAAATCATTCATCTCATCCATTGAAGCAATATCTTAACGGAGATCCCGGAGGTTAAACAACAAAAAAGACAGAACTTTTCAATACCTTAATTATGTAACCGCTGGTTTTTAACCGACTTCTCAAGTCATCAGATGCGACTGAAAATATTAAAACATTTTTAAATAAATAAAATCCTGTAATAATAAAGAAAATTTCTATATTCATCTAGAAAACTCCGTAGAATAATAAACATAGATTTCCAAATCTATTGTAGACTCTCTGTTTTTGTCCAAAGTATTTTGTATTTGTATATTCCAGTCAACCATGGACTGGAAATTTTTACTTCAAATTTTTACCACTTCAAATTCTCCACTTCAAATTTTTACCGTTATAGAAAACATAAATTTCTAGCATCACACTCACACACAAAACAGGCAACTGAAACTTGCAATTTCAGTTTTGAAAGAGAATACTCTGGCCATGTATCTTATTTCTAAGTTAAGAATTCAATTTATTAAAATTATTTATTTGTTACACAACTGCAATTAGTTTTTTTAAATGTACTTTTAATTTTCATTTCCAATATTTTCTCAATCCAACAGTGATATAAAATTAGTTTCTAGAAAGGGAAAAGAGGTTACACAAGTTCACGATCTATTAAATTAATCTAGTAATCATTTGAATCACGATCTAGCCCATATGTTGTGTGTTTCTACCAAAACTTTAACAGTACGAGAATTTTTAAACGATTGTCATTTAATAGAAACTATAATCATCGTTTTGGCGGTAAAAATTAAACAAAATTTTCACATGCGTGTAATTTTCGTTTCATACTATCGTATTTATATTTTTATAATAATTTATGTTATCTCAGGCATTATAATCAAGTGATAATCTCTAATTCTGTAGTTTTTTAATCAAAATTATTGTATACAGAAACTTCTTGTAATTAAACTTAATTACAAGAAGTTTCTGGGTATATAAGAAGTTTCATGTCTGGGTATAATCAGAAGGCGGGAAATGTATCTTTTATTTTTGTTAATCGGTAATATTGCGGACTTGAGTCGCAAAAAAATACACGCATGCGCATTTACTTATGTGCTGGTGATTGAGCAAAATCAATTTTTTTGTCCTTTAAAAATCGTAAGGTAAATTCGTTCTTGTTGCTGAACTTAAAATAAACAGAAATATTGACACATACATTTCTAAATGGAGTCTTTGTAACTACATCCTGAATATTTTTACCCATTTTGAAAATACTCGCTGCATTTATATTATCAATAGTAACAGCACAATTCTAGTAGAAGATTAAAATAACAATCGCGAATAAAAATACAGTATGACGCGTTTAAACACCGGTAGTTAGGTCCTACTACACGTACCCACCGGGTTGGTATAGTGGTGAACGGGTCTTTGCAAATCAGCTGATTTCGAATTCGAGAGTTCCAACTTTCAAATCCTAGTAAAGGAAGTTACTTTTATACGGATTTGAATACTAGATCGTGGATACCGATTTCTTTGGTGGTAGGATTTCAATTAACCACAAATCTCAGAATTGATAGACCTGAAGCTGTACTAGACTATACTTTACTTACACTCATACATATCATCCTCAATTATCCTCTGAAGTAATACGTGACGATAATTCCCAAAGGCTAAACAGGAAAAAAGGAAGGACCAAATTATTTATTTACATTTCAGTGTTAGCAATTCTTTTGAACTCGCCGTTAACCTATATTTTAGAATGTGAATACATAAATGATTTTTAAATAACGTTTCTTAAACCCAGCAATAAAACCCTGCTCAAATTAAAAACACAGGTAATAGATATTTTCTGTAAAAGTAACTAAAATGTGTTTCTTAATTTCATGATTTAGAATGTTATATTAACTGTTTTCTGAGCAAGTTAATCAAAATAAAAAAATTAGGCAATCTAGATTGTAAATATCCATCATTAATTTCATTTTTCAGATCTCCGGATTCCATCTTTATTTATTTTTACATAAAATTTATTGTATGGCTTTATTTAATGAAATACATTATCTTATTAACAGCTGGAAAAAACTACCTGCGATGATATATTTTAGCATCAACTTAATTTACAGTATAACTCAATGCAGGAGAAAAAGACAAAGCAACTATAAAATTAACTGTGTAATTTTAGAGTCCGAATTTGAAATATAAATATCTCTCATAACGTATGAAAAGTGTAGAAATTTTCACATTAGTTAGCCTACATTTCAGTTTATTTTGAAATGAACAAAATAAAATATAGAATTAATCAAACCAGTTAACAGATTCAGAGGTTTTTTTTTTGTTCGATCGACCAACAACCTACATATTGCACATATATGCATAATTATTTATATAAAATACGTTTTTAGTAATACTAAATAATATTTACTTATCAAGTGATAAATAAATACTTACCAGTTGAAAATTTTATTAGATCCGTAAAAACAGTTTTCAAACTTAACGACTGTAAAAAAAAAATTTGTTTAAATATTCAGACTTGACAGGCTAAAGCGGTTTTCAGGTAGACGCTATAAATGTTAGTTTAAAAAAAAAAGTATGAGCTACTTAGCCTCCTGGTGATTCCCGGAGGCTAAACAGGAAATAAAAGGTTCAGAAAATAAAAGGTACAGAAAATAAAAGGTTTATTAAATTTTCATCAGTTTTTTTTAAATGACAAGGTTACTAAAAAACATTTTTTTGATTGACCGAAATATATATTTTACATATAATAATAAAATATAAACAATTAATAATGTGATTTATTCTACTTTTTAGTATTGTTATTATGTAATCTACAATGGAAATAAGCACTTACTGTTGTAAAATCAGCAGCAACAAACATGGATTATATGGATTTATAAGTTGTCAAAGAAAACATGTATTCAGATCACTCCGCAACAGTGGTTGGATTTACATTCTACTAGAGGGATATTCTTATTAGAAGTAACGTGTAAGTAAAGTGTATTAAATAAAGTCGCTATTTTTCAAAAGTAATCGATTGATTATTTGTTAAAGATAAATTATTTATTTAGTTGTATCGATTATTTTAACGTGTAATTATTTCATATTAAAATTTATGCAAATGCATTATTAACTAGGTCGTTCCTGTGCACCCATCATACAAAAACTATTGGACACATTTTAATAATATTTTGCAGATTGACATCATAGAGGCTTATTGAATATCTTCAATTAGAATTATAACGATATTTCTAATGGGGAACGGTTAAAGATATTCATTAAAGAAAAAAATTAATCTTTTTACTTCATTTTATTTCTGTTATTATGATAAAAGTGAATGATATCTGACTTTAGATCTATATATTTTTAAATATTCATTTTTTATTATTATTATTATAGTAATCAGCTTAAATTAGATATTTAATTAACTTTTAGGATTTTGACTGTTTTGGTTGTCGATATTGGATTGTGAAAAGTTAAAAAAATAAGCCTTCAAGAAAGAGAAGTAATCTTTCTTGTTATTTAAAGTCTGCTAAGAGAATGAAAGTACCTCGGTTCTCTGAAACAGCTGACATGCGTGATTATCGTTTACCTACTGATCGAGAGAGCTACCTGAGACTCGAGCTGCAATAAATTTGGAACGTGAGTTGCAGTTAAATTCTTCTTAAGTTCATACCGATGTCATTGTAGAACTACCACGGTCATATAAGGATAGAAGTGGCTTTAACCATAATTTACAGATTAAGTACTTCGATCATACTTTATTATCATGCTCGCAAATGGAAAGGGGAACCAAAAAGGATATGTTGTGCGTCAGGAAAGGTTCATTTACCTCCAATTCAAGAACCACCGAAGGTACTTGAAACACTATTGAATGAAGACCATTCTAAAACCAAAGATTTTCTAATATAAGCGCCTAACAGCGTCTTTTAAATGACTTAATTTGGAGATGTTATGAATATTATTCTCACAGCCATGAGGATAACGAACGCAGTGGGAATCCAGTCGGTGACGGAGCTCCCTGGCTAGACGAGAAGGGCGAGCGAAGCGATCCGGCTAATAATCACATAAAATATTATATAAAGTAAACGTAATATGTGACAGTGTTTACAAAAAAAACAATTAATGAAATTTATAAGTAGCGTTTCCGAAAAAGAGACCAACAGATTTTAAGTAATAAATATTAAATTTAGAAATTCCCGAACAATTTTCATGTTAGTTGACTTTGTCATCTAATAATATAACTATGGAGATTGTCAATCATGAAAAAAAAACAAAGATTTCCTTCATAATAATCAGAAGTACATTCGAACTAACAAATCTAATCTGTATAAATTTTTTTTTTTAATCTGAAAGCTGTTTTTAAAAAGAAATTATAAAACTGAATACTGTAATAGATAAAAATACATTAGAATCAATAATATTTTAATTAAAATCAAACAAAATATAACATTTATTTCAGCAAACTTTCAGCAAACCATAATTATAAATCTTTATTTGTTTTAAAAAATGGTCCGTAAAAACTGTAATGTCACAATGAGTAATATACGATATGTTACTTATGTAAGTAATATATTGGTAAAACCCATTCAGTTATCTCCTGTCATCAGTTAGTCTCAGTATAAAAACTCAATATCTGTGGTGCATGTTTAACGAACTGGGTGTTTATTTAGTAATGTCAATAAATTCTGTACCTTTAGGGGTTTTTAAATCCAGTGAGATAGAAAAATAAACTTCTATCAGAATATTCCAAAAAAAAAAAAAATAAAAGAAGAAACGTTTTTAAATACAATTTCTTTTATCAAAAAAGTTAAATATTCATTACAGTTTACATTTTATATTATAATATACAGTTTATATTAACGATAAGCAGAGTTTGTTTAAGATTTAAAAATATAACTTGATGTATATGGTAATTTTTATTTATTTTTTGGTATAAGTCGACTACATGTTTCATAAACACATCAATACAAGAGAAAATAACTTACATGCATGTAAATAAATGATATCAGTTATGAAATTAAAATTTTAATTTATGTAAAAGGATCGAAAACAAATCTCAAAATTTATTAAATTTAGAATTTTACTACTATCTGGAATTATATATTATAAAATTTTTTGTTTGCTTGATGTTTTTATTAACACCCAAGGAAATTAGTTTAATATTATATGAAAATCGGAGGTGATAATTTTGGTAATTAAATTTAAAAAATTCTTGCGCACAAAAATTCAACCCACAAATTTTATATATAGGCCGATATATACGCGTATATGTATATATATATATATATATATGGAATTGAAATATTATATGATTAGTATTTTCGTACTTCTCAAACTGAAAACGTAAAAAAAATTTGATTTCATCCCCCAATCCCACCGTGCGATCGAAAGTAATTCCGTACTTTTCTTCTAAAAGTTGGTAAAAAACTAATATTCTTGTGTATGTGCATATTCATAGTGTTCTACCATTAGGGCAAGTCCTGTCACGGCTGCTGCTCTCCACCTTGCTCTATCTTTTGCTAAACTGTTTATTTCAGCATATTTTCCCTTTTCCATAATCCCACCCATCATTTGAAATCTCTTCCTTCCTTTTCCTTTCCTTCTATCACATCCACTAATTTTACCTACATTCAATCCACCTTGTACATTTTCCTACTCACTCCGATTCTCCTTAATACTTCTTCATTTATTACCTGGTCTTGCCATATGACATTTATCACTCTCCACCACACTCACAACTCAGAAGCATCAATTCGTTTTCTGTCTGCCTTTCTCATCGTTCACAATTCAGCTCCATAGAGCATTAGACTCCACATAACATTTCAATTATCTCTTCCTTAACGCTAAGTTTAACTTTCCACACAGTAATCTTCCCTTCTTATTAAATTCCTGCTTACATCTTGATGTTGTTTTAATTTCTTTTATTTGTATATCGAGAATGTAAAATCGGGGCTAGAGAATATGTAGATTTTATGAAATAACTATTTCCTTAGATTTTTTCTGCTAATTTTTATTATATTTAGCATAATTTTCATTTTATTATATAAAAACATGTGTAATTTATTAAATTCTCCAATAAATTGTACAACTGGTATCTTTACTTTGCTAGAATAACACACACTTTTTCTTCTCTTTTTTTCCTGTTTAGCCTCCGGTAACTACCGTTTAGATAATTCTTCAGAGGATGAATGAGGATGCTATGTATGAGTGTAAATGAAGTGTAGTCTTGTACATTCTCAGTTCGACCATTCCTGAGATGTGTGGTTAATTGAAACCCAACCACCAAATAATACCGGTATCCACGATATAGTATTCAAATCCATGTAAAAATAACTGGCTTTACTAGGACTTGAACGCTGTAACTCTCGACTTCCAAATCAGCCGATTTGGGAAACGCGTTAACCACTAGACCAACCCGGTGGGTTAGAATAGCACACACTGTAAACAGCCAGAGTTTTAAGGGGGGAAAAAATTTTAAGACTAAATTCGAAAGATAGCCAAAAAAAACCGCACAGATGTAACAATATTCAATGTTCTCATTTATCGTTCCAAGAGAAAATTGAATTTATCCTAACATCCAAGATACTATACCACCAAACAGTTAGTACATCTAAATATACAAAATTCGATAACTTATTTGTATGTGTTCAGTAAAGTTAACCAGTTATTCCATCTTTACATTTTGTTTAACTTTTAATTTGTGAGTTGTGTGTGTGTGTGTGTGTGGTAGTTTTATCTACATATATATTAAGTGTGACGATGAATTTTTTTTAATCTTTTCTATGAGTATATTTAGATTTATTAAGTACTACATATACTAGAAGCATTTTAATGATTATTATAACAATACAATGTTCTTTGAGTACATTTTTTGTTATGTTAATTTCTTTAAATTTTTTGCTATTTCATGAATAATTTTTGTAAATTAAATTTGTATTTTAAGGCGTTAAATGTACTTGGTAAATTAGTTTCAAATTATTTAATTTTTTTTTATCTGTAGTTCTATGTATGTGTTTTAATACTCTAATAATATTTTATTAGGAATTTAATATTTGTAAATCAAAATAATGTGTATGTATGATAAATGGCAAACCATAACTGTGGAATTTTTAATGGAAAATAAATAACAGTTATTTTTGTAGCTAACCTAACGCGTGATGTAAGTCAATCCCTAAATATTGAAACACATTCCAAAGCAACAAATTCATCATACCAGGTGTGGTTGGGGTAAGTGAAAATGATCTCCTAAAAGTTAGATTAGTAAAGTTTAATAACGTAAAACCTCCAAATAACTTATTTGTACTAACAATTGCTTAATTTTATCTGTTTATAGCTATTAATTAGCTTTATTAACAAAAATTATTACAAATATTTGTCAAAGGAAATCAGTCGGTGAGCACAAAATACAACCTGTAATTTTACATGCTTCTACTTATAAATACTTCTACTACTTAATTACTTATTGTTTTAACTACAAACAATAACTACTTAATACTTCTACTTATAATTTGAAGTCCTTCTAAAGTACTAGAGAAATAAATTTTTGTAAAAACAGTACAGCACATCTAACTTTTAGCTGAAATTTAACACGTTATTTAAATTTATAAAAATGTCCATTTTGTTAGCGTAATTTTTTCTTCTTTTAACTCCACTAACAAGCAAACTGTTCCTTAGAAAAAAAGAAAATTTCTTATGTACATTTCTGATACTGTAGGAAGGAAATTAAATGTTTTCATTTATTAAGTTGAGATTAGCCCTTTTGACCTGTTATATACTGCAGCATCAAAAAGGTGTTCTGGAGTACCTTGGATTGTAATAAGGATTATGTTACTAGAGAAATTTTGAGATCGCTAAAATCGAACTTTTTTAAAAGAAATCAATAAGTACTTAATTATTTTTGGTATTACAATTTTTTTGCGTAAATGGTAAAATCTCCTGTTAATTCCTTCTCTTATTAAATAGTATTTTATCTTAAAAATACTTCTGTCACTCAAATCAGTAGGTCTCAGTTCCAACTTTTTAGAAAATGCGTGCGGTTTTTGTTTTAGTTGATTCTGATTTGTTTTATGGGGGAGACTCTTCAGAGTTTAAAAACAAACTTACATCCGAGTTAAAAATGATGAAATATACATTTAAAGACACATGAAAAAATTATAAGTCCTAACCGGAATATTTGTTACTGAATACAAATCAGCGGTTGAATTAACTAGGTATAAAGATTTATATAAAATATCTTTTTTTAACCTGTTTAATTTCAAGATTTTTTATAAATGGTGTACAAAGGAATGTAATTAGTATGAATAAGTAATTATAGAAATAGTTAATAATGAAAGACCAAGCCAGTAATCAAATCGGTATCATTTAACGTAATAATCTATTTTAATTCAAAAAATCAGCTGCCAATTATTATCCTATAAAAATTTAATGACATCCCACAAACAGCATATCCTCTTCTAATATAATTTTTTGCAATAAGTCTACATTTGTGATTGTAGTATTAAAGAAAAAAAAACATTTATCTTAATGAATGAATGAAAAGCTGAGTCTACTGTAAAATGTGCCAGTAATAATTAAAAGAAGACGTGCTGAGTTTGAACAACCAGGTTGTTCCTTCACATTAATAAATCTCATTAAGAACTAGCAAAAAAATGTCGTTTAACAAACGAAAACTGTCGAGAAAATATAATTATTTTGAATTAGCCAAATTTAAATTAAATGTTTCTATTATTTTAATTCAAAAGATGAATAATTAGTATTTATCTGTGAAAAGTGAATCTAAATGAGTTAAAGGTTTACAGAAAATGATGATAAATTTTGATATAATTAGTAAGAAAGTGACAGAAAATAAACTGAAAAAGTACACCACGAATAAAAACCACTGTTTCAGAATGTTTGAACATTAATTTAAATGCGTTAATTAATTGTATCACTTGGATAATAGAAAATGTAACTTGAAAAGTTTTTCAATTAATAACTGTTAAAAAAAAAACATAATTACTAGATACAACGTTTTAATGGAATGAAAACGATTATGAAGAAAAATTACAGGAGAATTTAGAAATATGATAATTTACACTCTATAAAAAATGAAAAGCTTTCATTTTACGTGATGCAACACGATATACCCGACAAGATAAGGAGTACGAGGAAATTAGGGGTAAAATGCCTTAGGCGATATAATTAACGAAAAATGGCGTTAGGTGGAAACTTCGCTTCGTTTCACAACGAAAAAGTGTAATAAGCGATTGCTCACTACGTACTATAGAGTCCTCAGGCTCTTCACTACATTGTAGATGTCTCCCCTACCTTTTTTTTTCATCTTTTTCACTCGTTTTTTTTTCCTTTATATATCAATACACTAAGAAATTTCCTTTTTAAAGAAAGTTCATATTCAAATAGACTTCATCGTCTAGCATGCTTTAATATAAACAGTGAATATCCTAACTTTTTTCTGAGTGCTTATGTGATTAAATATTAATTCAAACATCCTATATAATAAAGATATATGAAGCATCATGCGCACACATAAACTCAATCTCTTTTTCATCCCTTCCTAACACTTTTTACTAGTCTCACTCTTTCAATCACTTATATTGCAATTTCAAATTGAAAATTTTAATATTCAACTGAACATATACTTACAATTCAATCATTACAAGTGTATTTTTAAAAATATAGGACTGGAATGAAATTATAAAATTTCAATCTAATTATGTAAAAAAAATAATAACCCAATTATTAAATAAATATCAAACTTTTGAAGAAAAATTGGCAGAAGCTACGCAGGCTAAACTGATAACTAGTGTTATGTACTTTTATGCTTTATAAAGCATTTGTGTTGTCATTGGATCATGTTCAATTTTCATATTAAATGCTATAATTTAACCATCAATTATTGTTAAACCAGTTCTTCACAAAGAATATTACAAATAACAAGGTTAAATCATTCTATTCTGAGCCAAAGAATTTGATCACATTTTCTTATTTCTAAATTATTGATTCTAGGTGGAACTGGGGTCAGTTACCATGAAAATGAGTTTATGTTATTCTTTGAGTGGAGTTGTTTTGTGGATTGGATATTTCCATGAGCAGAGATCATCTTTTCATCATCCTGATGCTAAATCTTTAATCCCCCCCCCCCCACAAGTTTAATGAATGACTAGAGCAACACAAACCAAAGACTTGATCCGCGGAAAGATGAATTATATATGGTTTAGAAATATATTTGATATGTTTTATTGTGGTGAGGAAGAGAGGTGAATTGTCATGAGGATCCATCCGTTTTATAATTAAAATATCTTCAGTTGACCGGGATTTCATATTCATCCTTAAAGTACAACACAATTAAAAAAAAAAAAAAAACCATACGCAGTTCCGCGCAAGAAGACCGAATTTTGATTAATTTAATTTGGTTTTAATTTTTTTTAATTTGATTTAATATTGCTAACAATAGATACTACAGATAAAGAAAGTCAACGTTTTAACTTGCAGAATCATAATGACCCACGCTTCTAACTTGCCCCGCTAAAATATTTCGACCTTAAATTGAGCCTAACTCAAGAACGACTCAACTAATCTTCATCAAACTTCTACATGCACAACTTCAGATACACTAATACAGCACAGCTAAATTAAAATGATATTGATCGAGTAGTTTTGGAGATTTTCGAGCCACAAAAGTTTATAGGTAGGCCTGTATAGATATATAACGGAACCCCAATTTAAGTGAACGGTATTTTCGTACTCCTCATACCTCAAAATGTAAATGAAATTGATTTTCAACCCCCCACTCCAACTATGCGATAAGTAATTGCGACTTTTCTTTGATAAGTCGGTAAAGCCAATATAACTAACTGAATTTCTACTGTACTTAGTATATTTTGTCGAATATTCTAATTCGTTTATTTTTATTTAGTAGATTGGTTTGGTCTTCTGATTAAAACATAGCTAAACAAACACGTTTTAAAAAATTCACCATCGGTGTCACTCCGTTTTTATCAGCTAAAATATTAAAACATTTTATATTTTAAATATTCTTCAACAAAATGTTAATAAGAACGTAAATTAATCTTCATTAACTTAGTAATAAACATTTTTCAATTCGTGACTTTTTTAGGTTAATGATTAGGTTACTGCTAATAGCGAGGAATACGACATTTTATTTTTTTCTTAAAATTAATCGCAATTATTGTCCCATATATAATTCCGAACTAATTAGCAGTGAAATTTTTGGAAAAACTGTAATAATGATACTGATGTAAAAGAATTTCTGTGTAATTCATAACGAATATTTCAACTATATTCTATTTGTTCGTTTAAAATATTGTTTATCATTTAAGATAAATAAAATGATATATTCTTGAACATTCAATAATGTATGCAATTCAATAAATTTTACCTTATTGTAATCGGTTTAAAAATCATTCTTAGTAGCCGATCGATACTTCTAGAATCTCACTAAATACAGTTATTATTACTTTATTATATTATTATTCAGTTATTATTATTACTCGAGCTATTATTATTGAGCTAGCTATTATTATTACTATTCAGTTATTATTATTACGTTATTATTATTCAGTTGTTATTATTACTTGATTTAAACAATGATTATTAGTTATTACAACTTGACTGAATCAAATTAAAAAAAAACAAAAAAAAAAAAACAGTATAATATTTTCCCAATTAATGTTCAATGCTATTTAAACAAACTTTTATTAAATTTTTAAGGGATTTCGCCTTTCTTTATGCGCTAAATTATTTCTATCAAATTTAATTTATAATAAGTGCAACAAAATAAAAAGGAAAAATAAATGAATTTTTACTTTTATCTTAAGTAGACATTGCATTTATTTTTTATGATGTAGTTTATGACTTATTTCTACAATAAATTAATTCAATATATTATACATATTATGGGTAATTTAACGCTTAATAGTTTTGATAGTAAAAATAAAATAAATCTGGTAAAAGTAAATTTCTTAAAGAATATTTAGCATAGAACTTGAGGGAATGGCTTACTAATCCTACGCTTACCAGAATTAAATTAGAAAGAATCATTTTGAATCAAGATTAAACAACAAACAAACTACTAGCAAATTCCGATAAAGTACTTTGTTTTCACAAATATCAGAAAAGAATAATTCCATTATTATTTTAAGGAAAGGATAATAAATTCTAATCTAAAGTTTTGATTAAAAATAATTTTTATCTGGGAAAAGTGAGGGAGAAATCAAAGTAGATATAAACAAGGTTTAAAACCCTTGAATAAAACAAAACTTCACTCCTGCAATTTACGAGAATTTCCGTAGATTGAAGTAATTCCCTAATTATAGTAATGATTTAGACTACATGGAACAAAATGACTAAATGTAAGTCTAATATACAAAACCATTACGGAAACGAATCCAACATCCAACATAAGACTGTAAACCGAGTTAAATATACAGAAGTAAGGAGAACGATAATACTTTAAGGAATCCCTTATGGTCTTTGAAACTTCAAAACGTTGTTAAGAGTTCTTAACTGATAGATTCACCTACATTCCTAATGCGAGTTGAAATTTAGTTAGCTTTCTTTGAAAAATAGGGTAAGATGGAAATTTTCTCACAAATTATATTTTATTAAATACAGGAACTTAAAAAAAGTTAACTTACATAAAAAAAATACTTCATTAAAGTTATTAATTAATTTAAAAAAAAAAAAATGAATACGATTATTTAAAATAATATGTCGATAATTTTAACTTAGATTGAATTTAAGTCTGGAAAACTTTTTGAGAGTTAAGACACCCAATGAAATTTCCTATGTAACTTTCATTGTAACATTAGGGAGTAAATAAAAATAATAATATCATTAAATTCATTATGCTGTACACCAGCGGCTGAGGTTAAATTTTTCTTTAAAAAATGTAACGCACCCTTCTGCAAAAGAGTTTACGAAATAAAATGGTTTATTTATCTTATTACAATAAAAAATGTTTTTCGGATACCTCAATTAAAAAAACTTTTCCCAAGCATTGATTTTTTTATGTAATCGTATTATTATTACTGCCCCCGTGTTTTTTATTCGGTATCATATTTAACAAAAAATTCATATTATAGGTTCCTCTTTTTTTTAATATGTTTCACAGTTTTTGAATTTCTGAATAATTTTTCATTAAAAGACGACATCATAGCAAAGAACATATTTAATTTTTAACATTTATTTAAACTGTTTATAAAATTATTAATAATTATTATTTTATTAATAAAAATTTCTAGTAAAATAAAAATAGATTACTTAAAATGAGGAAATAATTAAAGATCATTGATTTTTCTTAGACGATATCAATTTCTATTTTCAATTTTTAACTAAGATTGTAATAAAATGCTCACATCAAAAGTATACTAGAACAAGCAAGGAAAGTTAGCATGCACAAAAGAAATCTGCTGATGTCAAAAACAGATTTAAGAATTAGAAATTCATATACATATTTACTTGGAGTGTAGAGCTTCATAATAGTAAAGGATGGACTATCGAGAGGCAGGAGATTTTTGACAGCATCGATTTCTTCAAATTCATTAGATAAATAAGAATGATGTGTTCATAAATGACTGTGTTTAATAATCCTGAATAAAAATGTAATCTTATGCGCAAAACAGTTTTTGGATTAGCATTCTTATTTTTTATTGGAGCGCATGAAAGTCAAGTAACTACTCTAATCATATTCAGACTTCTCAATGTCAAGAGTTCTAAGGTTCAAATCCTAGTAGAGGCAACTTTTATGCGGATTTGAATACTAGATCGTGGATGCCATTGTCCGTGATTATGTTTCAATTAACCACACATCTCAAGAATGGTTGCCCTGAGACTGTACAAGACTACACTTCATTTACATTCATATATATCATCCTCAGTCATTTTCTGAAATAATTCCTTACGGTGGTTCCGGATGCTAAAAAGGAAAGACTTGAGAAGCCATCCCACCGAGATAACATTATCCTGATCGCTATAGAACGATTCAGGAACCAATTTATATCAAATTTTAACATGCATATCTAAATGTGAGTGAAACTGAAGTAGTCTTTTGGAGATTTTTGACCCTCAAAATTATATACATAGGAGTACATATAAAACAGACATAAAAATCGTGTGTGTGTGTGTGAAAGTATATATATACACAAATGGAATGACCTATTTTTAACCTAACCGATGAAAAGAGCAGAAAAGTTTACATTGGAATATGTGGTTACACATATGCCTTAGACTTTTTTTGAAGATTATACGGCTAACCATCGGAAATAACATAATACGGGTGATAGTAATTTTTATGCTCTTTCCCATGGTTTGCGAAATAAATGGCCTGGAGTAATCCAGGAATATTACATGACTTTCAAGAACGTGTAACTTGTATAACACTATTTCTGATAGTTATCCGTATGACCTTAAAAAGGGTCCAAGGTCATATGTGTAACCACATATTCCATATTAAATTTTCTGCTCTTTTTATTGGTTGGGTTAAAAATAGGTCATTCCATTTGAAAAAACCGTGGTAACCTTGAAAACTGTCAAAGTCAAATTCAAGGTCACCATCAAGTGTCCCCCTCCAGTCTGAGTTAATTATTTTTAGTTTATTTTTTTGTATTGTGCGTAGTTAGTGAGAAAATTGCCTGGGGCGATTAAAATGAAACACTATATAAATAAAACACATCTCGTCAAATACTTTTTAATGATTTATTTAATATTTATATTGAACACTGTTCACGCATACAACCACGCTTTTTCAAAACAGAAATTTGTTTCTGAACTTTTTTCAAAATTAGTAATCCATTCTTTTTTTTTAAAAAGAGGTTATTTAGGAGTATGACTTTGTGGTCCGCACTACTTTGTGGATTAAAGATTAATTCGATAATTTGCCTACGACTTAAAGTTTCTTTTTCATTTCAATATAAGACATTTTTATTAATTCTACATGGAACTCTACGGACAATTACATCTTCAACTCAATGCAAAAAATGAATTCAAAGCACATTCTGTAAAGCTTAAACTTCCATTGGATCATTTTCCTACTAAATAAAGTTTCTTTTATATTTCAATATGACATTTTTTTCTACGTACAATTCTATGTCTAAACACATTTATGTTGAGCTAATGTTTTTGCAAACCATTTATACACCAGATCTCAACGAAAGAGATGTGATAAACAAAATTTATCACAAGTTATTTTTAAATGGTATTCTTAATAGTGTTTCGTAACTTACTGAATTCATCCTGTAGAATTCGTTGTAGGATAAAAACAATGTGTCTTGCACTAAAATGGGATATTTTCTTTCGGCGGATAGCCAAGTGTGGTTAGAGATCCGTGTGCTTTCGATTAAAAATAAATTGAATAACGATGAGGGTTACTTGGTCGATTCCATTTTTTCTACAGGCATCCCATTGTTAATTAGTATTATTCTTTTTAATATTATTTATTCTTAATTTTTATTTGGCAAATTAATTAAAATTTAAGTACGTAATTATTTTAATACAACATTTATCGGGAGTATTTTTTTCTGTACCTTAAAACTGATCGATTTATGACTAAAAAATACGCAAGAACTTGATTATGTCCTAACTTCGTTTTTGGAATAACTCAGTTACGCATGTCGATTATAAATATACGTACGTACTTTTTCCTTAGTTACTAAGTAAGGAATGCGTTGAAAAATTTAAGAAAAGGTTAAATTTTATAATAAACATATTACGGATTGGATATTAGATATTTAAGATAAGTCGATAACTAAATTTAATTGTTTAAAAATTTGAATAACGATATCAAGAATATTAAAATGTCAGCTTAATGGAAAAAAAATATATAATTCTTGTATATTTAAATTTAGGAACAGCGGCAGCGGCGTGTTTGTGTGGCGATCCGGTCGATCAAGTATTTTAATTTCCAGTGTTGTTAAAAGTATTCAGTACAAGCCATTAATATTAATCATCAACTATGATAATTTTTAAAAGGTTTGAATGATATCCTTTAAAAAATTATGACTTCTTTTCAATAAAATTATTGTTTAGTAATATAATTCTTAATATATATTCTAATAATTAACCCATCGGGGTGGTCTAGTGTATAACTCGTCGTCGCAAATCAGCTATTTAAAAGCTGATTTTCGAAGCAAAACCTTCAACTCCTAGTAAAAGTGAGTTGCTTTTATACGGATTTGATTATTAGACAATGGATACCGTTGTACTTCAGTGGTTGGGATTCAATTAACCATACTTCTCAGGAGTGGTCGCCCTGAGTCTGTACAAGACAACACCTCATCTGCATGTCCTACGCGATGGGGGGTTACTTACTGTTCACTAGTTGAACAGATTGCAATGTACACTTAGAAAAATAATATATTTAAAATCTTGAAGCAGTAGCAGCATACGACACAACAGTATGAAATGCAATTTCCTTGATTAGAAAGCACATTACTTTATACAGAGGTTAATTATTGGTGAAATAACATAAAGCCTAGACGTATTCTGATAAGACATTTATATCATATTAATAGCAAACGTTTAAAAAAATTAAAACACTCAGAAAATATTTTCATGTCCGTTCAGAATAACTCTATTTTTTGGACTATATAATTAATATTACTATTTTTATAATTATATAATTAATATTTGCTAATTACCAAATTTTAATGAAAGTTGTGTAATTTTATAGATTGTACATCATATACTGGTGAAGAAAAAGCAAATTATTGCTATATAATTTTATAAGATTTAATTTTGGGTTATCTAAATCAATACTTTGAGAAATATTTTAGAAAAAATAATAGATTTCATATTTCTAAAAAAAAAAATGGCTATTTTCATTTACTTTGTATATAAATTTAAATTTCTAAATCAAATCAAATTTGCCGATCTCTCTGGCAAAGTGAGAGGGGTCTTTGCCTTTCATCCGGGGTCCGGGGCGTTTTTCATACGCTACAAAATTCTATTTCCATATTCCCATGTACAACCTTTTAAAACTTCTGTGGTGAATTAATTCATCACAAACAAAAAAATTAATTATTTCATATACTTATGAAATTCGAATAATTATACTTTCTTTTTGTACTCTAAATTAACTTTCACTGCTTATATTTCTAATATTGTAATTATAATAATTAAATGTTTCAAAACTTTTACTAAAAAACACTTATTTTACAATCTTTTAGCTAGTGTTAATTCAGAAATTTATAGATTTTTCAAAATTGTTATTTTGAAAAAATGTATTCCAATTTTAATTTTTGTATTTTATTATGAAATATCAATAAAAACGTTTTTTTTTACTTTACTCAACATAACAGAATGATTCTTGGAAAAAAATTCATGAACTTTTCGATTTCTTGCTTATTTGATTATAATTCGGTCAAATTTAAAGATATAGAATCGGATAGTAATGTATTTGAATAGTTAATGGTTAAAAAGGGCAAAAGGATCTAGCATAGATCCTAGAAGATGAATTATTGGAAATAATAAATAACTCAAAAATAGGGTTCCAGAATAAGATAGAACATGTTTTCCTAGAATTATTTATTTATTTACATATTATTATCATCACTAAGGAATGAAATCAGGAATGCGAGTGTTAAGATGGTATGATTTCTACAGTACATTGCTTATATGGTAAGAAGTAAGGTTTAAACAAGCATATTTTTCAGATGTGTTAATTATCATAATGAACAAATAAACTAAATTCTTTATATTGCAGAGTAGCTCATCGGGCTGGTTTAGTGGTTAACTCGTCGAGTGGTGAGCTGACTTTTGATCAGTTAGTGGTTAGCTGATTTTCAGAGTCGACAGTTTTGAGGTTCTAATCCTAGTGTAATTTAGTTGGTTTTACACGGATTGAATATTAGATAGTGGATACCGGTGTACTTTGGTAACTGGGGTACAAATAACCACAAGTCTCTCAGGAGTGGTCGGTCTGAGCCTGTATAAGACTCATTTACATATCAGACCTCATTTACATGTCATTCACACAACCTCATCTCTTTGGGTCGTGAAAGAGCTGCTTACTGTTAACTAGTTTAACAGTAAATATGTATGTTGCAACAGATTGCAACATACATATTAGGAAAATAAATAAATAATATTACAGGGTAATACAAATAAAAAGAAAAATGTTATCTATGTTTAGAATAATTAACATTTTTCTTTTCTTTATAAAAGGAATTTATATAAAAAGAAATTTTTTAAATAATGACTGATGTACTACAATTTATTTAATTTATATTCATTTATAAATAATGGAATTCAGTATATTTTATTAACAATCTCAACTCGTTCTAAATTTTATTTCATTTTACTTCAAAGAAAAGGGTACAAATAATAGTCAAAGTTCCGATAAATTCAAGGAAACAAAACCGGCTACGTTCATACGGTGTAGTGCTTTTGAAGGTATAATTCCAAATTTAATAAGAGAACCTAAGAGTGAGAAGGAGGAAGTTTATCTACAAAAGAGAAGTAACAGAGGGAATAATAACAGTATGAAGGGACCAAGAGTAGAGCAGGTCAGATATATAATTCAGCAACAGGTGTCCACCTACAATGAAAAGCATCTACCACGCGCTAATGAACAGGCCACTTGGCTGTCATTAATCTTTGTAGCTTTACTGCTCTGATATAGCATGAAAAGGTCCCAAAGAGCCATACAGGGCTCTGTCTTATCATTTACCTTCGGGATTACCCACATGCAAATTGTTACGCTCTTTGTCTATTTTAACCGCCTTCCTTTGCATAGATTTTGCCATTTTAGAACATCACCAAGCTCACTATAAAAGAGCTGAATATTTCTTTTCTCTTTATTTAATTTAAGAAAATTACATTGAAAAAATGATAAATTCAAATAAATTCTTCTCTTACATCCGTTATATAATATTAATAATAAAAATTATAATTATGAAAATCGTAAATTACGTAAAACTATTACTAACATTTGTAAACTTTTTCTCTGTTACATTAGGATTTAATGACACTACTATAATTCTTTCTACCTTCTTTAGATTTTGTATATTTCGACTTTTTGAGATCACTTGAGTAAATTATAACTAGGATTCTAGGATAAAATCTTAGTTACAGAATTCAGGTATTATTTCGAAAAAAGACATTTCCAGAATTGCTTTTTAATTAAAAAATAATTCTTACTTGTATTCACTATTTTGGAAGCCAAAATAGATTATGATGTACAAAACTCCTTGAAATGCCGTCTTTTCGGTGCTGCTCTTCGATGCTAACACTTTATTGTGTTTGTATCCATCCCGATAACTGGATCTCGAAATTAACGAGTGGCTAAAAGTTTAATGTGTAAAATTGTAATCTTTTAGGTAGGGACAACATTATAAACCTGCCAAAAATCAGAAATTATATTTGTCGCAGATATAATACACTCTTTTACAACACAGTAACGTATCATTTGTTCCATCGGAAACTGCATATATGAAAAATTCTTTTGTTTCTCAAAAAATTCCCGCAAACACTTACTGCTGAGGGTAAACCGTCCCCATATTGTATTCTTGCCTTGAAAAAAGATATTCATCTATTACCCGCTTCAGATCATTCTTGTCTTTTTTAATTGGGTCAACGAATAACACGACTGCACAAACTTCACTTCAAAAATATTTCCTAAGACTTACAGCGGGACTAACAATACAAAATTCTTCGTTATAAAACTTAAAACCGGTATATTCCCTAATCTAAGCGTACAGGAAATAAACAACAGCTTCCAACTTCAGTTTGTTCGATTGCAACCACGTATCGCTCCTTAAACGAGCAGATCTACGATAACTCGCCTTTGCACAATGCCGTTTATCTTTCCTGTCGTTTAACGAAAAAAACCATTTCATGACCTTGTACGAAAACCTAGAACTATGAAAAATCTCTTTGGCTTGTAAAAAACAAACAATATTCAGGGTGTCCCATATAAAACGCAACCCATCAATCACACATCCATGAAATTTCAAAAGTCAAGCTTACTCCCCTACTCGTTACTGAAATGGACTCGTCCAATCATCAAACATCATCAACATCGCGGCGACGCAATAGAACACTACCGATAGTAACAACAATGCAATCATAACGTTTAGTGTATTGCTAGAGACAAGATGGTGTTTTATCTAGATGAACGTGTTTTCATTGTTGAGTCGTACTTCAGTACGAAATCAGTGGTTGCAGTGCAAGATTTGTTTCCCCATAAGTACCCAGATAAATCAGCTCCTAACAAAACATCAATATTAAGGTTAGTTGCAAATTTTAGAGAGACTGGTTTTGTTAATAACGAGGAATACAAAATATCTGCGTCAGTGTTGAATACAGATACAGTCACTGAAATCAAAGACCGATTACTCGCCTCGCCAAATAAATCGATCAGACGTTTTTCTGCTGAAATTAATTTGTCTAAATCAACTGTTCATCGGGCGACCAAACAATTACAATTACGACGTTATCGCATTCAAACGGTTCATCAACTTCTTGAGCCCGACAAAGAAAAACGGCTACAATATTGTCAATGGTTCCGTCGATTTCTGCGTGAGGGAATTAATGTTATGGATTCGTTATTTTGCACAGATGAAGCACGGTTTCATTTGGATGGTTACGTAAACAGCCAAAACAGTAGAATTTGGAGTGCTGAAAATCCCCACGTTTATCAGGAAAAACAATTACACCCGCAGAAGTTGGGCGTGTGGTGCGCGATATCGCGGAAGAAAATAATCGGTCCTATTTTTTTCGAGTACACCATTAATGCAGAGGAATATCAGGATATTTTATTTCAGTTCATCGCACTCTTGGAAGAGGAAGACAGACACTGCTGGCTACAACATGACGGTGCGACATCGCACTACGCAGGTTTAACTTCTGATTTCGTTGAGGAATTCTTTGGTAATCGTGTTATCGGTCGAGGCTTGTGGCTACCAAGATCTCCAGATTTGACTGCGGCGGATTTTTTTCTATGGGGTTACCTCAAAGAAAACGCCTACAGCAACAAACCCCGAACACTTGAACAATTGAAAGTCAATATTGAACAAGCTGTATTAAATATCCAGCCACAAACTTTGAAAAAATTTGCAAGAAATGCTGTAAAGAGAATTGAAGCTTGTATTCAAGAAGATGGCGGCCACTTCCAACATTTACTCTAAATGTAAGGTAATGGATGATAATAATAAAAATTACATTTACATTTACACATGCCTTTTTATTAGTTCAATACCTACCAATATAAGGTTGGGTTGCGTTTTAGATGGGATACTCTGTATTTATCTAGCACCGCATGGATTAAATCAATCAATCCATGTCGGATGAAAATAAAGGTTGGTGACAAGCACAGTAAATTCACGCAGTAAACATTTGAAATAATTGATTACACCGAATCAGCCACAGATATAACTGATAAAATAATATAGTAGAAATTTAATTACTATAACAACAGATAATACAAAATGCAATTTAATATTATATATTATTTGTTAATCCATAAATAAGTTACGTAAAGATATTAGTAATTCAGAAAATGAAACTTAAGGATGTCCGTTTTTAATTAACTTAAAAGGATCTCCTTTTTAGTTTTAAAAGAAAAAGATGATACTGAAAGACGTATGGGGTACGAATAAAGACTGAATTAATTGTAGAACTAGGATATTCATGAGTATTGTCTCTTTATGAAACCTACGACCGCGAGTAGGCGTTATGAGATCGGACTGGGAATGTAAAGACCGAGACCCGGCCTCGTAGTTGGTGGTTGGGAACGACATAGTCGGGCCTGGCCTACCTTCTGCGGGGTTAGAGGCAGGCAACACCAAAAGACCGAGACCCGGTTCCCGGGCCTGTGGCTGGGGACGGCATAGTCGGACTCGGTTCCTGCCCTGGGGATTTGAGGCAGGCAATGTAAAGAAAACAAAAAGAAAAGATCCGACCGGATCTTTTCTGACCTTCCGTGCCGGACATACAGTCGGTGGATGGGGAGGCCTCCTTTGAGTAAAAGGACACTTCCTCGGGCTGCGTATACTTAAATGGATAACCGGCCCGAGGGAGTAGAGGAAAAAAAAAGAAAAAAAAAAAAAAGGATGTCCGTTTTTGAAATAAGACCACAAAATTCTGTAAATACCGTATGAACATGTTTATATAAGAAATAATATTGTAAATTAATTTACCTCTATATTTTATAAACAGTTTAATCAACAATAAAATAGAGGTTTTGGTGAAATAGCTATGCAGTAAGGATTTATTTTATAACTTTTTCGAAAGTGTTAAATGAGGATGGAAATTAAAATATAAGCAGAGAGACCTTATTTGAAAGTAGTTTGAACTTATTATTATTATATTTACTTCCTTGTACTCGTACAATGAAATATTTTAATCGCGAAAAATTTCGGTCTTCAGATTTTGACGGAAATATTCATTTTGACCAACCCTGAATCCATTTTGACCAGTTTTGGCGTGACGTCTGCACGTACGTATCTCGCGTAACTCATAAACGATTAGCCTTAGAATGTTGAAATATTCGATTAAGGGCTCTTGTAACATACAGTTGTGCACCTCCCCTTTTGATTGCAATCGACGACCAAAAGTCTCCAAAAAAG
The DNA here is from genome assembly GCF_047948215.1 of Lycorma delicatula. NCBI lineage: Eukaryota > Metazoa > Arthropoda > Insecta > Hemiptera > Fulgoridae > Lycorma > Lycorma delicatula. The sequence continues at coordinate 86,575,234 of NC_134459.1, read as the reverse complement.
GTTAAAATCGAAAAAAAATTGAATTTTGGATTTTTCTTAACTGCTGCAATACGCTCTCATTGAGAGAATTTCAACGATATATCACAAGTGGTACTTATTTTCGTTAGTTCCAAAGTTATAGCAAAATAAATTTTTAATTAATGAAATAATTGAATCTTACAAGGGGAAGGCATATCGATTTGAATCCGACTTCATTTCCTTTTTTTTTTAAATTAAATATGTCGATTTATTAACCATCATTAATCTCCGATTGTAAAAAAAATTAAAAAAAAAAATAATTCTATAATAAAAATAAAAAAATCAGAAGTTGCTACTAAAATAAAATTTTCTGTACTTTTAAAACTGTGCATATGTAATTTAATAGGCGTAAAAGGAACTCATGTGATTCCTCATCAGTTTTTTTCTTTTTATTGAGTTATATGGGCATCGACTTCTAAGGTCAATAGCCCTCGTCACAGTTTTTAAAAGAGAATAAAATCACCAGTAGTATCGCAGATATTAACTTGTAAAAGTTTTGTTTAGAACTTGTAGAGAATTTAATTCTGAACAAAGTAGTGTAAGATAAGTTGAATAAGAAACAAAGAAAAGTTGACTCCACTATGACTCAGGACGGACGTTAACGGATTGATTTTTAAAATTGAGTAGAATATAAAAATAAATTTTGTTTTCTTAAATACGTTTTCTATTTTGATTGTTTATTTTTCTTCTTCTTAGTTTTCAAGAATAATGTCTCTTGGAGTATTTTGTTATCATATATTTGCCTTTCAACTTACCTTATGTTAGCAGAAATGAATTGCTCTAACGTCTTACACAAACAATTATCATCCATCTTCTTTAAATTCATGAACCAAGTTATTTCAACAAATCTTTAATTTCAGTTCTCCGTTCCTCCTTGAAACATCTTTAACTGACCCCTTAACAACTTCAGTTTTGATGGTTTTATCTGTTTGACACGTCGGTCGACCTTCTCGTAGGATTTATTTCCTAACAGTATGATGATAGCTAATTATGATGGTCTTAACAGTATTATCGTCGTTTATGCTTTATTCTCTATTCAAATTTTATTTAATTATTTAAAATAACTTTTCACTGTTACTATTTTTATTTTATTATTACGCTGTTGCGTAAAAGAATACGTTTTTAAGCGATAACCAGTGCTTAAAACTCAACTGTTTAAAAGATTCAAATCTGAAATCTAATTTGTAAATAATATTTTTATTTTAATTAAATGATAACTTCTTCAAAACGTAGATGAATTCAATCAAGACAGCGGCATTAAAATAGAACTGCGTTATGTACATGAATAAAAGATATTTGTAAAAGTGTTGTGGAAAATAATGGTGACACTTTTATTACGGTAAGTATTTTACGTGAAAAGCGGCAACAGAATACAAATACATACATAGAGTAGAGCATTGAATACCGTTTTTAAAAGAGCTCCATCATTAAAGGATCAACCTTTTACTTTTAACGATAAATCTACACATACACATATGAGACAATTTTTCTTTCAGTTAATAGCACCTAGCTGTGTGGTACTTGAAACGACTAAAGATGAATTCTGACAATTTTTATTTTAAAGAAAAGGTTTTTTTTATTTATTATACGTGAGTGCACGTACCAAGAAATGCTATGTCTATAAATATAAGATAAATCAAATTTGTGGTTAAATATTTAAATTTTATTTCTCTGAACTAAATTTATTGTTATAAAACAAATAACTAAATTGAAGGTTATATTCTCCACAGTTACTCATGACAAACAGTTTGTCTAAAAAAATAGTTGCTTCATCTGAAAACGAATTCTTGGTCCTTAAAAAATTTACTAAAATTATTTTTATTTTCCTATCAATTGTTTTCCGAAATTAATATTACCATTATTATATGATAAAAAATATTCATATGAATTGATTACCAATTGCTTGCAGTATGTATGAACGTCATTCAAATAAAATAATTATTTAATTAAGGTATATATTTTTTTCATAAATTTGTATTCACGTAATCATCAATATTTATCTCATTTACTTATGACTTATCTGTAATAGAACATCCTGAATTGCTAATAATTTAGTCATAATATATTGAATAATTTGGTAGGTTCCTAAATAGTAGAGAGCGAGCGACTGAACTTTTGCCGGTTGGAATTAATTGATTATAATCAAAGTAATTAATCAGTAATTTGTTCTTACATCCTTCATAAAATACAATGATATTGGATAAATATTTAATGAAATAGAAACCTATTATCAGGAAAAGTCCTTGAATCTGTTTATTTGATAGGGTTGTTAATCTTATTTTGTGATCTCTTTGGGCAAATCAAGCCCTCCCTTTATTCTAAATTCATTTTGTAGATTACTTCTGTGGTCGATCTTCACAGTTACAGCTTCCTTAATATTTTTTAGTACTTTGAGGCTATTTTAGTAATTGTGGAGCATATTTTGACTTTTATTTTAAAACAATGATTTCTTCACCGTCTCACAAACTGATGAGATTTATTCGTTGAGTTGTCTCATTCTTCTTTAATTATAACTTACCAGTCGTTAGTACCAACACAAATATTAAAAAAGTTTTAAATGTTTGCTTTCAATATCATTAATATGATGTTTTTTTTACTCTTAATACAATAATCAACCTGATCCATCAACATAAAATCCGATTAGTAAAATCATGATACGATGATATTGTTTCACGCTTACTATGTTACTATATGTCAGTTACAATGTTCCACGCTTTACAAAATAAGTCCACCACTGATTAGTAGCAAGTTGAAGTTCAAGAGAGAATTACATTGTTACATAGTTTTTAAGAAAAACTGTAAAACTGTTAACGAATGATATGAATTTTTACCACGTATTTCGCTAGTATTTTTGTTTTCATAGAAAATCAAACAACAAACAAAATATTGGAACAATATTTTTTATAAGTAAAAAATGATAGATAACTGGATACTATAGTGACAGAGAACTGGAACAGAAAAGTGCAATAGAAATGAAAGAAAGAATAGCAATGAGAAAGGAAGCCTTCAGAGAGAAGAGGAAATTACTATGTAATAAAACCTGTCCTCAGTTAATATCTTAGACTATCTGGTCTTAGTTAAGGAAGAGATTAGCCAGTTGGATATCTTGTTAATAGAATTGAAGCATGGATTATGAGGCAGAGGTAGAAGAATTAATTTGGTTAAGATTTATGGTATGTAGATCCGGAGAAGGATGGAGAAAACAAGATGGATAAAGTGGGTAATGAAGAAGTAATGAACAGGTTTAAAAAATAACGTGAATTTATGAAGTAAGTGCACTAAAAAAAGGAAACCGAATACAACTTGTGGTTAGGGGAAGTGGAATCTGGACAACTTCATTGGAAGGATCAGTAGAAAGAGAAAGGAGTAAGTGACAAAAAAGAAGGATGAAATTAATAGATAAGGTGAAAATTGGAAATTACAAGAGGGCGAAGGAGAAGGCTTGGGACAGAAATAGATAAATATTGGTGGCATAAGGGACACCAGATGATGATGATAATGGTGTGTATATATAAATATATGCACATTGTAAAATAGCATCTTTGATCCAGAAAAAGATTCAATGGCACAGCAATTAAAATCCCAAACCGTAGACTAAATTTTATGAAACAATTAAACGAATACATTGCAGAATAATGTAGACAGAGAATATAAAAAATGAAATTTTAAATCTGTATATGTTATTTTTTTAATAATTTATTAAATTTAATTAAAATCCACTTCAGTTAAGACCATTTTCCTGAGATCTATTGAGTGCTTTAAAGAGATCACACTGCTTCAAGAAGGATTTTTTTTATAATAATTTTATAATTAATTAAACTTTTCTAATTCCATAAATATATAAATACTTGCTATCTCAGGCAGTGAAATAAAACAAATTATTCCAAAATAAATTAATTATTATTTTTTGATTCAAGAATAGTTTAAATGAATTTATGTTAGAATATTTAAATTACTTAGTATTTATTTTTTTTACCTTTATAACTTTAATTGTGTTTTAAATTAATTTATTATAAACAAAGGCTGTTCGACAGAACAGCCTTTGTTCTTTGATATCTCTACGAAAATACTTAACGGTGATCAGAATAAAAGTAGTAATAAATTTTTAATAGATAATTATATTCTGCTGCTTGGATGCAAGCTTTTAAATTAATTATTACTTATATCTTTACGGTTCTCAATTACAGGAATCGTCTGAGAAATTTCTATATTTCTTTCTATTCTATGATAAAATTCTGTTTTCAATATTTTAAAACATTTCTTTTTTTTATACTGAAACCGTTGACTCGCAAATTTTTACTTTTAACTTTCTTTTTACAATTTTTACTTTCTGAGCATTTTTATTTTCTGCCTTAATACATGAAGTAAAAAAAATAGTTCTAATACCGTAATTTCTTTTAGATTCTTTTTTTTTTGTAACAGATCTAAAATTATTTTCATTTTAAATTAGATAACGCGTATAAAAGAAAACCTTTATTGTATTTTTTATAGGGATCCAGCTCTTATTTTTTCGTAATTCAGTGCTTCACAAAATATAAATATTTTTTGGAAATTTCGTTCCAACTATAATATTCTATTTTTAAAAGCTTTTATTTAACTCGCTTTAGGAATAATCAAATCTTGCACTGCTATATCGTTTGATCTATTGTATGAAAATGATTGAAATTTGGTGCACGTATGTAACTTCGATGTGTAAAAATAAATATTTTGACTTTTTTTTACTCTTAAAAAAATACAAAAAAACATAAAAAAATTACCAAATATATTTGATTATATATAAAAAATAATTTAAAAAAAAATCTTTTATTTAACTAATATTAATAACATTAATAAAAAAAGGAAACAAATTAGAAAACCCCTCTAAAAAGTAAAAAATAAGAATTAAATCAAATTGAGAATTTTAAACAAAAAAATATATTAACAAATATAAAAATGCACTGAAAAATAAAAATAAATTATACAAATAACCAATAAATAAAAAATAAATAAATGTAATAATTATTAAATTTTAAAATTAAAACTAATGAAAATAATTAGTTAAATAAAAGCGTGGTGCAGTTTTTATAACAATGTTTTCGAATAAGTATTTATAGACATTTGCTGTATTTTAAAATATATTTTTTGTTTAATGAGATTGTTTAGTATATGTATATACATTATTTATCTGAATAAAATAGCTAAAGTTTTAATTCTTTGATGGTTCAAATTTGCACCGAGATGACCTTTAAAGGTTAATAAGATTAAAAATAAAAATTAAATTTAGAAATCTTGCACAAAGTTATTACATTTTGACGGTAATCTGAAAAATTATTAATTATTAGCATTATTATAATTGTAATCGTAATTATGAATTCATTAAATAAAAATTCATAGTTAATTAAAATTAAACTTTAAGCGGAAAGAGTGCGTTCAATTTGGCTTAGATTACAAGCAGAATTCGAGGATGAACTTCAACTATGTGAGAACACGTACAAAGAAAGCGAGTGGGTGCATTTTCCCAGATTGTTACTTGTAGCTAGTCAGTCTCAACAGGAGAGGTTCAAGCTGACTTTTCCGCCTCCTCGCGTCGTTATTGAAAATGAAAATGAAAAAATAATTATTGTAAAAATAAATATTGTGTTGTTTTAAATAAATTATAAAAACTGCGCCACGCTTTTATTTAACTAAATATTTTCATTACTTTTAATTTTCAAATTTAATAATTATTACATTTATTTATTTTTTATTTATTGGTTATTTATTAGATATTTATATAATTTATTTTTTACTTTTCAGTGCATTTTTATATTCGTTAATATATTATATATTTTTAATTTAATTCTTATTTTTTTACTTTTTAGAGGGTTTTTCTAATTTGTTTACTTTTTTTATTAATGTTAATATTAATATTAGTTAAATAAAACCTTTTTAAAAAATACTTTTTTTTGTATTTAGTCCTTGTAAACTTAATTAATTTTTCTCAAAAAACTATTATACCTTTTGTTTTTATATTTCGAATGAACTTTTTTTTAACCTCCAGGACGACCTTTAAGTACTACTCTAGAGGATGAGATGAATGACAATTTTTGGTAGAGTGTGAAAATGCCATTCCTGACCAGGATTCAAACCCCGGCCGGACCTTCAGATGAAAGGCCGTGACGTTTCCACTGGCGCGAAGGAGGCCGGCATTTCGAATGAACTAAGTTGTATTTGTGAAATTAGTAAATTTTAAAGAAACATAAATTTAATTAACTTCACTGTTGCAAAGTTAACCAAAAATATTTGTGTAACGTATATTACGCAGGCAATTTGTAATTTATATATGTTTATGAGTAAATTAATTTTTTTCATCTTTTTTTTTCTGTCACCAGTCATTTGACTGGTTTGATGCAGCTCTACAAGATTCTATCTAGTGCTAGTCGTTTCATTTCAGTATACCCTCTACATCCTACATCCCTAACAATTTGTTTTACATAATTGTTGCTATTATTGTGCTTTTCGGCATTTTATATCGCTCCTGCTTCGTCCATCTTTAGTAATTCTACTTCCCAAATAACAAAATTCTTCTACCTCCATAATCTTTTCTTCTCCTATTTTCACATTCAGTGGTCCATCTTTGTTATTTCTACTACATTTCATTACTTTTGTTTTGTTCTTCTTTATTTTCATGCGATAGTTCTTGCGTAGGACTTCATCTATGCCGTTCATTGTTCCTTTTAAATCCTTTTTACTCTCGGCTAGAATTACTATATCATCAGCAAATCGTAGCATCTTTATCTTTTCAACTTGTACTGTTACTCCGAATCTAAATTGTTCTTTAACATCATTAACTGCTAGTTCCATGTAAAGATTAAAAGTAAAGGAGATAGGGAAAATCCTTGTCGGACTCCCTTTCTTATTACGGCTTCTTTCTTATGTTCTTCAATTGTTACTGTTGCTGTTTGGTTCCTGTACATGTTAGCAATTGTTCTTCTATCTCTGTATTTGAACCCTAATTTTTTTAAAATGCTGAACATTTTATTCCAGTCTACGTTATCGTATGACTTTTCTAAGTCTATAAACGCCAAGTATGTTGGTTTGTTTTTCTTTAATCTTCCTTCTACTATTAATCTGAGGCCTAAAATTGCTTCCCTTGTCCCTATACTTTTCCTGAAACCAAATTGGTCTTCTAACACTTCTTCCACTCTCCTCTCAATTCTTCTGTATAGAATTCTAGTTAAGATTTTTGATGCATGACTAGTTAAACTAATTGTTCTGTATTCTTCACATATATATGCCCCTGCTTTCTTTGGTATCATGACTATAACACTTTTTTTGAAGTCTGACGGAAATTCCCCTTTTTCATAAATATTACACACCAGTTTGTATAATGTATCAATCGCTTCCTCACCTGCACTGCGCAGTAATTCTACAGGTATTCCGTCTATTCCAGGAGCCTTTCTGCCATTTAAATCTTTTAATGCTCTCTTAAATTCAGATCTCAGTATTGTTTCTCCCATTTCATCCTCCTCAACTTCCTCTATAACACCATTTTCTAATTCATTTCCTCCGTATAACTCTTCAATATATTCCACCCATCTATCGACTTTACCTTTCGTATTATATATTGGTGTACCATCTTTGTTTAACACATTATTAGATTTTAATTCATGTACCCCAAAATTTTCCTTAACTTTCCTGTATGCTCCGTCTATTTTACCAATGTTCATTTCTCTTTCCACTTCTGAACACTTTTCTTTAATCCACTCTTCTTTCGCCAGTTTGCACTTCCTGTTTACAGCATTTCTTAATTGCCGATAGTTCATTTTACTTTCTTCATCACTAGCATTCTTATATTTTCTACGTTCATCCTTCAGCTGCAATATATCGTTTGAAACCCAAGGTTTTCTACCAGTTCTCTTTATTCCGCCTAAGTTCGCTTCTGCTGATTTAAGAATTTCCTTTTTAACATTCTCCCATTCTTCTTCTACATTTTCTACCTTATCTTTTTTACTCAGACCTCTTGCGATGTCCTCTTCAAAAATCTTCTTTACCTCTTCTTCCTCAAGCTTCTCTAAATTCCACCGATTCATCTGACTCCTTTTCTTCAGGTTTTTGAACCCCAATCTACATTTCATTATCACCAAATTGTGGTCGCTATCAATGTCTGCTCCAGAGTAAGTTTTGCAGTATATCGCCTGGCTTTTTCCAAGTGTATATTCTTCTATTATGATTTTTAAATTGGGTGTTGGCAATTAATAAATTATACTTCGTGCAAAACTTTATAAGTCGGTCCCCTCTTTCATTCCTTTTGCCCAGCCCGTATTCACCCACTATATTTCCTTCCTTCCCTTTTCCAATGCTTGCATTCCAATCTCCAACTATTATTAAATTTTCATCTCCTTTTACGTGTTTAATAGCTTCATCAATCTCTTCGTATACACACTCTACCTCATCATCATCATGGGCGCTTGTAGGCATATAGACGTTAACAATCGTTGTCGGTTTAGGTTTTGATTTTATCCTTATTACATTTTTTCATCTGTTAAAAGTAAACTTTTTTATTGCTCTTGATTGTAGTTTACGAGTAAGGTAAGATAAAAACTAACATTACGATAGAAATAGATTTCTACAACGTGACGGGGTGGTTCAGTCCCATTTATATCATTGTTTACTCTTAGTTTATGTTACACCATTTGTACGAGTGGTTAATCTCATACTATTGTTTGTTAGTTTATTGAACATGCCAATCAAATAACAGTGTGTTGATCTATTAAACATTTCATTTTGTTTCTCTTTATTTAATACGTTGATTTCATTTTTATTATTCCAAACTACGTGGTATTGACACATTTTGTTTTCATAAATATTTACATATAACTGAGTATGTGAAATAACAGACATTAAAATATGAATTACGACAAAAAATTAAAAACAGTTTTTCTTAAGAAACACACTGAATTGTATTCAGAATTGTAAATCTATCAACCTGAAGATCATAACAGTTCTATGTATCGCTTCAAATATTGTAGAATACGTAACATGAAAAAAACAAATTTTCAAAAATGTTTTCTTATCTAATCAAAGGTCTTTGTATAATATAATCATACAAGTATTAAAATCTATGAGTCAGCAAACGACAAAATAATTTAATTAGTAGTTTTAATTAAACAAAGAAATTGGTCATAATTTTTTTTAGAATTATATTAAAATATAATTGTAAAATTAAAATATTGTAAATATTATATTGTAAATTTTAGAATTGTTGTGAAGAAAATATATCTTAAAAATTCTAACCATGATAAATACAAGGTTTCTGATTTGAAACCTGAACCAGGTTTCACTCTCAATTACCTAACTTTATCTAAACCAGGTTTATTAAATCTCATTTTTACCTAATAAAATAATTATTTTTTATCTTTGTTTTGAACAAATTTCAGCATTTTAAATTATTTAATACAAAACAATAATTTATTTTATATAAATATAGTTTATTTTTCTTATTTAACAAGGTATAATAAAAGCTTCCCCAAATCGATAGTAGCAGTATATTTAACACCTTTTTTTTTTCGATAGGAAGAGGTGTGTTATTTAGTTACTTTACAGTATCTTATCTTATTTCTCTTTTAGTTGTATCATGACAAGAATCAAAGTACAAGAAATAATATTCAGTCGATTTTTTTTTCTGAAAGGAAAGTGGTAAAAAAGGTTTCATTTTTTGCATATTTTTTTTTAGCGTGATAAGAATTTACAACCGCGTTCAGTGAAAGAGGAAAGTAGAAATCAACTCACTGTTAGTTTTTCTAATAAGCTTAACGTAACATACGTAGGTATGCAAAAGTCACAGCATAGACATAGCTTAGAATAAAAAAATCATATCTATGTTTGTTATTGTAGAAAATAATGACTAAATTTTCGGATGTAACATGTATCTTATTATATAAAAAATGTCTTATTAGTTAAAAATGTCGTTGGATAAATTCTTGATAAATGTAAAGGAAAATTGGATTTTATACTGTAATTTATCATATGGTATTATCGCAATCAATAGAAGTAGTAGAATGATCAAAAACGATTTCTTATCTATTGTTAATTCGGTAAAATCATACCATCTGCAAATATTTTAATTAAATTGAATGGTCTATAAAGCAAACACATTATTATTCTTAAGTGTACGTTGCTCTTCGTTTAACTAGTGAACAATAGGGAACCCCCTCACGGCCCAATGAGATCAAGATGATGTGTATGACATGTACATGAAGTTAGCAGTCTTGTACAGACTCAGGACGACCATTCCTGAGAAGTGTGGTTATCTGAATCCCAACTACAAAAGTACACCGGTATCCACTGACTAATACCCAAATCCATAAAAAAGTTTATAACTTTTACCAAGATTTGAACCTGAGAACGTGTTCATCACTAGACCAGCCCAGTGGGATATAAAGCGAACATATAGTGGAGATTTTTGAGTAACGTTATTTAAAATTTCTAAATTTCATCTTTTAAATGTTCACGTTTTAGTGATTAATATACAGAGGTGTACGTGTACTTAATAAAATATTTAATATACTATAGTGATCATAAAAATATGAATAAATAAAAAAAAATGTATATACATACGTAATGAGACTATTAGAAAAAATATTTTACATGTCGGATTGGAAGAAATATATTAAACACAGTATATACTCTATAGCAATATGGAAAATAGGGCTTGAACGAGGAAACAATTTGTTGAATAAATTGAAGTGCATCAGGTAGCGAACGAGCGAACGAACGATCGAGCCTACATTGAAGAGACGCAGAGTTTGAGCAATTTCTATCATAGAAAACATTTACATTTATATACATATTCCGGAATATTACTCTCAATAAAATTTTCTCAGTAGTTGCTGATTCATGGACATTAAAAAACCAATAATAATAATAATAAATCTCAATTATTTTTTTTATGACTATGAAAGACTTCAGATGATGTAAAAAAAAACTTATTTCACGAAAAAGTATGTCTTCTTACTATACTATTTCTGACGTTTTCTCCATAAAATAATCTACAAGTTTAAAATATATATATATATATGTGTGTATTTACATTTGTAAATACACACATATGTGTATAATATATGTATAATATGTGTTCCTTATGTGCAGCAATATGGTAACGATATAGTGTAAATAGAAAAAGAATATCGTTAATGTTAATATTACAACACGGAAGAATAAAGTAGAAGATGGGAATGAAAACCCAAAATACGCTAATTGATATAATTTTCTATCATTAATGACAGGAAATGATTAAACTAAGAAATTGGGAATAGAAAATAGAGATTGCAATTAATAGAAAACCACGTGAAAAAAGCCGAAGGTTTTGCAAGATTGAATATAACAATTTGAGCAGTACGCAAAACTTTATTAGTTAAAAATAAGGTATCAAGCCGAAATATATATATATATATGAATTTTAATTCCTTGGTTATCTTTTTAAAAATATATTAAAGAAAATACTATTTTTATAGAAAATAATTAATTCCGAAAACTAATTAAAAACTTGTTATTTTTTCCGTCATATTAAATTACTAATTTTATTATTATATTACAGTTACATTTCTAAGTATTATTTTTAAGGAACGAACAATTCGTTACTGAATTCAATATGTATGTGTGTGAACTCTTTTTGTCTCAGATTTTGATAATGATTTCGTATTCGGATTAAGCATCGTTAGAAAATTACAAAAATACAGAATGGTCAAGTTCACTCAAAATGGCCGCCAAAATTGAAATTTTGTAATAATCATTACGTAATAATGGTATAAGCTATTAAGTTGGTTCAAACGCACTAATGCAAGTTTTACTAAAATGCATGAAATATATAAATATAAATTTAGTAAATCAAGTATAAAACCCCAGAATGGCTGAAAAACTAGCGTTTTAATATCTGAAAAAAAAGATGTGCCAAAAAACCGCTAAAACACGAGAGAAATAAATTATATTTATATTAACTTAGGTTATTTAGTATCCCGATAGAAATTTGTTAAATCTATAACAAACTCATTTGTGCCACCACCAGATCTTTTAAAAAAAAATTAAATTACAAAAATACATCATTTTTTAACTGTAACAGAAACTGAAAAGAAACCAAAGTCATATAAGACTATAAATTATGATCAACGTAATATGCGAGTACTGATTTTGTCGGCCACCAAATAATAGTCACGTGACCTAAGGGAACTTTAAAACATAAAAATAATTCCTTAAAGGTTTATGTAACCGTAAAATACAATAATTAACGTTATTCAACTAATTATATTATAATGATATAAATGTATATTAAATATTATAATTATATATACACTGCATACACTTACATTCTTAAATATACTAAACATTCATATAGAAATTATAAATAGCAATTGCATTAAATGAAACAATAATACTCAAATATGTTATACAGACATATAATATGCAATAATCTTACTTAAGTACAAGTTAGTTTGTACATTTAAGTACAAGTTAATAACTTCATTAAAAATGAATTAATGATTGAAATAGAAATAATAATCATAATGTTCGTTCAAGAAAGTTTTACTGGGCTTTTCATTGATAACTGGTTTTTAATATATCTTCTCTATGAATTTAACAATAAAGATCTTGTAAGCATGGCTCATACACTTGTTAAATTTTTTGAATACCTTTAAAATGCCGTCTACTACTAAGAATTTATTAATGTACTAAGAATTTTTCAATATTAAGTTTATTAATATTTTTACAGATATGAAATAAATGCACCCAATCGATCAGGCAATTTTCTTATTATATCTTTCTTATCTTTGTTACCGCATAATGTTTGAAAAATTAAACTTTTTTGTATTTTCAATAAATTGGATGCTATCCAGTTCTAAATTTTCTTAATAATAGTAATAAAAAAAATTCTTCTCTCCTATCGTTCAGTTAAAAAAAATATCAATGGTTTTGTGTATCTACTTTAATAACTAAAATTTAAGAAAACATTAAAAAACAAAAAAGATTTATTGAATTCTTTAACAAAACAGACAAATTTTAAATTAAATATTTAAACTTTCCTTTTATCATTGTAGTAAAAATAAGCTATAGAAGTGTCAGTTATTAATTTCAGGTAATTAAACTATATTTTAATGAAATATGCAAATTTAATAAAATACTGCATTTTTTGAATGTCATTATTTACATCGGATTCAGCGTCTGAATATATGTCTTTCTCTAACCGTAGTTGAACACTTCCTCAGATTTACGTTTGCCGTTTACTAATTTTTGTATGGGATTATGTGATCCGATTGGATAAAAACCTATTTTACTATGTCTATATGTAATGTTATTAGAAATTTAATCAAACTTTGTATTTTCACTGTTTCATGTAAAAAACAACCAATTGTTCAAAACAATATTTAAAATTATTTCTTACAAATCTGTATACCAATTGTTTTAAGTTTTTTTATAAATATATTTTTTTCTATAGATTAACATTTTGTTTATTGAAAAAAATAACGGTGATATGTCAACTCTATTTGAATTTTTTATACAAAAAAAAAACTGTTTTTGAGGAATATGTTGAAAAATTATTTTCACTTTTCGTCATCATTTTTACAATACCTTAGGAATTGTTATATATACTTTTAAAATTTAACTAAAAAAGAAAAATATTCATTCAACTATGAAGACATTTGTTATCTTGATATTCGTTTTAAAACCACCTGTGTTCAAGATTATCCAAAACCTCAAATAATAATCAAATTATTATTAGATTAAAGATTAAACTTAAGCATTTTTTTTTTTTTTTATACTTCAAAAATTAATTAAAATACAATTTATTTTCATTCTAGTTGCTTTAGATAATACGTTTCAAAAATACAAATACTCATGTGCATGCGTCTGAAGAAACACTAAAACTTTACATTTCTGATTTTTTTAAAGTAAATTTGGGTCAAGCATGATAAAAGCATGGTATTGTAAAACATTATTGTGTGTGTGTGTGTGTGTGTGTGTGTGTGTGTGTGTGTGTGTGTATGTATGTATGTATATACAGTACAAATAAATGATTAAATTTTCCTCATATAACATTTTAATTTTGTTTTTGTTTTTCTATTTCTTAATTTTTATTTAGCCTACTTAAAAAAAATTTAACATTTTTTCTTTTTTTAATTAAGACAAGATTCATATTAAAAGTAAGAAATTTTTCGCGAAATTATTTTTTTAAACTTACATTAAAAATAACTACAAAATTATTTCCTGTCAGAAGTTCCGTTTAAATTCTTGTTTTGAATTACTTTACAATTTACATTGTAAAATATAACATTATAGAATGAAATCTACTAGAAAGTAGTAAAAGGAAATTAAACCGGATGATTTCAATTTCATCCGTAAAATAAGATTCCAGATTATCGAAAATGTTTTGTTGTTCATTTGCATTTTGATAGGTAATCTAATAAAGCTTTATAGGAAATAATACGACACAGTATCAACAATTGTATAGTATAATTTTACTTGATATAAAAAATGAAATATTATAAAAATTAAAAAAAATCTCATTAACATGATGCTTTTTGAAATGTAAAAAATTCATTATTAATTATGATCCATATCCGTCATTCAACAAAACATAACTCATAAGAGGCACGCTGCACAAACTGGCTGAGAATTCAAAAATTCAAAAACACAGGATACGAAACAAATTTTTTTTAATGTTCTGATTTATTAAATTTACAATTAAATATAAACGTATGAAAATAATTTTTTAACAATTTAAATATTGAATCAATTTTTATTTTCTTGATTTTAAATATAAACAGTGATAAATGAACCATAATGCTGATCTCTACCTTTCTTTCGGAAGTTCCGAATTTAAATCCTAGTCATGCATGGCATTTTCCACAAGCTAAAAAAAATTCATTATTATTCTTTCTGGTAGCTGTTATTAGGTGTCAGCCTACTGTTGCTGTATGAATAATAATTATAAGCATTATTATACGTATACGTTATTATAAGTATTAAAGTATTGAAACATACATTATGCAAATATGAAAAACTGTTATGAATAGACATACAGAAATGATAAAAATCTAGCCGTCTCCATCGTGAACCGATAAAATCATCAATCGTCGTGATACTGCAACACGATTCAAAATTTCTTTGTAACTTCAAATCAGATCATTGATCAAATACAGAATTAAAAATATGAATCAATAAAAACATGATGTTATATACTTCAATAAATTACATTTAAAATTAAAAAATAAAACGCAATAAAGATGATTTAAGGACTAAAAGTTTTAATAAGATTTTGGATATTCTACAGTAATAAAATGAGAAATCTATATTTTCCTGTATTACATTTTATCAGCAGAGAAATATTGTAAAGATAAATGAATTAGGTTGGTGGGTCGCATACTGCAGTATCCGGATTTAGTTGAAATATTTTTAGAAAGGAGAATTGAAGATAGAATCTTTTGAAAACAATTAAAATAAAAATATTATGTGTATAAATCAGTTAAAAATCGGAATTTAGTAAATACATTGTGGTTAATGAGTTAAGTAGAACACAGACGAATGTAGAAGAGAAAACTGACCGGTTTTATTTTAATTAAATTATAGTTTAATATAAAATATCCTTAATAAACATTCTCGGTTAGTAATCAAATAAAAATATTTAATTTATATTTTAATAAATAAAATTAATAATCTAAATCTTCCAATAAATTCTGTTTCCAGGAATTTTTGTCTACAAAGGAATTTCTTCAAAATATTTTATCGGATTTTTCAGTGGTTCAAATAATTTTTATTTATAAATTTATTTTTCTCATTAAAGCACTAAAGATAAAAAGAGTGTATGAGTAAAAATATAAAAATTTGTAAAAGTTTCAACATTTAAAAAATAATTAAGCAGTATGTATACACAAAACGCAATCCTTCACTGAAATTTTGAAGTAAAAAATATTTCATTTACTTAACGATTACCTAAAAACTAAAAGTATATATACTTTATAATATACTGGTATTATTTTAATATTAATACTTTTCTTATTAAAAGATTATTCATATATGATTGAAATAAAATAACTTGAGACAATTAACAATTTAAATTATTAATAATTTAAAAAAATGATTAACTGAGAAAAGTGAGACTTGTATAACGCAGCTTCTTTATTTACTGAATAAAGTTTAAGTATATTTTTTAGCCCACACTTGCGTTATAAATTGAATATACTCATAATTCTGTGAAATTTCCAATTATAATATGCTATATGCTTCAATAAAATTACTGCATTATAAACAAAGAGAACGTGTACAAGTACTGATCACAAACCGTAGGATAACAGTATTCGGTCTCCAGCATGTTGATCCACCGGGTTGGTCTAGTGGTGAACGCGTCTTTCCTAATCAGCTGATATGGAAGTCGAGAGTTCCAGCGTTCAAGTTCTAGTAGTCAGTTATTTTTACACGGATTTGAATACTAGATCGTGGAAACCGGTGTTCTTTTTTGGTTGAGTTTCAATTAACCACACATTTCAGGAATGGTCGAACTGAGACTGTACAAGACTACACTATATTTACACTCATATATCATCCTCTGAAGTATTATCTGAAAGGTAATTACCGGACGCTAAACAGGAAAATGAAGACTCCAACATTTTAATTAGATAACAAATTTAATTATTGTAATTTAAAAAAACTGTCTGCCTTATCAGTCTTCTTTAACAGTAGATAATATAAATAACAGCTATTTGATAAACTATACGAGAAACACACGCGCGCGCACACACAGAGAGAGAGAAATACGCACGCACATAGAGAACAAGCTTGTATTAACAGAAAACTTCTATCACAGCTTCTATTACAGAACAAGCACTTATATTAATCCTTCGATTTTCGAATATCTTATATTAAACACTCGAATTTAATGACAGTTGTCATTTTGAAGCTAATAGCCCTAAAAAAATCCTTTACAAAAAATATCAGTATTTTGAAATTGAATCGTGTAATATTTTTACTTTTAAAGCACTTTATCACTTTTGGTTATGCTGTTCAATAACCAAACAAATTTATTAGCAAATACAGTTTTCTTTTAGTTCTATAAAAATAACGAAATTGATTAGGACTGGAAGAGCACGACCTTTGTAAGCTTATTTCGGAAGAATCGAGTTTAACGGCAGAAAATATTCAAGAATGAATGGAAGAATATGTGCGAGATACTAAATAGTATAATGACCGAGTATGAGGTGGAATAAGAACAGAACTGAAATATCTAGTGTATCAAAAAATATCGATGATGAAGATAAAGTAATATATATAAGCCGTCCGAAATACAAAAAGCACTGAATAATTCATAAAATACAATAAAATGACAATAGTATGGTGTTTTCTCCTTGTTATCGAGATGCGCAATATCTGATGGTTTGAAAGAGAAATGAAAATTTCAAACAATTAAAATTAGATATTATTTTGTAGAAAGAAAAACAACTATTTATAGAAGTACAAATTTATTTATTATTTTGACTTAAGTATCGGGTTTTATTTTCACTATATCCGTATTATTGAGCTGAAACCCCAGTTAACTAAATATATTCGTTAAAAAACAAAATTATTGTCATTATTTACTGTTTCAGATAATATAGTATCACAAAACGAAATTTGTATTTATTTTTAATTTATTTTTTTTAAATTGAGTTGATTTGCGTTACTAAAACCTATTTCAAAAAATAAATAAATATTGAACAATACCCTAAAAAATAACAAAACAAAAAAATTAACCGGTTTTATTTTGAATGCAACCAAGATTAAATTTCAACTCGATTTTATAAATATTAACTTTCACCGCAGGGGTAAATATTATTTCTCTAAGAATCATTAATGGAAATCGTTATGTATGAAAAAGGAAAAAATTATATTTAATGCGAGTTAGAATAGTACACCTAGTTTGACGTAATTTTTAAATCTACTGTACAACATAGTACCTCGTGTGAATTATAAATGATTAACTATAATACTGTGTCAAGCGCATATAAACATCCTGTAGATGGAATTTGTCATTCACGGTTGGTTCCTGAGTCTATCAAGAAGTCCTTTAAAGTCTGCAAATGACAAAGAAAGATTGATGGTGAAAGATGTTGTAGCATAAAGTACAGAACCATATTACGTCACCAAGACTCAACTACTTGCTTCAAATTTATTCGTTCCTCTCTTTTTGGCAATATATACATGTAAGAGTTTTATATAATTCTAAAAAAACTAATTTATATATATAAAATATATAAATATATATATATATATATATATATATATATATACATACATACAGAGAGAGAGAATTAGTGATCCCTAGAGGGCAGCATATATATATATATATATATATATATATATTGTTTGTGTGTGTGTAAGTGTGTATGGTTATTTTGTGGGGAGTCGATAAATCGTTAGGTTATACATGAAAGAAACTGTACGTATAACAATACGTTTTCATGTATAATTAACAGTTATGGAGAACAAATCTGTGCAATCACTATTACTTTTGGGTAAGTTACGTCCTGTAAATTCTCCCTCTAAGCGTCAGTTCCATCCCATCGCACTTTTTAGGTCGCATCGTATTTTTTAAAAATATTTTCTATACAAAATTTTCTTTCTATATACAAAAATTAAAAATAAAAACAAAAAAAAAACTTGTTCTAAACAAAACATAAATTTTATTGCTCGTAAAAACTTGAACAAAACCGCCTTAAAAAATTGGAAACTCCCCGTATCGTAACGATGGTATGACTGTATTTACGACAATCCAAAGTTCTTTATTGGTTCTGTTTTTTCTTCTGTTTTTGCTTTTGTTTTGTTTTCTTTAAACCTAAAGTTTGTTTCACTTTGAATGGGTAGGCGAGAGAGTGAGTGCGTAGTGGTTCAGTAATCACAAAAAATTATAAATCAATAAGTTTAGAACTTTTCACAGTTTACGCCTTACTAGCTCAACTGAAGTAAAATGGGTTTTAATTTTTGATTTGCAAGTATAACAACGTTTAAAAATTACTATATATCTTTGTCCAGATACTATTTAATAAATACAAAAACAATACTGTATATTAGTTGGTAAAACGTGTGTTTAGATATTTCTGAGAGTAATAAAAACATACGACTTTATTAATGGGTGGATATAATGGAAATACCATTCAGTTCTGCAATCTACTGGTTGGTAGGAATATGGGGTCAACAGCATTCTTTAGTGTGATTGCAAAATTGATTCGCATATTACTATTGGCAAATAATTTGCATGTTCAGATTGTCTAGTATATCTGTCCACATTTGAATGGTTGGGAAAAAGATCAATATTTCCCAATCTTAAACAATATCAACGTTAATTTTATAGATAAATCTATACTGTATAATGTATACTGTACTCTACTGTAAGAATTACAGTAATTGACTATTTAACAGACACGTTGACGAAGCGGACGAAATTCAAATAAATAAAATCTAGTTCTCTTTTTTTAGAAGAAAAAACTGAATTTACTTGAACACATGATTACATCTAATAAAACGTGTTTTATTAGATGTAATCATGTGTTTTTAACAAACTGTTAAATACTTGTTTTCTAACAAACTGCTGTTTTCTGCTTGAACTAACACAAAACGATGAAATTTTGTCTTATAGAACTTAAAAATATTTTTTTAACCATTTAAGATAACATTATAAAATTTATGTAATAATCATAACAAAATATAAAAAATCTGATGTGGACAAAAGATAACTTCCTTGAACGCCTATTAAATTACATTTACACATTTTTAAAAAATAAAAAGTACATAAAATTTTATTTCATTAATAACCTCTGATATTTTTTAATTTTTTTTTTTTTTTTTGTTATTGAATTATTATTCATCGCAAATTTTTGTTTACGATGAGATGTTAATAATTATTTATAAATCACTATATTTAAATTAAAAAAAAAAATTAAAAAAAAGGAAAAGAAGTCTGCTTCGAACCGATGTGCCTTTTTAAATTAAAAAAAGGAAAAGAAGTCTGCTTCGAACCGATGTGCCTTTTTAAATTAAAAAAAAAATTAAAAAAAGGAAAAGAAGTCTGCTTCGAACCGATGTGCCTACCGATGTGCCTTTTTAAATTAAAAAAAAAATTAAAAAAAGGAAAAGAAGTCTGCTTCGAACCGATGTGCCTTCCCCCAAGATCCAAATATTTTATTAATTAAAATTTTATTTGGCTATAACTCTGAAACCAATGAAAATAAGTTCCACTTATGATAGATATATCGTTAAAAAAATCTCTCAATGAGGGCTTATTACTGCAGTTAAGAAAAAGTCCAAAATTCAAATGTTTTGCATTCTGAGCTTTTTTGGACACTTTTCATTCGTCGTTTGCAATCAAAAGGGGAGGTGCATAACTAGATGTTACAACAGTTCTAAATTCAAAATTTCAAAATCCGAAGGCAAATCGTTTTTGAGTTATGTAAGATACATACATACATCGTCATACATACATACGTATGTACATACATACGTACGTGCATACGTCAAGACGAAACTAGTCAAAATGAATTCAGGGGTGGTAAAAATTGATATTTCCGTTGAAATCTAGAAACTGAAATGTTTCGTGATTACAATAATTCCTTTACTTCGTACAAGGAAGTAACTGACGTAATAAAGTAAGACAGTTTTTCAACTGAAGTTTATGTTTCACTAAGTAACGCAGAAATCTTGAAATGTTTACAGCAATAAGAATTTATCAAATTTAATAAAGTTAACAGTTAATCGTTCACATAAGAGTAGTGGTTATTGCTTTTTAAAATTTTCCTAAGTAAATGAAATTAGCAAAGCACATGATTTTATCATAGATTTTATCTAAATAATATATAATATGAATTAATATAAATATTAAATAAATATATATTTACGTAAGACAAATTGCTGATTATTAACAGCAATTCGTCAGTAAATTTTTAGTGGAAAACTTTGTAGTAATAGATTATTTATTAACTACCTGATATATGGAGACAAAAATCACAAAGCCCAATACTTTGTATTTTAGAGAAAAATGTATGCAGTATCAAATTGGTTTACATACTCTGAAGGCCTTAATCAGGAATGTCTTAACTGTAAAGCAAACGAAGTAGTGTAATTTCCCACTCGGAATACCACGGTTATATGTTTAATCTTTTCGGGTATTTTCTGCAGTTTGAAATGTTTCTTAAAGCATCTTATATAAAAACATAATACATACGGATGTGTGTATGTATTTACACCAGAACCGAAAATTATAAGTTTGGAATTATACGAATATATACATGGAATCATAACATAAAGAGTTGCGTGCACTTTTATAAATCTAGGCGTCACGTTTTTATTGAGTTTACCGTTCTATAATAGGTTTTGATCAGGATCTATATTTGATTTCTTTTTATAATCCTTAAAAAAATACGGTACAAAATCCTGAAATAAGAAATCAGTTATCAAGATACTAAAAGTTCACATATTTCTGTAAATTATTCCTTTGACTCGATTAAATTCCCATTATGTAAGTACGAAATTCTTTTCATCTTTTCACTGTAAATAAATTTCAGATAATTAAATCAACTAACGAGGTTAAGTCAATTATGTTTTTTTTCAAGAAAAGAAAATGTTATTTAAAGCTCTTAGAAAATGATCGTTTAAAAACTACCAAATTTTATTCATAAACTACGTGGACATATAAACGCACTTAAGTTCACATAAAAGTGAGCAACAAATGAAATAAAATTAGAAATTATAAACGTCAAATTAGATAAAATATCATAATTTATTTACTAAAATACTATTTTATAGAACTTTTTTCTTAGGAAAATATTTTCAACATATGTGTTTTTAACAAACTGCTGTTTTCTACTTGAACATAAAAAGATGAAATTTTGTTTAATAGAACTTAAAAATATTTTTTTAACCATTTAGAATAACATTATAAAATTTATGTAATAATAATATAGCAAACATTTCTAAGTAATTCCTGAAACTTACGAGGGATTAGACTGAAAACTTGTACCTTGGATCTCTCATTTTTTATCTACTTAGCTTACAAATACACTTATTTTCTAATCTAAAGAGAAATAATAAAACAAATTTCAAATTAATTAAAATAAGTAAAATTAAAAAAAAAATTAATCCTATACTAAAGTAAGTTACTATGTTTTAATGCAAAAATTATATAAAAAGGTATTTAAATCTTGAATAAATAAATACTTAGTAACTATTTCCCCTCTACCACTACAATAAAGTATGAAAGCTATTTTTTTTTTATCGGGATAATTTATTTTGAAAAGAAAAACAATACCGGCTTCAAATGGAAAAAAATGAAATTATACGGATATATACAGGAATCATAACAGAAAGAGAGAGTGTGTATGTGTGAAATGTAAGCGATACGTGTTTATTGAGTTTACTGTTCTATATGTAGGTTTAGATCAGCATCTATCGTCGAATTTTTTTTTATAATCCTTGGATAGAAATAGATATCGTTGAAAGAATAATTGTACAAAAAAAGTAATAAAATTTCGATTTTTAGAAAAGGTTTTACAACAAAATTCAATGATTTTATCTCAAAGAGATTTCTAGTCTTAGTATATTTATTTATTTTTGATAAAAAAAATATATATATATATATTAATAAAATGTTTAATTCATACTAATTTTCAAACATATTACAACCTGAATTTCTAAAACCAATTCAAACAAATTTAAAGAAATAATAAATCAATTTCCCTTATAAACATGCTGTAAAATAAAAAAATACAATTTTACAGTAAACTGTTTCTGATAACTGAATAAAAATAAATTCTAATTTAAAATTATTAACTAAAACATTTTATAAACAAGATTTTTGAATTCAATAAACATGAAAATGTTAAGGAAGAAAAAACTGATTGAAGGAATGTTTCAATCTGTAAATATTTATGACATTATATATTTTTTAACCCTCGCTATATTTACGAAAAATTATGCTAAGTATATTTATTTATTTATATTATATACTTACATCTTCGGTAAAGTTACGATAGGCCTCACTCGATGGTGTTCTTGCGGTAACAGTCAAAAGCGCAGTATATGCTTTCTTAGCCCGATAATTTCTTTCTTCTGTATCATTTTTTACGTACCAAGGTTTTGTGCTTCCACTGAAAAAATAAAAATTAAATTAAAAAATAATATATTATGCCTATAAAATATATTCACATAGCAACAATGGAGGCGCCTTCCTTGGTAAAATATTCCGGAGGTAAAATAGTCCCCCGTTCGGATCTCCGGGTGGGGACTACTAAGGAAGGGGTCACCAGAAAATTAAAAAATAACATTCTACGAGTCGGAGCGTGGAATGTTAGAAGCTTAAAAAAGGTTGGTAGGCTAGAAAATTTAAAAAGGGAAATGGATAGGGTGAATGTGGATATAGTAGGAATTAGTGAGGTTCGGTGGGAAGAGGAAGGCGACTTTTGGTCAGGTGATTTTAGAGTAATTAACTCAGCGTCAAATAATGGGCAGGCAGGAGTAGGTTTCGTGATGAACAAGAAGATAGGGAGGAGAGTGGAGTATTTCAAAACGCATAGCGATAGAATCATTGTAATAAGGATAAAATCAAAACCTAAACCGACAACGATTGTTAACGTTTATATGCCTACAAGCGCCCATGATGATGATGAGGTAGAGTGTGTATACGAAGAGATTGATGAAGCAATTAAACACGTAAAGGGAGATGAAAATTTAATAATAGTTGGAGATTGGAATGCAAGCATTGGAAAAGGCAAGGAAGGAAATATAGTGGGTGAATATGGGCTGGGCAAAAGGAATGAAAGAGGGGACCGACTTATAGAATTTTGCACGAAGTATAATTTAGTAATTGCCAACACCCAATTTAAAAATCATAATAGAAGAATATACACTTGGAAAAAGCCAGGCGATACTGGAAGGTATCAGATAGATTATATCATGGTTAAGCAAAGATTTAGAAATCAACTCGTTGACTGCAAAACTTACCCTGGAGCAGACATTGATAGCGACCATAATTTGGTGATAATGAAATGTAGATTGGGGTTTAAAAACCTGAAGAAAAGTTGTCAGATGAATCGGTGGAATTTAGAGAAGCTTGAGGAAGAGGAGGTAAAGAAGATTTTTGAGGAGGACATCGCAAGAGGTCTGAGTAAAAAAGATATGGTAGAAAATGTAGAAGAAGAATGGGAGAATGTTAAAAAGGAAATTCTTAAATCAGCTGAAGCAAACTTAGGCGGAATAAAGAGAACTGGTAGAAAACCTTGGGTTTCAGACGATATATTGCAGTTGATGGATGAACGTAGAAAATATAAGAATGCTAATGATGAAGAAAGTAAAAGGAACTATCGGCAATTAAGAAATGCTATAAATAGGAAATGCAAACTGGCGAAAGAAGAGTGGATTAAAGAAAAGTGTTCAGAAGTGGAAAGAGAAATGAACATTGGTAAAATTGACGGAGCATACAGGAAAGTTAAGGAAAATTTTGGGGTACATAAATTAAAATCTAATAATGTGTTAAACAAAGATGGTACACCAATATATAATACGAAAGGTAAAGTCGATAGATGGGTGGAATATATTGAAGAGTTATACGGAGGAAATGAATTAGAAAATGGTGTTATAGAGGAAGAAGAGGAAGTTGAGGAGGATGAAATGGGAGAAACAATACTGAGATCTGAATTTAAGAGAGCATTAAAAGATTTAAATGGCAGAAAGGCTCCTGGAATAGACGGAATACCTGTAGAATTACTGCGCAGTGCAGGTGAGGAAGCGATTGATAGATTATACAAACTGGTGTGTAATATTTATGAAAAAGGGGAATTTCCGTCAGACTTCAAAAAAAGTGTTATAGTTACGATACCAAAGAAAGCAGGGGCAGATAAATGTGAAGAATACAGAACAATTAGTTTAACTAGTCATGCATCAAAAATCTTAACTAGAATTTTATACAGAAGAATTGAGAGGAGAGTGGAAGAAGTGTTAGGAGAAGACCAATTTGGTTTCAGGAAAAGTATAGGGACAAGGGAAGCAATTTTAGGCCTCAGATTAATAGTAGAAGGAAGATTAAAGAAAAACAAACCAACATACTTGGCGTTTATAGACCTAGAAAAGGCTTTCGATAACGTAGATTGGAATAAAATGTTCAGCATTTTAAAAAAATTAGGGTTCAAACACAGAGATAGAAGAACAATTGCTAACATGTACAGGAACCAAACAGCAACAATAACAATTGAAGAACATAAGAAAGAAGCCCTAATAAGAAAGGGAGTCCGACAAGGATGTTCCCTATCTCCGTTACTTTTTAATCTTTACATGGAACTAGCAGTTAATGATATTAAAGAACAATTTAGATTCGGAGTAACAGTACAAGGTGAAAAGATAAAGATGCTACGATTTGCTGATGATATAGTAATTCTAGCCGAGAGTAAAAAGGATTTAGAAGAAACAATGAATGGCATAGATGAAGTCCTACGCAAGAACTATCGCATGAAAATAAACAAGAACAAAACAAAAGTAATGAAATGTAGTAGAAATAACAAAGATGGACCCCTGAATGTGAAAATAGGAGGAGAAAAGATTATGGAGGTAGAAGAATTTTGTTATTTGGGAAGTAAAATTACTAAAGATGGACGAAGCAGGAGCGATATAAAATGCCGAATAGCACAAGCTAAACGAGCCTTCAGTAAGAAATATAATTTGTTTACATCAAAAATGAATTTAAATGTCAGGAAAAGATTTTTGAAAGTGTATGTTTGGAGTGTCGCTTTATATGGAAGTGAAACTTGGACAATCGGAGTATCTGAGAAGAAAAGATTAGAAGCTTTTGAAATGTGGTGCTATAGGAGAATGTTAAAAATCAGATGGGTGGATAAAGTGACAAATGAAGAGGTATTGCGGCAAATAGATGAAGAAAGAAGCATTTGGAAGAATATAGTTAAAAGAAGAGACAGACTTATAGGCCACATACTAAGGCATCCTGGAATAGTCGCTTTAATATTGGAAGGACAGGTAGAAGGGAAAAATTGTGTAGGCAGGCCACGTTTGGAGTATGTAAAACAAATTGTTGGGGATGTAGGATGTAGAGGGTATACTGAAATGAAACGACTAGCACTAGATAGGGAATCTTGGAGAGCTGCATCAAACCAGTCAAATGACTGAAGACAAAAAAAAAAAAAATAAAAAAATAAAATATATCGATTTTAGTTAATTTGGAGAAAACAGGATGTGTAAAAGGTAAAAACTTTTGAGGAAAACAAATATTATAGTATAGACAACAGATTATTGGAAACGTACGAAATAATAAATACGTTGAGGTTAAGAAATTAGAACAGAATAGAAACAAATGAAGAATAACATCAACTGGCCAAATGACGACTCAAGAAAGAAAAACAGAGTTGTCAAATACAACAAATAACATTCAACAAATAAATGTAAAACAATGACGGTCTACATTAATCTTAGTTGTAAATTTGTAATTTACCAGTTTAACTCAATTTTATTCGATGATTACAAACACTGCCCAGATTTTTTAGGACATCTTAACATAGTTAAATAATACTTTGCGAAGGAACACACACATCCAACGGAATTATGAAAATTTACAATTGAAAATATTAATTTTTACATGCATGTGAAGATGGGAGTAAATAACTTTCATGTAATCTACGTTATGTCAAACATAAAAATCTTTTTTTTTATGTAAAATGCTGAGATTTGAATGAAAAACTTAAAAAAAAACATACAAATCACCACGTTATATAAATAATATATAATTGTGAAAAATATATTTTGTTATAAAAATATTTAATTATACAGTAAATGAACATTGATATAATAATACAAGTATAATTGATATATGTAATATAAATTATAAATTTCATTAAGTAATAGATTTGATGTTTTAAATTTCATGCTGCAAGGATTAAAGTTGGAATTTACGTTCACGTCTCTACTGGATTCAACCCCTTTTCCCCGCCTTATTGAACATTAGGCGGGGAACCGCCTAATAGAACATCTCTGGTTATAGCGAGAGATCTATTTATACTATTTCTACGAACAAGAATGAAAAACTGTATGGCCATAGATAGGGTTGGATAGGACTGGAGTTATTTGATAAACAGGTTTGTTTTTAATCAAGCTTTTACATAGATTAATAAATAAATTAAACAATTCCAGTAATTGGAAATAAATCTCTATAAATTAACTGATTTTTTCATGACATGTTTTTGTTTGAATATGAATTTCGTTCCTAAGTCGAGACGAAAAGATCACTCCAGGCTTTCTTATCTTCAATATTTGATACCTTAAGGACCTACCTACATCGATTTTTGTGGTTATTACATTAATTCCTTACCTACCCGGATAACACACTACTTGTCATCACATGAAAAGTCAGTGATTGTACCTGGCACTGGACATCATTGATTCTTCTGCCTCAAAGTTTTGATAGGTCTTTAGGTTACGCAAGCGCATTATGTTATCGGTCATAGTTACTGCAAAGGTCTACAAGACATTTGAGGCCCTCGTTTAAGACTTTTCTCGTGATAGTATTACACAGTTTAAATCTTCACTCCACTTCTAGAAATTACGAGTCGTTTTACAGCTGTCATTTGAAAATATTTCCAGGAATTTATTAAACCTCAGTAGGAGTTTTCGTATTCCTTTCTTTTTCGCTTTCTACACTTCCATTCGCTAGTCTTAGATAAAATCACCAGCTGCCAGTTCCAAGCTCTAGACAGGCAAGTCTAGAATTCTTAACACTCCTCCTAGCTTTTCCTTTCTCGAGAGACAACAAATGGTTTTTAACATGCGCCGACTCAGTCTTTATTTTTCCTGTTTAGTCTCCGGTAACTACCGTTTAGATAATTCTTCAGAGGATGAAATGTATGAGTGTAAATTAAGTGTAGTCTTGTACATTCTCAGTTCGACCATTCCTGAGATGTGTGGTTAATTGAAACTCAACCACCAAAGAACACCGGTATCCACGATCTAGTATTCAAATCCGTGTAAAAATAACTGGCTTTACTAGGACTTGAACGCTGTAACTCTCGACTTCCAAATCAGCTGATTTGGGAAGACGCGTTAACCACTAGACCAACCCGGTGGGTTGCGCCGACTCAGTCTAGTTTAACCTGTCCCTAACCCTCAATTTTATAATGGCTGAGTAGTCGCCTTCTAAGGGTTATAAGTAGTTGTAGGCATTTTTAGTGAATAGACAATCGTTTTTTTGCTGATTTATGATATTGAAAATTTAAAAGGAGTAAGTACAGTTATATTTTTCTAACATTTATTTCATTGTAACAAAATTAATTTTTTTTAGCACCTAGTAATTTATAAGATATATTATTACACAAAATAAAAATTAATCCTAGAATGAAACAATTGTTTTATGAAATGCAATTTAATTTTTAAAATATTTTCACACCTCTCTATAATGTGAGAGTTATATTACGAGTATGTGTGGTTATTATGCGTATATTTTTAAGACCTTATTAAGTAGGATTAAAAGAGTGAAATATAATTACATGTTGAGAGATGGACACTTGTTGAAATGAGAAACGAGTATCTGGGCTAGACTGCCGCGTTAACTACTTTTTTAATTAAAGTCAACCGCATTAATCAATTCGAAACAATTGCATTTCAAGGATGAGTTCTGCTTGATCCGCGTTATCAGATACAATAAAAGATTGTCTAAATAAGAAAAAATTAACACCATTTTTCTACTAACTAACCGGACCATAAAATTAAAGCAACAAAACGAAATAGGGCATAATGACTATAACATTTATATTATAATAGGTTTTTATAATGTTGAACTTTTGTTCAAGAAAATATGAAAAAGTTTAAAGATGTAAATTAATCTGTATAACACGATAAAAATGAATATTTCTTAGTTCAAAACCCAGAATACACTTTTCAGTACTTTGAATATCAGCCCCACAACTTGTTCTTTTCAAATCGGTGACTTTTCTAACGACTTTCTTTACTCAATGTTAATTTACAGGCTACTGCATTACTTCAATTTAAATATCGCGGAACATTTACTGACTCTGTATGGCGACTTCCATCGGCCACATATCCCTTATGAAAGAGTATTTTCTGCAACGGGTTCTCGTCCCGTATCATGAGACGCCACATGAATTCGGCGAAGTAGGATTCCAGTTGTGCTGGTAGTTTTCCCTGTGCTTATTATTCCACCATTTTTGTAAATTCCTCAAGCTTTAAATAATTAAAGTATGAGAACCGCTGTAAGGATCAACGAAATGGTACTGTCGATTCACAGTATAATGGCGGATCATTTTCATTTCTAGTCGATCGGTTTGGTAAGCACAATAAGAATTAGAGTTCAATATTCTCACATTATTAACGTTGTCTTTGATAGAATTCAACAGAGATTAATCGATCCTCACCAATTTTCAAGACAAAAGAATCGCTGTTTTCGCGATAAATGCTACCGAAAAATCATTGTTGTGGATAGACGCGAAATGCGTAATTTTTTATCCACACCAGTTCACTCGATAATTGGAATACTCAACTGTGCAGAAAACATGTGACGGTCTAAAAACTGAGTTTCAATTTTTCAGCCGTATATCGACATCTATACTGACTTTCGAACTGCAGGTACGTTTGTTGCAAGGTCACAACATCTCAGTTTCGTAAGGAAGCATAGTGTATCCATTGTAACATGCATAATTACCGGTAGAATGCCACGTAGTTGCAGGAACTCATGCCAACATGTTGGCAAATCCAAACATTCATGTTAAACGTCGGTAGCGAATTAAACAGCTTACGATAAACGCGCAGAACCAACTCTAAGTAACCGGCTACAATTCATTAGACACAAAACATAGTGTTGAATTTATTCCTACATAATTATAAAAAAATAAATAAATTAGGTGTTTTAACAAATAATCAGTGGCGGTATTTCATTAAAATTCTCACCTTTCTCATGTCATATTTTTGCACGTCAAACAACAGGATAAAACTATAATAACTATTAGGAGAATTTATTTTCTGCTTTTTTTTTTGTTTCTTATATAAAAAACGAACTGAACTTATAAAAAAATAAGTATAGTGAAGAATAAAGATTAATTGAAAATAGCCACAATAGCTAGTTAAAATTCTAGAAGAAATTGTGCTGTATTTAAAATATCGTATTTACAGTATCTCCGCTTACTTAACGATGAATTGAAATAAGTTAAAAAAAAAAATCATAATTCTAAATCCTTAATTAAAAAAAGTCTTCATTGTAATCAAAGATGAGGGATTGTTTTTATTTAATAATGTCGAAATGAAAAAAAAAAAAAAAAAAAAAAATAATGAACAATGTTTACATACTCGTATCATTTTTTACAATTTTATTCGTTTTTAGAAATGAAATATTTTTAATTAGCTGTAATATAATTAGGCCAGAAAAAACAAGAATTATCATTAATAATAGTAAATTTTAAAAGCTACTAAAGTACTCTATGGTACACAGAACGGTACGCTGAATTAAAATAATTTGCAACTAGAGGAAAACTAGAACTGTCGAAAGAGATTACATTATACAAAACGCTTGTGGAGGAAGTAGACTTTAATTCCAAGGAGCTAAAAGCAGGGATTAACAAGCTACATCTAACCCTTATGAATTTCTCATGATACTTACCCGTACAAATCTACCTTGGATTCACAACTTCTCTCTTTAAAGTAAAAATCATCTTTCCACAAGCATGATTGTGTTTTAAAATAAATTAAATTCAACAATTTTTGGTAAAAGTATTTATATTAGTAAAAAACAAAAGACATAATATAAAACTATAATTAACTGTCTACCATCTCATCTGCTAACGAAGACACAACAAAAGCTTTTGTTTAGCTTAAAAATAATCGCACGAGTAAGAACTGACAAGAAAAATTAATGATAAATTAAAAAATTTAATTAATTTAAGTAATTTCCTAAGGTATATCATGTTCATAAAAGTTAAATAAAGTTCAATATTTATTTAAACCCTCTCTGAAAATGTATATGTCCATTTGAAAATATTTAAAAATTTTTTTTATTTTTTTTTTAAACTATAATTTTTAAAAGTCTAAAACGATTAAATTCTTTTTAACTAAAATATGAAATTTAATATTTTTAGTACTCTGTTGTTGGTTAATTTTAAAGAAATCATAATATATTCTTTCTAGAACTTTAGATCAACGTAATATATTTATTAAATACTAACATTCTACAACAAATAAGTTGTTATCTTTTGAAAGGAACACACATGAAAATTGCCATCTCTAAATTAACATCTTTTCGATATTTTTTTTTTTAATAATTTTATTTATAATCGCATCAACAAAAAGAGTCATTAGCGACTTAACAGTATAATATAACTGTACCGGTAAATTTGTAGTCTTGAACAAACTTAGGTCGAATACTTCAGAGACGTGTAATTAATTGAAACCCAACAACCAAAGAACACCGGTATCCACGACCAACCTTTACTAAGATTTGAACCTGAGAATTTCGACTTCGAAATCAGCTGATTTACGACGACAAGTTTACCACTAGACCAACCCGGTGTGTTCATTTGATTTTATTCCTCAATATGTTTCATATAAATCTAATTTTAATTCCGATTTTAGTTAATATTATGGAATTAATATATTTTGACATACCGGGTGATCATTTGAAAAGTTACCACAGTTATTATCAACAGCTATCAATCCCATCGTATTTCTGTTTGTAGGCATGTGTACCATTCTCGGGGAACCTTTCTAAAATTATATTGAAAGGGGTGAAACCCACTATCTCAATCACACTAACCCCAACTCAATAATCTTAAATGGCACTGGTAAAATTTCATTTCATAATTGACCCGAAAAATAATTAAAATCGAATACGAATTTCTTATTTGAATATCTCATAAAATTAAATTCGAATCATTAATGCCTGTAAGTATATTATCGTTAAAAAAATTTTACATGGTGTGTAATGTGTAGGTATACAGGTATACACTTTCCTTTTCTATTTAGCCTCCGGAACCACCATAAGGTATTATTTCAGAGGATAAATGAGGTTGACATGTATGAATGTAAATGAAGTGTAGTCTTGTACATTCTCAGGTCGACTGTTGCTGAGTTGTGTGATTAATTGAAACTTAACCACCAAAGAATACCGGTATCCACGAACTACATGTTGTACTTGGTAACAATAAACACTAGTAATCCATTTTCTTCTTTTATCGCTTTCCAAATCAATTTTGATTCGGCTAATGATTCAGATATCCACTACTATCCTCCTTTTTCCCAATCCTGTTCAAACTCCTATTCAGTTTTTCCATCCCAATTCTTACACCTAGAGTTAGCTTTAAAATTAAAATGGATGTACATCCGGTACTAAGCGTTTCTGCGTATTTTTTTTTTTTAATAAATTATACTTTTAGTTCAATTCTAAGTTCTCAACAAGTCGTGAAATTAAACCATTTATTTAAATATTTTACCTGAGAGAATTTTACCTATCGTAAAAATAACCTTCCTACTCCTTTATAATATCTCACATTTCTGTTGAATGTGAGATGAACCTTGTATGTGACTTCCCACATACAAGGCTTTCCTGATTTATATTTATTTTTATCTATCTTCTTATTTGTCGATTTATTTTTATTTTATCGGATTTACGTTTAGTTCTCCGAACACCCATTACTTCTACTTCTGTTTCTCATATATAGATACTTCCTATCTCACAAAAAAAGCACGTATATACTAGGTGACATTTACAGAAGATATATGTACAAAAAAGAGAAAGAAAAAAATTTAAATTATTCTGTAACTTGTCAGTTTTATTTTATATCCAGAGGAGTATTTTGTCGGAAACTTTTTTAAAAGTAGGTATAAAAAGGTATTACTGTGCAACTTTAAATTTCACGTGTAGTAGGTCTATATTAAAATTTAACTCTGTTCTGTGCTTTCCATACTTTTTCTTTTCGTTTTCAATCTTTTCAAAACATCAATGGATCTCTCTCTTTTCCACACTCTATTGATATTTTTCTTCAAAATCAGTTCAAGACTTCTTATGTATACAATATATAATTCACAAGGTTTCTTAACAGAAAATATTTTCTCCTCATTTCTGCTTAATTTTGGTTTCTACAATTTATTATTATTATATTGTAAAGAAAAAATACCTATATTAAAAGTTTATTCTGTATGAAACAAGATAAATTCTATATCTTTTAAAATTTTGAACTTTGAAAAAGTATATCAACTTTTTTGAGGCTTTTATAATTTTCTTTTTTTTTTAAAAAGGTTTCTTGTATTCTTATTAACTTGAATTAAAAATATGAAAAAGTTCAATATATCGGTTTAATTTAATAAAATTTTTAAAATTACGTTATAAATGAAATATTTAGCAACATAAAGGAAAAGATTATTTTTTTGTTCTGGGCGAAAAACGCTTCGGCGTTATTATTGCCCGGACAACACATTTATTGTAAAAACAAAGATGTATTACAGAAATATAAAAAACAAGATATCAAGGAATATCTTGTTTTTAACTAAACAAGAACTAAAGGACGGAACCTACAACTCCAGACCCTTCGAAAACCATCCCAATGAATTACAAGAGATCTTACGAACGATTGCTTTCTATTAATATACAGAACTTAAAACAGGCCGACTGAAAAAAATAATGTTAGTCATAGGGTTAATATTATCTAATTGATAACATTTAATACACAAACCTTAAAAATGCATAAGTGGAAGAAATTATGATGTGTATAACGTTTAAACAAATAAATTAAGTTTTTTTCAAATAATTCAATCGTATAAAAAATTCGTAATCAACGAAAACTAGTCGTAGTCACGTCGCAATAAACGAAAACACATTTCAGATAATTTTAAATACATAAAACGTATCTTTATCAATCATTTGATTGGTATGATGAAAATTCTTATTTCTTTTTATTCTATGGTAATCGTTTAAATACTAAACTAAGTAATCACGATCTAAACTTTGAATTATATGGAAAATATATTATGAACCTCATCTTTTCATACAATTTCTGTCCCATACACAACACTCGAATTAAAAAATTATGAACTCAGTTATGTGTTCCTATTTGCATGACTTCCTTTTTCCTATTTAGCCTCCGGGAATCACCGTCAGGTATTACTACAGAGATTGAATGAGGATGATGTGTATGATTGTAGCCTTGTACAGTCTCAGATCGACCATTTCTGAGATGTGTGGGTAATTGAAACCCAAACATCAAAGAACATCGATATCCACGATCTAGTGTTCAAATCCGTATAAAGGTCCTTTATTAGGACTTCAACTCTGAAACTCGCGACTTCGAAATAGCTGATCTGCAAAGACGCGTGCACCACTAGACCAAACCAGTGGGTTCTATTTGAATACCTATCTAAAGTCAAATTTCATGATAAGATATGAATTTTCTAAACTTGTAAAGGGTAAATATGTTCAATAATATTATATCCCAAATTATTTTCTCATAAATTATACAATTTGTAGAATAGTGAGCTTATGTGGCTAAGTTTCGATTTTTATTGAATTTTTAAAATAAAAAGATGTAATAATTGAAAAATACCATGGTAACTGTTGACAGAGTTAAATTATTTATTGTTTTATTAATAAAAGCTTAATTGTACACAAACGAAATGATAGTATATTTTTATAACTACTTAATAACTGGAATTAGAAGCAAAATATATTTTTTGAAAGATGTACTTTCTGATCAGAAAGGTAATCTTTAATAATTATTTAATTTCTTTTTTTTTTACTACTTTACAATTTATTGTTTATTTTTTATTTATTATTTTATCATTCCACTCAAAATAGAATATACTATATATATATATATATTTTTTTTTATAAGTGTAATCCCTAAAACAAGCAATTAGAATTATTAAAACAGCAACTAAGTAATAATTTTTGTCAGACTTATTTTTTTTAATTTTATTATATTAGGAAGCTGCCCAGGTTTCCTGACAGATCACAAGTTTGTTTTATTCTGCTACCCCAGACTGGAAAAGTATTGCTGTACAGAAACATATTAGGAAAGAGAAGAAGGTTAAAAGAAAGTGCATTAAGTTAAAAAGAGTTAAAAATCTCTGGATCATGGTAGTTCATCATACAAAACCTGATTTTGACACAAAATTATCATGGTTTTGTAATTTTATCTAGTCAAAGGAGAAAATTTAGTATTTAACTGAACCCTCTAAAAGGAAATAATAGAAAATTTGGATGGTTAAAGTAAAATCTTGTTATGAATAACATGGGAAGTCAATGACTTTCCATATTATCATGTAGCTATAGTATGAAAGCTTAAAACAGTAGTTGAAATTTACTACTGACAGTTTTAGTATTATGAAATAATAAAACTCTGTTTGATAAGAACATCCAATTAAAAATAAATTAATAAGCAAAGAAAGTAATATTACAAACTGTTTTTTTTTTCTGATGAAATTAAAGGAAAACAGTTCATCCTACAAATTTTATCAAATCATACAAATTATTGGGGTCAGAGATGGATATTTTAAAATCAAAGTTATATACATTTTTTCTTGTTATTTTTTACTTCATAATGTCTCAAAAAACTAAGAGATCTTATGATAAAATTTTTTTAATCATTTAATATGGAACAGATTTTGGTGGTATATAAAATTTCATACAAATTAAAATATATTTCATACAAATTAACAAGCAAATAATTAAAATATTGTTAATATCTAATACAATTTGCTTATTTTTCAGAGTGACAGAATTAAGAAGAAAGGAAAATTTAAGCTGATAAAAAAATTGCTAAGGTCTTGAGAGATAATACAATTTCTATTAAATGAACATCAGGTACGTGAATGAAAAATGCAAGCAAAATATATACGAGTATATACTTTATGATAAACTTATCTTTCATCAAAGAATATAGTGTTCAAGAAAAACGGCGATATTTATTTCTGTTCGTGTTTCATATTTTCCAGGGTTCATCTGTTTTTTCTATTAATTTAATTCCTGCGCTCTTTGTGTAAAAAGCAACCACGTAATAAAAATGAAGTTAATTCAGGGAACAAATAACGAAGAAATTAATCGATCAGTAAGGATAAAAACTACATTAAAAACTACGTTAAAACAAGCTACATTTCTACAAAACAGTTAACAGTGACATATGCTTTTTTAAAAAAAATTTAATTCATTTAGAGACTTTAGTGTTTTTAACGTTAAATAGTGTATTATAGATATAAAGACATATTTAATTCACAGTAGTGCTATTTATTAACACAAGTGATTTAGTGTTTGTTTATTGTTTATGGTAACATGAC
This sequence comes from Lycorma delicatula, assembly GCF_047948215.1. Classification (NCBI taxonomy): domain Eukaryota; kingdom Metazoa; phylum Arthropoda; class Insecta; order Hemiptera; family Fulgoridae; genus Lycorma; species Lycorma delicatula. Next base: position 86,538,919 of record NC_134459.1, on the reverse strand, counting down.
TTTTATTTAGATAGAAATTATTGATGTATTGTTGTATTATCTATGTATTTTTTGTAAAAATAAAAACAGTGCATTAGGCCTACAGGGGACAGCACTATAAAAAAACGCGCCATTTGCTGTACCTCAAAGGTGGTGTGGAAATTGGCAAACAAATTTTTCAACTACTTATTAAGCTGGAAAGAACTTCAAAGAGTAACCTTTTGTACATCATAAGTTTATGCTGACATGATAACCAAGATTCTTGTGTATACCATGTATACACAAGATGTACTTTATATTAATTATACTTTTCTAATGGCTTACACTTATTATGCTTAATAGGATAAATTTGGAATTTATAAATGTTTTACTCCATTCTGAAGGATATTTTTTGTACCATTTCTGTGTATATTATAAAAACATTATACTTTCAATTAAAATTAAAATATTTTCATAGAATAGAACTTCTTAAAGGAAATATAATTATATAAATATGGTAAGACATAAAAATTTGTGAATGCTGTACATTGCAGCTTAAGCGGACCCGGAAGGCAATTATATGAAAAAATTAACAATTTTTCTTTATTTTATTAATAATTCAGACATTTCTCTTTAAAATGGTATAGAAACCATTCCAATCTGATGATTATTACGAGACATAAATCACTTTTTGTAAACAACGCATAGCTGTTTTTTTTTTTTTTCACCTAGTAAAGCCAGATATTTTTACGTGGATTTGAATACTAGATCGTGGATACCGGTGTTCTTTGGTGGTTGGGTTTCAATTAACCACACATCTCAGGAATGGTCGAACTGAGAATGTACAAGACTACACTTCATTTACACTCATACATATCATCCTCATTCATCCTCTGAAGTATTATCTAAACGGTAGTTACCAGAGGCTAAACAGGAAAAAGAAAGAAGCTGTTTTTTTCAGGCCACACAAAATTGTAATTTCAAATGGAACATGTATAGTTGACTGGTACTATATATTCATAGCTGTTTCAATTTTCCTTCTTTCTTTTAGAAATTATATTTTTATACTGAGTAATTTAGATATGTTATCAGATAGCTCTGTTACTCATCTATTGCAATATTATTTATTTATCTATATTGAGGTTAGTTTTCTGATTGTGCAAGTTGATGTTATAATAGTGTGTTTCAGTTTGTTTTATAAACAGTAGTAGATACTATAAACCAAAATCTTTTACCTAACCCTCTGTTCTTGTACTCCAAAAAAAATTTGTAGGAATAAGAAAACTTAGTCAGGAAAACTTAGAATATAAGGTGTGATCTAATCAAATTCTTCACATTTAGCCAGTAGTTCTTCCAAAAAGCTACATGACTTTTTGTACATGAAATTTTTAAAAACATGTACACACCTGTCCGGCTCACAGATGCAGTCGTAAACAAAATTCAGACCTACTATGGACTGGATATCTGCAGAAATGTTATTACTTAGAGAAAAAGCAACGTTCCATTTGGGCTATGTATTTACATTTTCTGTCGACCAGCACATGATCTATCCCCAACCAATATTGACAGCTGGTGTAAGTACAACAAGGCTGAAATTACTAGAGATAATGTAAATTCGTGAACACAGTGTTCCTGAAGCAGTTATGGCAGAAATAAAACCAATATATAAGGATATATATTACACACAAAACTTTAAAAGAAATGTCTGCATGGGCACATTCAGAATCCTGAGAGAGTAAACAGTGTTATGTGGTCAAGGCTACCAAAGATGTATATGATGCTGTTGGATGTTTCAATGAAGGTAATATAATTAGATGTAAAGTGTATTTCAACAGTTAAGTTTAAGTGTTGGTTGTAATATGACAGCAGCAACAATGGAAGTTGACAAAGTAATAGGAATGCTGAACTAGTGGTGAATGAATTTGCAAAAAAAGGCCACAAAAAAAAAAAGACAAGCAAAAAGAAAACTAGAAGGTATAAGCGATGGAGAAGAGACGATAGAAGTACTATTTGGGCCTGGAATATTTACCTTACAAGTATATAAAATCTTACTATAAAAAACCTTACAAGTAGAATAAAAAGTATCTTAATTAAGGTTTTTTAATAAAATGTACTTTCTCTCAGAATCTATTCAATCTAGGAAGATGAACTTTTGCACACATCTGTAACACGGTCATATTATTATATCTGGACTATAGAAAAAGTAATTGCATAAAATTAGGTGAAAATACTGCAAAAAATTAAGCTTCCACCAAAAAATTTGTAAAAAAAAACCATAAAGTTAAAATGTTCAGAAAGAAACATTCTACAAAATAAATTAAAAACCATCATCCTATGTATTGCAGTTCTTAACTTAGTTGTTACACATCAGTTTCAGTAATTATGTAAGAGCTAACAAACAAGTTTAAATTTTGCAGAAATCTGTATAATAAATTAAAAGAATTAAGTGGATAATATTATGAACATCACACTGAAAATAAGGAACTTGACAAAAACAGAAAGTATTTTTGAATAATTTGAAGACAAAAAATTATAATAAAATTCATGAAAGATTTTTTTTTTTTTAAATATGGGTCAAACAAAATCACGACTCAGCGATGGAGAAATGGACGTTTAAAAAAGTAACGTCAAAACGAAGAGAGAATGCGTGTAATAAAAGTTTTGAAGGTAACAAGCAAGACCGAAAAAGTTGAGACAAAAGAGCAAGAGAAGAACGTGAAAAGTATTAAAATAAACTGAAAACTATGAGAGAATATAATTCACAAGTTATTTTTAATCTTACAGAACAGAAACATCCAGATAAATGACAAAGATAGAGTTTGTATTGTTTACAAGAAGAGCAGCAGAAACATCAGAACAGTACGAAGCTGGATTGCAAAGTGATCGCTTGCATCATTCGCGAAATTGAGCTACAGAAACATTACAACTTGAATTTAAAGTGGAAAGTTTTCATTCACAAATTGGAGAACTAGAAATGGAAAACAGCATCCGGCTACATTGGAAAATTATCACGAGGATGAATTCTTCTATTTGGGCGAAATTAAAGAGCGCCATAAACACTTCTGAAAAAAAAAACAATCAATACATTCTGTGATAAGTCACGCGAAGTATGTACAAAGTTACTTAATCCAAAACAATTATTTCCACTTATAACACCAGCTATGTCTAATCTACCTCATGATTTAGATGTAAAACATTTAAGTTTATTCCAAGTTTATTGGAATTGCTTGGACCTACAACCTGATGTTTTGAAACAATTGTCTCAATCAGAACAAAGATCACGATCAAGAATAATACCATTCATTAAAGTTTAAAATTCGATGGACAGTTTGAACACTATGGGTTCTAAGGTAAAGCAGTATTATTTCCTCAAGATATTTAAGTTACTGAAAAACTCCCAAATACGCTAACAAGACTTATTGCATAAAGAATAAGACAAATCCCAAAACTGATCCTGCGGAATCCCTGACAGAAGTGTTGAAAAACGCAGATAATGCTTGATTATATTTTATCTGGGATAAACTACCATCAACTTACCTGGGTAGCTACAAAGAACAAGGTAATAAAACAAGTTTGAGGAAGGTTCTTTTTCCCAGGCAGCCAGACCTTGTCAAAGGCCTGCTGTACAACTAACAAGGCTATCAACCAGTACCATTTCTTCTCTAAGTTCCTGGTGATAACGTTAACAAGTCTGTGCGTTTGCTCAATAGTGAACAGCCTACAATTAATAAAAAAATGAAGAAATGAAAACTATTAATTCTATAAAAACATCGAATTCTTTTTTAAGATTTTAATATTTTCCCGCTTGCTTACACAACAAGAAGGAAGACGGAAAAAACACGATCGAATAACTTTTAAGGAATATATATTGTTCAAAATATATTATTTGTTAAAAGATAACTATTGAAATATAAAAATCTTATTTATAAATGAGAAATTTTCTGCATCTGTCTACCTTCTTGTTTGTTTGCAACATCACGCGAGAACCAACCAAACGATTGCTTTAAAGTCTTGAAAATATATTTGTGTTATCCCAGGAAAGGGATTAAGCCACAGATCGAGACCCTATTCCCCTTGGAGTTAAGATATTAAAGATACTCTTTAAAGAAACAAAAATTAATCCTTTTACTTCATTATTTTTCTGTCATCATGGTAATAGAAATATAATGAAAATGACTAATACTTTTTCTTTAATGAATCTCTGTAGAATATTTAATATTCTCACAACCATGATGAGAACGAACGCGTCGGGGGTCCAGGAGGCGGAACCGCCTGGATAGCCCTGACCGGGTTTTTTTTTTTTTAATTTTTCAGGTCAAACTAATATAAAATGTTTAATTTTCAGGTCAGAACGCTATAAAATCAATTCTACTTCCACTGAAGCAGAAATCAGGGGAATAATTTTCCGTTTACCGTTGAATGAATAAAAATCGTTTCTTGATCTATGATTACATGAAATTTTTCCTTAATTTTCATAATTACGTAAACAAAATGTACTTGTAATTTTTGTTGTGATGATCAATCAATTCAATAATCCATGACAGGAGCTTTTGAAGCTTGTACGTGGGTATATGGAAATGGAATTTTGTAGTGTTTTAAAAATGACATGCCTGATCGGGAGTCGAACCCAACACCTCCTGGATGAAAGGCCTAGACGCTACCACTCCGCCACAGATCGGCTTGTGAAGAAATATATTTGAAAACAATCACAGAAAACGTGAAGATAATCGAAAATTCAGAAACAGCTAACTTGATGAAAACAAAAATAATAATTTAAATAAATTATATTGAGAACAATAAAATGGATTACACTGATTTTAATTTCCCTAATATTAAGAATATTGTTCAAAATAAAAATAACGTTAATATTCAATTTATTGCTTTAATCCCTTAATATTTCACTTGCATAATAGTTTTATACGTTGCTTAACATATTTTTATACCAAAGTTATTAGAAAATACCTACCTACTTTCTCTTTTTGTTAACATCATTCGTACGCTACAATATCCAAAGTAGTATTGGTAGATATATTTGGATTCGTATTATAACAGAAAGGATATTCAAATTAAATTCTGATGCAGTTGAAAGTGCTCTTCAAATAGAATCTACTTCTTTTTCAGGCGAACGTGTAGGATACTGCAAATGTATTCGTATTACCATTATTCCTTGAAAAGCCTCTAACCACAAAACCACTATTGCAAAGAGATGCCTTTTCATTCCCACAGTAATACTTATTCAGCATTAAATTAAAATGAAAATAATATGATAGGTATATTTTCTGAGCTATACTACTAAATTTATTTTATTCTCCTGAAAAATGATAATTTAATTATTGAATGTACTTTTCATTTATAAAATTAAGTTATATTGAAGTTTTGTATTCATATATAAAGTATGATAAGTGTACATTAAGTTTATTGAAGTTATTTGCTTATATTGAAGTTTTATTATCTAACCCAAAGATTTTATTTTTTTATATTACACATACATTAATATTTTTTTACTACAATGCAAGAAAATATTACTATAACTATTTATATTTTTTTTAATTTTAAATAAAAAACAAACTACATTAATAATCTTTTCAGTTTCTTTCATACAGGATGAATAGTTCTAATAGTATTTCTTTTTTTGAACGTTTTTTTTATGTAAGTTTTTATGTAACTCGTAAATGAATATAATAAGATTGCTGACTTAAACTGTGCTATCGGCGACCAAGCAAAGCCAGATTCTATTTTAACTCAATTGTTTTTTCAGTCTGTCTATGTTACCTATGTATATTTGGCAAAACACGTTTCCTTATCTTTATAAAATTTTACAGAACAGTGTCTTCTTATTAATCGCTACGAGTATCCGTACGTAAATTTGAAATATTCCACTTAAAAAATGTTCTACAACTTCTTTATATAACACAAAAAAAAAGATTGGTTTGTTGGAAATTATACCGTATTTCTGTCTTCTTTTAACCGTTTCTATTTTAGATAAAATTAAATATTTTTTAAACGAATACTGTATTTATTTTCAATGGAATTTACTTAAATAAATTTTTTCAGAATGAAATCCTGTTCAAATATTAATCTAAAATTTAAGTTTTTATTGTCTTGTATGAAGTAAAAGAAGTATTGTGATCGCGGAAATTTTTGGTTTTCAGATTTCAACGGAAATATCCATTCTGACCATTCCTGAAACCATTTTGATTACTTTCGGTGTGATGTGTGTACGTACAAATGTATCTCGCATAAATCAAAAACAATTAGTCTTAGGATGTTGAAGTTTTGGATTTAGGACTGTTGTAACATATAGTTGTGCACCTCTCCTGTTAACTGCAATCGACTGACCAAAAGTGTCCAAAAAAGCTCAAAATCCAAATTTTTGTTTTTGGATTTTGGACATTTATTTAATTACAGTATTTAGCCCTCATTGAGAGCTTTTGAACGATATACCATAAGTGGTACTTATTTTCATTGGTTCCAGAGTTATACCCAAATAAAATTTTAATAAATGAAATATTTGGATCTTACTAGGGGAAGGCACATCGGTTCGAATCCAACTAATTTCCTGTTTTTTAACATTTTTTTTAATTTTAATATTTTGATTTATTAATAATTATTAACCTCTTATTGAAAAAGAAAATTACGCTAAATAATAATTCAATAATAACAATAAAATATATATATATATATTATATGAAAACATATCAGAAGTTATTAATGAAATACAATTTTATGTACTTATCATTTTAAAGAAAATGTGTTTATGTAATATAATAGGTATGCAAGGAAGTTATGTGATTTCTACATCAGATTTTTATTGGTAATTTAAAAAAAAAATTTACCACAAAACTAGTGTGTTTTTACACCAATTTTAAGGCGTTGAAAAAAGATTTTTTTGTAACAGATATAGATCTGAAGAAACAGATCTTAAACCATTTTTTTCAGGTCAAAACGACATAAAAGTTTTAATTTTCAAGTCAGAATCATATATAAACAATTTATTTTTCGTTAATGCAGATACCAAGAATGAATTTTTCCGTTTATCTTAATTCGAACAAAAGCCGTTTCCGGTTCTATGATTATATTAATGTTTTTCTTATATTTACAACTACATCCCAAAATGTTTTTATGATTGTTATTGCAATGATGAAATAATTCATTAGTTCAACAAATAAGGTTTTGAAGCTTGCACGTGGAAATATGGAAATAGAATATTGTAGCGAATAAAAAATGCCATGTCTGACCGGGATCCAATCCCGAAACCCCCTAGATGAAACATCGAGTCGTTATCATTCCGCCATCAGTGACAGGATGGTGAAAAAGTATACTTAAAATGAATCACAGAAAAGGGTAAAATAATCAAAAATTCCGAAACAGCTGCCTTGGTGAAAACAAAAAAAAAATAAATAAATAAAATCTACACTTTAAAGAGCATAATAAAATGCATTAAACTGATTTTTCTTTCTCTAAATTAAGTGTGAGAAGAAGGTGTCCAATTCTGAGTATTGTTTATCTCAGAATTCTAAAAAATTAGAGTATCATAATTAAAAATGAATGTTTTTTAATTTTTTTTTTTCAATAAAGCATCATTTATATTTTTAAAGTACAAAAATCAATAAGCTGTTCAACCACGTGAAGTGGAATCATTCATAGCTGTATTAATTTTGGATTTCTCTGCAAAATATCTTGAAATTTACGACCCGATAAGCACCATAAATTCATAAGTAGCGTTCTCTAATCCTCTTACTTTTATATGTATAACTGCCTATAAACCTTTCATTTTATAATCTCTCATATCGTAACCAGAGAAACGGATTATTAAGAATTCTTTATTTTATAAATCATAATGGATCATAATCGATCAGAAGCGAAAACCTATTAAATATTTAAAAATAATAATTTCGCATATTATGATTTTTATCACTGGAGTTTTCTACTATGTTTAATCCATTTTTCTCCAAATATCTTGTGGTTTTGGCCGGATACTCGTGATCTATGTTAAATATATTGCAAACATTTAGATTTACTAAAATTTTGTTACGCCTGTAGTTTGGTGAGGTAAATTTTATCTACGGAGTCAGATTTTGTATAATCTGATTTGAGCACAAAATGCCTGACCTGATGCCAAAGTGCTTACACAACAAAGAGCCTTCCTCAAACATTAAAAAAATATTTATATGTGTGATACAGTTACAAGAAAATGGTTTTAATGAATTTGGATCTTTATCCCAATTCTGTCTTCGTTGATTATATGCAATTAATATATAGTTTGGGAAAGTCCCAGAAGAGTTTATGATTTCTTTCTTCCGTTGTAATAAATGTTGATTAACTTTTGCACCTGTTATAAGTACTTGAACATTCGAATAAATCTTGAGATTTCCCATGATCACACTTTTTTCATTTTAATATATTTTTCTATTCGATAGATATTAATATACCCAGGTACTCGACTTACGGTCTGCGTAACGGTTTGGAATCTAACACCGTCAAGTTTAGTGGTGTATCTAATTTCTTGTTACTTCTCTTTCTTTTTCTTTTTTATTATGTTTGTTTTGTGGACTATATGGTGCTGAAATTAATAGTTTGTGATTTATGACTGAGCTTGAAATTTCATGTTTGACTAAGTTTGCTTGCAACTGTTAGCAAAAAAAAAAATATATATATAATATTTGTAGTAAAGTTTCACATACTCATTAATTGAAAAGTAAGTATATAATCAAAGTCGATTCTTATTTATTTAAATAAGGCGAATATTTATTTCAGGTATATAATTGAGACTAGTGTATGAATTAATTTCAAACATAGATAGGCAACAAACATATCTAAATAGGAATCTGAATAGGACACCAAATTTTACCTATCAGGTACCTAGGCCTCTAATTTAGTTTCTTGTCCACGGATAAGAACCAAATTCCTTAGACAGTTCCTCGGGAATACAGGATCGCTACTTTACTAAGGTTAATTAAAAAAATCAGTTACCCTGTGGGGCTACCAGAAGGTGTCACAATTAGATAACAAATAGAATCGGTGCAGCTGATCCAACTCAACGCTAGTTCAAAGAAGAAGGAAGAGGAAGGGGAGACCAATCAATACAATCACTATTTGGGGCATAGATATACAGGATATACAGAATAATCACATGGCAACATATACAGCTAAATAGACCTACAAAACCCTTTATCGCTCTGTTACTGAAATGAGAAAACAAACACTACACACAGATCTATTATAAAAATATCCTTCGTTTTTTTATAATACTCTGTTTTTATCGCAAAATTTTTTTTGTATTACAAAAATTAAATAAACGATGCCCAGTTATTTTATATTAATATAATTTTTCACTAATGTAAAAAATTTATTTGTTTAGTACCATTAATAAATTATAAAATAAAACATTTAACATAAAAGGAATTAAACGGTTTTATACTCAACTGATAAACATGAAATGGTTTTTATGTTATTCCTTCCACAATATGTTTTATTACAGGTGTTATTCCTTACGTAAAAAAGGTACATCGGTACTGACATGTTAAACAAAGGAAAACAATGTGAAATGTTCAAAAGTGAAAAAGTAACTCATTTTATTACGCGATAGTTTTTGCTAGAACACGTTACAATAGTTTGACACACGTTACGCAATAATTTTGTGAAACTCGTTACACTGCACTTAGTCTACGCAATAATTTTGTGAAACTCGTTATACTGCACTTAGTCTAAATTAGTTAGATTTGATTTCAATCGAAAGAAATGGGGAATTTTTTAAAAAATATAATTTTATACTTTTCATTATTCTTGATACTTCAATAATTCACGTAAAACTAATTTAAAAAGATTTTTATAAAAGTGTGTAACCTTCAAATCATGTTATCAAATATAGGTGTCATAAGATATTTACGTTGAAGTATTTTATGGATTCGATTGACGTAGTAAAAAAATAATTAAATTTAATTTTAAAAAAATTACCAAGTATACAATTACATATATATATATATATACACCGGAAACAAGACTGTCGAGAAATATCATTGAAAAGCTCTGGTCCCAAAAGCTAGAAGTAGGATGGATCAAAGAAATTAGAGAAGATATGAAAGAATTGGAAATTTCCCTGACTGACCTACAGAATAAAACTGGAAAAATTACAAAGCTAAAGGACAAAAACATTAGATTTAAACAAAAGACAGACAAACGATAAAATACAACGAAGAGGGTGTTTACAGGTGAAGAAAAGAAAGCAAGATCTGAACGGATGAAGAAATACTGGGCAGCTCGGAAGAGTAAAATAACACGATTTTCTCAGAAAAGATCGAACTAAAATTGACTTAAGTGGTCCCATGTTGGCCGTAAAAGCATAATAATAATATACAATTTCAATTTATATCATACACATGAATATTTTCCTTCTGTACTCTGTGGTTGAGTGACAAAGTCTATCATCTAGAAATTACGACAGCAAATACTCGCCAAACAAGGCATTTGTCATGCTCTAAAAATTTTCACTCGTCTACTGAATTTGGGGGTCAGGATAGAGTTTAGTCATTAAATTCGCAAAATCCGCCAAACCAACAAAAAGGCGAGAAAATTATATGTAGAAAGAAAACGATAAATTACAAAATATGCACGTTTAATAGTAGTAAATCAATTGAGTTTGTCGGGAATATACTGACGTACTCGTATTTCTCCGAGTACCGTAAAAATTGGCCGAGTAAAACATTAAAAAGAAACTGGTTCAAATGCATAGGATATAAAAATGAACTGGCTTAGATGTGTAGGATTGATAAAAATTATTAAATTAAAAAAAATTTGTGTTCCTAACAATTGTAAAATTAATTAATCATTTAGATCAGTAATTAAAAATACAAGTTTTTTTTTCAAACTTTTATTTATAATCGGGCTACTTTGTTGTAGGTACTATAGCTAGGTTATATCCCATACATACACATTAAAAAGGAATCCTCACTGAAATTCCTCAGAAATTATATTCTAATACTATAGAGAACTTATGGTAGAATATATTACATACACAAGGTAGTTTTGAAGAACTTTTCTGTCAGTAGTGTAATAGAAAAAGAATAACAAGAATCATAAAAATAGCAGACTGATGGAACACTTAAAAAAGAAAAAAATAAACCAAAAAGAAAAATGAAACTGAAAACAGAAACAGTAAGGAAGGGAATAAAGAATTGATTAATGCACAACACTCAGCGGGTGTAATTACATTACAGTTACTAAGATCCAGAACGTATAGCCGCTTAAAAATACACTAGAAAATTACTTTTTAACTTAATAAAACGAATTTCAGTTAAAATCAAGAAGAAAAAACGTATAAATATTCTTCATTTTCCAATATGTGACGGATTAATAATCATGATAAATTCAGTAAATCAAAACTGTTGACATGAATCAGTTACGGTCGAGAAATTTGATTAATGGAAAATTCCTTTTGAAAGACTAATTAGAATTTACAATTATAATAATATTTATAGGATATAATATAGAATATTATTTAAACAGTTTATTCACATTAGTTTAGATTAAAAAGTGCACATATAATACAGTATATGGAAAATTATTTATTACAATAGAAACACTCACTCACTCTTTCTTTCTCTTTCTCTTTTGCATATATATATATATATATATATATATACACGAGGAGGTGTGGCTATTAAATAAGGAGACAAGTGCTTCTGCAGAAGAAGTGCGCATGCCCAAATTCGTACGACCGACAGCTGTGTAGCGTGAAGCCTTCTCTTTCGATTGTTGCCACTTCAGTTTCTGCAGAAATATTAGTCTGGCCGTGGCCTTCGTTTGGATGACATCTATTATTTTGTTGTGCCGAAAAAATAATAAGTGTTTTATAAGAGCAAAGAATTGTGTCAAATTTCATATGAAACTTGGAAAAACCGCTACTGAAACTTATATTTTATTAAACAAAAAAAAGTATACGGCAACAAATGTTTATCACGTGCGCAGGTGTTTGAATGATTTAAGTGTTACAAAGACGGCCGAGAAGACGTTGAAGATGATGTTCGCCCGAGTCATCCTTCCACGTTAAAAACATGCAAAAAGTGAGTTCTTCATCAGGATAACCCACCGGATCACATTGCATTGTCTGTCAAGACGTTTCTAGCCAAGTATAACATCCCTGTGTTAGACCATCCGCCTTATTCGCCTGCCCTGGCATCATGTGACTTTTATCTGTTCCCCAAGGTCAAATCTGTATTAAAAGGAACAAGATTTCAGACCGTTGAAGCTGTGAATGAAAAGCGGCACGCGTCAGGAAAGAAGACTTCCAGCACTGTTTCGAACAATGGAAAATTCGCATGAAGCGTTGTAGGGAAACAGGAGGAATGTATATTGAAGGGGATAATAACGAAACATTTATAAATTTAAAATAAAATATTTTACAGCATTAGTCTCGTTAGCCACACCTAGTATATAAATAGAGAGAATTAAACAGAGCGAAATTTGATATGTATCAAAATAATGTTTTATTTTAATATTATACATATATTTACTCTATGGTTCGCAATATATTTAGCAGAAATAGCTACTAAATAAAAATATAGATGAATATGTAAATTAATATATATATATATAAAACAAAAAAGCAGCAGCATCAACAACTACAAAGAGTGCGTAAACATTTTTCAAAATGTGTAATTATACGTTTTTTTTTTAATTTTGTCCGTTTTTTTCATTATCTAAAAAAAAGTGAACTGAAGTAATACAAATTACAGGATGATTTTACCACTTTGTAAATAAATTTTCTCTTAAATCTGTAACTTCAAATGTTACTGTAAAATGAGTTAATGTTTTTCAAATTAATTTTATTATTGTTTTAAAAACTACATGGAAAAGGGAAAAAGTAAATTTCAATTTGTAAAAATATTTTTGAAAGCACAATGAAACAACCTCTGTTCTTTTTATATGAACACTACGTAAATACGTATTCCCGTACGTGTATGTTTCTGTTTGTCTGTTATTTTTAATAAAATTTTAATCGAGGGTCTGTTATCTTTCGAGTTAATTTTTTACTATTAATCACTTAGAAATTCAACAAATACTTGTAGATTATTCAAAAAATAAAATCTCTAAGAGCTAATGTTTTAAGCTTTTAAGATAACATGCTTATTTTTTTCCAGTTACCCAATTCAGATTACAGATAAATCATTCTTTATGTGTTTTAGCTGCTTTTCGTTTTACACAATACTTTTTTTTGAGGTTGCTTTCTTCCTTTCTTCTGAAACCTTTGCCCCTCTTTTGGATATTGGTTTTTATTTTTATCTCAGAGGAAGGATCTATTTTCAATTATTTCATCTGTAGTATTTAAATTTCCGTATGTCTACTTGGAGTTTTTAAGCATTTTATTTTTGAAGAATTCAAATATTTGTTTTGTAGGTCTATTATTACTCAATCTAAAGATATGACTGTAGAGACTAATTCTCCTTTTTCTCGTGATATTTGAAATTTTTTCAATTTTTAGATGTAAGATTTTATTGAGGATTATTAATTTTATATTTATCATTTTTAAATTTTGGCCTAAATTTTCCTTATTACTTTTCTTTCTTTCCCAAGTTATGTAAAATTCCTTTATTGCTTATCGTAACGGTTTCAGCTGCGTGCTATTATTATTGTTTTATTTAATTTTATTTTTTTTAATTTCGATAACGAACAGTTTTATGCTTGGTGAGAATTTTCGATTTTTATACAATCTTTTAATTTTAGTATATAGTATATAATATAAAATAAAATAAAATAAAATAATTGCATTTAGATTGCAAGTAAAAACATATAGAATTATTTTTCGTGAAAACCATAGTTATTAGATCTAATAGGTTAATCATGAAATATAAAGATGTATTATATTAACGAATTACAATGTTGCTTCTATAAGCTTAAATTTAACATTAAAAATATTTTGATAAAACTGAACAATTATTTCTTAATTTGGATTTATTAACTGAAGATGTAATGCTGTTTTTGCGTGAATAAAGAAGATATTCTTTATGATATTACAAAAATAAGACATTTTATTTCCAAGACTCAAGAGAAACAAGTAATAGCAGAAGAAATTTACCTTATATTAAATTTAAATTAAAATGTACTCTCGTTTCATAAAATCTTTCTTAAAAATGAAGCCTATGAATAAAAAAAAAGTATTTAGAATAAAAATGAGCTTCTTTTCAATTAAAAAACGTTTAACAATTTACGTAAATATGTTTGTAAAAGCTGCTTGCTATTATGTAGAGCACGAACTTAACTCAGAAGAATTTAAAGGACCTTTCTGTTTACTAACTCCAATGAAGAGGGAAAAGATCTTACAAAAAAAAAAAATAATAATAATAATAATATAACTTTTATTTTAAAGCAACTGCATTTTTTTCACCTAAAACCTAATGTTACGATTCTAAATATATTCAGATATTATATTATATATGTATAATTTATATATATGCAGAGCTATAGATTATAGATGTGAAAAAGCTATTAAAAAATCATGTACCACCTTCTTTATGCTTATCCTCAAGGAAATTGAAGGTGACATATTTTTTTGAAATTTTTACCCAAAATGCTATAAAATAATTTTTTTTAACAAAAAAAAAACTGTTGATATTTTCGTGAAATATCTTCGATCGGCCTGACGGCATTTTCACTGATTCATAATGCTAAAGGACGACATAACTCGTCCTATATTAACGAACTATATCGTCGTTTATAGTAAGAAAAATCAATTTTTTTCAAAATAGCTCCTTAAAAAGCTAGATATATGTATTAACATATTCTCATTTGAAGAAAAATGTTATCCTCATTAAAATTATTTATAAAATGAAAATTTCCAGTTATATTTACTTTGAAATATAATAGAAAAGTAATTTAAGAGATTTATTTGGAAAATTTTATTCATTTTTTTTACAATTTGCAACATTTTTACAACTTCCTTTAAAATAAAATTTCAACAATACTTTTTGGTTCCTATTTCTTCTCACTTTTTTATGGTTCTTGCAAATAAAATTAAAAAAAACTCGCTGTTATTGTTTTCAACCCGCGAGAGTACAAAGTAACAAAATATCTTGAAATTTTTCAAACTAAATTATTATTAGAAATAAATAATTTAAAAAGCCAATTTTTAAAAATGTATGTTTCAATTCTACTTCAAGTAGTAGAGTCTTATCACGTCTGTTATGAGAAGAGGTGACTGTCCCCGCCACCACCTACACAGCATTTTTATCCCGCACTCTGACCGCGTTCAGTACCTTGGGCTTCACCTTGATCGTCGTTTGACGTGTAAATACCAAGTGAGGGGAAAAAGGAGACAGTTAACCACCAGATACAAGAAGCTTTATTGGTCGTTAAGCAGGAATTCGCACTTGTCACTGTCCAACAAACTTTTAATATAAAAGATGATTCTAAAAGCGAATTGGACGTATGGCATAGAGCTACGGAATACGACGAGCAAGAGTAAAAATGAGACTGTTACAACGTTTCCAAAATATATTTGGCGAGGTCTATTGCAGACGCACCGTGGTTCTCATGAAACGAAGAAATTCATGACTATCTTGAATTATCATTTGTGAAAAAGTTAAACGGTTCTGTTCAAAGTATAGACAGCGGTTATATAATCACGTGAACTTTCTCGCAATTAATCTCCTAGACAACAGCAAGGATGTCCGGCCTACATGAGCTGAACTTGAGAGAATCTGAGTGACTCTTAAGCTGGTTCAATACTACATAAGAGATGAGCATCTTTCTATGCCTTGAGCTTAGCCTCTTTCCATTTATCTCCAAGAGCTTATTATGTAACTATTTGTTTGTTTTTCTCTATTGTTTAATGGTGTGTAATATTTATGAAAAAGGGGAATTTCCATCAGACTTCAAAAAAAGTGTTATAGTTATGATACCAAAGAAAGCAGGGGCAGATAAATGTGAAGAATATAGAACAATTAGTTTAACTAGTCATGCATCAAAAATCTTAAATAGAATTTTATACAGAAGAATTGAGAGGAGAGTGGAAGAAGTGTTAGGAGAAGACCAATTTGGTTTCAGGAAAAGTATAGGGACAAGGGAAGCAATTTTAGGCCTCAGATTAATAGTAGAAGGAAGATTAAAGAAAAACAAACCAACATACCTGGCGTTTATAGACCTAGAAAAGGCTTTCGATAACGTAGATTGGAATATAATGTTCAGCGTTTTAAAAAAATTAGGGTTCAAATACAGAGGTAGAAGAACAATTGCTAACATGTACAGGAACCAAACAGCAACAATAACAATTGAAGAACATAAGAAAGAAGCCCTAATAAGAAAGGGAGTCCGACAAGGATGTTCCCTATCTCCGTTACTTTTTAATCTTTACATGGAACTAGCAGTTAATGATGTGAAAGAACAATTTAGATTCGGAGTAACAGTACAAGGTGAAAAGATAAAGATGCTACGATTTGCTGATGATATAGTAATTCTAGCCGAGAGTAAAAAGGATTTAGAGGAAACAATGGACGGCATATATGAAGTCCTACGCAAGAACTATCGCATGAAAATAAACAAGAACAAAACAAAAGTAATGAAATGTAGTAGAAATAACAAAGATGGACCACTGAATGTGAAAATAGGAGGAGAAAAGATTATGGAGGTAGAAGAATTTTGTTATTTGGGAAGTAAAATTACTAAAGATGGACGAAGCAGGAGCGATATAAAATGCCGAATAGCACAAGCTAAACGAGCCTTCAGTAAGAAATATAATTTGTTTACATCAAAAATTAATTTAAATGTCAGGAAAAGATTTTTGAAAGTGTATGTTTGGAGTGTCGCTTTATATGGAAGTGAAACTTGGACAATCGGAATATCTGAGAAGAAAAGATTAGAAGCTTTTGAAATGTGGTGCTATAGGAGAATGTTATAAATCAGATGGGTGGATAAAGTGACAAATGAAGAGGTATTGCGGCAAATAGATGAAGAAAGAAGCATTTGGAAAAATATAGTTAAAAGAAGAGACAGACTTATAGGCCACATACTAAGGCATCCTGGAATAGTCGCTTTAATATTGGAAGGACAGGTAGAAGGAAAAAATTGTGTAGGCAGGCCACGTTTGGAGTATGTAAAACAAATTGTTGGGGATGTAGGATGTAGAGGGTATACTGAAATGAAACGACTAGCACTAGATAGGGAATCTTGGAGAGCTGCATCAAACCAGTCAAATGACTGAAGACAAAAAAAAAAAAAAAAAAATTGTTTAATGATATAAATTTTGTTTGTTTGTTTTTTGTTAGACTTTTGTGAACTCTTGTACCTAAGAGTATGTGATTTTATTCAGGGTGAGTGTGTTTATTCATATGAACATTATATTTGTATATAAGTACGTTTTATTATATATATGTACGTTTTATCGAGAGTTCGTGAGAAACCCCTCATCATATGCTTTTTTCACTAAGATTTACTAGTAATTCCTTACTCAGAGCCGATTATAAATATTATGAGGAAAAAAAATTTAAACGTGTATTATTTTAGGAATAACTTTCTAAAATCAATAGGTAGTCACATCTGTTAAAAATGATATTATAGATGCGGGGTATTTGCCGATCTTCTATGGCACAGAGTGGTGGCGTTTCCCACTTTCATTTGGAAATATCAGGTTTGAAATCCTGGTGAGGCATTTAATACAAAACAAATTTACCTGTCATTAAGAATAGCAAGAAGGCATTATTCTGTCTTAATGGAAAAGTAAATGTATCAATTTTTATTTAAAAATTATAATTTACTGTAATTGTTTATTTATGTTTTATACTAATATGTGTGCTATTTAGAAATCATGTGCTGCTATTCTATCATTTTTATTTAAAAAAAAAATTATATTTTTATAGTGTATCGCTTTTAAAAATGATATGTATATGTATACACACACACACACACACACACACACACGAATTTTATAATTTATTTTAGTTTAAATAATTTTTATAGGAAATACTTGAAAGTATTTTAATAACTTGATTGTAATAATGGCTTTCATGTTAGTTCATGCAAATTACAAAATCCAGTTTTAATGAACTTTTTTTAATTTTCTTCCATTACTTATACAAATATTTGACGTTTTCTTGAATAAGATTTTCCAATAAAATACTAATATTGAAAATTAAATATTAAATACAGTATTACTGAGTATTATTATTTGATTAACTTTGGGTCAATATTAAATTTGTATAACTATTCAAAATAATCAACTGAATATAATAAAAACATACGCTACAAAACTTGCTACAGATGTAGGATAACGAATAACTTTTTCTATTAGTCAAACATTTCCATAAAAATGGTATAGGTTTTATCAAAACAAGAATGTATATAAAAAAATGTATCTACATCTTTCATTTATCCTAGAAGCAATATTAATACATTAATTAGGAATACAATCCAAATACATTTTTATATTGAGAAGTACAAAAATCTAAAATTTAGGTACATAAATAAAAGTATTATTCTAGCTTACGATGTATTTATCTAATAATATCACGGTATTTTAAAAAGTTTATGAGAAAAAATTTACGAAAATTAGTTGAAACATTTCAGGTCAAGATAATAATAGAATTATATAACCGAATTCCAGAATTGTTCTACTACGGTAGTATAGTCATATTTAAAATTAAAATCTCAAAAACTCACTCAAAAAAGTAAAAAATCTGTTATTTTAATTTCGATATTTACTTTAAATTAACGGGTAATGAGTTTTTGGTTGTAGTTAGTATTCAGCGCTGATTTATAAAAAGTTGTTTTTAAGTAAAAAAAAAAATGAATAAAATTAAAGTTTTTGTATTAAAAAAAAACGTATAAAAATAAAAAAAATAATGTGGAGCTCGTTTTCCTGCGCTGAAAATACTATCACAGCAAACTTTTCCGAAAAAAAAATTGAAAAGGTTGATTACTCCTCTGTAGAGACTCACTTTTTTTCTAAAATACATTTCAAGTGACTAACAAGCATAGTTTAAACTTTCAGAAAAGATATTACTTCAAATGGGTTATACGAAAAGAATCCACCATGGTAATAAGCTACACATTTGAACCACTGGATTCTGCAGAGCCAAACTAACATGCAACAAGGAATTGGAAACTCCTGGAAACCCACCATCAAAATTAAAACCAAAATGTAAATATCAATATGGAACATTAAATGTCAACTCCTTGTTTAAAATCGAAAAACTTAAAGAACTAATAAAATGTTCATACATAGAAAAAATCTTAATACATATATCCCAAGAAGCAAAATTCAAAAACAAAGTGCATTCGAAAATTATAGAATTTTCAAATGAAAAATGAAAAGAGAATAATGAAAAATATGCCGCATTTGAGAACAGCCTTTATAATATACTAAAAACAGTAAACACAGCAAACATTTTTATTTACCCTTCGAACTTTTAGCCCTTGTAACAATAAGATGTGAAAATAGAAACTGCGAATTAATATGTAATATTTATTTTTTTCATACCCATGCTTCAGTTAATGGAAATAATAAAAGAAACCCAAAGAAAATAGAAGAATTTTAGAACAGTTAGAAAACGAAACCAAAATAAAGTATCAAAAGTAACAAACGACCACATTAACCTAATAATAAACGAGGACATCAAAATTTTATTGGGAGATTTTTACATACAAATATGGCGTAGAAAAGGTTTCCAGAAAACTTCCTAACCAATTAAAGCATGCAACCTGAAATTAATATACATTTAATTTAAAAATACAACACATAAAACAGAAAACATGGCGATACGCTGACCCGAACTTTTCCTAATCGGCTATGTTTCTACTCCCGTTAAAAATCAAAAAGAAATTCAAACCATCAAACTCAAAAAGAGCGCAAAAGTTGAAACTGATCACAAACTTCATTTAATCTTATATATAAGATTAAATGAACTTTTTTTTTATTTTTCCATCAATAAGTTCAAATAGTTGTAATTGCAGAATAAAAACTTTAAAAATCGAATTTATTTCTGTTTTATTATTCCTTTTATAATAAAACTAGTATAATCTCTTGTAAACTAATATTATTATTTCTTTTTAAAGAAGTGATGGGAATTAAAAAAATTGTTTCATCCTCAGTACTTTCATTTACATAAGAGCATTTACTATTAAAACAAGCTGTAGTATATTTTATTTTAAATGTTATTATTTCAAGTACATTAGCAAGTTTTTGTATGCTACCTAGTACTATTAAGTTCTGCTATCTAGCGACGCGATTTGTAAAGTCACCTTAAAAAATGACATATTCCAGCCCTGCGGTTCATCAAATGGAAAAAAAAAACGTTGTCTAACAAAATTCGAGGTATTTTTTGAAAGTATTCTTTATTACAAATCTAACTGAAGTGAAATATAATGTTTTCATGCTTATTTTTTTATTTTTTTCTCATTTTAATTTCACTTTTAGGTTAGGTCATGTTTAGAACTGTAAACATAAATCGTTGACTTCATCGTCCATCCAGTTCTGCGGACTCTTACCATCGAAATTCTAACGAACTTCGTGATTTAAAAAAAAAAAAAAAACAGAAATCATGACCAGCATCAAAGATTCCCACACGTCCTAAAATACGGAATATGGAAAAAATCAACAAAGAAATAAATTTAAATATCTAAGCATAGTAAACAAAATTAACGGTTTAGGTGAGGAACTGAATCAAACAAGAACGAGAAAAAATAGTATTAGCATATCAAGTAACAAAATATATTTACATCAAGCATTCCGCAATACGAATATAAGCAAAAATTAGTAAATGGAATACAGTAATCAAACCAGAACACATTTACGTATCAGAATGCATCTTCAGTTCAAACTAAGGTGAAATAAATGCAATAAAAAAAAGTAGAGGAAATCTTGAGAAAAATCCTAGGACCAATAAAAATAAGTGAAAATGAATACAAATTCAGAAATAATAAAATCTTTATAAATATAATGAGACTGAGAAAATTTCAGATTCTACCAAAAAAAGAAGAGTCAAATTCTTAGATTACTTCAAGAGAATAAAAAAAAAAATATAGACTCGGCAAATCAAATTTTCAACCTGATCAATAAACAGAACGAAAATCAATGAATCTATGTGGTTCAAAAAGACTTTTAAAAAAAATATATTTATTTAATAATGTTAAGCGTACTTGTGTGAAATCGGTTTTATTATTTTTATGCATTCGTCATTATTAATATCTCTGCTTTTTAATTATATAACTAATAGACAAATATTTTTTAAATCACAACTTCTCAGTAAATTTTATATTATGATTTTACCGCAATCTCCAAAACGGACACTAAAAGACGCAAGAAGTTACTAGAAAACAACTGGCAGTGACTGTATTTGCAGATGCTTCTTTGAAATTCACATATTAATATTAACTTCGGTTTATAACTTTATAAATAAATTTAAAAAAAATCTAAGCTGATTTTAATTATTAGTTGTACTATGAAGTCGAAAGAGGTAGCTTGGAAAGATTATCTCCGTAATAAAAAAAAATTCAAGAAAAAATCCTGAATTAATCATCTTACATTTTCTTTTATTCAATTAAATTTCATAGATTTGTGTAACAGACTCTTTCTAACCCTAGAAATATAACACAAATAGCTTGATATTATAAATAAATAAAGATTTATTTGCTGTTATAGTCTTTAAAAATGTATATTTTACTTTTACAATTAGATGTAATAATTAAAAATAACTAGTAAACCCTACACTCAATTACCAAGTGTAAACTCACTCACACTGTGGCTCAAAAAAAAAGCATATGAAAAATAATCTAATACAAAATGAACCTAACCTCAAATTGAATCCTCATACCACAAATCGTAAAAAAATTCAATTTCGACCCACCAATCCCGCGGTGTGACAAAAAAAAAAAAAAAAAAAAAAAAAAAACCATACAAAGCAAACCATACTTTGCTTCGAAAAGTCTATAAAAACAAAAATACGAGATATAAAAGACGAGTGTTTTACTATAAAATCTTGAATCTGAATATTTACCATGTCAGTTCTGTTGCGTTAGAATACTTAAAAAAAGAAAGGTTAAAGATAAAAGGTTTAGCTCCTTGATGTAATAAAACAAACAAAAGGCAAACAAATATTAATGTCAACTCTTGCTTTATATTATTCTCTTTGCAACAAACAACACGTACATGTAATGCACATTGTATTCCTTTCTTCGATATGTTTCTCTGATTACAGTTCATTATTTGAATATGACCTCCTCATAATTTGAAATATTACTTATTTCTCATAATACTAATTTGTTTCGGTTGTTATTGTAAAAAAAAAGGAAGTTAAACGTTAAACTTTCTTTTTTTAGATATTTACTATATATAATATCTTTCTTACATAGGAAATGTAATGCAATGAATGCAACCTGAGCTAATAAAAAGTGATTTATTTTCATGTATACGGTTCCTTTATAAATAATAAAAATTTCCGGAAATCAATATTGTAATAACACAGAATAAGAAATTTTTATGAATTTTACGAATGAAGATTTTCAAATTCCCATTTTGGCTCTGAAAACCCTAAGTATTTATTATCTGATAATTAAAGTCTACGTACTTTTTTTATAGTTAAGAACTTCCGGTATAATCGATGGATGTTGCCTTTACCTGGTGAAAATCCAAAATCACAGATGGGAAAATTAAAACAAAATATGCTTTTTGATTTTCACCGATTTATTTTTAAAAAACCTGTCATTTTTAAAATTACTGAAAATCAAAAATACATATTTTCGTTTCATTTTCCAATTTGTAACTACCAGTTTGCCAAATCAAACTCTTGATACGTAAATATCTTCCCATCTTAAAGATAAGGAAATTATAAACTATGGGATTTGAAGTGAAATTTTAAGAATTAATATATAATATTATTGCAATTATAAAAATGACGGAGGGATCTAATTCTCTATGTTTTAATTTCTCTGAGAGTAGGAATTTTTCACAGGAAAGCAAATGGTATATGAAGACAAGGACGCTCTCATTTTTTTTTTTTTTTAATATATAGAGCTAGATTTAATTTAAATTTTAGGTACGAGTTAAAAATATGTTCCAAAAACCTAATCCTAAACATCTCGGTCTGAAAGCCAGTTTTACCTAAGCAGAATGCAGAATTAAGCATACTAAAACACAGACTCAATAAATAAAAAAATCAATATATAAAAAATAATAAATAAAATGCCAAAAGTGTAATTTATCTAATTTTTATATTTAATATTCTACACATTTACATTTATGTATAAAGAAAAAAATAAGACATTCGTTTTCAATAATTTACTTAATTCTCTAATTACCAACGACATGAAAAAGAGCTGACAAAAAAGTTGTTAAATTTTCCTGGCATTGATTATTATACATGGAAAAATAATGATGCATGAAAAAAGTTTAAAAACATTAAAAAATCGATACTTTTTACTGTGTTCTATTTTCCCATCCTCAAAATCATCTCCTAAGATTTTTTTTGATTTGCCTACGTTTACTATGTTAAATGGAAGAAACTAAAAAAGTTCCTCTGAAAAATTTACAACCAATAAAACGTAACCTAGGATTTATTTTTGGAAGGTGAGGGTGAATTAGAATGAAATTTTATTGTAATATTATTATTAAAACTTTATATAAATTAATTTTTTTTTTAATTACAAAGATTGATATTTTTAAACGGCTCTCCCATCACCAATATTGTTTCCCAAATATTTTGGGATATTTCCACTTCTACTATCACACATAGGAAATATAAAAAAATCGGTTTAAAAGTATGTAATAAAAGCTATTATCAATTAAAAAAAAAAAAAAAAAAAAAAAAAAAAAAAAAAAAAAAAAAATTGGCAATTTTTAAAAAAAACTGGTTAAGATGAGGATGTACCGAACTTAATTTAAAGTGGGATTATGTTTGCGAAATTTTGAGAAAATTGACCCAAAACTTTTACCAACAAATTATCCGATGTACACGAGTTTCTTTGCCAAATTTCATCAACATTGTTTTAACGAGACGCAAAATTTATTAAGCTTCAAACAAACCAACACAAGTATATACGGACGAATATTACCCCCACTTTTTTCTTTTTTTGGGACCCTTGGGTTATGAAATGTCAAATATGCAAAATCCATTTTTTGAGTGATTACTAAACTTTACTTCTTGCAGCATAGCTCTAGAGCATGATGCCAGGAGAGCAAAATTAATACATTTGTTTTCAGTATTCTATTTAATTATTATTTACTTATCAAATGAAAAAAAAAAAAACAGAATCGAAAATTATTAAATTAAATTAAGCGGGAAATAACAATTAAAATAAGCTACCGTGAATTTTCGCTTAAATTATAAGCTTTTTAACTACACTATCATAGTACGTGCACATGCATACACTTCCCGACAAACAGAACTACCTTACCACATAAACATTACGTGGGTTATATAAACGTCATAATTCATAACAGAAATTTGTATAATACAAAGTATCAATTTTGCTATTGTAGTAATATTTATTTATTTATGTGTGTGCGTGTACGATGTATAAATATATATATATATATATATATATATATAATATAACCGTAATTTATGGTTACGTAAAAATTGTAGTTAGATATTATATATTTTGATTTTTTAAAAAAAAGCTTTACACCACGGAACTATTTTAGGTCTGGTAAATGATTAGCGTAGCGATTAATTTAAGTAATAAAATATTGTAGTATTAGGAACACTATTCACGTTAACTGAACTAGAGTAGAAATATTGTAGTAGAATAGTAGGATATATAGGTATGTTTTGAGCTACATCGAGGTCCCAGGCGCTCGCGATCGGTCGGGACGCCTGGGTGCCTCGTCCATCCTTGGATGAGTTGTCACAGGCGGGATGCCTCGAGCCGGTCTATCTGCCTAGAACTAAATTATATATCTTACGTAGTTCCGACCGTATGCCGTCACATCCGAGGCACCCAGGCGTCCGGGCCGATCGCGAGCGCCTGTGATCTTGAGTGGCATCTATATATCCTACTAGGAATCAACAGGAGTTAGTTATTTCTTTGAGGTAGTTGTTTGCAAGATTAGATATTGAGCAAGATTAGATATGTGTTTTAAGCGCACGTCTTTACACTTGAAAAGAACGTAAAATATTAGGCGAAACGTCTTGTAAATTAGATGGAATACTTTTTTTTTAAATATAATTTCCAGTTTGTATTTTGTAGCACTGAAAATACTGAAAAAATGTGAAAAGCTATTTATTAAATTTTATGTATATAGGAAAAAGTATGAATAAAATATACAATACAAATATTAGTTAAATATAATTAAATAAGTTAGGCTGGATCCGAAAAACAGAAGTAAAAAAATAACGGGCAACAGAATAAAAAGAATAAAGCACATTTATGAATAAAACATTTCTGTATCAATTAGATTTTTCAGCACAATTTACGTTCTAAAAAAAACAGGTAAGAATCTGTATAAATATATATATGTATATATAAGCTCACGCTTCCCCCAACTCAGCCGTTCTCATTCTTTTATATACATATAAAATAAATTATTACTTCATTTTGTATTCCACATTCTTAATGTAATTCTTAAATTTAACATTTTTTTAAAGGAGATAAAAATACTGAATTCATTTCGTACGAAACTTTATGAAGTCTTAAAAATAAAATTTTCATTGATTATACAAAGTCACAGAAGACGACTGACTCGTTACATATTTTTAAAAAATATCCAACTTCATTTAATACTATGAACTAACATACGGAAATGCTGATTTATGGATTTATGATATAAACTGAATAAAGTTAACTTATAGTCTTATAGACGAGTTTTAAATTTACTGGAAGACAATATGTCTCCAATAGTACTAAAATAATGTTAAATCGTGATCTTAACTTCAATAAACTGAAACGAATTTAACCCTTTTTCTTTTTTCAAACTAAGTTAAAAAAACCTTTTACATATAAGTTTTCAACAGTATAAACTTACTTTGAAACTCCTGATGATATAAAATGGAAATATAATTGTATAGTGAACAATTTATAAAACATAACGTACAAGGAAAATAGTGTGCGAGCGAGTGCGTGAGTGAGTAAACATAATAAAGTCAAAATTTACCCACACTATACATTTTTTGAAAAGTTTCATAATTAGGAAAGATTTTCTTGTGCATGCTAATCTCTCCCAGTAAATACCCAAATAATAATGAACGCAATCAAATAACATCATTCAAACCGTATAAAAGACAAATGGAATAAGAAATGAAGAAATTAAAAATCTATATATTTTTTATAGCGTATATTTTTTTAATAAATAAATATTTCAAAATATAAAAATTATTAAATTCTCACTTTCAAATTATATTTTGGAGTTTTTCTTTCAGATGAACTTTCATTTTGAATTTTCTTCATTCAGTAAAGCCAAAAATTGATTTATTAATCCTTCAAAATTGTCTCTGGTAATTCTACTGACGAATTATCTGACTAAAAGATATTTCGAAAAAAATTCACACAGTATTTTTTCGTATTTTATTAAATGTTTCATCACGTTTTCCTCACGCTAATCAATCAAAAAATAAACAGTTATTTTTAATTTAATTAAATGATATATTAATAATACAACTAATTATTATTACTTATAACTGATTAATTATTATTTCAATAATCAGTTCCTAATTTTAAAATTTAATCATTTTTGAAATATGACAGAAAAAGTTTTTTTTGCAAATTTCTATTATATACCTAATAAAGAAACAAAAGTTAAACTAGTAAGAATAACATCTACTGCAGACGGAAACAAGCAAAGAGAGGATTTAATCCGAAGATATCT
Source organism: Lycorma delicatula (assembly GCF_047948215.1). NCBI lineage: Eukaryota > Metazoa > Arthropoda > Insecta > Hemiptera > Fulgoridae > Lycorma > Lycorma delicatula. Next base: position 86,512,173 of record NC_134459.1, on the reverse strand, counting down.
GTTCGCATTAATTATAGAATAGATAATTAAGTATAAAATGTATGAAGGGTTATCATTGTAACAGTGAAAAACTTAAGCGATAAAAAATATTTGAAATAAAAAAAAAAACCTGGTTTAAAAACTTTATTTCGTTAGATAATGATGAAAGTAGAAGAAAAAAACCCACTAAATTCAGAGGTTGCAAGTATTTTAAAAAAAAATTTGTGATGAAATCTTGTTAAAAAAAAAGAACATGATCATTCAATATTATGAATGAAGCATTCAATATTAATTATTCTGGTAAAACTGTAAATTACGGAAAAAAATTATAAATTTTTACAAAATATAGCTGAGTATATTGGCTAAAATAAATACGTTATGGTTAAAAGTTGAACATAGTAAAGAATGAAGGGAAATGTATCAAAGTGATTGATGACATTGTGAAAGAAAAAATCTGATGTGGACTACACATGACTTCCTTGTACGCCTATTAAATTACATAGACACATTCTTTTAAAATGAAGAGAATATAAAATTTTATTTCATTAATGACTTCAGATATTTTTCTTCTTTTTTTTTCTTTTATTGTTATTGAATTATTACTTATTGTAAAACTGTTTTTACAATCGGAGGGTAATAATTATTAACAAATCAATATATGTAAATTAAAATAAAAGTTAAATAAAAAGGAGATGATGTCTGATTCGAACCGATGTGCCCTTGTAAAATCCAAATATTTCATTAATTAAAATTTCATTTGACTATAACTCTAGAACCAATGAAAATAAATTCCACTTATCACATATCGTTGGAAAGCTCTCTCAATGAGGGCTTATTACTGTAGCTAAGAAAAAAGAAAGGATTTTTTGGACACTTTTGGTTCAGTCGATTGCAATCAAAAGCCGAGGTGCCCAACTAAATGTCACAACAATCCTAAATCCAATATTCCAACATCCTACGGCAAATCTTTTTGAGTTATGTGGGATACATACGTACGTACAGACGTCAGGCCAAAACTAGTCAAAATGGATTCAGGGATGGTCAAAATGGGTTATTTCCGTTGAAATCTGAAAACGGAAAATTTTTGCCATCACATTTTTTCCTTTACTTCGTACAAGGAAATTATTGAGAAAAATAAAGTCAAATTTAAAAAGACTTCAATGTTTTGTTGCAAGGAAAATTCAAGAAAAGGAATGAAATCCTCTTTACATGAAATTCTCTTTGAGGAAGTTCAACTGATCAAGACAAATGTATTATTTATTAGAAGCTAACAGTCGAATGGCGGCCGAGATATTCGACAATAATCCCATACTATTTATTATTTTAATCCGATTTGTAAGAACCTTTTATTTTAAAGTGGATTTAAAAAAAAGAAAGCTATATTCTCGATAAAAATTGTAGAAATTTTTTTTTGCTTGATATCTCCACATAAGTTGAACTTGTGCGTGGGATATGGAAATGAAATTTTTTAGCGTGTGAAAAATCCCATGCCTAACTGAGATTCAAACCTAGTACCACCTTATGAAAGCCCGAGACCACTCCGCCACAGAGATCGGCAATTACTAAAGCACCTAAGTAAATTTTTGGACAATCAAAAAATATATATTTCTGTTTAAATATTAAAATAATTGAAAACTTCAAATACTGAAAATTTTAAACTTAAAAATATTAAGAAAATAAACAAACATGAAAATTATATTACCGTTAAAAGGTATTTTTTAAAAAACAAAAAATAAAATATATTTAGAAATAAACTCGTGATTTCAAATTAATAATCCAGGAAAACTAGTAAATACGTACATCAATTTTATAAATGAAATGGTAAGCTTTTGGGACAGTTGGAATTAAAGTAAATCACTTTTGGATCAAAGCTAATAAATTTTACGTTTCCGGTATCTGCAGCTCGGTGTAAACAATAACAGACGTGGATACAGAGTAACACCCTATATTAACGTAAATACATAAGAGCCGGTATTTATATGTATTTATATTACCGATAATTTTAAATTAACCTAAACCAATATTTAAATCAAGTGGGAAATTAATTATTATTAGTAATCCCTTATTTATTTTAATAAAAAAATATAAAAAAGACGAATGCAATTTCAAAATGTTTAAATTTTGAACAAACCTGTATCCCGAGCATAATTTACCGGACATGGAACGGATATTTTAAATTCACTACAAATCTAGGATATTTAGTCAACAACTAACGGTTACGATGAATTTTATCAAATTTCCAGTAAAGGGACTTAGATAATATCGATTAATAATATTTGGTCATATTGTACTTGTAGTACGATATGACGTATGACTGTGTGTGTGGGCGATCTCCCCCTACCTGATGGAATGCGTTATTAGTTATTCTAGGGAGGTGGATAACCAGGGCTGGAGGTTTAGTCGATAGGGCGCAGGTATACATACCCTCTTCCTAAAACCTAGAGGGACCTGTTAGCGACCCCACACTGCTTTAGCGTCTGTAAAATGGATTCCCCACCACGACCAAAAAAAAAAATAGTGTAATGATAGTACGAGAATTTCAGACTTAATAAGATTCACTACTTGCATATAAGAAACAGAATTACAAGCATATTAATAACAACTAATTTGCCTTTACATTGTAGTAAATTGAAGAAAATGCTATTAAAAAAGTCAGAATTAAAAGTTTATTTACTTAAAACAGGTAAGAATTTATCAAAAGGAAATTTTTTTTTTAATGACGTCTATATATATAAAATAGAACTAGAATAGTTTTCATCCTTCGTTTTTTACAGAACCTGTAGGCAAGCAGACTTTGAGCCATCCGTTACCTCCTGTTCTGTGACTCATAATCCACCACCCCAAAGTAGTGGATACATTGTATGTGTGTATGTATATATATTTTTTTTCTTCTTTTTTCATTTGTTAGGTATGGAACGGTTCGCGAACAACAAAAAAAACAATAATGAACTAGTTTGAATTTTAAGAATAATATATTATTAATGATAAATTATTATAATTTTAATATTACATTATAAAATACTTATTGAAATAAGTAATTTATACCACTGAAGAGGTATAAAAAAAAAAACAAATTACATGGAGTACGAGATACTGCCTTTACTTTTTTAAACAAATAACGTAGGTAGATAAAAGATTAATTAAAATCAATCTCACGAGATATCACATGAAGGGGGAATATAATGAGTTCTCAGAAAAAAATATCGTCTTAAATAATTACGTAATTTAGAATGGTTAAGTGTTTTAATTTTTCAATAAATATATCCTGATATAAAGTAATTTTTATTAATGGTTAAATAAATAGTTTTCATAGAAAACAAAATTTGAAAGTTACAAAATTTGAAAGTTATTTGACGAAAATTACTGTAGTAATATATTTTGCAATAATAAAGTAAATATTTATAAGGTGATATCTACAATGAGAGGTGTTAGTGTAGCACACCAGTTAAGGACTCTGGGAAATTCGACTGATCGAGATCATACGGTAATGTAACAATACGGTTAACGATTTCTCGATTTTATCTTTCGAAAAAACCATTTGTTATCAAACGAAGTAATATATTTAGGCTCGTCAGGCTCGTAATAAGGCTTAATAATCCCTTTAGTTATTTAAATAATATATATATATTTTTTTAATATAAAAAATATTCTACTTTAAAACATTTAAAATTTTGAACAAATTTTTACCCCGAGCATAATTTACCGGACACGGAACGACATTATAAATCCCCGAAAAATCTAGGATATTTAGTCACCAACCAATACGACAGCGACTACTATTTCATGAACAAATAATGCAGCCTACAATATCACGAGTCTATCAGATAGCAAAATGACACTCTTTGACGTAGAATAACTACTATAAAATACTAAATTGTTCTGGTAGATTTCAGTCTTTTTGATTGGTGTAATTTTCTAACTTTAAGTAATAAATAAAATAAAAACATTTAAATTTCTTTAAAAAAAAACTCCTACTGCAATTCTACCTAATGTATTTATTGTCCTTTTTAATTAAAAATGGTGAATCCATGAGACTTCTCTACAATTGAAAATTTTCAGTAACAATATTAAATTTTATTTCAGCATGATGGTCAGTGATAACATTTAAAAATTTCTAAAAGTTTTAAACGACTCACTTTCAGATTTGTGAAAGTTTCTCTGATAAAGATCTTTCGGTGGGAGTTAATAGGCTTATGTATCTTTTACTGAAGATTGGCCAATAACTCGGGTATTATTGGTATTTATGATTAAATTAGAAAATCCTTAAGTAAATATTGATTGATACATTTGATGTAAATAGTGTTTGTTTAATAAATGGTAAAATTATATAAAAACAAAGATCTCAACACATCTGAAAAATATAAAAATGTTAAACACACTAATTACGTAAAGAAAGCAAACACTACATAGAAAGAATATACACGGTTTGGAAACCCGTTTATTATTGCTATTCAGAAAAACTTAATGGGTGTCCTAATAGTCAAAAAAGGTACCGGTAACAATCATGTTACTGGTTATTCCATTGAAGAAACTACTAATAATTACCACGAAATATTTTATAAAATCAGATTCCATTAATTTGAATTTGAACTGCCTATAATAGTAAATAATTTTTAACTTCATTTACACTAAAAAGCACCTTGTTCATTGTTTTGCTTTTTATCAAAACTATAAACATATCACAAACAAACAGTCACATTATAGATGATAAATTCGAGGGATTTTTTTTTTAGGAATATTAAATAATATAACGGTGTTTAAATTACAAAAATCTATTAATTATATTACGAATAACTAACGACTAATTAATAAATACATAATCGAATTAAATTTTTAAATATTAACAAAATAAATCAACATGAAAACATGTTCGTAAAGATACAAACAAAACGACTCTAATCATTTTATTACATTCAACTGGCTAGTTACACCGTGTCTACTTAGTTACTGAAAGGGGTAGCTACATCACGTGATTGCTATTCCAACGAATGGTTGATAAAATTGTCACGTGTTGTATGAATTGCTCCATTGGAACTTCTTCTGACAGTTATCTGAGAGTTTATTGACATCTCAATAATAATTTTTCATCTATAAACAATACAATGGCATATTCCATGCGACCATACTGACATTATCAGATAATTTCATTTTATTTTCTCTTCCGTTGGAGTGATCCACAGCATATTATTACTGTGATCAGATAAAATACTTCTATAATATCAGTAAATTTTTTTCCAATCCTTAAATAAATAATTAATATATTCTGTACAAAAAAATTCTCATTTATGGAAATCACTGAAATCCAACTATGTTATCAATACAATGTAAAACGTATTGAGAAGATTTTTGTTGAAGATTTTCATAGCATTTTTTGTGCAACATTATTTGCCAAGAGAAAATGCAAATTTTTTATTTTAATTGTTTTTATCCGTCAAATTCTTTTTTCTACTTTTATCATGCAAAGAATAAGCTTTCGATCCAAGTCTGAAGCTTAAACAAATTAATATTGTAAATGAGTCATAATTTTTCACTTTTATTTTTGAGAAGAAATGCATCTGCTATTCTCAAAAAATATCCAAAAATTTTTCTATGGGTATTAAAAAAAATCGGGATTCTCAGTAACCAAATTTCACGGTAATTTGTTGTTTCTATCTGTTACTTTTTTTTATTTCAGTTCTTTTTTTTAATAATATTTATATAATTTTTCTTATTTTTCGAAGATGGTGTCAAACTGGAAAACATAAAAAATATTAGCTCTAAACTATTTTATAAATTAAATAAATAAGAGAAGAAAAAAAATTGGAATGTAAAAAAAATATCCAAATGAGAGTAAGCCAAAAATTTTATACAATAAAAAGAATGCATATAATGTATATGTATTGTTAATATATATAATGTATATTATATATTATAAACAGGCTCAATAAATTATAATGCATATAACTAAATTCAGTTTAATACTTTAGAAAGAATTCGGTAATACTTTAGAAATTATGACACTCTCATAATTTCTAAAGTATTACCGTACAGGGAACTGTAAGAGACACCTATTTGATATAAAGAGAGTATGGAGTAGAAGACAAAATAATAATTTAATTAAAATATTTGTGTATGATACTACCGTAGTTACAGTTTTCTAGCTAAACTTAATTATTAATTTCACATTTAACTATCTCAAAGCAAAATTAATTAAATAGTAGAACAATAGTTATAAATTAACAAAACAATGGAAACATAAATCCAGACAATAATGCGTATAGAATAAGTTTAAGTTAAATTTAAATCCCGTAAATTTTAGCCATGAGAGTATTATTGTACAGCTGTAAAATAATAAGAGTACCGATAATGTGTACTGACAATATTAAAAAGTAAAGGGTACATTCGGGAATAATATAAGTTGTTAAATGTGGGAATTACGGGAACTGGCCTCGTTGTAAAATATAGATAACAACGTATACTGTCAATGGAACGAACATTTGCTTATCATAGTCAGAATATTCATTTCAGAAGAAAAGGAATTTGATAAATTGATTCATCTTCAAATCTTAAAACTATTAACGTACTGAACGATTTTGAGTATTGATATGGTAGCAGACTTCATAATAAAGTAAAATAACACAGTAATCTGAATCCTTGAAAACATTTTGGAGAACCAATAGGAGCCCAGTAAATAATGCTATTGGATAGGTATATAAATCTAGTGGTTTCTGTGAACCTGTTACATTCACGGAAAAAATTACTCAAACTACTGAGCTGAAATTTTGGGTGAACATAAATTTTATACCTGGAAAGAATATAGAATATTCTGTTGTGAAATGTTTTACTGTTTGAATATTGTTTTACTGTTTAAATATGCCATTTTAACGGCGCGGTTACAACCCGATTATGTTCCTTGCCAATATTCAACTTTACCATGGCCAAAATGTTGATTAAATTGAATTCGGAAACCATCTCTAGTATTTTAAATTAAGTTTTCTACAAACAAGGTTTATTTGACTTTTCCATATTTACTATGGTTATCGAGAAAAGTTGCTTTAAAAGTGCGACGGTGTACCGCGCGATGGTTCAATCCACAAAGCAATTGACACCCTGTTATTGTGAATAACACGGGACTGGCTGCACTTGTCTTCGGTTTCTTTACTAAAAACAAAAAAAATATATAAAATGAGAAAGGAAGTACGGTTACTTCTTTGTGGTGTTTGTCGGTTAAGAACTGTGCAAAATACTTTTTTACTCGTTCAAAGGACGAGTGACCAGCTACAACAATTATTTTTTAGATGGGGCCAACCATTAATATACCTGCTTCCATCATTTAAATTTTTGAGACTTGTGCTGGCCAAACTGTTCCTATGAATAAATTACAATACACTGATATTTTTCTATATACTGAACAGGCTTTAATTTTTATTTATCATTATTATTCTCACAAGCATGAGAATAATGAACACAGTGGGGATCTAGCAAGCGAAGGCCCCTGGCTAGATAAAAGAGCAAACAAAGCGTGCCTTGATCCGCTAGTAATGTAATAATAGCACAATAAGGTAAAACGATACTTAGTCGCGTGTGACTTCCGTGAAAATATTAATAAATAAAAATGAACTAACCTTTAACTGATTTTTTTAAAATAATTGCTCAAGAAAGATAAGATGAGATATATGGAAATGGTTAATAAGTAAATTATTCGGGCCAATAAGGATTTGCAAGAGATATTTTAGTTCAACGAGTGATGTACCTTTGTATAATAGTCCTATCCTTTGATGGAGTGAACAACAGAAATCAGATCACTGATTCAGGTAATATTAGATGTACTTTGGCTCAAGTACATTGGAAGTAGACCACCCACCGGGGCAATCTAGTGTTTATGTGGTAATGTGTGCAATTACCATGAATTCAGTTAATACGGCATATGATTGAAGTTTAGCGAGAACAATGATTTGAAAGAAGTTACCGCAAACTTATTTAAAGTTAAACGCATTGTGAGAGATGATTCAAAGTACTTACAGGTAATTACAACGGGTAAAAATAAGTAACCACAGCTCTCTGTTAACTCATATATATGTGTGTGTGTGTATAACAAAAATATTCAGATACAAAATATGTCATTATGCAAATAATAGAAATAAATGTAAATAAGCAGATAACATATTTAGATCAAAATATTTAATAATTATAATAATTCTTCATATAATTCATATTATAATTCTTCAGGTAAAAAAAAAAAAACAATTTACAATAAAATATTTACCTATATGTATCAAAATATAAGTAATATATTTTGTTTCAAATAAAACAACACGTTTCGCCTTCAATGCCAATCTTTATCAAGTGCAACTGACAAGGCTGGAGTTCACTTGATAAAGTCTGAAGGCGAAACCTTGTGTTGTATTGTTTTGTATTTTGTTTTCTTTTAAGAAATAATATTATAATATTGTAAATTGGTTGTTTTTACCTGAAGAATTATAATTTGTGATCTAAATATTTTATCTATTTCTTTTATTTGTGAAATGACTTATTTGGGATCTGAATATTTTGTGTTCCTGTTATTATAACATCCACATCCAACCGAGAAGTTATCATTTATTATAATATGTATACATATAAACTGTTGACATATATATATATATATATATGTCGGAGAATAAAGTACAGTGGAGTATCTTCCGACAAAGCGATGAGAATGTTCTTTAGAATATCTGTATTTTTGGTAGTTTTAAGAAATGTACTATTGCTTGTAATGTTTTGTAAAATAAGGTTTAAATTGTTTTATTGCGGTAGGCTTAGGCCTAGGTAGGCACATAGTTGTCAACGTAGTCGGGATCCCAGGACGATAGGGGTATCATAAAATTAATAAGGAAAAGGAAATATGCAGTAGGCATATTATTTGAGAATATTGAGAAAGGGCAGTCTTGCTTTGGAACCGAGATCGAACAGACGTCCTGGTGATCGCGAATTCGTTATTTCCCTGAGCCTCGGTCTATCGCAGGTTGTTTTAATATTGTTTGAATTCTAAATTGAATTAATCTTATATTATAATTCGTGTACTGCTGAGTTGTTGATAAGTGATAATTATCATTTGTAATTATTTCATTGTACGAGTTATCTACTCATTTTTGTTAATTGAACTTTATTATAATCTTATATATTCTCCACTTGTAATAATAAAAATGAGTGAAACACAAAACGTTGAACCCCTGACAAATCTCCTCGCCTATCCGACATATATATATATATACATAAGATGTTAAAAGAAAATTTCAGTTTTAAGATAAATTTTTGCGCTTTTATAAAGATAAGCTATGTTTATAAACATGATTATATCCTGATTTTAACAACACTAATTATAATTTATTATCATGTTAAGGCGTACTGAAATAGTAATAACGACTATCTTTTTTGTATTTCAGTTCTATAACTGCGTGAACTAATGAAGAAGTTAATTAGAAAACGGATGGAAAAATGGATAAAGAATGATTCGAAAAAATTCGAATTGTGAAAGAATGTATTTTTGCATAACCTGAAAAAAAAATTGTACAAAAAGCTGTTGGCCGTTTTAGGGATTAAATTTTAATCGTGTAAAAATGTATTTAAAGAACATAGATTCTTCCTTAGTTTTCCTAGAGTTCGTTTTTTATTGTCAACATTGTAATGAATTGAAATTACATGACAAAAAAAATATTTAGCATAATTTCCTATATTTTAAATCCTAAAAAAATTATGCTTCGAATTATTGATTATTGGTAAACCTAACACAATAATTGTCATTAATTATTGGTATAATTAACACAATATAATTCGTACAATATTATTTTTTATTAGTTTATTACGTACATATATGTATATATATATATATATATATATATATATATATATTCATAATTTGCTTATTATAATGTAACTAATCTAATGTGTAGTTTTAAATTGTAGTAGTTATAAATTGTTTGTGACAATCACAAATCACTTCTAATAGCTTACAAAACTCATTAAATTAATATTAAGTAATAATCAAATCAGGCTGCTTTTTGAAAAATCTCCCAGTTAAGCAGTTACAAAGATATCAAATTTTAGCCAAACAACTTCTAAAATATACTTATATATGCATACGAATTAAACAGTCTTTTAAAAGGTTATCTCCCTTATTTAATTTTCTGCCTTTATTTAATTTTTTATATAGAAAAAAATCAACATTTTTTATTAAAACATTTTTATTGATTTTTATGTATTTAACATTATTTTAAATTTATTTTTATGTATTTTATGTATGGAAACGTATGAAACACCTATATATATATAATTATAACCGGAAGGTAATTTTAAAGTCGGATTTTATTGAAAAAAAATATTTTTTAAATTGCTAGATTACAACGTTTTATTTTTAGTATTGTAATCGCAAAAAATGTTGGTTTTCAGATTTCAACGGTATCCATTTTGACCATCCCTGGATCCATTTAGCCTAGTTTCGACGTGACGTCTGTACGTACGTACATATGTATCTCGCGTAACGCAAAAACGATTAGCCGTGGGTTGTTGAAATTTTTGATTTGGGACTGTTGTAACATCTAGTTGTGCACCTCCCTTTTAATTGCAATCAACTTAACGAAAAGTGTTCAAAAGTGCCCTTTCTTTTTTCTTAACTGCAGTAATACGCCCTCACTGAGAGCTTTCCAACGATATATCATAAGTGGTATTTATTTTCATTGGTTCCAGAGTTATAACCACAAAAAAGTTTAATTAATGAAATATTTGGATCTTACAAGGGGCACCACATCGGTTCAAATCAGACTTCATCTCCTTTTTTTTAACTTTTTTTTGTTAATTTAAATATATTGATTTATTAATCTCTGATTATAAAAAAGGTTTTACGATAAATAACATTTTAACAATAACAATAAAAAAATTATAAAAAATATAAGTTATTAATGAAATAAAATTTTATGTACTTTTCTATTAAAAAAAATATGTATATGTAATTTAATAGGCGTACATAGAATTATGTGTTGTACACATCAGATTTTTTTGATTTTTTTACATGTGACCTGTGCGTACATAGTATTACTAAATAAAAAGTTTTCTTATAACTCAATATACATCAGCTTAACAATAACTTTTATTGTATTTTATAGATTGAGAATATGAGAATAAATTGACAATATTTCTATAACTGAAATTATAGAAAACTTATTTAACCAAAATCAATAAACTAGGAGAATTTAATACAATGCAAATATTCTTCTACCGAAATATATGAGGGAACTGCATTCAATAAAATTTAAGGTGGAAATGTAATCCGTTTTAATATTTAGATAAGATTAAATCTAACTGTGTATATAATGCTTTGCAATAAAATTATGAAATTAGCATAGCCTACAAAAATTAAAATTTCTAACTTCTCCATTTCTAGCATTACGCCAGTAGAAATTGATTTTTTACTACTAATAAAAATACCATTCTCTTTTACTTTCCCGTCTAGCGGTATAGAAGAGCCTATTGCTTTAGAAGGGAAAGTATTGTAATCGGTCCAATTAGAGCACATACGGCTTTTTGTGGCGTTATGGCATCCAAGGAAACCAAAAACCGGATGGAAATTTTCCGGATTTCGTATGTACGTGAACTACTAACTTCGTATGTATCTCTAGAACTAATCGACCGATTTTGACCAAACTTTATTAGATTATTTCCATATATGGGCATTGATGCCGTTAAATTTTCAACTTAAAAGGTCAAGGGGTTGAGACTGTAGAGGAAGGTCACCTTCAGTATCTCAAGATTTCGCCTTTTTACGCACATTTAACAATTAAGAAGTTATAATATCTGTTCCCCAAAAAATGCTCTAAATAAACTAGTGGTTAAGTGGATATACTGTTCAATAGAACCCTTTCTCACAACAAGGAGCGCTAGTGTAGCGCTGACGTACAGCTGCTGTAGTCGTCTGCTATGATGTGACGTCACAGGTGAAGGGTAGAATAAATAAATTAATAATATTTAAAGCGTAAAAAAGTATTTAAAATGGTGCTAGTACCGGCAACCCACGCGAATGTAATACGGTATGCGCGCGCGCTTTATTTAGAATCACTGAATAAAATATATATATTTAAATAAAATGGTAAATATTTTTAATTAACTTCTGTGTATCAGAAGTGCATCAGAAAAAAATCCGCGTGACGAGAAACTCCTACAACTGTGTTGCCAGCTTTTTTTTCGAATTTAATCACTAACTAAGCTAGAAGACTGTGCGTCAGAATATGGATTGGAAATTTTGTAGCGTATGGTAAATAACATGTCTGACTGGTATCTGAATCCAGAATCTTTCAGATGAAATTCTGATAAAACACCACACAACAATGGAAGTTCGCAGGTTAACTATAAAGTCAATCAATAGGTTAAAATTGTAACCTATTTGATGACTTCATCGTATTTTAACTTGTCTGAATTGAAAGGTCTTAATTACAAAAAACAGTGTTCTCCGTTCTTACAGCCCTCAAATTTAAAAAGTAAGTACTGAATTAAAAAGTAATATAAATATCTTACCTGTCAAATAATTCAATATTGAAAAACACGTATTCCCCACTGTCGATCATATTTAGTTCTTCCGCTGCTAGAAGAATTTCTCTCACTTGCCTTGGATTTGCACATAACACCACAACTGTAACATTAAAAAAAAATTTTTTTATTAGTTAAATTATTAACATATCATATTATTTATGTTAGTGTAGAATTTTTCATGTTGTTTTGGTGTGGAACCAAAACATCATGAAAACAACATTTCATGCCAGCTGAAATGTTGTTAACACAAAAAATGATGAAATCCAACCAAACTTGGTAAAGATATGATCTTTACTAAAACACCTACACTCGTTTAATTTTTACACAACTCAATGCTGTTTAAATGATAATTATCGCAGTTATGATTGGCTGTTCTGTGGATTTGAAAGTCCTAGGGATCTATTATTATCTATAATATAAAGTAGGAAATATAGTTAATAGAAGAGACAGACTTATAGGCCACATATTAATGCATCCTGGAATAGCCGCTTTAATATTGGAGGGACAGGTAGAAAGAAAAAATTGTGCAGGCAGGCAACGTTTGGAATATGTAAAACAAATTGTTAGGGATGTAGGATGTAGGGGGTATACCGAAATGAAACGACTAGCACTAGATAGGGAATCTTGGAGAGCTGCATCAAACCAGTCAAATGACTGAAGACAAAAAAAAGTAGGAAATATAAGTTAAAATATTCTATAATAAATTTCACCCAATGAAACAATTATTTTCCTTCTCCGTCTCAGTTTAAGATGAGAACATTTTTCATATAAGCCTACTTATAGTTCCTAATTACATTACTTCTAATGAAATTGTATAAGTAATTCATAATAATGTTTCACGCGCGATAAAATGTCTATAAATACTGATCATATCTCTCAGCTTCCAAGAGTGGCTTCATCATGTATGTATATAGAGAATTCTACACCATATTCCATTTTAGAACCATCAGTATAGATTTTTATATATTCTTCAAAGTTACTGATGATTGACGAAAATTCCTGTTGGTTTCTCTTTTAATTTTCCATAAGAGAGATCTAATCTTGTGTTTATATTTTGGTATAAGCCAAAATGTTTCTTTCGTAGAAACTGCTAATGTATTAAAACTGTAATTCATCTCCTTCAGAATTAGTCACTACGGACATAACTTTCAATGATAAGGAATCAAATTTATTCACTTAACTTCTTCGGTTATATTTATTGAAATTTTAATTGGCTTAAATCAATATATCACGTGTAATTTTTTTTAAGTAGAAAATTACTACAGATGACAAAAGTATACAATAATTATGAAGTAATTTATGTGAAAACTACATTAAAATTTTATAATCAAGGAATAAAAAGAATTGCAAATAAATAACAGAATATTTAAAAAATTTAATACATTTTAGGATAAATTCTTGCAGAATAGCTTGACGGATATGAATGCATATTACACAACAATGAGCTTAATATGAGTTGATTATTAATCGAAAAAAGTTTCAATAGTTAAAAAAACACAATATATTTTTATAGTACAAATATAAAACTGACATTACTGTGCTTCGATAACAGCCTTAGTAATCTATACTTTAACCCACTTAAAAAATGTTTATAGAACATACAGTAAATGTATACTTTAAATCTTAATGTTTAGTTTTAAATGATACTTTAATTATTTCTATTTAGTAGAATTAAAATAAAAAATGAGATTTAAGATATGCATATTACCATTATCATCTTTATTTTAAAATTGATAAGATACCTCCTGTATTTTCTTTACTTTAAATTAAATTATAATTTTTACAGATTTTGCTTTAAAATTGATTCGTCTAGTTGATGTACAGATTCAGCACATTCTCGGTCACGAGTTTTAATGACCGTCACTTTTAAAAGTTTATTATAATAGCTTTTCCAGCAGAAACAGTGGATACGTGACCACAGTCCACACACAAGCACTATCTCTATCTTTTATTGAAGAGATTATTTTACGTATAACGGCATTAACATCAAATATCTACCACAGATGATTTTCTATATTCACAAGTACAAGCAAACTATCTCAATAATGTTTTATTCTGCTTTTTCAGTAATCAATTTTTCAGAGACTTCATTATAAACTTTTAAAAAATAAGATTAAAAATATATATACGTATAAATAAAAAAAGAACATCATGTAAAAAAGAAATAGTCCTTGTCAACACGTATTCTTTTTAATTAACTTCAAATCTCACTTACATTTTATTATTTTATATTAATAACCCCAAACTTGAAAACAGCATTTCATTAACCTACATAAATAAACTATTATTGCATTACATCATATATAAATTTAATAGAAATTATTAGGTATATTAGCAATTGATTGCTAATAAACCTAATTGTAAAACATGTTATTTGCATGATAATAAATAATACCATCAGTAATACCTATCATTAAATTTATCAATTCTGAAAGCATATTGTCACATATTCCTATTGCAAACAACATAACCCCCTAAACAACATTTGCGTAAATAAAATGTTAACGATACATAAACCAGGTATTACAGGTTATTGATGCAATGAGACTTACTTTGGGACACTAGCACTTTGGTCGATATTCATAACAATGAAGTTACATAATTCATAAGTATCCTATACAACTCTGTGAGTAGTATATCAATTATACAGCAAACGAAAGGATTTATACAACAGCATTCTATTTACACTTAAGTATTCGATGTAAGCAAACTTTCAGAGCCAATATTGTTTTAAGCGCACATATGTGTACGTTATAAATAAAAATTTTGAAAAAAAGGTTATTTTTACTTCCTTGTACGAAGTAAAGGAAGTATTGTGATCCCGAAAAATTTCGGTATTCAGATTTCAACGGTAATATCCATTTTGACCATCCCTGAATCCATTTTGACTAGTTTCAGTATAACGTCTGTACGTATATATGTGCGTAGGTATGTATCTCGCATAACTGAAAACCGATTAGGCATAGGATGTTGAAATTTTGAATTCCGGATTGTTGTAATATCTAGTTGTGTCCTTCCCTTTTTGAGTGCAATCGACTGGACCAAAAGTGTCCAAAAAAAGCCCAAAATCCAATATATTTCGATTTTTAACTTTTTTTTTAACTGCAGTAATAAGCCCTCATTGAGTACTTTTCAAGGATATATCATAATTGATATATGAATCATGAGACCTTGCCGTTGGTGAGGGGGCTTGAGTGCTCAGGGATACAGAGTAGCTGGACCGAAGGTGCAACCATATCGGAGAGGTATCTGTTGAGAGCCAGACTAAGGAATGATTCCTGAAAGAGGGCAGCAGCTCTTTCAGTAGTTGTTAGGGGCGTGAGTCAGGACGACTTAAACGGCCGTATCAACATCACTCAGTCCTCTGAGTACTGCGCAGCTGAAAGCAATGGAAAACTACAGCTGCTTTTTTTCCAAGAAAATGTGGCTCTCTGCATTTTCACATAGCAATAATGGAGGCGCCTTCCTTGGTAAAATATTCCGGAGGTAAAATAGTCCCCCGTTCGGATCTCCGGGTGGGGACTACTAAGGAAGGGGTCACCAGAAAATTAAAAAATAACATTCTACGAGTCGGAGCGTGGAATGTTAGAAGCTTGAAAAAGGTTGGTAGGCTAGAGAATTTAAAAAGGGAAATGGGTAGGACAAATGTGGATATAGTAGGAATTAGTGAGGTTCGGTGGGAAGAGGAAGGCGACTTTTGGTCAGGTGATTTTAGAGTAATTAACTCAGCGTCAAATAATGGGCAGGCAGGAGTAGGTTTCGTGATGAACAAGAAGATAGGAAGGAGAGTGGAGTATTTCAAAACGCATAGCGATAGAATCATTGTAATAAGGATAAAATCAAAACCTAAACCGACAACGATTGTTAACGTCTATATGCCTACAAGCGCCCATGATGATGATGAGGTAGAGTGTGTATACGAAGAGATTGATGAAGCAATTAAACACGTAAAGCAATTAAAAGGAGATGAAAATTTAATAATAATTGGAGATTGGAATGCAAGCATTGGAAAAGGCAAGGAAGGAAATATAGTGGGTGAATACGGGCTGGGCAAAAGGAATGAAAGAGGGGACCAACTTATAGAGTTTTGCACGAAGTATAATTTAGTAATTGCCAACACCCAATTTAAAAATCATAACAGAAGAATATACACTTGGAAAAAGCCAGGCGATACTGCAAGGTATCAGATAGATTATATCATGGTTAAGCAAAGATTTAGAAATCAACTCGTTGACTGCAAAACTTACCCTGGAGCAGACATTGATAGCGACCATAATTTGGTGATAATGAAATGTAGATTGGGGTTTAAAAACCTGAAAAAAAGGTGTCAGATGAATCGGTGGAATTTAGAGAAGCTTGAGGAAGAGGAGGTAAAGAAGATTTTTGAGGAGGACATCGCAAGAGGTCTGAGTAAAAAAGATAAGGTAGAAAATGTAGAAGAAGAATGGGAGAATGTTAAAAAGGAAATTCTTAAATCAGCAGAAGCAAACTTAGGCGGAATAAAGAGAACCGGTAGAAAACCTTGGGTTTCAGACGATATATTGCAGCTGATGGATGAACGTAGAAAATATAAGAATGCTAGTGATGAAGAAAGTAAAAGGAACTATCGGAAATTAAGAAATGCTATAAACAGGAAGTGCAAACTGGTGAAAGAAGAGTGGATTAAAGAAAAGTGTTCAGAAGTGGAAAGAGAAATGAACATTGGTAAAATAGACGGAGCATACAGGAAAGTTAAGGAAAATTTTGGGGTACATAAATTAAAATCTAATAATGTGTTAAACAAAGATGGTACACCAATATATAATACGAAAGGTAAAGTCGATAGATGGGTGGAATATATTGAAGAGTTATACGGAGGAAATGAATTAGAAAATGGTGTTATAGAGGAAGTTGAGGAGGATGAAATGGGAGAAACAATACTGAGATCTGAATTTAAGAGAGCATTAAAAGATTTCAATGGCAGAAAGGCTCCTGGAATAGACGGAATACCTGTAGAATTACTGCGCAGTGCAGGTAAGGAAGCGATTGATAGATTATACAAACTGGTGTGTAATATTTATGAAAATGGGGAATTTCCATCAGACTTCAAAAAAAGTGTTGTAGTAATGATACCAAAGAAAGCAGGGGCAGATAAATGTGAAGAATACAGAACAATTAGTTTAACTAGTCATGCATCAAAAATCTTAACTAGAATTTTATACAGAAGAATTGAGAGGAGAGTGGAAGAAGTGTTAGGAGAAGACCAATTTGGTTTCAGGAAAAGTATAGGGACAAGGGAAGCAATTTTAGGCCTCAGATTAATAGTAGAAGGAAGATTAAAGAAAAACAAACCAACATACTTGGCGTTTATAGACGTAGAAAAGGCTTTCGATAACGTAGACTGGAATAAAATGTTCAGCATTTTAAAAAAATTAGGGTTCAAATACAGAGATAGAAGAACAATTGCTAACATGTACAGGAACCAAACAGCAACAATAACAATTGAAGAACATAAGAAAGAAGCCGTAATAAGAAAGGGAGTCCGACAAGGATGTTCCCTATCTCCGTTACTTTTTAATCTTTACATGGAACTAGCAGTTAATGATGTTAAAAAACAATTTAGATTCGGAGTAACAGTACAAGGTGAAAAGATAAAGATGCTACGATTTGCTGATGATATAGTAATTCTAGCCGAGAGTAAAAAGGATTTAGAAGAAACAATGAACGGCATAGATGAAGTCCTACGCAAGAACTATCGCATGAAAATAAACAAGAACAAAACAAAAGTAATGAAATGTAGTAGAAAAAACAAAGATGGACCGCTGAATGTGAAAATAGGAGGAGAAAAGATTAAGGAGGTAGAAGAATTTTGTTATTTGGGAAGTAAAATTACTAAAGATGGACGAAGCAGGAGCGATATAAAATGCCGAATAGCACAAGCTAAACGAGCCTTCAGTAAGAAATATAATTTGTTTACATCAAAAATTAATTTAAATGTCAGGAAAAGATTTTTGAAAGTGTATGTTTGGAGTGTCGCTTTATATGGAAGTGAAACTTGGACAATCGGAGTATCTGAGAAGAAAAGATTAGAAGCTTTTGAAATGTGGTGCTATAGGAGAATGTTAAAAATCAGATGGGTGGATAAAGTGACAAATGAAGAGGTATTGCGGCAAATAGATGAAGAAAGAAGCATTTGGAAAAATATAGTTAAAAGAAGAGACAGACTTATAGGCCACATACTAAGGCATCCTGGAATAGTCGCTTTAATATTGGAAGGACAGGTAGAAGGGAAAAATTGTGTAGGCAGGCCACGTTTGGAGTATGTAAAACAAATTGTTGGGGATGTAGGATGTAGAGGGTATACTGAAATGAAACGACTAGCACTAGATAGGGAATCTTGGAGAGCTGCATCAAACCAGTCAAATGACTGAAGACAAAAAAAAAAAATCATAATTGGTACTTATTTTCATTGATTCCAGAGTTATAGCAAAATAAAATTTTAATTAATGAAATATTTGGATTTTACAAGGGGAAGGCACATCGCTTCGAATCCGACTTCATGTCCTTTTTTTATTTTTTTTTATTTAATTTAAATGTATTAATTTATAAATAAATATTAACCTCTGATGGTAAGAAAAGTTTTACAATAAATAATAATCAATAACAATAAAAGAAAAAAAATGAAAATATCAGAAGTTATTAATGAAATAGAATTTTATGTACTTTTCATTTTTAAAAAAATGTGTAAATGTAATTTAATAGGATACAAGGAAATCATGCGGATCCACATCAGAGTTTTAGTTTTCTTTTCTTTTAGAGATCTGTTTAGAAAAATTCGAATCGATACGATATTTGGAGATGAAGATATTCTGTCTTATTTTAAACGCTTTTTATCGTTGAAATAATGGAAAGAAGATTGCAAAATGTGATAAGAGCAAAGAAAAAGGATTATATTCTATGTTAAGTACATATTTTTGGATTTTTTTGTTTTTGAAAGTTACCTCGGACATTTTGCACTTTACCTCGGAAATGTCACATAAATACTACATAAACGTTTTGTTTTAAAATGTTCAACCGCTAACGAAATAAAACACCTAATTTTTAGCTTTCGTAATGTAAATATAGTTTCTTACAAAAAAAAGCGACCATTTCCATCTCTGTATTCTTTTTTATATGAACCTTTTCATGTGCTACGAAATCTTACATTTATAATTTCAGAGAATCTTTGAATGCTCAATTTTTATGTGGTTTTTCATGAAAATTTTCCGCTTATGTAAGCTGGTTTACAAAGATTTTATGTTAACTACATATTTATATGGAAAAAAATTAGTTAATATTAACAGATCAATAAAACAAAATCATCAGTTTTTTGAGTGTACACAAACAGAAAAATTCTAGAAAATACTCCGCTCTCTCAAAAAAGTTACTAAATCAACTTAATATAATTTGTAAATAAATATACAACCATTTATTGTGATTAATATAACATAATTTATAATCATTTCACCTTATTCCTATGAATCCTTTACGTTTATTTTTATTTATATAAATTTTAGATATTAATTTTTACCAATCCTACAATGTTTCCTTGATTATAAATCGGCTTTATTTGAAGGAGTGAGATTTTAGTACTTGGCCAATTATACTATCTTGGTTTGATTTTTAATTATTTAAATTTCACTTAATTCCTTTCAGCAATTACTTCTGCGCAGAAGTAATTGCCTCTTTTCTCTCACTCCTTTTTTTCTCAAGCTATCTTTTCTATACACTTCCTCCGGAGATCCTGCTCGTTCCATTATTCCATCGTGTTGTTGGTCTTCCTCACACTTCTCATCGACAACGGATATCATTCTCACTTTCTATGACCATCTTCCATAATTTGTTCCCATATATGGCTTGTCCAATTCCATATTTTTCACAATTGTTGTTTTTGTTATGTTTATTAATTGTTGTTAATATTAATTCAAATACGTCGTATTTACTTACTATTCTATGAACAGATTGTAAAGTGGTTGTGTCATTATAATAAAAAAAGAAGAGTCAAACTTATAAGCCACATCTTAAGGCATCCTGGAATAGTCGCTTTGATATTGGAGAGACAGGCAGAAGGGAAAAATTGTGCAGGCATGCAACGTCTGTAGTTTGTAAAACAAATTGCTAGGGATTTAGGACGTAGGAGTATACCGACATGAAACGACTGGCACTAGATAGGGAATCTTGGAGAACTGCATTAAACCAGTCAAATGATTGAAAACAAAAGACTTTAAAAAAATTAATTATAATTAAATATATATAAAAATATATTAGTAAATATAATTAATATTAAATTAATTAAATATAATTTTTATAGTAGAATTAATGAATAATTAGTAATTATTCAGAAAAATAAAAATTAAAGACATCATATTTTTTTGTGAATTCCTTTTGTGTATGATTAAGGGTAAAAAATAAAAATACAGCTGAATTATGATTGGTTGGTCCTATGATAATGTAATTACCAGTTAAATGTAAATAATATACATACGACATTTATTATTAGTAAATAATAAAAATTAATACATAATAAGTATATAAGAAATAAATTGTTTTAGCCCAGAAAATCGACAACTACAACCTAAAGGTAAAAAAAATGGTTATTTATTTTTAGTCATCAAATTCATTATGACATCATGAATGATACTGTAATCAAAATATATGATATCACAACCACAAAAAAAAAACAATTTCATCGTAAAAGTGCTAGTGAATCTCCTTATGACATAAAAATGATCAAATCAAAAAATGAAATGGTGAAAAATATAAACCTCCAAATTCGAAAAAAATAGTATTTTTAAAATTATAAAGGTTTACTCGCCACAGGACTTTCAAAATAAAAACAAAAAAAAACTGATTTAGAAAAAAAAACAAACAAGTTTCTTAATCGTTAAGAGCAACATCTATTTAGAGCAATATTATTTTGTTATTTATTATTTTGTAATTGAAACACCCCCGTATCGAATGAACCTATAAAATATCAATTTAAAATGTATAAAAATATCTTTTTTTTCGGATTTGGGCATATAATTTTTTAAGGGTTTCTTAGCCTCACACTGTAAGTGTTTTTAGATGATCTGTATTATTCACCATTTTTTTTTATATTTCATAATGTTTTTGTCATTAGGAGATTCACTAATACTTTTACAATGAGAATTTTTTGGTGGTTGCGTTTTTAATGCTATCTGAGGACTGACCGACCGGCTAATAAACGTAGTAAGTTGTGCAGATAATTTAATCAATTAATCGCAACGATAATATTAAATACATGCTCATATTGAATTGTATTACATTCGTTCTAATTATAATAATTTTTTAAAAGATTGTTTCCATTATTTATAGATTACGTAAAAAAAAAAAATAATAAGTATTAGATTACATTAAGCAAAGAATTATATGTTCTTTATAAGTGTGCTGTAAAAATATTCCTTTCAATTAATTTCCGTATAAAGTTAGACAATGTCTTATTAAAAGTTTTATTACTTACAGAAAAAATTGTAAAATTCCTTTTACTATTCTATTATCCACCTTAATTACTATTACGTATGAATTTTTTTACTAACTATATTGGCTAACAACTCAGAATATTGAAATTCATAATGAATTTTTTTTTTAATTTAAATGAATTAAAATATTGGTGTTCAATATAAAGTAAAGAGATTGTGCTGCATCAACTATAAAAAAAAGAACAGAAAGTGAAATATTTAAAAATTGTTAATATTTTTCCGTTACTGGATCTATGAAATATTTTATTGAATTGTCGAGAAAATTGTTGAAAAGTTACCTTATACCAAATATTCAACCTTACTTTTCAACCGTTACAGTTAACCGGTATACTGTAACATTTATCGAAATAAAATTTGTTTCAGAATAAATAAATAAAGATGGTTGTTATATCACAAACTAATATAGAGAACAATAAGAGACTGGAATGGTCAGCTCACAAAAAAGAATCGTAGGAATTCTACCGGTCATTTTTTATGTTTTTTCGGTTAAAATTAGGATTGTAGAACTATTTTAATTTTCTAACCCATCAATCCTATATTAATTTAAAATGCATTAAATTCTTTTTTTTTGTATTAATTCAATATTCATCCCCATGAAATTCCATTACCAACTGATAATTGTTTTCTAACCATAGACAAAAATGTACAAGTTATGGTAGATTTCTTCATTTTTTATATAATCCCAAAGTTTGGGAACCTAGTTGAAAAATAGTTATGTTAAAGCAGGGATTACATCAGAACAAAAAGGCAATAATATTAGTGCTGCGAAATTTAATGTCATAGTTGTCTTCTATAAATATTAATATTTCTATATACACAAAAAAATTATAATAATATAATTAATTAAAGATTAAAGAAAAAATTACATAAATACACATTAACTCTCTTATTACGTAAAGTACATGTTAATTGTCCGTAATTAATTGAATAAAAAACATTATTTATAACAAACAACAAAACTTGTACGAAATTAAGTTTAAATAAAATTAATCTTAAACAGGTTTTAGCTAGGCAATTTTGAAGTTTTTATACTTTATTCAAAACGTCTTGTACTTTCTTTAAATAGGACATTTTAGCATCCAATAGAATTCCTGTTAGTTGTCCTTGAGGAATGGTAAGTATGAAATTCCTATATTAACACACATCCTCCAAATTCGTAGATAAAACATATATTTTTCCTTGAATTTGATGTTTTTTTTTCTGTTAACATCTAGGATCTAAAGATTAACAATTATATTCGTTACATTTCAGAGGATTAACTAGATTACCTTCATAAAATTTTTAATCTAAAATTTCGTTATTGTATTTTAAAAAGATAAACACAATAATATAGTATAATTATAAATATAGATACTGAAATCTAAGTAAATTTTCAAATAATTCTGCTGTAACGTGAGGATTTATCACAATGAAATTCATTAAAAAAAAAGTCAGATGAAAAGTAACAGGGGTGATTCGAAATATAGTTGTATCAAAGTTAGAAAATACTTGCACACAATATTTTGGATTTATGTCCCTCATTCATCCAAATACAAGCAAACACAAGAGAAGATGTAAATGTACCATGATATGAGCCTGCTAATCGATAGAAAATGCAGTTCATTATACTGAGTGATTCACGAAAAATGTAACAATTTTTCAGGACATTTTCTACTGAAATACGGTTCTGGGACCTATTTTTTATTTCAACTTTAGGTCATATTTCATACAAAACCAGTAAATTTACCCCTTAAATTGGATCCCAAAAGTTACAGTCTGGCTTAATTTTATAAGGCGCAAAGATATCGTCCTATATCTTTTGCCAGCCGACACGCGCTAATGAAGCATTTCCGAATCCATATCTATTTGAATTTTTTTCTTAATTTCACCAATAGGACACGTCTTGAAAGTTTGTTATATTCTTCATGAATCACCTTGTTTAAAAATTTATTAATTGATTCTACAACTAATTATGCAAAATGAAAAATATTGAAACTAGATCCTTTTTTGTTATATTTATAAATCAAGGGAAAAAATTTAGGATAGACGTCACCAAAGTAAACAAGGTGTACAATGAGACAAATTGGTCGATATAAAATTATTAGTAAAAATTACGGTAGAATAATGTAGTGCATAAACTTTGGGAAAGACTATTGAAACTTATATCTGGAATTACGGTAGAATCCTGGTAAAATGAGGGATTTCTAAAATAATTTGTCAGCGGTCAGCAGCTTACCGAGCTGTTATTGATATATCTCGTTGCATGCACTGTAGGATAATACATGTTTTATTTATTTAAACATGCGCGTATTCGCTTATATTTAGATGAAGTAGTATGTACATGTAGATTTTCTTCTATATAAGTAGGCTTAGGTAATATAGTAAAAAATAGTTGAGATTGAAAACAGTTAAACTACTTATAAGTTGAAAGGAATATTTCTAACAAATCTTTCATTTATGAAAATTTATTTTCCATCTTGGATGTAGAAACGCTTTAATTTTACTTCCTGCAACGATAAGATTGATAGTAATAACAATACTAATGATAATTATAATTATAAGAGAAGTGTAAGGCAGAAGTTTAACTGAGTTTTACTTTTGTCCCACCAGAATTTGTTACACTGCTTATTAATGAAACATTTGTGATCATTCAACTTGTTAGACGGGTTATGTCACACAATGTGAACTAAAGTGAAACAATTTAAATTTCCCCTTTAAACAAGTAATAACAAACATGTGTACACGAAAACAGAAAACTATAGTTTCCAACATTCTAACAAATTTACATAACTGAATGAAATGCATAACTTATGGGATGAACAGTTTCTTGTAGATGAACACATTTCTACATATTGTGTTAAACTAAATTACTCGTAAATTTATACCAAATTAGTACTGAAATATTTGCACAAAGCAAATATTATTTGGTATAAAGGATAAAGCAAATAAATTCCCTAATTCTGAAGACGATCATAATATGAAAAATAAATAAATATATTCAAATAATAATACTGTTATTCTAAATTATCTTCACAGTAGTGAATTATTTCATGAATTAAACTAACAGCAGATATTTATTTTAATGACTAAAGTTTTGTACAATATAAAGATTAAAAACTTGTGAAATTACTTGATATGTCAGAAAGTTTGCAGTCAAATATTTATGACTTCATCAGTATCCTGTGGTAAATCGAAAAAAAATGTATACAATGATCTTAAAATTTGAATAACAGAAGAAAAAATTCTCGTAAGAATAAAATATTAATAGAAGAATGATAATCAATTAGCAGAGATCTTTTAAACCACAACTGAAACATTTACATATTAATTTGTATAAAAAAAATCGATTTTCCGTGCATATTTATTTAAAATTATCAACCCATCATTAATCTGTTTCGTTATATAATGAGACTTATGAAATTAAAAAAAAAAAAAAAACTTAAATATAGATAATTATGAAAGAATACCAAATAGGTTTCTTTGACAAAAAACCTTTATCATATTTTTCTGAATGTTTTTATTAAACTTGTTAATTACAAACAGATTTTTTTTTAATAAACTTTGTTGGAATACAATGCTTAAATATTAAAAAGAAACAGAACTAATTGCATCCGTATCTTTTCTACAGACAGGTTATTAATATATAATTAAGTAAACGAGAAGAAATATTATAATTACTGCACTTATACTATTTCAACA
This sequence comes from Lycorma delicatula, assembly GCF_047948215.1. NCBI lineage: Eukaryota > Metazoa > Arthropoda > Insecta > Hemiptera > Fulgoridae > Lycorma > Lycorma delicatula. The sequence goes on along the minus strand of NC_134459.1, from coordinate 86,486,458 downwards.
ACCAAGACAATATTTTTCTGACGTTTTAATTTTTAGTCTGTCTATACACGGTTGAATTTTCAATAAGAATCGAAATAATATGTCATAATTTTTCCGGCCTCCATGGCGCGAGCGTTAGCGTCTCGGCCTTTCATCCGGAGGTCCTAGGTTCGAATCCTGGTCAGGCACGGCATTTTTCATACGCTACATTTCCATATCCCGCGCACTATCTTCAACCTTATGGTAGGGATATTTCATTAAGCAAAAAAAAAAATCAGGCAACATTTTTTAAAATGTATCAATTATCTTCATTTAATTTAACCTGAAGCAAGTAAGTTGAATTAAATCTCTCATTTATATGATCTAAAATAAATTTTTATTCTTTTAAGTTGTTGACAAAAAATTGTCAGAAGTAATTATGAGAGTAGACAGGTAAAAATAAATATCTTTGTTTTTTTGTGTACAATGAAAAAACCTTATACACATTATTAAAGCAGAAAAACATAACACATTGTTACAAAAAAATTAATATTTTTTTTCATATTTCAACTAATGATTTCTATTATTTTCCAACAGAATAAGTTTATGCTTTGATTAAATTCACAAGGGTTTACTAATTTTATACGCGCGCGCTCACACACAACACACAATCATAAAATTTCAATAAATTATTCCTAAATAAAGTAAAATAAGATTAAATTTGAAGCAAAATTAAAAATTTTTTAACTTAATAAATATGATTTGAATGGGAGAAAGAACTTTTTTTAAAAAAAAAATCATAATAAAATAAAAATCATAAAGTCATAATCATTCAAATCATAATAAATATGATTTGAATGGGAGAAAGAACTTAAAAAGTTAAATATCCACGAAAACATAAAAATGGCCAGTAAAACTAAATTCATAAATAAAAACATTTTTGCCTCCGCAGACGGTATTGCAATTTTCGCAAGAGATGTAGACGAAGCTAAAATCAAAATTCAAAATCTGAGCGAATGTGCAAGCAAAATTGGTCTTCAAATGTTTATTATATACAAACTGGTTTTCCATTACAAAGAGAACAGAACTCAAATCCTTAAAATTTCCGACAGGAAAGCCATAAGTAGAGTTCAAAAATTTAAATAAATGGGAGAAATCATATCACCGAATACAATTGAAAAAAAGTGGAATAAACAACATATTACGCAAAATGAAAACTGCCTATCAATACGAAGAACATTTACAATAAAAATTCCCTGTCATAACACTCCAAATTGAGGCATTATAAAACTGTATTCCTACCAGAAGCATTGTATGGGCAGAACGTCTGCAGGTTTTTTTAGAACAAGAAATAGCAAAAGTAGAAAAAAAAATTGAAAATAATTTATGGACCAAAATATGAAGATGGAATTTACAATTTAAAATGTGAAAAAGAAATTTACAAATATATAGAAAAAATAGGGGAATTAATCCGGAAAAGAGATTTCAGTTTTATGGACATTTATGCAGAATGAACTACCAAAGATTGACAAAAGAAGTATTTAATTTGTACATAAACAGAGCCACAAAAATCAACTGGTTTAAAGAAACAGAAACAGATGTAAAAACATTAAATATCTCTATGGATCTGTGCAGACAGATATAGATTTAGGCAAGTGATTCGAGAATCTAAGTTGACTGGAGAAACAAAAAGAAGGGTTTAAACTAGAACAGTTAGAAGGAGGAAATGCGACAACAGAGCAAACTAATGAAAACCTTTTAGGAAAAGAGAAAGAAGTCAAGACTATGGAAACGTGATCTGTAGTAGTCTGAATGAAAAAAAGAATGATTTGAAATCTGAATTCAAGGATTCATTGAATAAACTCGAACGGTCTTCAAATGCATATTTCAAACTTTATTTCGAGTAGTAATGAATAAAATAACTTGATAACTTTAAATTTCCTTGCTCTATCGATAGCTTAGATCAGTGGTCGACAACCTTTTTATCAGTAAGGGCGCAAAATAAATTAAAAAGTTACTAGGAACGCCACACTATTATTATACAATAATCACATACATTTGTCTTTAAAGACAATAAAACAAAATTGTTCTTTCCAGTCAACATTAAAAAAATTCATTCTTTCTTTTACAATTATGATAGGTTATTTACAAAATCCGTTTAACCAGTATGCTACGTATTTGATAGTGAAAAGCGCGACTATCTTGCGTGAAATCGTTAAAAATTAATAACTAAATAATAAAATATAATCAATAATAATCATAACACTCAAAATACGGCAAGATACTACCAAATTTATCAGAAGCGAGAATATTCCTACGTGCTAAGTAGCAAGTGTGTCAGTGTACGACCTTGATTGATTGCTATTTGCTGACTCTGAGCTTACGCAATTACATTGTCTTATATACGCGCAACGCCGATACGGTTACTGGGCTTAGTAGGTGTGTAATATAGTGAGGGCGTATAAAAATCACATCGAGGGCGCCATGGCACCCGCTGGCGCCACGTTGCAGACTCCTGGCTTAGATAATTAAGATAATTAATTAAAAAATAGCTTAGAAAAATGGATTAGATAAATTAAAAAATTAATTTATATGCTTTAATTCTTTCCCCATTAAATTCTTTATTAAAATTCATTTTCAATATTTAAATCATAAAATTCTTTAACCGCAAGGTGTGTTGATAAATTTCGTTTAGCATTTAAATGAAACGTTTATTCAATTCAATGAAGTTTTTTTCAATAAAATACAAAATCAATAAAATTGCTTTATTTTTAAATTTGATACTAATATGCACCCTAAATGAATAATTTAAGTTTCACAGAAGCAAAGAGCTGATTTAATTTTTTGTTCAATTACTTTTTTTTATTAAGTACAAGTATACGCTAAGCAAGTAAATGGTATCTATTTCTGTAGAAAGGAAGCCAATGGTAAATAATTCATTCGAAAATTTAATAAATAATGTTATAATTTAATCCATATAAATTGTTACGGCTACATTAAATAAGTTAATTATTCAAGCTTCGTTAAAACTGATTACGTCGTTCATGCGTTATCCTATAAAGACAGAACAGTAATAAGTTGATATAATAGAAACATTCTGAAACAATCAAACCCGCTGAACAAAAGGCCCTTTTTACACGCAAAGCAAAGATATCATGAAAATAAAATTCATCTTAGCAGACGTAATTTTAATTATGCATAAATGATATACTGGTGTTCCCTATAAAAAATTTCATCCAACGTCAGAAAATCATAATAATTATATATACTACATTTTTTCTAAATTTTACTAACTGGAGCCAGGCAGATATTCTTACAGAATGTGATTTAGCCCGTACCCAAAAATACTACTAAACGGAAAATGGTGCTGTAATAAAATATGACACGTTTTCAGTTTAAACTTTATTGCTCACTCAATAACCGAATTATATGAATAAATTCAAGCCTAAATCATTTTCAAACTTTATTGATTTATTCCAATCAGTTCAGGAGTTCTTAAATTTTACCTGAAATTCACTAAAAAAAAAAGGGTTATGGATTAGTTAGTAATGTATGTAATGTTAGTAATGAAAACGAGGTAATAAGTTACAGATTCTTGATAATTTTCAATGAAAACGATTAGTCCCCAAAATATATTAATAAATGGATTTTTTTTTTAATCGTAAAAATACATATATGTTTTCTTACTTTATGTTAAGCATAAATGTTTAAACTACACTAAAATTAAAAAAAAAAAAATCTTGCACAATTCAACCAAATATAATTTGGTTGTAATGTTTTAATGAGGTTCAATAACGCTAAAAATAGATACCGCAATTAAAGAACCGTCAACGTTCCTATTTGCAGTGTCATAACGAACCACACTTCTAATTTGTCTCACTCAAATTTTTCGTTCTTAAATAAAGTTAACTCAAAAACAATTTAATCATTTTTCATCAAATTTGCACATGCACAATTTGAGAACGACTTTTACAACATATAAGCATATATAAATTTCAATGAAATTATGATTTATTAGTTTTGGATATTTTTTAATACAAAATTTGAGCTTTAAATTGAGTGTAACTCATGAACAACTCATCTAATCTTCGTCAAATTTTCACATGCACAACCTTAGATAAAATACTACAGCATATCTAAATTTTGAAGAAACTGATTTTGTATCTTTGGAGATTTTTAAGAAACAAAATGTTACACATAGGCCTATAAATGACCGCATAGGAACACTTTAGTAAGTCCATTATCGAAGTCTCTTCGATGAGACTATTTGGGCCATGCGATCCTCCCAGTACTCTTTCATACGTTTCGATTTTTGTGCCCTTTCAAGCGCTGAAAATGTTTGTTGCGAGAGTTTTTTTTTTGTGAGGGTGAAATAAGTGTTTTGTTCTTGATATTCTTGTTTAATTATATTTTACCAGCGGTGATTTCTGGTGTAAGGCCAATTTCCTTCAGATCCACTCATGTCTCTGATCAATCTGCATACTGTCTTGGTGTTTTTCGAGTCAAGATTGTACAGTACTAGCTGTTTCAGAAATGTTGAATCTTGCATCCTCAACATATATCCAAAGAATCGTAGTCTCCTCTTACGCATGGTATCACTGATGGGTTTTAACTCTTTTTACTTGATTTTGTTGGGCACAATCAATGACTGCTCGTTTTTCTGGTACCTTTTATTGATGCAGGTCCTTCCAAATCTTCATTCGATTTCCTAGAGTCTGTCTCTGATCGTTCGTTAAGACGGAAGAGTTTTTCTGTTGCATAAGTGGCTTCTGGTTTTATAACTGTGTGTGTGTATATATATATATATATATATATATATACGGAGATCAAAATTTATGTGAATGGTATTTTGGTACTCCTCATATCTCAAAACGTAAAGAAAATTCATTTCACCCCCCCTCATACCAATCAAAATCATGTCACCGAAGTAATACCATACTTTTCTTGGAAATGTCGGTAAAAAAAAAAAAAAATCTGTTTATATTTATATGAAACCATTTTATTCCTTAAAACGAATATAGTTTCATCAAGATATATTTCTACTCTTGCGATATTTTTCGTTAACAGATTCATAGAAATATCACTATACATACTTATAAAAAGAAATGTAAACTTAGATATAAGAACGGGAAAATCGTTATTTTCTTTGTAAAATATAACCTAACTCTGTAACATACGTATCGGCTTTACTGTTCATTTCATTGTAGAAGTTGACGAATAAGCGTTCCAATCAAAATGAGATGTTTAGAATCCAAACGTAGAACACCTGGTACCATTACATATATATATATATATATATATATACGATCCAAAATGATGTACCACACTTCTATATGAGTTTCTCTTCATACTTCAGCATCGGTGTTTTCAATCATTGTCAGAGGTAATCTGATGCGCACTACAATAATTTAAAGAATTCATCTAAAATGCGTCGAATATCATAATGCTTTCTTTCACATTACTTTTAGAGTATGGCTTTCAACACTTTACTTTTAAAACAAGTTCATTTCTCAATGCATTATTTTACAATAACGAAATGACCTATGTGTATAAAACACTAATGACACAATTCTCATGGTTAATAACTTTATATTTAAAAAATAAAAATAAAATCAAGACAAAATTACTCGGAATTCATGGTAATTAAATAATTAATATACGACAGAATATTCATATTCAAGTTATTAATATTCACATTTTCTGATTATGGCCCTAAAGTTAAAGTTAAATTTCCTGTTCACTGAAATGAAATTTTGTATTCGTGGATTTATACATGTTAAAAAGAATAACACATACGTCAGATATTTTTAAGCATCAACAGTTCGATGGGAAATTGAAAAATAATATTTCTGAGTGTTAGAGTGAGAGCATACATTGGGAGAAAAAATGTCGATGAAACCCGTTACTCTCAAAAAATTTCAACACGTATCAACTTCAATATTACCCAGATTTTAAAGGCAATATACTACGACGAGAGAGCATGATATCCTTCCCTTCTCAATGCTAACTCGTTCAGGTTAGTGTTAAAACAGTAAGCTAATCCTATTTAATCCAATTAAAAATTTTTCATTCTTTATATTTTTTGTTTATATACCTATACAGTTATAAATCTATTAATAAGTTAATACATTTTATCCAAAGTAAAAGAGATACATAAGGATATATGAACATACGATTAAAGAGATGTGGTTGAATATTATTTGTTTTTAGACATGAAGATTTCACACACCAAAATGATATCTACATTGTTATGGAGAAATTAAAAAAATAGTAAATTTCACTGTTACTCCATTTTCAATAACCCTTTTAACTCCAAATTTTAAACATCCTTTCTTAGTGTGCACTTAGAACCGCAAGAAGATCGTGTATACAAATCAATTTCATCAGTTTATTTTCAGTAGTTTTTGCTGGGTGTTGATTACGAATGGCACATGTATTATAAAAATATATATATTACAAATAAATATATACCATATATAAATTATCACTTTTTATAAACAAGATATTTTTTAAAACTTCATTTGTAAAAAAAATATAAACACAAATAGTGTAAAACGTACACAAAGTATAAAATGTCCCCAGTATTTTTCAATACGGTATTGATACATAAAATAATTAATGCATTCAGATTATTTGAATTTAAATCGAATGTTTTAAAAAAAGACGATATTTTTATGTATTTTTTATTTGTATACTATAATTTGCAAAAGGATTGAGAAATTTTTTCATCAGTAACATTTACAAATTACACAGCTTCTATTTACCCCAAGAAAAAGCAGAAAAATAAATATCTTCTGGATACTTGAAAAAGAACTAAGTGAAAATAAGGAAATAGGGCAATAAAATTTACTTTAACCCGGAAAAGATATATGTTTAAAAAAACCACATTTTCAGTGGTTTGTACCTATCTTTATTTTACGAAATGGTAATAATTTTAAGAATTCAATATATACAAAGAAACAAAAAAATAGATTATTCAATTAAATTATTTTATTTATTTAATAATATATTCGCTAGTCGAAATTAATAAAAGTGATATTATGATATAAGTATTAAATTACAGCAGAGAAATAACAAAATAATTTTCATTATTCCCTTAAAATAGATAAATTGTATAGTTATACAAATAAATATAATGCTAAAATTACTTTTTATAGTGAAATTATATTTAAATTTTATGAAGTAATTATAGAAAAGTTATAAAAGAGATGTTCTTTATGTAGGAAGCACTCATTATTTTATTAAAAAACATTTTAAGAAGCTTTTAAAACAACATTAAGAAAAATTTAGTTAAAGAAATGAAAGTAGAAAGTTATTTTTAAAAACAAATATGAAAATTAATCAAAATTCAAGTTAATGACCTCTGAAAACATACTAAATAAAAGACTATAATCGCGTCCTTGCTCATTTTTATTTTACAAAAAGGGTACTGATGCAAAAAGGATTTGTATAAACAATTAATTTTTACATCCTTGTACGAAGTATTGTGATCGAGAAAAATTTCGGTTTTCAGATTTCACCGGAAGTATTCATTTTGACCATCCCTGAATCCATTTTGTCCAGTTTCGGCGTGACGTTTGTAATTATGTATATATCTCGTATAACTGAAAATCAATTACCCGTAGGATGTTGAAATTTAAGATCTAGGACTGTTGTAAAATCTAATTGTGAACCTCCCATTTTGATTCCAATCTTGGACTGGACTGGACCAAAAAATCTGGATTTGAACTTTTTCTTAACTGCAGTATTAAGCCGTCATTCAGAGCTTTTCAACGATATATCTTTAAGTGGTTGGTACTTATTTTCATTTGTTCCAGAGTTATAGCCAAATAAAACTTTAATTAATGAAATATTTGGATCTTCCAAGGGGAAAGCACATTGGTTTGAATCCGACTACATATACATATATTTTTTTAACTTTTTTTAATTTAATTAATTTATTAATAATTATTAACCTCTGATTGTAAAAAAAACGTTTTAACAATTAATATTAATAACAATTAATTCTATAATAACAATAAAAAAAAGAACATGAAAAAAATCGTAAGTTATTAGTGAAATAAAATTTTATGTACTTTTAATTTAAATTCAAACATTTTCAAAGAGATTAATAACTTATTAATAAATCAATATATTTAAATTTAAAAAAAATGTGTACATAAAGTCGGATTCTAACCAGTGTGTGCATGGCTACGAATCCGACACGTTCTCACTTACACCACATAACTACTTCAACGACGTGAAAGAAAATAAATATAAAAAGGAAAAAAAAATGCTGATACGGACACCACAGAAACATGTGTTGCATTGTGGTGTCTACCACACTGCAATTGTGTAACTGTCCACTTTAATAAAGAATTTGATCATACCCCGCTTTCAAATGCAATGAAATGCAGCGAAAAGTGTGTATATATAATGTAACAAGGAAGTCATCTGGTATCCACATCAGATTTTCTTTTTTTATCGATGACAAAATTATTAGTGAAAATTATTTTAAATAATTATAAATTTTTAACGACAAATTTAAAATTAATCTCTTAACACTTTCATTCTCTTTTGTGGTTATCTTCACTGACAGCTAATGATGTTTTACGACCTGTTGCTAACTGATGTTACTGCTGGTAGTTTTATTTAGTTAGAAAGCCCAGAAATGATTTTTTATCATTAAGAAAATGATAAAAAATCATTTAAACTTAAATATGTTAAATTCATTTAGTATACATGTGCAGTGTTTTATTTTTTTTGTTTAACATTCCATAATTTATATTTTTAGCAACAAAATATAATTAAGTATATAAGTAAATTAATTAAGTAACATTAATTAAAATTTTAAAAAAATAGTCATTTACTTATGAAGGATTATATATATATAAAATTCCTCTTTTTCATATTTAAGCAATTTCAGAGAGATCGCTGCTACGTCAAAATGTTTATGTTAGTGACCGAGATATTAAACATACGTCTGTATATTTTAATTTTCAAATACGTTTTTTTATCCAATATTTGTATTTTAATAGTTCTGACGAAGAAGAGACCCCTGAAAGACCGCTTAAAAAATAAAGAGAAAAACAAAAAAATATTATGCAGTAAATAAATAAAAATGCAGTATAAATAATACTGTATCGAGATTGATAATTTTGATAGGTTTGCATCTATACTGTTGATAAACATTATTGTTAAGAGATAATTGTACTTATATTTTTGAAGCAGCATTCTGTTTATCTTGTATAAAAATTGTGTAATCCGAGCAGTTTTTTTTTGAAAAAGTATATAAATTATTAAACAAAATATCAATCAAAAAAAAAAAAGAGTATTACACAAAATATGCATTCCCAAATGTATAAATCCCCAGAAAAGATAAAGTGAAAACAAATGGCATCGAACATTAAGGTCATTAAAATTTTAATTCCAAAGTAGGAAGTAATGTAAGCTGTATTTTTTTCAATGACCAAGCCTGCCTATTAGACTTCTCTCTAACTACTAGTTATAATTCTTATTCCCACAATTTAATTACCCAACAAGATACTTAAGAGATATTCCACGTATTGATAATTATCAATTTTTTCAGGATATGTTGTATGTAATTTTGTTATTGAACCCCAGATTTTATATGTTGATAATAAATTCTCTTGATAATAAATAGTCTATGAAAATTATGTAAGAAATGAATTTCCGTATTTTACCGGAAAATGCTCACGCTTGTTTACAAATAATATAAAAAATATAATTATATTATCTACGCTAAAAATATGTTTGTTAAATATTCTTTTATAAAATGATTTTTTTTCATTTATCCTCCGTTTTTCTCAATTCTGAACTCTTACTTGTAGTTTTTTCTTAAATTCTTCATTCCTTGTTATAAAATTTTCAACCCTTATTTTCCTATTCAAATTTCTTCATGTTTTGCTTAACATTTTTATCGGATTCTTCTTTTCTCAATCCTCATTAACAGCTCCTTTACCCTTCAATTTGTTCATCTACATTCCTTAAATATCTACTCTAATTAGATTTCAAGGTATCAAGCTCTCACTTTGAAGCTTTTTAAATTCTATCTGGGATTAAAGTAATGAATGTATATAAGGGTTTAGATCTATTTTATTTTTAAGCTTTCATAAATCTTAATTATGTGCAATCTAATATTTATCTGTAAAGGAGAATAATATGGTTAATTATGTTGTGTGTATATTTCTGATACTGTAATTTTAAAATAACTTAACTGGATTTCATGAGATAAGATGTAATAAAATGATTGTTCTTATTAAACAAATGTAAAATATTCTAATTTCCCAGAATAATTTTAGATTTAAACTAAAAATCTAAAATGTCAGTTAATTGAATGAAGGGTTAATTGACTGAATAAATTATCGTAATAGTAGTATGTTACAACATATTTCAGTTTTTTTTAATCGTTTTATCAGTCAGTTGTTACTTTCCCGTCTAATGCTATAGCAGCTCTATAGCTTTAGAAGGGAAAGTATTGTAATCGGACCAATTTGGGCATATGCGGTTTTCACCGGATCTGGACTTTTGACGCCTAAAAAATCGGATAGAAATTTTCCGGATGTTTGTATTTACGTATGTATGTTCGGTGTAGCTCTCTAAATCATCTTATATCTCCAGAATTCTGAACAGATTTTGACCAAACTTGGTCAGATTACTTCTATATATGGGGCATTAATGCCATTTTCATGCAAATTTTCAACTTAAAAGATCAATGAGGTGAGGTTGTACAGCAAGATCATCATCTAGAGATTACGCTTAATTAAGGTCTTATTTTTCTTAGACGCATTTGTTACAGTTTATAAAAATAATAATATTTGCAAAAAAAGGTTTTTGTAAAATCGCACACCAAACCCAAAAAATTCTCTAAATAAACTGCTTGGATATATTGGATCAACAGTATAGTAGTGGATATACAGTAACAGTAGTGGATATACTGCGTCAACAGTACCCCCTCTTATCACAAGGAGCGCTAGTGTCGCACTGATGTATAGCTGTTGTAGTCGAAAACTATGTTGTGACGTCACAGTGAGCGAAAGAATTAATTATATGAATAATATTTATAGTGTAATTTAATTAAAAATCTTAATATGGCCACTAGTACCGCCACAGCTGAGCGATTGAAATACGGTATGCTTTAGTTAGAATCAGTAATTCAATAAATAAAAAATATTATATTTAAATAAAATTATAAATATTTTAAATTGCGTGTGTAAGCCGTGAATCAGAAAAAAAGCCGCGTGACGGGAAGTGCTACAACTGTGTTGTCAGCTTTTTTTTTATATTAAAAACAATACGATTATTTTTAATTACTTACGGAATTAAGTGAGAAAAATAAAAGGTGATGAAGTGTTTAATTTAAGAGGATACAAATTGTGTTGGCATTTTAAATAGAGTTTCCATGAAATTTTTTTGGTAACTTTAAAATCGAAATTTATTGCTACAATCGCGCTGCATGTAACTGTGGAGAACGTGCACGAAAATCTTCTTATATGAACCATTTAAGTTTATTAATACTCATATAAAGAATGAATTTCACTCTCCTTTATCAGATTTATTTCATTAATTCTACTAATTTAAGATACATTTCTTGTAAATAACTGTGTTCAGTTGAATTTAATATTTTATGAAATTTCATTAAAATCTCTTCCTGTTTATTTTACTTTTCCATATAAATACAAAACACTAATATTTATTCTAACGAATGCATAGTTTTATGTTGAAATATAATATTTATAAGGAATGATACACTGTAATTGAAGTCGTATTGAACAGTAAATGTTCATGAATATTTTCTGTAATATATCTTCATAATTAAAGTGTTTACAGCTCATTCCAGGCTAACTACTAATGCTTTTGTAACTACTTCTATTACGTGTATATAGTAAACAACTTGCTTAGAAATATATTTTTAATTTCCTTTTAACATAATTTATTTCAATTATATAGTTTAATTAATTTCTCATTTTAATCTATTCAATTTAAAATATTTATTATCTATAATAAATTACATACAGTAAAAGGTTTGATTAGGAATAAGTAAAAGGTTTAGCAAGCAATATGAAGTGCAGAAAATAGTTCATGTTTGGAGATGTTCATCGTTTACTGGGGTCCAAAGGAAAAAAAATCATATTTTAATTTTATTTAATGATAAAATTTGATAAATATCGGTTTTATAAATGTAGTATACTCTGTAAATAAATTACAATAAGATAAAATAGCTGTTAGGTAAGATATTTTACCTAAATCGCCTGTGTAGTATTAAGAGCAGCTCAAAATATTTTTAAGGTTTGATTATATAAATCGTTTCATGAAGATTTATGTTAGCTTTAAATTACTTACGTTTAGTTAAAGGCGATGGAATGTTTCCTTTCTTTCATTAATTTAAATGTCTACTGAAAATGGTAGTATGATAAGATTTTATTATACAAACAAGATTTATTTATTTAATTTTATGCAAAACAATATTATTTCTGCAATATATATACATATATAAAGTGTATTAATATATATATATATATATATATATATATATATATATATATATATATAAAATAAATGTCCAAGAAATGCATTAAATAGAAACCAAATCTGGAAAAGTTAAATACATGCATAAATTTAACTATCTAGGCGAAATAATAACCTCAAGCCGTTCGGATAAGAAGGCGTTTTGAAAGCAGAAAAATTAAAAGAAACTGAGGTATTTAACAAAAAGTATGTATAAAAAGATGAATTTATTGTTAAATTCAAAACTGAGATACTATAATACAGTAGTGAAACCAATAATCCTCTACGGGAAAGAAACCTCCAACATAACAAATCTAGAATTACTTTCAAAAATTGAAAGGTAAACTATGGCTCAAAAAAAAAATAACGAAAGACGGATACAGAATGAAATGAAATAAAGAAATTTACAAAATTACAAAAAAATAATAAAAAAAAAGATAAAACTTATGAAGATTTAGAAACCCCAATACGAAAAAGGACTTAATTTTGTGAGACATATGATTCGAATAAGTTCAAATTGAACAAAAAACCTTTTGATAAATTTTGGGACTATAAAACCCCGCCAACAACACTGGATTCTTTAATTAAAAATATAAGTAAAAATTCCTTAATGAAACAAAATTAGTTTTGAAAAAACTGTTTATAAAAAAAAAGTATTACAAAATACTGATTGTAAACGCCGGTAACTATGTACGGTGGATAAATTAACTATATGAATGCAAGAAGGCAACTGAATTCCCGCTTGTACTCGGTCTTTGAACGAATCGCACTATCCACCCTTCCGTATGTCTTTCTTTTTCCTACTTAGCTTCCGGGAATTACCGTTCAAGGATGAACCATAATGATTGTAAATGAAGTGTAGTGTTGTACAGACTCAGTTCGACCATTTCTGAGACCAGAGGAGGAGGAGTGCCTCAGAAAACGAACGAGTAATTTCTGAGACCACTAAAGAACACCGGTATCCAATATCTAGTATTCAAGTCCATATAAAAGTAACTGCCTTTACTAGGACATCCCCCTATCGTACTAATATTGCCCATACCACTTCACATGCCACTTCCAGTCGAGTTTCTGCGCATCGGTGTGTTTACGCTTTCTTAGAACAATTAACCCACCGGGTTTGTATAGTGGTGAACGCATCTTGGCAAATCAGCTGATTTCGAAGTCGAGAGTTCCAACGTACAAATCCTAGAAAAGTCAGTTACTTTTATACGGATTTGAATACTAGATCGTGGATATCGGTGTTTGGGTTTCAATTAACCACAAATCTCAGAAATGGTCGACCTCAGACTGTACAAGATTACACTTCACATACACTCATACATATCCTCATTCATCCTCTGAAGTAATACCTGATGGTGATTCCCTGAGGCTAAACAGGAAAAAAAATCTTAGAACAGCTATAGTTTGCGCGTTACAATGAGTCACGAAATGCGAGTAGAGTCGGAAGATATATCCGTTAGCAGTCAGTGAACAAATTGTGCATTCTAGTCTAATGTGCACATTACAATTTTCATCTGGTTTAAAAAAGTAACGTTTCGTTGTTGTGTCTATAACTGAAAATTTATTAAAACAATGCACAAGCTCTTCATAAATATTAGCAGAAAACGATCAATTGAAGAAAAGATCGCACTTTTCGATAAAATTGGGAATTACAGTACTTTTGTATTCAAGGAAATAATAAAATTTTTTGTTTGAAATGTAGAAACTGCATGGCGGTTTGTAAAGAGTGTAATATTAAAAGACACTACGATGCAATTCATAAAGAAAATTATAACAAATATATAGGAAAACTTCGTGAAGATAAATCGTCAGAATTAAGGTTGATGCTTCAAAAACAACACAACATATTTGCCAAACCTGTTGAAGATAATACAGCTGCTGTAAAAACGAGCTATTTGATGTAGCATTTAATTGCAACCAAGTCGAAACAATTCACTGTAGGAGAATTCATTAGCGAATGTATGATTCAGGCAGTGGATGTATTGTACCCAGAACAATTAAAACAATTCAGAAATGTAAGCTTAACAAGAAATACCATTGCCAGCAAAATTGATGTTGTAGCCGAAAATTAACGTAATCAACTAAAATCAATAATTCTAACATTTGAAATTTATTCCATTGGAATTGAAGAAAGCACAAACGTAAAAGATAAAGCTCAGCTAGCTATTTTTTTATTCGCGGATGTGATACGAACTTGAAAGTAAGTGAAGAGCATCTGGAGATTATCCCAATGCACGATACAACCATTTAACGAAATGATGGATGTTCTGAATAAATATAATTTATCATTACAAAAGCTAGTTTCTCATGCAACTGATGGTGCTCCTGCTATGACTGGTGTTATTATAAGACTTATTACACAAGTAAAAGAAAAATGTACAGAACAAGGTAATAAATAATTCTCTTCAACACTTTCATTGAATTATTCATCAACAAACATTATGCTCTAAATTTCTATATATCAGGCATGTTTTAAAAAAAAAGTTATTCAAATTGTAAATTATGTTTGTGCACGTGGACTCAATCACCATCAATTTAGTAAATTTCTAGAAGAGAAATTATAGGAAGAGAATACACCGATCTACCTATCACACAGAAATTCGATGGCTTTCCCGTCATATAGTTTTAAAGCGATTCTTTCAATTGTTAAACGAAATTTTATTTTTTTTGAACCCAAAAATTATGAATAAAATATTAAAAGACGATCAATAGATAAAAGATCTGACTTTTGCAGTTGACATTACAAATCACCTTAGTCAACTTAATTTCAAACTACACGGGAAACAGCATGTGGTTACAACCTTATTTGACAATATCAACATTTTCAAACAGAAATTATTACCCTGCCAAAAACAAATTCAAAAAGAAAATTTATCTCACTTTGAATCATGCCAGTTATTATTATAAAAATCACCACAATTGAAGTTTTCAGAATATGCCAAAAAAAATTATTAGAAAATGAATTCGAAAGAAGATTTTTGGACTTCAAGAAATGTGAAACTCAATTTCAATTATTTACTTCTCCTTTGTCCATTGATGTTGAAACTGCTGATGAAAATTTACAAATAGGAATAATCGAAATTCAGTGCGATTCCGTAATGAAAAAAAAAAATATTGGATGCTGGGATTCCACATTTCTATAATTATTTATCACCAGAACAATTTCCCATTGGAAAAGAAAGTTTAACAGACAATCATGTGCAAGCAATTTTAAAAATAACTACAGATCAACAAATTCAACCAAATTTTGAAGATTTGGTTAATGAAAAACATTGCTAAGTTTTAAAATAAAAAAAAATATTTTATTTTAAATAATGTTAAATTTAAAAAAAGAAACTTTCCTAAGTACAAATGTGTTTTTTAGTATGTTTATACTCTGAGTTTATTGTTTTGTATATACTGATTTGTTTATAACAAAAGCTATGCTTCATCTTTATTTCCATTTATTTATTTTATTTTTTTGTTTTTTGGCCAGCGATTTAATATGTAATACTTAATATGGCCGTTGGTGATTAACGAGTTTGACATGCCTTTTCTTTCTTTTTCCTGTTAAGCCTCCGGGAATTACCGTTCACCGTCAGGAATTACTTCGGAGGATGAAATGTATGAGTGTAAATGAAGTGTAGTCTTGTAGTCTCAGTTGGATCATTCCTGAGATGTGTGGTTAATTGAAACCCAACCAGCAAAGAATACCGGTATCCACGATCTAGTAGTTTGACATGCCTGATCTAAAGGATCGGAACGCAATACACAACATCGTCTAAAAATAAATAAACAAATTAAAAGTAAAACCGCCAATTAAACAATCACCAGTTCGATAAAAAGAATGACACAACAACAAGGGACTTTTGTCCAGGAATAAAGAAGATACTTATACTATAAATATATTCATTCATCTCAGCTATATTTCATGAACCTTCTAAAAATATATTTAACATTTTGCTTTACCAGACTTTCAAATACATTCTTTAAAAACTAGTTACGGACAGGCATTGATGTTCATGGCTAAGCTTTCTACTGGAAGACAAATATTTAACTGCTAGGATAAGCTGGCATGCAAACATTTTCACAATAAACTTTTTAAATAAGTACAATTTTATTACAGTTTTAACTGACAATTTTTTTCTGTTTTACAGGTAAAAAATGTACATCATAATTATTTATTTCTTTTCTACACTGTAAGTAAAGATTAATCATATTACTGAATTCCTACAGGATATGTTTCTAAAAGAACTTTACTGTATGTATTTGAAAATTAAAAAATTGAATTAGATGGAATGATACATTTAAGTTTAACGCATGATACAGTAAGAAAAAAGAAATTGAAAATTGATATTTTGGAGAAATTATTTTTATGCAAGTGCTTAAAATTGATTTATTATTATTACTATGTAAAATAAAAAGCTCCCAAATATTTTATAAAATATTGTATATAGAATCTAAAACTAGATGGTCATTGTGAAACATCAGCATCAGCATAATCCCGAGTAAATAGTGAATAAAAGAAAATAAAAAAGTAAATAAAATATAGTTAACAAATAAATAATATTTAATTATGCTGCAAAATATATATTTGTAAATATGTTTTAAAAATAAGAATTAGAAATACAAACAACTGTTCTTTTGGACAATCCCATCCGTTAGCGGAAAATTGGCTTAAAAGTATCTACACCACTGAAACTTTCAACTCAAATTACCTAGAATGCCTAATGCAGGCCTTCTATGTATATCAGATTAAGATAAAAAATTTACCTAAAAAGAGATATAGACTGAACGAACCGTAGACTAATCAAATCCGGTATATTTTCCCATGAAACAAATATAACGGAAGAGAATTTAACAAAATTTTCACAAAAAAAATATTTTTATTAATTTAAAATTCAGATAGGCTATTAGTTATAGGCTGTTTAACAATGAACCATTTTTGCATTATTATTGAAAATAGAAATTTCCTACGACCTAATTCCAGTTTTTTAAGTACATTTTTTAAAAATATTTCCAGTAGCGAGTGATAGCGTCTCAGGAGGTCCCAGTTCTAATCCCGGTCGGGCAAGGCATTTTTCACACACTACAAAACATTAATC
This sequence comes from Lycorma delicatula, assembly GCF_047948215.1. NCBI lineage: Eukaryota > Metazoa > Arthropoda > Insecta > Hemiptera > Fulgoridae > Lycorma > Lycorma delicatula. The sequence continues at coordinate 86,468,906 of NC_134459.1, read as the reverse complement.
TCATCCTCTGAAGCAGTACCTAACCGGAGGTATTGGAGGTTATTTCCAATAAACCAATCATGTGTTCATTTTCCAAGCAGTATTCGGCTACAGTCAATTTCTGTGGTCTTTTATAGCTATAAATCAAATGTTTTATTCCAGTTTTTATCTTTCTTTAAATTACTTTACACATATTTTTCTTAATTACAAACTAATTTATAAACGCCTTTCCTTTGCAGGACTAGCTTGATCTATTCTAAGGAAGGCAATATTTAGCTCTTGTCAAAAATATTTCAACTTCGTTATTATTCTGAAAGTAAGGTTACTTTGTTGCATTTCCCTAATTTTTGTTGATTCCTTTCTGTATATTGTCAATGGGTTGTGTAGTAAAACCCCTGTACTCAACTGTATTTTAGTAAAATTACTTTTTATAAATGAATTTCTGAACTTAATAAATGTTTTTAAGAGATTTTTACTGTTGTTTTAAGCTTATTTCAATGTCTGTTTCTTCAATAAGCAAGGAAACAATGTGATATTTATTTGTATTATGAGATTTATTGCAATTTTATAGTCATTATGTTTCATAGTTAATAAATATTTTGTTCACTTTTTTTTTAATATGAATACATAACTTAACCTTCATTAATTCCTTTTTAGAAGTTACCGTTTTCTTAGTGTTATATAAAGTTACGTAGTAAAAGGTTTTTATTTTGTTATGAAATAATTCTATTTAAAGATTATTAAACATTTGAATAACAGTAAAATTTTACCATAAAATAATTACCATTAAGTCCTCAACACTTTCTGTCAGATTTTTTTTATATATTTATTTTATAAAATGTATGAATACAGTCAGTTATATTCTTCTCTTTTCTAATTTTATTAATTTTATATAAAATAGGTCAATTTTCAAAACATTTAATTTTATCACTTAATTGCAATAAACAATTGTTTAGAATTGTTTATTGCAATTAATTGTTTATTGCAATTGTTTATCACTTAATTGCAATAAACAATTCTAAACAATAAGTTTTGGGCTTATTTTTTATTTTAGATCAAACACAGATTTCATTTAAAAACCATCATATAAATTTATTAAATCAAGTTATAAAGTATTAACCGATACGAAGAATAAGTCCCTTTCAATGTGTAATGGTTTATACTTTTAAAAATTAATGAATGAAATGAAATAGGAAAACACAACATTTTGATTTTCACATTTTTATAAGGAGGATCAAAATATGGTAAAATGTTTGTCGTATTTAAAAAGGTAAAATATGACAAATGAGATTTCTTATATATTTGTAATTAGGGTATAAAATAAAAATAAATTTAGGAAGAAAAAAAACAACAACCATTTTTATAAATTGGTAACGAGATCCCTTACAACGCAAAACTTATGGAAAATCAGCTCGTTATCACACGGGTGACTGGGGGATTTTAACTAATGAGGAAAGCGAAACATAACTAATTAACAGATTTATTTTAAACTCACTTAGGTAAGGTGTATATTTCAACTCTTTTCAAGATAGACTCAGGTTTCCTAAAGTAACATCTTAATTCAGGTTCAGAATTTTATGGGGAAATAAATTATTTATTAGAAAAAAATTATAGCCCGATTCTCAAATTATAGTAACTACTGTTTTTAATGATGTAAATGACAAATTAATTATTTTTTTGGGTAAGAAAAAAAGAAGGCAATTCTGATAGGAATTTGAATTTAGATCTTATCAGAAGAAAGGTAAACACGCTATCACATCGCCACTTACGTCAGCTTAAAAATCAATTTACATGCTTAACTAAAACACAAAGTAAATAAATTTATTTTAATGTTTCTATTAATTTTTCTTAAAAATAACATAAGAAATAAATATAATTGCTAATCGATTGTTTGAATTGTTTTGTTGGTATGAAAAAAAAACATTGGAGACACTTATCAAGGCATAAAAACAAAGTAGTGCCCTGAGGTAGGTAATCCCCACGTCCGGAACATAACATCTACGTTCCACGTCCAGGGCGGCAACAGCTGTACTTAAGTACATTACATATAGCTGGCAAACGGGGTTCCGAGTATTGTTTCTCGGATATGCTTTTTTCGGTCGATTTACATCTATAGGCCGAATTACAAGACTGGACTTTACGGCCACCTGCAGATACGACATTATTAACGATTACGGAAATGGATTAATACCGCCTTTAGAGCTGGCGATGTGGCGGCCACGGTCAAAGTTATTTGCAGGTGTAACGGAGACCTTTCGTTGTCCACATGCCCCCCGCGATGGCAAGCATGTAGTTAAGGTGCCCATGTTCGGAGCATGGGAGCCCTGAAAGCTTCGGTGTGTAGGGGCCTGGAGTCAGTGCAGAGACTGCGCATCCGCTCTCTGCCAGGACATATGCCGGTTCCACCGGAGTACCGGAACGGACCTCCAGGGTTGGTAGCCCTGGAGTGGGGGTGTAACCCGGCGGCTAGCCTTACTACAGAAGGGATTATTTGTTCATGGAAACTGAACAATTAAACGTGGCAGAGGGTTCACGCAAACACCCTCGTTTAGAACCGGCTGTTTCGCCTGAAGCGAAACGCCGAAAGAGTACGGAGATTAAGAGGATTGAGATTGAGGCTAGAAAAAGCTTGCAGAAAGCTTTTTTTAAGAGCAGCATCCCAAAACCTAAGTATTTGGTTATCACGAAGGAAGAAGGTAATTTCTCGAAGGTGAGTCCTTTCCTCATCGCTCGAGAAATAAACAAATGTGCTGGAGGCCCTGTTAAAGAAATAAGAAAAACTTTCACGGGACTTCATGTAGAGACTGTAAATGATATACAGTCACAGAAGATCCTAGGTCTTAAAAAAATTGGAGAACTAACTGTACGTGTTGATCCCCACGGCACGCTCAACACCTCAAGGGGTGTTGTGGTCTGTCGGGATCTTCTTAACTGTACGGAGCAGGAAATTGTAGAAGAATTAGCGCCGCAAGGAGTATTAGAATGTCGGAGGTTGCACATGAGAAGGAATGGTGAAGTCCGACCTTCAGCATCCCATGTTCTTACATTTAACCGGCCTACTTTGCCGGAGAAGATAAGAGCGGGCATACATCGGTTGGATGTGCGGGCATTTGTCCTGCAACCAATGCGATGCTTTAAATGCCAACGCTTTGGACACACCGCTGTTAGGTGTGAGAGGCCGCAAGTATGCGTGTGCGGTGATGAAGTTCATGAAGGAGAGCCGTGTAAGGAGCCTCCTACCTGTATAAACTGCAGAGGACAGCATTCCTGTAGATCCAGGAACTGTCCTGTTTACAAAGACGAAGTAGCTGTGCAGGAAGTAAAAACTCATATAATGTACCATTTAAAATGGAAGAATTCGCGAAAGCGTTGGAAAAAGCAGATAACACAGCTGCTGGTCCGGATGAAATCCATTATAATATGATCAGGCAGCTGAATACCATTGCAAAACGCAGATTATTAGAACTTTATAATAAAATATGGCGGGATGGAACGTACCCGCAGCAGTGGAAAAAAGCGCATGTTGTTCCAGTACCAAAGAAAAATAAAAATTTAACAGACCCCAATAGCTATCGTCCTATTTCTTGTATAAAGCATTGGTTCAATCTAAACTAGACTACGGATGTATCGTATATTCATCCGCTAGAAAGTCGCACTTAAGAAAGTTAGACGTAGTTCATAATAGCGGAATAAGATATGCAACAGGTGCTTTCCGCACAAGTCCGGCGGCTAGTCTGATGTCTGAAGCCGGAATAATGCCACTACATTATAGAAGAGAGATCCTTTTGTTAAGATATGCAGCAAATGTATGGGCTTTCCCTGCTCATATAAATAATAAATTGTTTACGAAACATCCTATGGCTGCAGTATATGAACATCGTGCTACCTATTCCAGACCAACCGGAATTAGGTACCACGAATTAAGAAGAAAATATGAAATTGCTATACCAGAGACACTAGCAATTTCTACTAGAGAAATACCGCCATGGCTCTTGCCAGCGGTAAATACAAGTTTGGATCTCTCTGAAGGAGAAATAAAAAAGAAACCAGCAGTGATCATCCAGCAGGAATTTTTAGCAACCGTCAGTAGTTACGAAGAACATATTAGAATTTACACTGACGGTTCTAAAACCGAACATGGTGTTGGATGTTCGATATATGTAAATGGAGAAGCCCACTTTTGGAAACTGCCAGATGTGGCCAGTGTCTACACGGCAGAACTCACTGCAATTCAGCAAGCTCTTCGCTACACTGAACACTATTGCGAAGAGAGAATGCTAATATGTTCCGATTCTTTAAGTGCACTTGTCGCAATTCGGAACAAGAAGATTAAGGATGTCCTAATTGCAAACATCCTGTCCATTCCATTTTATACGTTCTAAATCAACGAGGACAGCGATGCGTATTTGTATGGACTCCAGGGCATGCTGGTATTACAGGTAATGAAGGCAGACGAAGCTGCCAGAAAGGCAACAGTCTGCGATGACTTGGATGCATTTCCTGTAAGAGCGGAAGATGTTAAAAACCGTCTAACAAACATAGTAAGAAACAAGTGGAACGCTGAATGGAGGAGTTTAAATACAAAATTAAACTCAGTTAAAACTTCTCCTTACAAATCGAAAATCGACAAGTTGACTCGCCGTGAACAAGTAGCGGTGACCAGACTTATAATCGGTCACACGCGATTAACAAATTTATATTTGTTAACCGGCGAAGTGAGACCAATGTGCGGTGTTTGTAATAAAACACTGACAATCAAGCATCTAATAGAAGATACCATACATGAGGTATGAGACCATATATGAGGACCTCAGAAAGAGGTTCCGTCTTACAAATAATATTAGTGCTGATCTGGATAATGGAAATGAAGAAAATATAGTTGCATTTTTACACGTCAGTGGACTTCTTAAAAGTCTATAAAACGGAAGTTGCTGGTAAAAGCTGTGGTAAAAGATACTCTAAGCGGTAGTTTTATATATACATATAAGGGAGTCTCGAAGCGTGGCACGTATAGTGACGGGAGGTATCCCTCTTGCCTAGGCCATTTTGGCTCACCTGCATTCAAGAGCAGTGAGTCGTGGTGTGTCCGATGATGGCATGGGGGACCCTCAAGGGTGGATTGAGGGCGCGAGGCTATGGGTGTACGCCGTGCATGCCTATGGCCTGATATAAGAAGGATTCAACTGCCACGGCACCCTGGCACGACTGATATACTGCTCAACGGCGGTTCTGGTCGCCCCGAGGGTGCTTAAACAAACTATAAATGAGACTTCGTAGAAAAAAGAAAAAAAGACATGGTATTGATAAGTTTAATTTTAATTTTAATTTCATGGTCTTTTGAGAACCTATCTCAAATTTTAATATTGGGGCCCTTTACACCCCGTAAGTGTTTGTGATTGTCCTTGTCTTTTATGTTTTAATGTTTATTGTGAAGTTTGTGTTTATAAATAAAATGTAAGGGCCCTTAACACCCTTACATATGACGATCCTGATGGAGATAATAATTTCTTTTAAAGAATGTGACGAGGGCTAATGACCTTAGCAGTCGATGCCCGTAGGAATTCAGTTAAAAAAAAAAAAAACAAAGTAGTTGCTTTCTCTGATATTAATGATTTTCTACAATGAAGTGAGTAAAAATTTACTTTTAGGACTAATGTGCCCTTAGTTGAAATTATATGTTTATGTGCAAAACCAAAATTGAAAATGGCTAGTTGAATACTTCGGGATTTAGTTCAACAATCACCATGTAATAAATATATTTTATTTATATATATATATATTTTTTTTAAATATTTTATTTTGTAAAATGTCACCCACTGTGATCAAATGAAATTGGAAGGGAATAACTATTTTCTTTTTTATAATATTAAATCCTAATAAAATTAAATATACAAAAGATAAATTTATAAAAAATAAATATTCAAAAATTTTAATAAAAAAATATATATTACATTTTAAAATGTCAAATAAAGTTACAAAAAAATTAAAATCATATTAAACACAATTCTGATAATGCTAAAACGTTTTAATTAGTATAAAGTTTTACACAATACTTTTAAGTCAGTAATCGAAATATTGTTTTATAAATGTGAGCATGCTGCTTAAACACTGTAAACCAAATATGAAAGGTAGAAAATTTATAACGAAAATTGAAGTACATAAGACCCTATAATATAACAAATTGTAAAATATGCAGTTTATTAAGAACCCAACAAAGTAGCTTAGTATTGGTCGCAAAAAAAGTATATCAAAGCCATTTACCAACAAAATTATATAATCAACAAAAATTTCAACAAATAGTTCAATCATTTTTTTACTCCATAAAAATTGTCTTACTGTGTTATCATTTTTGGCAATTTTTCTCTTCTTATTTCTTTTCTTTGTATATGTTTATTTTATATTCACTGGACAGTTTCATTTTTAATATTTTTATCCGAAAGATTACACTACACACGTTGAATTTTCAACTATACTATCTTTTATTTAAATTTTAATGTTTAGTTGCTATGTAATTAAATAAAAGATGCCATAATTTATTTTTATTGTTATGTGATTTTTATTTATATTAAATTCGAGCAGCACTTTTTTCTCGAAACAGAAAATTCAATTAACCATGTTTAAATTTATATCTACTTTACCTCTCACTCTTTCACTGGAAATTATCAAAATTTATCGGTAGTGAAAATGTTTGAAATGTTGTGATATTCATATAATTTTGCTGTATAAAGTATAACGGACAACAACCTACAAAAAAAAATGAAAAAAGAATATTTAATGAAAATTTCCTCCTCCCATAACTAATTCCATTCATTAAAACCCTACATAAAAACAAACAAAAAAGAATGGGGGTGATCGGGGACCCAACGGTTTAAACAAAATTTTACGAGAATTTAACATTTTGTAACTATTAATGACTCTTTATGTTAGTGTAAAAACCTTTGGAAAAGTTTCCCTCAGTCTACTTACCGCTTTCAAACAAATAATAAATATTACTTAAATGCTAGAGGTTACAAACGTTTTTACTGACTAATTGCTGATCTTTGTAGGCGGATTGGTAACTTCTCAAATGTTCATTTCAGAGGTCCTATTCTTTTTCAGTTTAGCCTCCATAACAACCGTAAGATATTACTTCAGTGGATGAATGAGGATGTTATGTATAAATATAAATGAAGTGTAATCGTTTAGTCTCAGGTTGACCATTCCTGAAATGTGTGGTTAATTAAGACCCAACCACCAAAGAACACCGGTATCCACGACCTAGTATTCAAATCTGTACAAAATAGTTTTCTTTTCTAGTATTTTAATCTTAGAACCTTCGACTTAAGAGGTCCTAAATGAGTTCAGAGGTCCTGGGTTCGAATTTCGGACAGGCATGGAATCTTTTATACGCTAAAAATTTCCATTTTCTTGTTGAGATTCAGATTAAATATGCCGTGGCAGACAAGTTCGGAAGGCTATCCGCCTGCGAATCTGTGATATCAATTTCAGTCACATTCTGAGGCAGCAGTAAGACTGGAGATTATATTGTCTCTAATTAACTTTCTCTGAGATGATCTCCTGGATACCCTGTCTGAATACACCAGCGGTCCGCGTTTTCTAGTTGCAACGCAAGGCGCAGGAGATGTCGTCCCATGGTCGCTCAGTCCAGCTGTCAACTAATCCGTTTACTATTTACTAGCCTATACATTAATCCGGTTAATCTGCCAGTTAAAAAATAAAAACGCACATACAATAAAAATATTTCAAATAATATACTTTCCTTATAAAATTCATAATAAAAACTATCAAAACAAGACGCACAAGCTTTTATTTTAAAGAAAAACCAAGAATGAAAGGTATTTACTTATTTTTTTGCCACAAACATAAATAACGCAACTATGAAGGATAATTTTCAAACATTTTTGTAAAAAAAAAATTAATTTAATAGTTAACGTAGAAGGTGATCTACCGCTGTAGTTAGTTCTAAGATAGCGCCACTGAAACACTATATTGAAATAAGAAAATAAATAAATAAAATTATAAATATAATGTAACCTACGCTCGCTAGTCAAGGTAAGCGAGCGAAGCGGGCGTAGATTAAGTTTTGTTAAATTATATTTATAATTTTATTTATTTATTTATTTTTCGTATTTCAATATAGTGTTTCATGGCGCCGTAAGAAGAATAAGAACTAACTACAACGGTAGATCGCCTACTACATAATAGAATTTTTTTAAATCTTAATTTTAGGCAAGGTTTGCCATGTAGGGTTACTGTATAAACTAAAAACGGTTTTACCACATGTTTTCTACGTAATGCTGAAATCGTACCTAGAATAAAGGTGTTTTCAGGTTAAACATGGAGAGATTTTGACAGATTTGTTCTTTATATAACCAGGGGTACCTCAAGGAAGCGTTCTCGGACACATCTTGTATGGTCTTTTTACGGCTGACTTGCCAGTCATAACATATATCACAGTTGCAACGTTTGCTGACGATACTTGCTGTCCACGAGGATACGGCTACTGCATGTAGTTTTATTCAAGAGGATAAAACCTGAATTCAAGATGAGAGATGACTACTCAAATCCTGGCTTACATGTTGGAATGTAAAAATAAACGAAACAAAATCAAAGCACGTCACGTTCACCCTTCGTAAGGAATACTGTCCTCCTCTTTCTAACTTCAATGTTCCAATTGCGAAATCTCAGGACTGTAAATATTTGGGTTTTCATCTTGACCGACGATTTACTTAGGTGAATCATACCAAATCTAAGCGGAAACAGTTGGATCTCAAGTTTAAAAAACATGTAGATCTCGGCTTTCAGTAGGAAGTAAATTATTGATTTATAAATCAGTTTTGAAGCCTGTTTGGACTTACGGGCTTGAATTGTGGGGTACAGTATGCAACTCCAGTATTTACATAGTTGAACGCTACCAGACAAGAACATTGCGAAAATTGCTAAACACACCCTGGTACATTAGTAATAACCTCATATATAATGATCTTAAGTTGCGAACCGTTCGGCGGGAAATCTTTCTGGTCAGCGTACCTATCAAAATCGTTTGGATCGGCACCCCGAATTATTTGGCGGTCAATTTATTAGATAACAAATAGTGATTTTTTCACGATTGCTAAGGAACAATATTCTTGGTTTGCCTTATCGTTTCAATTAGGTGACTATAGTCTGGCTGCACGGAGTGCTCTTCTATTTCGTTTCGTTGTTATCGTACTCACCAGCCGCTGGGTGAGTGACTACTTAATGTTAGTTCAAATATAGAGCTTATTGACTTATTGTTCAATTATCTTGCTCAACAGATTGTAAAGCGCTGTGTAGTTTTAATAATAAAGAAAAAAATTAGGCAAATGTTAAGAAAGTTAAGCTACGTAGTTTCCAGCGATTTTTTTTTTTTTTAATTTTTGTAATCTCGTTTTAACAAGAAAAAGATATGAGAAAATATCCACTTTTTTTGTAAAAATAAACATTATAATTTCACCAAAAATTTACGAAATTTGAATTTTTATTTATTATAATAAATGAGAAATAGTGTCCTTATAACAAGACTAACCTCAATTGGAAAAAACAACTGACTATCAACGTTATACATTTTTTAACTTATTTAATGTGTAATATAATGTATACATTACATGTCTAATACTGTTTCATAATATTAAAAGAATACTTTAAAAAAATTACTAAGAATTAATCTGAAATTTTAATTTAAATATAATTTTAACCCCAAAAATTAAAATTCATAAATAAGTAGTAGTTATAATAATTCTTTTTTTAGGAAAGAAAGACATGGATGTTAACTCTGACATTTATTTAAAATATCTTCTTCGAAAAACTTTTCTTTTTGTTACTTTTTTTTAATACAAATGAATAATTTGAATATAAATGTAAAGAAATTTTAAACAATTACAATTTAATGAACCATATTTAAAAATTTTTAATTAAAATTACAATTTAATTTAATTAACCAGAAAATTTTTCAACTATATTTAACGAAAATAAAGTAGTTTTTAGCAAGTCCATAATTTCAGCACACAATTAATTTTTTTTTAGAATAAAGTAAATAATGAATAAAAATTACGATTTAATGGAAAAATAAGGTTTATATAAAATGTGTAAAATGCAGGGAAGAATGAATCATAGTTTAAAAAAAAGAAACGAAACAGCTCTGTTTATTGCAAAATTCCACAAAATAATTTACTGAAGAACAAAAATTCCTGAAACCTGGTTATCATTTCATTTCGAATATACTCTTGCGTTGGGAAACGTAGTATATGTCCTGAAATAACCGTTCTGAAATTCAATATAAACCTATAAATAATTTTACGATATTTTAATATTAGTTAAGCGATAAAGCTATAAGGATATTTTAATAAACCGTATGAATAAGTAAAAAATATACTAAATTCAAAGAAAAAAGATCCAAGGAAGATAAATTAATTAAGAAATTATAAAAAAAAAAAACTTTTTCTACCTTCAGTCATTTTATCTGATTTGAAGCATATCTTCATTCGACAGTAATTTTCTCAATGTACCCTAATCGGTATTTTGTGTACGCTAATTATTTCCTTCTGAAAATTCTATTCTTTAAAACGCTTCACAGTTTTATAGTTCAAAGAAAGTTCCTGATTTAAATTAATTAGTTTTCAACAATTTAATGTATATATTATCCGTTCAACTAAGTCTTAATTCTGATTTAGGTATACAACTGGCTCTTTTTTCAACTATCATAATTTATTTCAACAAACAAACCTACCGATTACGTTTTTGCATAAAATAATTACAATATAAATTTACTATATAAAATTCTAAAAACAGAAGTACTTATTATTCTGCATTTTATTCTTGTTCTACATAAACAGAATCAGAATACGAGACATTTTTAAGAGTAAACGAAAACTGTTGGCACAACGAATATATATATATATATATATATATATATATATATATATATATATATATGTATGTATGTATGTATACACTATTTAATATTTATATACTTTAATTTATTTTATACTTTTTATACAGTGTCTCAATAATAAACTAACACCACTTTACGAATAATCAAAATTATTCATATAAAAATATATTTTACAATAACCCTTAGAATTCCTGTTTCAGTATTTCAGAAAATTATTTAAATTTTCTTTAATGATCAGAAAATAAAGCCAAAGCAAAATTTTTCACCGTAATTTTAATTTCAGACATATAATTTTAATAAAATTTAAATATTTAATTACGTGGCCTTCAGTAACAACGTTCACAAATTAAATATTAAATATATTAATATTCCAGTACTAAATATAATACTACCGTAGTTACGAATGCAGTGTGTAATCAAGAATTGGTGAAATAAAAATAGATAGAATGTTTCTGTCTAGATAAAATTGAAGATAAAAATATGAATTGGTAAATATACGTCAATATTAATTCCGAGAATTTTTCGTTCACAATACGCCTCTTTACTGGTATAAAAACGTTAAAATATTTAGATGTGACCTTAACAATACGTAGGGTACTCTCATTGCTTTGCGTTTAGTAACACAAATTTTCTTTTACAGTTAGCGTTCGTTCGAAAAATATACTTCACCATTCCATTAATTCTTCCTTCAATTGTTTTCACCATTATTACAAACTAAAGTACACGAACTTGAATTTTTAAGACCTTAAAAAATCAGCTCAGAAGCGTTTCTTTATGTCACTGAAATCCAAAGAAACCATTCCTTCCGGGAAAATAAAAATGATAAAAATTTTAAATTCAATAAAAATTGCGTGTTAATACATATAATTTCATGTAAGAAAATGAATAAGGAATAAAGTGAACATGTTTAATTAATAATGCAAGCGCCAGTAATGTTGAAAAATAATGCAAGAATGACTCAACCAATCCTCATCAAATTTTCACGTGCACAACATCAGATATACTACTAAAGCTTATCTAAATTTCAATGAAATTAATCTAGCAGTTTTGGAGATTTTCGAGCCACAAAATTTTATACATAGGCCAAATTTTATACGTTAATGTATAAAGAAACCCCAATTTATGTGAATGGTATATTTTCGTACTCTTCATATCTCAAAACGTAAAGAAAATCTTCACCCCCCCCCCCGTACTCAAAACCATGTGACCATAAGTAATACCGTATACTTTTTTTCGAAAAGGCAGTAAAAGCAATCCATACTGACCACTATTTAATAAACTTTAGTTTCTAAAATTTCATAAGCAAATCTCATAAACAATATGTCGCACTTATCATTGTAATATTATTATGTCCTATTATAAATTAACGATTGTAGAAGAGTATGATCGACTATAATTGTAGAATAAATCGTTTATATTGTTTAGAAATACAAGAATTTTATATGAACTAAATGTAAAACACGAAAACCGATTAACAACAGTCACTTTAGTTACAAGTATATTCTTATACAAATTAAATATGTTGTGAAAGGATTAAAATATTGGAAAATCATCTGTATCGTTTTCTTCATTTCAAATATATTATTCAAATATTTCTACAAATAACGACGAATAAGGTATGGGAAAACTTGGTTTGCTTGGCATTTCTCCCGCCACCACCCCGTTCGGTCGCCCTAAAGCATAAGACCGAATGTCTGTGCCACAAACGGCAACTGAGTCTCGAAAGTTTAGCCACCAGTATCCTAGCATAGCTCCTAAAGCTTACCTAACAGAGTGAGCGGACAAAACGTGGTGCCATACACCTTCGGCTTACGTGTCCCAACCGCTTACTTGTCATATATTTCTAAAATGGGTTGGCGCACTCCGTCAACTAGTAAATATATATATGACATCCATAATAAAATTTATTTTGTCTAGGCAGCAATTCGCTGCCACGCCTAGGTCACTGAATGCCAACAATACCTGTCCACCATTTTATAGAACATGGAGCCATAATAATTGGCTGGTGATCAGCCATAGTCAGGGTTAGCTTCCCACGGCAATGCGGTAAGAGTCTTTCCTTTAAACTAACTACGGATGCCGGTTGAACAAAGCAACCGAATCTAGGAACTCTCACAAGTTCCGACAATGTGGCTCTCGCCATATTGACTCGCCGCTTATGAGCGCCCAATTTTCCCCTTGATCTCTATGTTCCAGGGTGGCCCGGTCTCTGGGCATCCCAAATACCTCGGCCTCTAAGGTATGGGAAAAGTTAAGTTTTAATGTAATCCAAATTTATTGATTTGATGGCAGTCTAAAAATAAGTATTTAGATTGCATGATTATGAAATTAAGGTAGTAACAGTTTCACACATAAAAACTGATAAAGGTAAAGATAGTAGCAAATTATTTCTTATTATTTAACGAGTTTACAAAATTTATTCTAATACTATCTTTATTAATAAAAATATAATTAGAAATTTACAAAAATACATCCGGAGTTGTTTTTGAGAGATATCATGAAATACCTTTATTAAAAATTGTTATTGTTATTACCTAAACGGATGTTAAGAATTTACATTCGAATAATATTATGATTTTTAATAAAATGTAATTTTAATACCTTAATTATCTCATTTACTATTAAATTTACGTAAAAACGTTGCTTTGTAATTGAGTAGAAATTATATTCAGGAATTTTTATGAGAATTTTTTAATTTTATTTTGTTTTTAAAGGTCATAGTAGAAGCCATATTTGATACCTTTTATGAGGAGTAGTTTTACCTAATACAAATTGATATTGTATTGATAGTAGTATTGCAGCACATATTCAGTGATATACTTTTCAAAAATTCATCAGAATGTTGAATATCGTTAAAATTTACATGAACTCTCAAAGAAGTAGTAATATGTTTAAATTAAAAAAAGGATCTTAAAAAGCTGAAATTACTAAGAAGTACATTTTTAGCAGAATGTGACCAACCGTTTCAAGTTATTCAGCGGATGTATAAAAATAATACGAGTAAAAACCAAAATAAATTAAGTTCTTATTTATCTTATAAACGACACAAAATGTATACGATGTGGATTTCTATAAAAAAATGAAAAATAGACATAAATTAAAATATTTATATTGGTATAATAGTTATCTGAGCACACTTCAACGAACTTCTTTGACAATTAAACTAGATAAAAGTCATCAGTACAGTTTTTTGTTTTGTAAATAGAAATGTTTGAATACAAAGAGACGTCTGAACAAACAAAGTAAAGAAAAAAAAATACTCTGTAAAGAACTATTGTTTAAATTCTACAGACTAATAATTGTCAACATACATTTTTCTTCTTTTTCTTTAATAATAAGTTTATGAAGAAACATCATAAAATATTAATAAAAAACTGAAATATATATATATTATTTATTTTTAAAATAAAGATGTTTTTTATCATTATATTGATATCTTTTTTCTGAAATGAAGTGTTAACTATAATCAATCAACTTTCACATGTAATAGAAAATGCTGACAGTTTTATATCTCATTAGGATGATTTTATAGTTCGCTACGTTTTTATTGACTTATTATTATAATAAATCAATACTACGAGTAAGATAAATTTTCGTTTTTTCTTTGCTTGATGATATCACCTTGAAGCTTGTACGTGGGCGGCGTTAAAAATCCTGGGTTTTGCATGATAAGCATAAACATTGAATTCAATAACTTATTTCATATAAAAAATTTATATTTAAGAATTTGATGTGGACATCACATGACTTCCTAGTACGCCTATTAAATTACATATACAATTTATTTTTTTAAAATGCAAAGTACATAAAATTTTATTTTATTAATAACTTTTTATTGTTATTATTGAATTATTATTTACTGTAAAAAGTTTTTTTTTACAATCAGACGTAAATAATCATTAAAATATTAAAATTACAAAAAAAAGTTAAAAAAAGGAGATGAAGTCGAATATGAACCCGTGTGCCTTCCCTTTATAGATCCAAATATTTCATTAATTAAAATTTTATTTGCCTATAACTCTGGAACCAATGAAAATAAGTACCACTTTTGATATATCGTTGGAAAGCTCTCAATGAGGCCTTATTATTTCAGTTAAGAAAAAATCCAAATTTTTTGGATTTTGGGTTTTTTGGACACTTTTGGTCCAATCGATTGCAATTAAAAAAGGAGGTTCACAACTATATGTAAATCCAAAATTACAACATCTTTCAGCTAATCGTTTTTGAGTTATGCGAGATACATACTTACGTACGTACCTACAGGTGTCACGCCGAAACTAGGAAAATGGATTCAGGGATGGTGAAAAGGGATATTTCCGTTGAAATCTGATAACCGAGATACTTCACGATCACAATACGTCCTTTACTTCGTACTAAGAAGTAAAAATATGGAACTACATCCTTTTTCAATTATTTTTAAGTAACACTTTTATTAAAATAATATTTTAAAAATAAATATAGTTTTATAATTTAAAAACTTATAATCATACATGTACTATCATTAGATCATAATCTCGTCGAAAAAAATATTAATTAAAATGGCAAAATTTCAAATCCATATTTCTCAAAACTACACTCGTAGTTTTTGAATTAGAATCTGTTAAGTTTACTTTTGATTGAATGTAATGAAAATGTACTTAGACAAGTTGCATGTGTAAAATATGAGGGGGGAGTATGGTATAGATTTCAGTACAAGATAACTTGATTAATTTATAATAGTTATAACCCAAATACTATAATCATTCAATTTAACAGAAAACTGGTACTCAAATTCGCTTTAAATAAATTTATAAACATTTTTTAAGGAATGGTTAAAATTAAACAAAGACTGGGAAGGTAAAAATAAATTTTAAATGTATTTTTCTAGGAATAAAAACGGAAGTTTGTTTTTAAGCAAAAATAAATTTTTTGTACATCACAGGTACAAAAAATAACGTTATTTTAATAAAAAAAAAAAAGACTTTTATCATTTATGCGATTATAAACAAACAATAAAATAAGGAAAAAAGTTTTGAAATGAGTAAAACTAATAAAGTGCAGCCAACTACTTAAAAAATTTTATAGAATTATAAATTAACAATTTCAACCTTCAATCCCTTCTTAAGACAAATAAAAACTTGCATCATACAATGTAAAGAAAAACTAGCGTAAATTTGGCGTGAAGATAGATTTTTATATACAATCTAAACCTTCCAGCCAAAAATAAAGGATAAAAAAATTCCTTCCCCTCTTCAAATACAGTTTTTAAGTTGACTTTAAATTTCAGTATTTTTAAGAATAATATTTACCACTCTTCAATGATGCCCTACTGAATGTCTTCAACGAACGTAAATTTAATAACTATATTTATAAAAACATAAAAATTCATTAGTAATCACTTCTTAAAAAAGTCAAATCACTCACAGATTACAGTATACAAAAAATCTAATGTGGGCATTACATGATTTCCTATATATATATATATATAATAGTTATTTATCTATAATAACTATTTACTGTAACTTTTCTTATCAATAATGTATCACAAAAGAACTACAAATATATGCATGTATAAGTGAGTAAAGTAAGGGGGAAAGAGTAATTATTAATATAAAATGAAAAAAAACCGGTAAGATATTTTAAGAAGATTATGGCCACAATCCGATTGAAAATTTATTATTAATCATTCAGTTAGTAGTAAGCTATTGTCATGAAAATTTTTTTGAAGATACACGATACTTATAGATTTAGTAATTGTATTTTTTTCATTATAATTTAATTTAAAATATAAGATTTCTTCCTTTTTCCTCCCTATTTCATTTATGGCAATTTTTACTGTCCTAATTTATAAAAATGTATTAATTTTATAAAAATAATGATTAGTAGTATGATTTTTATAAAATCATACTATTAATCGTTTATTAATTACATTTACAGTAAATCATTTACATTTAAAAAAATGAAAGATTTTAAGTTAACTCTCAATTTCTAATCCCCATAAAAAGTAATCGTAAAAGTAGGATAAATTAATTTTTAAAAATCAATTTTACAGACGACTTTGATTTTTTATAACAGTTTGGTGAACTTTACGAAAAATTAATCAACTTAATTTAAATATATAAAGTAACTTTATCATTTACACAAATTAATATAGATTGAATTGCAGGTATTAATTGATTTTTTTTTAATTGAAACAGAATTCATAAATCTAATATTATTTAGATAACTGATTTAAATTAAAAAAAAAAAAAAAAAATTGATCAGGTATATTTTTTTATATCTATAACTAAAATTAACAATCGGTTTCTCCTAAAGAAACCATGAGTAAATCATATGTTAAACATATTACATCAGACAGGGTCGTCCAATGATGCCCCTTACGAAAAAAAAACAGTAAAAGATTATAATTACAGAAACGTTCATATTAATAAAAGTAATCATAGTCACAAGTAAGATTCATTATCACCTCTAAATTCTATAACTTATCCAATAAGGTCCATATGTCTTTCACCAAATAGAAGGTAAACACAGGAAGATAAACACTAACTGAACGAATGAAAACAGTGTTAAACAATAATAGCAGTAAAACAATATTAAACAAAAATGTATAAAATAGTAAACAAAAATTTATAAAAAATAGTAAAAAGAAATAATACCTGAAATACAAAGAAGAAAACCAGAAAATAAAGTACCTTCAACGAATATCACTAAGGTCCAGCTCATTAACCCTTTTCAATCGTCTAATGTCATCACCGTTGTCTATCAGATTCAAAGCAAAGGGATTTACATGTCTGTTTAGTTTAACCATGTATAATGAACTAAAAGAGACAATCTCCTCCCTAATATACGGAATCATCAGGTATTCATGTGTTATAGAATTCCTGACGAACCATGGAGGCTACTTTCTTCATAATTTTGTTCTGTGACCTTTGGATCACTTTAATATTATTGTCACTAGTAGTCTAGCACAGCTGAATTCCATACGTCCATATAGGTTTCAATGTATATAGAAGGACCACGTTAGAGAGAAACAACTGATAACTCCTACCCATTAGCCATTGATTTTATAGTCAATCTGCACTGACTCTGGTACGCTTGAATTTCTAGTCAATCTGTTTCTTCTTCTTCTTCTTCAGTTCATGACTTCCCACGTCATACGTCGATCTAGCTCTTAGCCATAGTATCTCAGGTATAATTTCAGGTGAAAAAAAAATTAACTTGTAAGTATTCAAAATAGTTATTTAACCTGGGTTTTGAATTTATTTTAAGAGTGTTTATTATATTATTATTATTATAATGAGGAAATTAATTTTTAATTAAAATGGTTTTTTCTAAAAAAAAGTAAAAAAGAAAATGTACAGAAAAGAATTAAAGTTTATTTTACTGATAAATTTAGCACTAAAACATATATCTATACAAGTGTGTTACAATATGTGAATTTTATAATGCTTAAAATCTTCAAGAAGGAATTCTGTATTTTTTTTTCTACGGTCTAATAAAATAATTAGAAATTGAACATCTTTAAACCACTTGAAAATCTTAATTTATACACAACTTACATGTTGACTATTATCAAATTTTCACCTGAAAAAAGCTAATATATTTTCAAAGAATTCGGCCTTTTTTATACACTTATGTTTCTTGAAGTTATTCAAGTTAATTCGAATTAGTATTTTTTATAAAGACATCGAAATAAGACTCCCTTTTTTAAAAAAAGTTTCAGAATATTAAAATTATTACGAAATAACATGTTTATCCGTGATTTAGGAATTACTATATTATACACGGCTTGTGAAATCGTATATTAAATAAGTTTGAAATTGTGTTAAAAAATATAAATCTTTTTATTTTGATTGCATTATCAAAATTTTGGATGAAATTATATTTATAAAACTCTTCTTTCAAATATTAAACTCATTTCCAAAAAATACGAAAACGATGTAAAAAACAAGTAAAGTAACGGAACAGAAATTAATTTTTATAAAAAAGGAAAAGATTATTTTGTTACAATTATATTATATAAGATTTATATTAACCGGTGATAATATCAAAATAAATATAAATTTATCACTTAAATATGCTAATTTTATTTCACGTTTTTAAATCAGGATATAAGAATCATTGGTAAAATAAAAATTTTATAATTTATAGGGTTTTCTAAGAAAGTTATTAAAGATATATATTTTAATAAGTGAACGCATACATATATATGTATACATATGTTTCATTACAAGACTGTACTTTACAAATAAAATATTCTCACTAGAATGAAATGAATATTATCTAACCAAAGATTAAAATGTCATTTTACATACAAGTTATTGATTACAACTGTATTTAAACATAGGATAAAAAGAAAACGAACCGCTTCTTTGAATCAACTTATTTAATTATACTGTAAAGTTAGTTTAGGTTATTTTATTTACTGTAATAAAAGAAATAAATTAAATGTCAGTTTGAAGTTAAATAACATTATATAAAATATTTAAACAAATCATGTTTATAACTCTAAATATATATATATTATATACTTTTCATGAAGTATGGCATCCCTTAAATAATATTTTCAACCGAAATTATATTTGTTTCTGTCTAGAAACTAATTATTTTTTCGGTATATGACCACCACACTTTCAAACCTTCATGGGATGAAACAAAACAATTTTAATGGAATGATGATAATGTATCAATTATTTTAAAGAACATTGAAAAATAAAAAAAAAAGTAAAACGTATCGGACCGTAGTCCGATACGTTTTACTTCAATTTTTACAACTAAAACCAATATAACAGTAATTTAATATCTTTCATAGCTGGTTTCAAAAGTGATTTACATTACACTTCAAATAATGATCTCATACCATATTGAGGGAGAAAAGCTAATAGATTATTTTGAAAGAAGAAAATCTTTATTATTATTTTTTTTTTTTAAGAGTTTCACTGGTGATCAATCATTATTTAAAAGGGTATTGTAGACCACTTTGGAAAGTAGCTGTGAAATATGATGATAAATTACCAGAATTTGGTTATGATTGTCATAGTACAAATAATTTTACGTCATTTTTTTCTTCAATGCTCTTTAAAGTGATGAGTCACAAGTACCTGCATTTAATTTTTTTTTGAGTTCCCCCCCACAGTGACCCCTACATGGATGGGCGTGATGATCTCATATCAAACAAATAAGCTGTTTCGAGCTTGGAATATTTGTTTATTTCGTCTATACGTGTTTCATGTTTAAAAAATTATTTCAGGATTAAAATATATTATGAATACATGTATCTATATGCAGCACCTGAATACACACGTGCGTGCGCACACACGCACACACACACACACACACACACACAATTAAAAAAAAACCTTTCAAAATTTATAGAAAAACAGAAAAATAAGCAGCAAGTAAACGAAAACTTGTGTTTTATAAATAGTTATACCCTGCAGCTAGGACGCAATTCGTTACATTATTTATTAATATCATATTTCACTAATAAGTTAAACTTGCAGCATAAATAGTAAGAATTACTCATTACTAACGAAGAGTGTTTTCAACGTAAGCCAACTTAGCAACAGTGAAGACAGCTAATCCTAATACTATGGGAGTCACCGTTAGAGGGATTGACATAAAGACCGAGTCCCGGCTCCCGGAGAGGGGACTCAGGGACGGCATAGCCGGGCCTGGTGAATTCTACTCTGGGGGTTGAGGCGGGCACAAAGTAAGATCTGATCGGCGGGCCGAGACGTGGATGCCTAACGGTTGTCCCAGAGATTAAACAAATACTGTACTCATCAGCAGCTTATTGCTATAGCAGATGCATTTCCGATATTAATTATTAAGAACCAATTAACATAAACCTCTTTACTAAATAATATTAACTGAGTAAAAATATAAACTTTTACGAAGTTTCATATCACGAAGTTATACGCCAACAAAATAAACTATAGGAAAAAAATATTACATAAAAAACAAATTCGTTGGTAAAGTTGTGTACACAATCTAAATTTTTTAAACTCAGATTAAATATTATTGAGCATAAATATATATTATGATATTAGATAACTTTTATTACTAAGTCATTTGTTCAAAATTACCATTAAATACTTAAAGAAAAGAGATTTGGTGGGATTTATTCAACGGATTATTAGCTTTATTACATGAGCAGCTTGTGATGTTAATTAAAGGCAATTTATACGTTTAAATAGTCAAGATCATCATTTGTTGAAAAAAATTAATTGGTTAAGTCTGAAAATTTTTTTAATACGTTTACCTAAATTATTTATTTAAAAGATCACTGATTATTGAATGTTCAATTGACGACAGGTTTGACGCCAAATGAGATCAGTTAACAGTTAGTGTAGTAACAGATGTTTACTCAGCTGTTTCAAGTGTTTTAATGGGAAATTATTATCATTAACTCGTTGATGTGCCAAATGTCCTGAATTCGATTTCTGACAAGTTAATGATATATAATATTATTCATAGATTTAGTAATTATCATTGCAAATGTACATTTAAAACGCTTTACGTGTAGGAATACTTATTCAACAAAAATTAAAGAAGACTGTTTGTAGTACAGAATAATTAGAAAAGAACATATTTACTATCATCGCAATTATAAACTCACTGTTATCATTAACCAACATTCAATTGTTTTTTTTTATACGCAAAGATTATGAAGAAACAAACACGTTATTAACAAATAAATATTAAATAAATTATAATTTAACCGACATAAATAACAGCTGTTTTATCGTAAAACAATGCGACAAGACACTAAAACGTACAACAAACATGAAAAATGCTGGGTAATACTCACAAGAACTTAACAGAGGGTATAGAATAGAAACCTTTTAATAGATTAGCCAACTAAATATTATAAAGCATAAATCAAATCACTATCGTTGGGAAGTTTGCTTCCTCAAGTCTTCATACTGTAGTTTTTATCGTTTATCATTCATCATATTCATAATTTTAAAATACTGTAAAGAAATATAATTAAAATTAACTTGAGAAAACAAAACGCCAGACCAAAATTTCAACTAAAGGTTGAAGGCTAATTTGCCTTAATTAAACAATAAAATTAATCTAAATTTGAAGATTATTCAACATGATATCGTAAATTATATTTTTTTAACATTAAAGTTAATTTTTAACAAATTAAAATTTTTTTAAGTAGTTTCACAACAATTAAAATAGTTAATATTTTTCTGTAATATAAAAGTTAAGAAAAGCAATTAAAAGTTACTTAATAAGTTTACAACATAGAAATGCGTTTAATTTATTACTTTTAAATAGATTTTGTTTGGCAAAATTTTTTACAATTCGTTTAAAATTTATTTGATTGCATTTATTTTTAACGCGGTAGGAAATTTATTTTCCAACAATTAAATGTAATTAAAAGCACGAATAATGCAAAATGGAAATCAAATCTTTTTTTTTTACAAATGGGCATTTTTAAGCAACTTATTTTACATGAATGGTCTTAAATAATTATTTATCTTGCATACGACAATAGAGCACGTTCTCTTAACAGTCGTTATTTTTTTTTTTTTTTGGAAGTAATATTATTAATAATAATTATTTCTATTAAAAGTCTAAGTTGTTATGACTTTCATAAAACTTTTAATGAGATAAAGTTATGAAGGTAGAAAATATGTAACAAAACTTGATGTTTTTTTTATGTTGTATAAAAGTTTTTAAGTATAATAGTTCAATAATTTCATTAAAAAAATTAAATTACAATTTAAAGAGAGATAAAATTATTTTTAAATTGGCATTAAATTATAATCGCATAATACTCTATACTTAAAACGCATAAAAATTTCATCTTTCTCTGACTAATAAAACATAACTCAAACTAAGATTGAAGTAATCGCTATTGGTGGATGTTATCAAAACACAAACCTTTCAATATTACGCAATACTGTAATTAAAAAACCATTAAAATTAAAGTTATTTTTCAAGATATATATATATATATATATATATATAGCCATTGAACTGATATAAATTTAAATAAAAGCTATTTTTATTTCAATAAAAAATTACCTTTGTAATATAAAGGTAAAAACAGATTATTTAAAAGAAATTTATATTTAAAACACACAGAATATTTTTAAAAATAATCTCTTTAAAAGAACATATTGCTGTTATTTTAAAATTTTTAGAGTAAAATATTATTCATGAAAAAGACTAAAAAAGGTTCTAAGAAAAAAAATGTATTACAAATATTTTTTGAAAATATTTTAAAATTAAAAAGAATAGAGTTTATACTTAATCAATCAATATAAATGAAACTGAAGTAAGTTCAATAATTTTAGTTGAATTAAAGAAAATTATTTAGAAAAATATGTTAAAACAATTTATATTTAAAAAAAAAAATTAATGAATAAAAACAAAAATCAATCTTTTAAATAAAATAATTAAATTTGAATTTAAATATTATTACATGCATAATTTTCAAAAAAGCTGGCACAAACTATTGCATGAATTTTCCGACAATGCCGATTAAAGTCTTGATTACGGAAATAAGATTTAAGAATTAAAATTCCCAAATTTCGAATAAAAAATTTATTATAGAGGATTCCTTACTATGTGGGTAAAATTTCGAAAGAAAATTATGTATAAAGAAGAGAGCCTTAACAAAAAAAAAATTAATTTTTTAAAAATATTGAAAAAATAACTTTTATGAAAGTAATAAAAAAAAAAACTTCTTATTTTGGGTCCAGAATATAAAATAGGTACCAAAGATATTTTTAATTTAATAAGACTTTTAATTGATGAAGAAAAACAAAAAATGCATTTTTCTTTATTAATAAAAATTAAAAAGAGTTAGAGCAAAAGAAAAAAAACCAGAATATATGTTTTTTAGAGGGTGGAAAATAAATTTTAAAAGATTTTTCTAAACATATTTATACGTGGATTAACCTTAATAAAGTTGCCTAAGATATGTTTTTCTAAATCTAATACCAGAATACTATGTACCAAAACAAAATATGCATTGAGATGTACAAGAAGATCTTTTCCAAGTTAATTATTTGGCACCTTCATCACTGGAGCTACTGGAAAAGTAACTCCAGTGATGTAACTTCCAGTTGATGGCTAATGGCACTCATCTGGAAGAGGTTATAAAGATCTTTTATGTATAATTAAATAATGCAATATACCCTCTTCAATGAAGTCTAAAACAAGAAAAAGTTAAAATAAAATTTTCTGCACTTAGGTCCAGAGTATATAATTTAAATTATTGTAGACACTTATTGACAGCTCTATACATGAAATAAAAACTTTCAAAAATGTTTAAACCGAAGCGAGTTATAAGAAAAAGAACAAAAACATATATATCAGTTTTTAGAGGTTTGTTTGATTTTTTAAAACAAAATTTGGATTATTTAAAAATGCAAATAATGCATAACAAATTTCCATTAAAAATATTTTTTCTGAAATGTCTGAAGAAAATTGAAACTGGTTCTTTCGTGATATCCCTCAACTCTCTTAAAAAAATTTGCCAAAAATATGATCAATACCCTATATATAGAGAAATTTGAGCTTAAGTTTAAGAAAATCGAATGGTCAATCCTGAGATATAAGGCCAAAAGTAGTGCGATAAATATATACTTCCATATGGACGCCACCCTCTGAAAGAGTTTTGAAAAAAAAAAGAACAATAACCCATAAATAGAAATATTTGAACCAAATTTGAAGAATTGAAGAAAATCGGTTTGGTTAATCCTGAAATGTACGTACACTGACTGATAAGCCCATAGATATATACATATGTTTCTTTTATTCAGATGAACTAATTGGACCCTAAAACGTAAATATCTGCAGAAAACGCAAACATCTCATTTTTTGACGTGATCACCATACTTTATACAGCTATTTTAGCTTTAATCGCAGGGAAAGTAAAATTTCAATTCTCATGTACAAGTTTCTTTTTTAAATCCTAAAAAGTAAATTATTTACAACAATAGAGAAAATAAAGATCACTGATGTTAATACATTTTAGATATGAGGAGTTACAACGAATCTAAACGAAATGGAACACTTAGAAAAACAGAGAGAGGGACTTCTTCGTTGACTTTTTCGTTATAAATATTTGTAAATTCTCCTTTGTGTACCAGTAAAATTAGTCATATTGCTCAATTAGTTTATAGCAGTTATATTTTAAAATCAATGAACAATAAATTAAATATACTAGTAATAATAATAATCTAATTATACTACACAGACATCATTTTCCTATAATTTTGCTGCGGTTTTTAATTTTAATTGGTTCCAATTTACCGAAACCATAAGTAAATTTGAATACAAAAAAATGATATTCAGAGAGAGAAATTTCTATTGAAGTCCCTCATAAGACTGAATATGTATGCATATATATATGCTAACTATATATATATACAGTACACATAAATATATACTAAACATAAATAAGTACATACAAAGATGTCCAAAGAACATTTATTAAGTTTAGAACATAAAATGCTAAGAAAACTCTAAAAAGTGTTATCAATCGCACAAATAATAACTAATCGAACAAAGAAACAGTGAAACAAATCAAAAAAATTATTAACAGTGAAAAAAATAAAAGAACCAACAAAAATAAGTGGCAAAAGGAAATACGGAATTTTGACGATGCAAAACATCCTAGAGTAGCTGATTAACATAAAATCTGGGAGAGTTAAGTACTAATATATGCAGTCACTTTGGGCGCTTAACGACCACGCTATTATCCAGGAGATAACCGCGAGCAAGTTCACATATATTTGTAGTCTCATTTTGTATTTTGTACTGAATCACCATATCTCCTCTTGAACGGTTGGCAATCGCAGATGTGGTGTATTTCATTGTTTTTCGCAAACCATGACG
Source organism: Lycorma delicatula (assembly GCF_047948215.1). NCBI lineage: Eukaryota > Metazoa > Arthropoda > Insecta > Hemiptera > Fulgoridae > Lycorma > Lycorma delicatula. The sequence continues at coordinate 86,443,168 of NC_134459.1, read as the reverse complement.
CTTCCGTTATATTTCTAAATAAACTTCTGGTAAAACCTTTACTTTTATTAAAATAAAAATTTCTGTGTTTTTTATGCTTTATATAATACATGAAATTTATTGAAAAAAAATCTCCAGTACAGTGAATATCTTAATTTTAATATTTTTCTTGAATACTCAGCAATTAATTTACAAAAATTTAATTCAGCAAAATTACACTATATGAATATTGAAATGAAACAATGTAGTATCTGAAATGCCGTGATAAAATTAAATACTCAAAATGTAGGCTATATTACAGTAAGGGAAAACCTGATAGAATTTTTGTTTTCTAGAATTGGGTGTTAATCTAAAAATATTGAAAATGAACCTAATTAGTTTATTTATTTAAGATTATTTAGTATTTACAATAAATAAATAAAGCTCGTTGTTCACGTGACATAAACACCCACCAATCAGAGCGCGTGACGTCATGTCTTGCAAAACGTAATATTGTAGTTTACAGCGGTCTATGTGATTTGTTGATTTTGTGCTCTAAAACATATTTTTTCGCGTGTTATAGTACGAATATATATATATATATCGTTAAATCATATTTGTTATTTATTTATTTATTTTCTTACTTCAATATAGTGTTTCAGTGGCGCCATGTAAAAACTCACTAACTAACAAATTATTGGTCGACGGGCTATTAAGCGGACGGCTATTGAGTGGGCATATAACGGATTTTGACCGTACTGTTTTTAAGGTTAGCCGTCAGAAGAAAAACATATATCATAATTAGATAGTTATAAACAATTTTTTGCAGTTTTAATGTAATACATTCACACTGAGGCACTACACAGTACTTGTAAAGCTTGGAATTCATTTTAGATTTAAAAATGTTCGAAACACTTAACTAAACATCTAATTGTTTTGTAAGGCGTGACGACATACGAAAGGCCATAACAGTTTGGAGCGTTTTATTGGGAAAATTTTAATTGGTGTATAAAAATGTAAAATACTGTAAATGTAATACTGTAAATACTGTAATGAAAAACAATGTAAATTATCGTTTATGTGTTGTAATGTTTATATTTTAATAAAATAGACCGTGAGGCATAATATAAACCGGTTTCTCAAAAATTGTCAACCAGCCTATTGTACAATGCAATCGATAATATTAGAATGCAAATAAATAAAGAAAATTAAATCACTAACGTAGTAAATTTTAGAGAAGCGAAGACAGTGAATCTGAAAGGAACGGAACTTCGGAACAACGGAAGAATAGAGATAGTAGTGAACTGTTGTTTTAGGGAAATGTCTGAGTTATATGAGCAAGGAGATGAAAACTAGAAGAATGTAAAGCGGAGTAAACTAAAGAACACAGAAGTAAGAACAAAAAGGAAAAAGGAGATAATGAAAAAAGGTAGAATAAACTATGTAAGAAAATATTAGAGGGAAAGGATCGACAGAGAAGTAGCTCAAGAGAAAGGAAATTACGAAACACAGGATAAGAGGTATTGAACAAGAAAAACAGTAGTAGGATGAAAAGGATGATAAGAGTGAAACAGGACAAGAGCAAGAACTACATAATATATAAAGAAAATAAGAACAAAGAAGAATGGTAAGAGATGAAGAAGAAGATGGCACAAGATGAAAGAAGAAGAAATTAAATATTTCCTGGAATTCATTTTGACGGAATAAAAAAGCCAATATATTTTATTTTATTTGCGTAAAAAAGACCTTATTTTACATTCTAAAATTTCTATACGTTTTCTATACCCAAGCCCTAATTAATAACCTATATTATCGTTAAAAATATAACAGACTAGAATAAGTGAAATATTTATTTTATTTATTATTGATTTTTTGGAATTTATGTATTACAACAATACATCGTTTCGTTTGATGGATATTCTGATAGACAAGAGCCAAAAAAGGAGAAAATTTCTTATAAAGAAATATTAAATTTATTTTCTTTTTTTTTTCCGTGTTTTGTGACAACTGAAGTTTAAAAAAGCAATCAAAGTTGTTTTCAAATACGTACGAAGATAAATAATCTGTTTGCGTACTAAAATGAGAAAATATATTTTCTACTACAACTTATACTCCATAAAATAAAGCTACGTAAAAGATAAGAATATTAAAATAAGAAACATGACAAAAAATTCTTTCTAAGTTTTCCTGGAATTATGAAATCAAAAATAATTTTATTTTACAATAAATTAAATAAAACCCATTCGTGTTTATAAATTATGTAGATACACTTATCGATCACTTAGAATACACCATAAAATAGTTTTTATCAACAAAATACAACTACTTCTAAAAAGCAAATAAAATTTAAGAAAAAACCTGGAAAGATATTCTTATTTTTGATCAAATTGTTCATACAAAAGCTTTACAAAAGTGAAATCTTTGTTAAGTTCTATCTACGGATATAGAAATTTGTAAAGCACATATACACACTCAACAATATCAGTGTTATATATAAACGAATATAACTTCTTTTTCAGGTATAACATTCATCAAAATATATTTTATAACGGAATAAAACAACATAAAATAAAAAAAAACAAAAATATTCGTATCACACACAGAATTACTTTCAATTTAACAAAATATGTTTAAACTACTTTCTTATATTCCGCATCCAGGTTCCTTACCCGTTTCATTACGTTAAAGCCGGTATTAAATTTATTCACTAATGTTTAAAACACAATTTAGATGTTTTAGATTCTTCAAGTCTACAAGCACTATTTAAAAAAACAATTAAGTACGTATCCTTTATCATTAAATATTTACGAAAATATTTGTTTTATTCTTTCTACTTTTCAGTAGAAATCAATTTTTGCTGATATATAATCGAATAGACCTACATATCAAATAAATTTCAAAATTTTATGTACTATCCCGAAGAGAAAACAATCATCTATTGATAAAATTAGGCTGAAAACTTGTTTCCAGTCCATCGGGGCGTTCTACTGGACGGATCGGCTGATTTTGTTTTTATTCTGTTCGGAATGACCAACACAATCAAGTGTCATCTGACCAAAGTTGAGTGTCATCTGAGAATTCCTAGAAAAATCCTCATTTATAACTTAATTGACGAATTTTCCAAGGTTATTACTTACAGGAAAATCACTTCGAATGTCTGTGATATGCGAAATGATATATTTGCAAGCAATTCCGAGTAGAATAAAAAAGATCACCCCGATCCCTTAGTAGAACGTTTAAACAGACTCAAAATAAGCTTTAACCAGTGGTAGGAAAGGAAAGAGATTTGATACGTGTAAATAGAATAGGATTTTAGACGATTTAAAAAATATATATATAACATTACTTTGTAATAATAACGCTGCGGAGCACCAATGGGCCACTAGTGTAAATATTATTTGTAGATAAAGCATGTGAATTTTTTTATAACCTCTTCGATCATTTTATTTTTTAAAACAATTTTTTTGACTAATTAACCAACACAATACTGTTTTAAGAGAAACGGTATTACTTAACTTTCTCAAAAACTTCATAGCAGAAATTTCTGAATTTAATTTATTTTATAAATATATACACGCATAGTACAGAAAAAAAAGAAATATGCACAATATATTTCACTGTTAAAAATATTTTTCCTAAATCTATAATTATACCAAAAATAAGTTTTAAAATTCGTGTTTACAGTTTTTGTAAAGAAGAACATAAGAACATAAGAAAGAAGCCCTAATAAGAAAGAGAGTCCGACAAGAATGTTCCCTATCTCCGTTACTTTTTAATCTTTACGTGGAACTAGCAGTTAATGATGTTAAAGGACAATTTAGATTAGGAGTAACAGTACAAGGTGAAAAGATAAAGATGCTACGATTTGCTGATGATATAGTAATTCTAGCCGAGAGTAAAAAGGATTTAGAAGAAACAATGAACGGCATACATGAAGTCCTACGCAAGAACTCTCGCATGAAAATAAACAAGAACAAAACAAAAGTAATGAAATGTAGTAGAAATAACAAAGATGGACCATTGAATGTGAAAATAGGAGGAGAAAAGATTATGGAAGTAGAAGAATTTTGTTATTTGGGAAGTAGAATTACTAAAGATGGACGAAGCAGGAGAGATATAAAATGCCGAATAGCACAAGCTAAACGAGCCTTTAGTAAGAAATATAATTTGTTTAAATCAAAAATTAATTTAAATGTCAGGAAAAGATTTTTGAAAGTTATGTTTGGAGTTTCGCTTTATATGGAAGTGAAACTTGGACAATCGGAGTATCTGAGAAGAAAAGATTAGAAGCTTTTGAAATGTGGTGCAATAGGAGAATGTTAAAAATCAGATGGGTGGATAAAGTGACAAATGAAGAGGTATTGCGGCAAATAGATGAAGAAAAAAGCATTTGGAAAAATATAGTTACAAGAAGAGACAGACTTATAGGCCACAAACTAAGGCATCCTGGAATAGTCGCTTTAATATTGGAAGGACAGGTAGAAGGAAAAAATTGTGTAGGCAGGCCACGTTTGGAATATGTAAAACAAATTGTTAGGGATGTAGGATGTAGAGGGTATACTGAAATGAAACGACTAGCACTAGATAGGGAATCTAGGAGAGCTGCATCAAACCAGTCAAATGACTGAAGACAAAAAAAAAAAAGTTTTTGTAATCTGTTAATCGCTACGGGGTACTTTTTTCCGGTATAATAAATATATACTCCAAAAACATGAATTTACAATACATTATTTGAAAATCCATCTTATTCTAGAATAATAAAAATAATCATATGAAATAACAGTTGATAAATTCAAAAAAATGATTAGCGATATAAAGAATCTAATTTTATGATGATTTAGTAGTTAATTAAGTATTTTAATTAAAAAAAAAAAGAAATAAAATTTTATTTTATTTTAGAATATTATAGTTTTATGAAAAAAAATCTCATTCATCTCCATTAAAAACATTTTACTTTAGAACGAAAATGTAAAGCTGCAATCAATACTGAAAACCCGATACGATATTTATACATAATCTATATATATACGTATAGCAAAGTGTTTAGAACTTAATTCAAGTAATGATGTCAATCTATTTCTTATTAAGATAAAGCTGACATAAGAAGCTATTAAATTTTAAGTAAACCTTCTAAAGCTGTACACTGGCTTTCATTAAACTACAGCACAGCCAAAAATGTTACTTATTAATTAAATAGTGAGCTAAAAGGTTTTCATTACATACAGTAAATAAGTGATTAATTTCTTCATTTTCTGAACTAAATTCAATTAAATGTACTCAGGAGTAGATGTAGAATCGATTAACTAATTCATTAACAAAATAATGAACCCAAAATGAATAAGTATAGGAATATATGCACGATCTATATATATATATATACACACACACAGTACGCATGTCTTATCAAAGAATTTTAAGTTTCATATGATTCGAAACAAATTAAGTACAATCAGGCTAGGTTAGTTATAATCTGAGAAATCATCATTTAATTAATTAAATCATCATTCAAATTAATTATTTGCAATTAAATATATTGTTGTTGCTACCGCGTTTAATACGTGTACAAAGATTTTTGCTCCATCGAACTTATTTTGTAAAAATAATCAAAAATATACGCACACACTCAATAAAACGTAATATAAATAAATAAATAAAGTACATGCAAACATATCTAAAGTAAATATAATATAAACATATTGGCACTAAATATGGCTACATAGTTGCAATAGTTCACAAACGTTTAACGAAAAACAAAAAAAAAAAAGATTTATCGCGTTATTAAACAATAGACAAATACAACCAAATAATGATATTACAAGCTCATGCAGATAAATGGAAAGAGGCTATGCTCCTCATCAAGGCATAGAGAGATGCTCATCACTTTTGTGGTACTGAACTACTTTAAAAGTCACCTGAACTACTTTAAAAGTCACCTCAGATTCTCCCAAGTTCAGCTCATGTAGACCGGACATCCTAGCTGTTATCTAAGAGATTAATTGCGAGAAAGTTCACGTGATTATCTAACCGCTGTCTATACATTTAACCGAACCGTCTGACCTCTCACGAACATAAGTTTACTCAAGATAGTCGGAAATTCCTTCGTTCCGCGAAACACGATGCCTCTGCAGTGGACCTCGCCAAGTTATTCTGGAAATGTTGTATAATCTCAATGTTACTCTTTGTCGTCGTCTCCCATATCTCTATGCCATACGTCCTACTAAGTTCTAGAATCCCTGGTACATTAAAAGTTTGTTGGACAGCGACAAGTGTGCCGACATGGTAAACATACTCTTCTATAATTTTATATTTTAAATTACATTTTTTAATTGAAACTTATAAAAACAAATGATATAGAAAATAATTCTTTAAAATTAGTAAAAAAATACAATAAGACAAAAATTTAATTTCATAAATAATTATATTCTACTTCTAGATCAGATTATTTTTTGCAGGACAAATTTTTTTTAATTTGTCTTGAAAAGAATGTTTTATTTTATTTTACGGGAAATGTTAATAGATAGAGTTGTTAGGATTTTAAGGGTATGTTTCCAGTATATTTTGTTTAATCCAACGAATGCTTTAAAATCACAGTAACTTCGGTTTTTCTTTTTAATAGAAATTGTATTTTTAATCAGCTTCTTAGTGAGAGCAATGTGCAATCAATTACATTTATTCACCCATTAAAAGTTTTGAAAAATATTAATCCTGGCTGGAATTCGAACCAAAAACCTTATGGATTAAGTCAAATACTTAAATATTCTACTACAGAGAATTGGTGGAGATAAAATTTATAGAATTGAGATCAATAAAATAAGTAGATATATGTGTACGGGTGTATGCGTCGTTGCCCAAGAAAGAAAGCAGTTATGGATAAATAATAAATATTCAACTGTAATATATAAATTACCGTTTCTTTAAGTAGAAATTACATATCATTAAAATAAATGTTACATATTACATTAATGTAATATTAGTATTATAAAATACACCAACATTTTACAATAATCGATCTATAAATTAATTTAATGAAATTTAAATGAGCAGTAAACTCATTAAATTAAAATAACTTTATTATTATTGGCTTCATATAATAAGAAGCCACTTTAAATAAATAAATAGGATACCGTTTAAAAATTATCTCTCAATAACCATAATTCCATGATTAATATTAATATAATCAATGAAAATTCACATTATGTATCATAATTTTTTAAAATTTAATTAACTTATCACAACTACTCTTTTTAAACAAAATAAGAGTTTATTACTGTATTATTTTTCAAAAATATAAATAATGCAGTAATAAAAAATGCTGAATAAAATATCATGTTTTAGGAATTTTTGAGTTATTACACCATTATTAATTAATTTTCTTTTACAATATTATGTATTATGTTTTAATTATTTACTCTTTATGTTCTTTCAAGTATTAAAAAGATAAGACTAGTAATCCTAGATGTAAGAAGCAAATCCTAGAAAAGTTTAGAAAAAATGTTTATTTCGTTTCTGAAAAAATAGTGACGAAGTAATGGCTAAAAATGAACATTCAAAACAATTAAGAAGATTCCGTAACCAGCGGTGTAGAGAAAGGCATAACAGAATATTTTCTCAAAAAAAATGAACATTCTAATGAATTAAAAAAGACTGCGTGTTCAGCGATGTAGAGAAAGGCAAAAGAGGAAATCTTCACAATCAGATGTGTCTGAGGAAAAAAAAAACACGAATAAGAATTAACAAAATTACGTGTACGAAAACACAGAGATAAAAAAATTCTGACACAACGCGCCTAAAGAAGTTTTCCCTTCAAAAATAAATTCAGATAATTCTGAAACGAATTAACTGATATTTTTTTGATACTCGATTCCCAAGTCGGTGGATTGGTCGTGAAGATCCAATTGCATGACGACCTAGATTTGACCCCGTTAATTTTTTTTCTTATGGGAGTTTCATTAAAGATCGGGTTTATGTATTATCTTAGCCAGATGATCTTGTTCAGCTAAGACTTCGAATTAACTCCGCAGCTGCAGAGATACGCCCGACTTGCTGGCTACAGTCTAGAATGAAATCGAATTGTGTTGGGTGACAAACTATGAAATGAGACCACAACCGAAACTGTAAGTTATGTAATCCTTTTTGAATCACCCAGTATTATTTATATATATATATATATATATATATATATAAATATATATATACACACACGCACACACTCGCACGCACATATACACACTACAAAAGAGCAAGAGAAAATGTTTTATTTTTCGGATATCGGCCTAAAGTCTTTGTTTACCATAATAATTTGAGCCTGCCAAGCATTTGATAGCTACAATAAGAAAAAAAAAATTATTAATAGTGATTGTTACATATAAAGTTTTCAGTACATTGTTATTTGATTTCAATAATTAGTTTAAATAAGGTTTTATTTTATAATATAAATTGTAATATATTATATTAATGTTAATTATATATCCAAAATAAACATTTATAATATAAATTTTCGAGATAAAAATTTGTAAGAAAAACTTTGCACTTTCGGTTCTGCCGGTTCTTTATTATTAATAAATATTTAATATATTAAGAAAGAAAAGCTGTTTAGTAAAAAATAAAAATTTTGGCCATTAGAAATATATAGGTCAGTATGTAAAGTTATATTTACTTTTTAATAGACTATATAAGTTACAGAACTGTATCAGACATCAGAGGTATTCGATTACGAGTTCACAGTAGGTTAGTGCGGCCGGTTTAAAGCAATTGAAGTAATAGGAGGTCTGGATAGTTACAGCGTTGAGAAGTCTGTCTCAATTAATCTAGGAAATGCGATCCTACAAAAGAATGCACTAACAGATATCTATAGAAGAGTATATTTGAACGTGCTGGGAATGTAGGGCAAACCTAATACTAGCACTATAGTAGTGATCAGAATATTTTTTTTTATCGCTTTCCAATCGATCCATAAATTTTTTATTACTGAGGGAAATATCTATGCCAATTAACAAACCATACAGTTATTTATCAAAACCACTCTCTATTTTCTTCATCATTTTTTTCAAAGATTTTAAATATTTATACTTTAATTTAAATAAAATACGTTTTTATTTTTACATATCAGTATTATCATACAATTTAAAAAAAAAAGTATATTTCATTAAAATTTTAAGAATAACATTCTTATATATTCTCTTTATACGTTGAAGCTAATTATTAAACTGAAAACTTCTAAAATAGAAAACTTCTAAGTTTAATTAATCTCTCGTTTAACTAACGTAAACGCTCGTAAAAATAACTAGTTTATGTTAAACTCATTTGTTTAATCAAAATTTAAGTTAATACGTTGTCTTTTATTATAAAAAAAACTTTTTTAAATATTTATATATTCGTATCAACAATTAAAGTCATTAGCAACTTATCAGTGTAATGTAACTGTACCGGTAAATATGTACTTCAACAAATTCAGTCCAACCATTCCTGAGATGGGTAGTTAATTGAAACCCAACCACTAAAGAACACCGGTATCCACAGTTTACTATTCAAATCCGAATATAAACAACTACCTTAATTAGGATTTGGACCTGACAACATCGACTGTAAAATCAACTGATTTACAACGAGTTTACAACTACTCCAACCCGTCTGATTAAAAAATATGATAAAAACTTAATCCTACAATAAATAGTATAATTTAACAATTAATCTAATCCACCTTACCGGCACGTTGATATGTACTCTAGATATTTCAGCTTATTTGGAAGCCATCATCAGGAGTTAAAATTAATACATTTAAAGTCAAAAGTTTAAAAAAACCATAGTTAAAATTGAGTATACTAGTAGGACCAAGACAGTCATGAATGTTTTTATATTTTAACTATGATTTTTTAAACTTTTGACTTTAAATGTCTTAATTTTAACTCCTCATGATGGCTTCCAAATAAGCTGAAAGATCTAGAGTACATATCAACGTGCCGGTAAGGTGGACTGCACCTTACCTTATTGACAACTTTATACATATTATTTTGTTAAAAAAAATTATCTTCTATTTACGTTTATTGGGTAATCCATTTTTAAGATTTTTTAAAATCATATTTTTAACTTTTTTTTTGTTTCTTATATTATACATTTTATTAGTACGATGTTTAAATATTTACGGGAGTAAATATAATACGGGAGTTTTCGATATCTCGTAAAAGGTGTTCGAAGCGTTACGTTGGTTGATCGATACATCGATCTACTGCGCATGTGTACTACTCCAGTCTATTTTCTGCACAATAAATAGAGTTCAGCAAGTGGTAACCATGGAACGAAAGTGAGCTAAAGAAAAGCATGTAAAAAAGTGAAAGAGTAATAAATACCCTTTTAGAAAAAGTCAGTGATTTTTTTTTTTGTAACTAAATATTCACACATTACCTCCCAATCGTATATCTAGTGGAATACAATAGGATTTCGGTAAAACATATAATATTTACAACAATCAACTAATGTTGATTTAATAAACGATGTATGCGTGTTAGTGAGCAAAAACATTCAAATAATAAAGTATTAAAAAAATTTCGTTAGGATCATACGCATCTTGGATGATTTATTAGGTTTTAAAATAGGAATAACTTATATGAAAGCTAAAGTAACGGTTCTTTGAGTCTTATAGGTCTCTCGAGAAAGAAAGAAAGAATGGTTTAGAAAATAAAACTGGTATGTATTGCACTTTTTGAAAACATCGGATAAACTGCTACATCAATTTCTTTTTCTTTCACCGTAAAAATTACATTATTATAATTTAAAATTACAGAATACACAATAAAATTGTATAATTATTTTTTCTAATAAATTATAAGTTACAACTGGAGTAGAAATTTTTTTGACAAAATTATTGAACCGCTAAAAGAGTTTCAACTTGAAAGCAATTTGAAAATAATGTATGCAATTTCATGTATATATTGCTATTTATTCCAAAGGAAACATTATTCTGTCCCCTTATTTATTTTTCTCTTCCTCTCTCTTATACTTGTACAACTACATAAAGTTTACCAACAGGCAACATATAGTGTAAATCTTATGATACAAGAAAACTCAGAATTACAAATTAATTTTTATTGTAGTCATATATAAAGGTGTCTCAAAATTAAAGTAGGACTTACATTGGAAGCTATTTTTTTTTCTGTTGGGTTGGCAACGTTCTATGAAGCACACGTTGTAGTAATCACATTCAGTTAATAGTGAGTTGATCGTCATGGAAAAATATACAATGCAGCTGTGCATCACTATGATTTCACTACGATTTCACTATGATTTCTTATGTAGTATGATTTCACTACCGTGAAATCATACTACATAACAGCATATTGTGCAAACACTTTCCGCAAATTACGTGGTATGTTTGAGCGGAAAAACGCCCCAAACGGAATGACTGTAAAAAAAGTGGTTCAAAAGTTTCAAAAGCAAGTTCGGTGAAGGTGAACAAAAGAAGTGGTTGTCCTCGTACCGGACGCTCAGCCGAAAACATTATCGCTTCGATAATGGAGGGCAGTAACTGTCTAAACTGTACGTTATCGAGAGATGATAACAGTATTTTTGTGGCCTCAGTTGAAAGCCAGGGACTTAAGCTTTGATATTGATGGCATATTCTCCTCAGCAGGAGAGCGCTACGTATCATGCGGCGCGCAAAACCATTGTTCTCTACGGAAAGAATTTCATGGCCGGCTGATTTCAAACAAACGTGATCACAATTAGCCATCAATGTCATGCGATTCTGCACCGTGTGATTTTTACCTCTGCGGATTTGTAACGCCCAAGGATTGCATTAAAAGCATATCAACCATTCCTGAACTTAAAGCAGAATTCCGACGTATTATCGCAAAAATGAACCTCAAGTCTGCAAAAATGGAATTGAAAATTTTGTAAAAGATTGCGCGAGTGTCACAAGAGACGTGGAGAACATTTGTCTGATATTATTTTCCATATCTAATTGGAGTACTCTATAAAAACGTATGTCACAGCTTTACCAATTCATGCATAAATAAAGAATTATTTTGTAAATTTAAATACTGCGTTAATCTTGTGGACACCACAATCTATATACTTTGTATAGCATATTTCTTAAACCTTTATATAATACTAAACGTAGTATTGCATGGCTAAAAAATATGGGTTATAAAAAAGAAAAAAAATAGTATTTGAGGAATATCACATAACAAGAATATTACACTTTGAACTGGGAACAAATGTATTAAATTTAACTGCCACCAGTTGAAGTAATCAAGTAGAAAAGTTTATATCTACTTGAAATAAACGTTTAAAATAAAAAAATTGCAATAAAAGCTATCGAATGAAAATATAAAACAATTTTTTTTTTTCTATATAAATTAATTTGTATTAAAAAACCAGATTGAAAATTAAAAGACGTATATAATAATCTAAAATTTCAGAATAGTCTCAAATACAACTTATGGATATAACATTTTTAACGAATTAAATAAAGAGTGGAAACATAAGATTTTATTGCAATTTGGTTACATTATATTGTTTACAGATATTTTGTTTTTCAGTATATTGTTTTCCAAAAATACAATTTACGGCATTTACGGCAAAAAGGTAACTCTCCGATTTTTCTTGCATAAATAATAAATGCTTTACTTATTCCGTACTCCCATCATCTCAAACTTGTTAGGTGCTTTATAAGTAACCCTTACAAAATTTATAAGATATATTTGAAACCAACTTATAATCTATCAAATACATCATTTAACTTTTTATTACAGCTTTACTTTTATAATTAATTTTATATATATATGCTAGCTCCATATTTCAGCTTCGGCCAAGCTATGCACCCCTTAAAAATAAATGGAATTAAAAAAAAAATCCCGAAAATGGTTTTTAAATATTTATCTGAGGATATTTGCTAACCCAAATCTAATGAGTATCCTCGTCGAGGTTGGGAAAATTTACAATCATTGTTCAAACATTTTTTTACCTTTCTTCATCATTTTTCAAGGTCGAATTTAAAAAATCTAGAACTTTGTTTATTGACATGAAGATTATATTCACCAAAAATCAGGTTGATTTCTTAATTTATCACCAAGAAATGAAAAAAATAACAGGGTTTCGAAAAAAATTCAAAATCAATAGAACCCCGTGAAACTCGGAATGAAACTCAAAAAATGTAGAAATTGGTTTTCAAATATTCATAATCAGTCAGTTCAACCACAGCTCACACAGTGACAGTCACTCACAGTTCACAATTCATTAAAGTTTGAGCTTCAACCGGAAAATCTCCATTGCTGCATTATATATATAAATTTATTCTTTTTTAGAGATTTTTCTAGATAAAATATATCCAAAAACCTTCTCAGTTATGCCAAGAAATATGGATAAAAATTCACTTGTGAAAGATCGGGTAGTTTTTTTGTTTATCCCGAAGAAACAAAAACCTTTATATAATAGTATAGATATAGATTAATTTATTTAATGTAAATTTAATTCTATAATTATGTAATATTATTCATTCGGTTGTTTCGAATCATTCACTTCAAACCCAGTTCATTAATTCAATTTATGAAAGATTTTGCTTCAACCGGCAAACATCCACTACTGCATATACTCGTATACATATCTTTACTTTTTTCGATATGAAATAAATCCAAAAACTTATCCAGTTAAGCCAAAAAAAAAATGGGTAAAAATTTAGTAGCGACGGATCGGACAAATCAAACCCATTTCATGTCTCGAACAAATAAAACCCTTCCTCTTTATATAATAGTATAGATAAATAACGATAAAGCAAAATATCGATCGAAATAGTTCCTAGGGAATGGATTATAAATACTGCCGAATGAAAGGATCAAGAGTTTTCTTGTTTATAGTTTTAAAATTATTTAAAAAATTAAAAAGAAGATATATATTACTTAATGAGCACCAAATATTTTAAATGTACATAAAAGTCATATTTATATGTAGTTTGTTCTTCTACAAAAGCATGGTACAATACCTCCATTTTTCGTAGATGTATTATTAATTAATAACTTAAGTTTAAAACTATGATCATGATATTAAAAAATATGATGAATAAAATTAAAATAAAGATTATAACTGAAGATAAAACAATGAAGTATTAACAACTTAAAAACACGTATGTTAGTTTTCATATACTCCGTACTGTACATACAGACTATACTTGTGCGGATTTACTTATTGAATTAAAAAAAAACAACAAAAAACCAAGAAAACCATAAAATGAATACAAAGAACTATTCATAAAACACAATACGTAAAATTTGACTACAAAAATAAAATGTAATTGAAGATATCCCAGAGGAATAAGGAAAGGTATTAAATATATGTGTATAAAGAAAGAGTAATTCAGTGTGAAAATCTGTAAAGTTTACACACCTGGTTTGGAGGCTGCCACACTTCAAGTGACAAGTCAACATGATTAACTACCGTTAGAGATAGGAGAGCTTGTTTGTTCTTTAGATTGGAACCTTTTATACAGGATAATAATGTCTCTGCCGTACGCACATAAAATATATATAACGTCTCTATAACTGTTTATTAAAAAAAAATATATTCATTGTATGTATTTTATTTTAGCGTTCATAAATGTACTAAAGATAAATTTTATAAGAATGGTACGTACGGATGACGTACTTTAAGGGGTCAATAACTTAAGGGCGTGTATTTTTTTCAAATTTAAAAGGTAAAGTTACATAGTACCCTCTCAACAACTGAATAGAAGAATTTATTCTTGAAAAATCAATATTTAAACTTCCATTAAGTTCGTTTTTAAAATTCACGGATTTTTTCCCGTTGTTAGCATACGATAAATATATATGTTGTTAAAAAGGAAAATATTGATCCATTATAAAATGGACTATTTACAAGGTTTACCTTACCCATATATTGACTATTGAAACTCATACAGTAATATATTGTCTTAAACATTAAAGAATTATTAAAGAAAATAAAAAAATTGATCGTTTTATGATATCTTTTCAATTAAAGAAACTATTTCAGGGATTTTGAACCGAATTATAATACGGTCAAAAACCACTTCGATTTATAAATATAAATGAATAGTGGTATTTTTCATTTAAACGTAGCTAATTTTTTACAAGGGGGATATTACAACAATTTCAGAAAGCAATATTAGTCGACTGGTAACACAAAGATTAAAAATGTTCGATTGCTATAAAACCAAAAAAAATATGTACAAAAGAAAGAAGTACGCAATTAAAAATGCAATAAATAATTTCAAGAAAAATTTCGTACAAAAATTCATGAATATTATTAAACATATTTTGAGGAGTACGTAACAGACTTACATTCAGTTTAAAGGATAATTTTTTTCCTTTTGTTGACATAACAGTACTCTTAGTTTTGATGTAGTTATAAACAATGCGTATGTATCCTTAGCAAAATCATATATTGTATCGTTTCTTCCACGCTAATCAGATCACAAATAAAATTCATATACAGATAATAAATAAAATTAGAATAAAAATACAGTGACGCGATAAACGAATTTGATAAAAATATATCTGCAGTCCGACGACAACGCTGTTCCCTATCCCCATTAATTTTTAATCTTTACGTAGAACTAGCAGTTAATGATGCTAAAGAACAATTTAGATCTGGAGTAATACAATAAGATGAAAAGATAAAGATGCTACGATTTGCTGATGATATAGTAGTGATTCTATCTGAGAGTAAAAAAGATTTAGAAGAAACAATGAACGGCATGGATGAAGTCCTACGCAAGAACTACCGTATAAAAAAAACAACAACAAAACAAAAGTAATGAAATGTAGTAGAAATAACGAAGGAGGACTACTGAATGTAAAAACAGGAAGAGAAAAAATTATGGAGGTAGAAGAATTTTGTTATTTGAGAAGTAGAATTACTAAAGATGGACGTAGCAGGAGCGATATAAAATGCCGACTAGCACAGTCTAAACGAGCCTTCAATCAGAAATATAAATTGTTTACATAAAAAATTAATTTAAACGTCAGAAAAGCATTTTTGAAAGTATATGTTTGGAGCGCAGCTTTATATGGAAGTGAAACTTGGACGATCGGAGTACCTGAGAAGAAAAGATTAGAAGGTTTGAAATGATGTACTACAGGAGAATGTTAAAAATGAGATGTATGGATAAAGTTACAAATGAAGAGGTGCAGCAAATTGATGAAAAAGAAGCATTTTGAAAAATATAGTTAAAAGAAAAGACAGACTTATAGGCCACATATAAAGGCATCCTAGAATAGTCTCTTTAATATTGGAGGGACAGGTAGAATGAAAATATTGTGCAGGCAGCCAACGTTTGGAATATGTAAAAAAATTGTTAGGGATTTAGGATGTAGGGGATATACTGAAATGAAACAACTAGTACTAAATAGGGAATCTTGAAGAGCTGCATCAAACCAGTCAAATGACTGAAGACAAAAAAAAGTAGGAAATATAAGTTAAAATAGACAAAAAACGAAAACATTATAGATTTTAGGATTGCTACAACATTTATTGCAAATTAATATATATTCATGCTAGTGTTTAATTATTAAATAAAATAGAATAAAACTAATATAGGATAGTCATTTTATTTACAAATGTTTTCAACCAAATTAACTTTGCAAACTGACAGAAGAGATTCAAATATTTTTCAGGGTTATTATTTAGCGATGTATAGATGGCTAAATCCATTATATATTTGATTAAATCATACATGATTGGTTTACATGTATTTAAAATTAATATTTAAAATCTTTCTACTGGCTATCAGAATTTTAGTAAAAAGATGGAAAAGTAATAAATCGTACTACTAAATAAAAAGTCAAATGTGGACAATACATGACTTCCTTGTATTCTTATTAAATTACATTTACACATTTTTTTCAAAATGAAAAGTACATAAAATTTTATTTCATTGGAACTTCTAATATTATTTTCATTTTTCTTTTTTTTGTTATTGAATTATTATTCATCGTAATTTTTTTTATACTGAGAGGTTAATAATTATTAAAAAATCAATATATTTAAAAAAAAAAAAAAGAAAAAATGAAGTCTGATTCGAACCGATGTGCATTCCCCTAAGATCCAAATATTTCATTAATTATATTTTATTTGGCTTTACTCTGGAACCAATAAAAATAAGTACCACTTATGATATATAGTTCAAAAGCTCTCACTGATGGCCTAATACTGTAGTTGAGAAAAAGTCAAAAATTCAATTTTTTTTTATTTTAAGATTTTTGGTTAGTCGATTGCAAGCAAAAGGGGAAGTACATAACTAGATGTTACAATTGTCCTAAATCAAAAATTTCAACATCACACGGCTAATTGTTTTTGAGTTATGCGAGATACATACGTACGTACAGACGTCAAACCGAAACTAGTAAAAATGGATTCAGGGATGGTTAAAGTGGACATTTCCGTTGAAATCTGGAAACCGAAATTTTCCACGATCACAATACTTCCTTTACTTCGTACGAGGAACTAAAAACGCTAAGTTTTCATTTCAAAATATGCATTCTTCAATTTCGGGGCTCACTTTGTTCGTCCGACCGACTAGCCGACTTTGGGGCCCCGCAACCGTCTCCGGCATTCTTTGGGACATTTCGTAGACCCTGATGGGCCCCGCCGAACCGATGGGGCCTCGCTTAGCTGGCCCGACCAGCCATGGAGTCCCCGTACAACAAAGCAAGCTCTACGGGAATAAAAAATTTTTGGCACGTAGGTCTTACCAATACCAGAGAAAAGCCAGAAGAATTGAAAAAAGAAGAAAACCCTAATTTAGAAATAATAACAAGTTTTTTTTCCGCCAAGCGTCTAGATAGAGGGGTCCACTTCCTGGACCCCGGAGCCGACCAAATGGCTCCAGCCGTCTAGCTACAGAGCTTCGCTCCTTGGACCCTCCGCAATGTTCGTTACTATGATGATTATGACACTAATACTGTTAAATAACAATTAAATATTAGCCTTTATAGAAACTTGAAAAAGAACCTAAATTACAAAAGACAGAATGGTAGTAATAGTATGTATGAATAGTATGGTAGCTGAAATACACACATCTTTGACGACGAAAAATTCATAACTTTTCTGTTGCCTTGGTGAGAAGAAGGTAATAACTAAAATTCTTATCTTTTTTTTTTCTTTAATAAATATGTTTAATTGACAATTTCACCCTCAAGGAAGCTAGGAATTCAGTTTATTGCTTAAAATCTTCCCTGAGATAACACCAATATATCCTGAAAATTTGAAAGCAATCGGCGAGTTGGTTTTCGCGTGACCTAAGTATTTATAAAGGTTGTATACTATCTATAATATTATATTTTTATTTGTGTTTTTAATTTTTTATTTTTAGTAATAATCAATTCATAATTTTTATACAATTTGGTTAATTATGATTATGATAAATCAAATTATATTATTATTTGAACTAATTACTAAATTAAATTATTATTATTTTAAAAATGTAAATTTGTTAGTTTTCGTATATACATATATAAAATAATCTATAAATTTAGACTTTACTAGTACGATAAAAAAATACGAGTCTCTTTCTGGGGTTAACAAAATACAAAAAGTGATAAAAACTATGAAGAAAAATATACACAAATTGAATTTTTAAGCTCCAGGGAACAAGAAACATGTAGGTCAATGCTAAAACAGTGAAATACAGGCTGATGTTTTCTGATTATCATACCTAACACATCCTACGAGTCAGGGTAAACACTACGTGCTAAGCATAATAAAGTACGCGACATATAACCTGCGTAAATGAAATTATATAATATAACCAAAACATTATTTTAATTTCTCGCTATGTGTTAGTTCTTATCTAAAATGAAGATATAAGATAGTGAATAAACCGTAAAGTTAATTTAATAATTATCTTGTTACTGGTTACCGTTATTTAATTGACAAAACTCAATTTTTTTTTTTTAATTTGTAGTTACGCACTACATAAAAAAACTTCCAAATCGTTTTATTATTTTTATATAAAAAGTAAGCACACAGACATTTCACATCAACTGACGCAATGAAAGTCTAAAAACGTTTCTAAGTAGGAAGCTCACATATATATATCGAGAATGTACAGAATATATATCAGTTCAGCTACAAATATTTTCTAGGATATAAAACCTATAATTCATTTAACGCTGCAGTTTCGCTATTTGCTGAATACAATCGAAAGTATACATATATCTCTTGCTGCAGTAGAACTCGTGAATTATTTTCAATAGGAATCGGCGTTTCATTGCAGTTTGCAGTCTAGAATTCCATACGTATGAAATAAAAAGTAAGAAAAGAAAAAAACTCGTTGCTTATCTCACACTGATATACGGTTTACATTAATCATAGTTATAGTCACGAATTCCATATATAAGTACGAATCCTCAGCATCTGCAGAAATCTCATTAAATAAATTAAATCATAAACGTTTGCTTTGATCACTTCTCTACTCGTTACGGTTATGGGGAAACTATTTTATTTAAACATATTTATAACATCATATGTAATCAACGTACGTGTTCTTTCTAATCAAATTTTTTACTTTTTTAATATGATACTTCTTTCTAAAAATACTATAACACAGATGACTTGAACCACCACTTAACGACTTACATTTTTTTAATTTTACCAACCTGATGAAACATTACATTGCGTTTACCCTATAAATCATACAAATCAAGATTTATTAGGAGTATTCAATGAAATATAAAAAAAAATCTCAAAACTATACTGAAATATTAATTATCAAGTAAATATTTGGATTTTTCGAGAATAAACTATAAATAATTAAATAAATAAAATTATACGTAATTAAGGTATAAGTGATTGGAAATTTTGTGAGAATTTTAGTAAAAGTTATAAACGGAATGATATTTCAAAGTTACTTCAGACAATTAAGTACAATTATATTTTACGCAATCCAAGAAATAAATAAGGAAATAAGTGCAAAATATATATTTTATAAACTTTTTCATGAAAAATTTAATACAAGGAGTTACAAACGCTACAAGTTATTTATTGCAGATTATTATCTTTTATTTATTGCTTCGCTGATATTACTGTAAAAAATATAACTTTCATAAAATATCGTGAGATCAGTTTAGGTAATTTGTTTTTTTTTCATAATTTATAATAAATCTTAAAACTATTTCCTTAAGATAAATATAATTTTGTATATTTATTTATATATTTTATACATTTTTGCGTGTAGAGAATGTTGGTAGATAGAAGGGTTTGATATTGAATTAAGTCAGTTTTTTAGTTGTTTGTATTAGATAACGAGTAAAAGTTTTTATGTTTTTTTTTTGTATTTAATGCATACACACACACACACGCGCGCGCGCGCACACACACACACACACAATATTCTTTATAAATATATATATATATATATATATATAATCACGAAATAATTCAGAAATTTATGGCAAAGTTTGTACGACCAGACGTACTTCCTAATGCTAACCTTGTTGACCAAATAAATATAATTCCATACGAAGTATAACAGTTCTTAATCTACATTCAAATCATTTTTTAGTAATAATCAAATATAAGTACATTCTAAATAATCACTGTTTTTATATAAAGAAATTAAATACTTATTAAAAATTAATGTCCAGGATAATTTCCGTTAATAGATTTGGCAGTCAATGACGTTTTGAAATTTCACAATATTAATCTACTTATTTCCACCAAGTCGTAACCACATACTCCAGTTGTCTAATGTTTCTTAGTAAATGATATTTTCCCATTAATTATAATGCGTATTACAGTTTCCGATCAGAATACTAATTATTATTAAGTTAAATAACTTTTAAGAAGTAAAGGAATTAGCCATATTAAAAACCATAAATCTTGGCTGAAGAACCCTCTACACCAGTGTTCCGGCTTTGAACAGCAGATAATTTTATTAAGGAATTGATCAAAACTATCTCCGAAGATCATTAACTGGAAAATTTGCCAACGATTGATCTCACTTATATACGACGCATATAATATCTTTTAACGAATCAAAAAATATAATATATTATAGTAATTTTAAACGTAAAGCAATCCTAAATTAATACACGTATAAATGGATAAGTGTGCTTGCAAGTGTTGTATACCGTCCTTCCGTTATAGCCTATGTTTTATTCATATAAATACACAGAAGAACAAACATAATCAATAAATTAAAGTAATATATTCACATGTGACATGAACGTACAGACATGATAATTATGTTTATTTTACAAGAATCAATCTTGGTAAAAGCAATTTCTTAAAATATTAAAGAAATTTCTATTAAAAATATTATAGTTTGCAGTATACAATTAATATAAACATAAAATACGTGTGGGTGTGTGTATATATATATTATTATTATTATTATTATTATTATTAAATTACGTAATTTATTACTTATAACAATCAAAATATTACTTTTTTTATGAATACATTTTTCAAAGATAAGAAATAATAATATTGTCAAAATCGATCAAATTAAATGTAATAGCCAGTTAGGTATACATAGTACGGGTATATGAAAACAACCCACCGGGTTGGTCTAGTGGTGAACGCGTCTTCCCAAATCAGCCAATTTGAAAGTCGACAGTTCCAGCGTTCAAATCCTAGTAAAATCAGTTATTTTTACACGGATTTGAATACTAGATCGTGGATACCGGTGTTATTTGGTGGTTGGGTTTCAATTAACCACACATCTCAGGAATGGTCGAACTGAGACTGTACAAGACTACACTCACACACATCATTTCCTCATTCATCCTCTGAAGTATTAGCTGAAAGGTAATTACCGGAGGCTAAACAGGAAATAGAAAAGAAAAGGATGATATGAATAAATTTAAATAAAGTGTAGTCTTGTAGTCTTAGTCAACCATTTCGTAGAAGGGTATATGAAAACAGATCATCCAGGTCCTGAAGTTTTAACGAACGATAAAGAGATTTATTATATCATTTTAGTAAGCTTAAAATAAATTTAATTTAATTTTTATAAAAGAAAGATTTTCTGAATATTATTATTTGATTCATAATTTAAAAATATATCACTAAGTTAGATAAAGAAACCTTATTTTTAAATTTAAAATATCCTGTAGTTAATTTAACAGTTTTTTACGCTTTAGCTTTAGAAAAACATTAAAGTACTTTGAAAGCGATATTAAATTTAAAAACCTGTACAATTCGAATCTCTTGTATTTTTTTTTATAGAACGTTGTATTAGATTCGAACTGAAAAAGAAACTAAAAAAAAGAAAAGAAATCAAAAATTCAATTAAAAAATAACACATTAAAAACGAAAAGGATTGACAGCAATGTTTAAAATGTAATAATTTACTTGATTGCAAGAAGATTAGAAAATATAAAATGCAAGAAATGGCGAAAAGCACATAAGATAAAAGCCAACTCTCAACTGAGCAAGTAAATGATTTATTTTGTGGTATAAAAGGTATAAGAAAAATCCACTAACGTTTTTTTACGATTATAGAAAGTTATGAATCAGACATATAATAATGTAATCTGTTAACATTTTGTTTTATAGAAGAGTGTTTTTGACACATTATTAAAACTCAGCCGTCATTTTATTACGTAATTAATGAAAAGTTAAATAATAATTATTATTTTATAGCCACATGAAAATGTTTTATATAGTATCTAATCCAATAATCATTATTTTTAAATAAAATAACTCTAATAACATAATAATTACGTTTCAGTTTACAAATTGATATAAAATTGGTGTCATTCGGGTTAATATAACCATTTTATGATCCAAATTCGAACATATTTAACAGCTTATATCCATTTTAAGATAACCAAAAACTTTTCTATAACCAAAAAAAAATTTATTAAAATGTTTATAATAAAGATATTTTTCTTTTCTCCGTTGTTTTAAAATTACATATAACATTACAATCTGTTCAACAACATTGTAAATACACAGCTGGGTAAGGTTTACGTTTACTAATAAATCCAGATGACCAAAAACATAAATGATAAGCGTAAGAACTGCACACGATATCAGTGATAGATGTACTGTATAACTATACTATTAGAAAGCAAATTTTAATTAAGTAAAAAAATTTTAAAATTTTGAATTGGGTAAAAAAATTGAATGTTATCAATCAAATAATTATGTTATATATATAAAAACAGTACCTTGTCAACTTCGTAAATTGTCTCAACCTTGATAAAATATACCTGTCATTAAAATATTATAGAATATTATACAGTTGACTAAGCGTTTTTGATTGGAAAGCGATGAAGTTGAAAATGTAGCGCACAACTACATAAAATGTCAAAACTGGTTTTAAACATCGGCTTATAAAAAATGGATAAAATTAACAAAAAATCATTTTTCAATGAGAATAAGAAAAAAGATTCGTTATGTAAACGAAAAATTGGTCTTTATATGGCTCTAAGCATATTCTTTTCGTAATACTTTGCTTTTCAAACAAAATTTTTGTAAACTGATCATGAAGTCTAATACCATCTTGTTTTTTATAACCGTGCACTAGTCAAATCAGTTTAACACAAAAGTTAAATCTAAGCAATATATAATAAATAATAAAAATACTATTTCACCCCACTGGAGCCATATTTAAAATTTACAGAAAATATCCCTTTAAAAATTATTTTGGATTTTAGTTAAATCTAAGCAATATAAAATACATAAAAAAGCTGACAACACAGATGTAGGATTTCCGTCACGCAGCTAAAGCCGCGTTCTGGGAAAGTCCGACATCTGTAGGTTATTTCTGATGCACGGCTACACACACAATTTTAAATATTTATCATTTTATTTAAATGTAATATTTTACGTTTATTTAATTCAATGATTCTAACTAAAGCGCGCGCCCATACCGAATTTAATTCGCGCGGGTGTGGCGGTACTAGCGATGAAGGTCTGTACTAACAAATGTAATTTCACAACAAATTTCGATTTTACTGTCGACCGACTGGAGTATCCTCCAGGCTTAACGCACGAGTTACCGAGTCAATCGGGCGATCGAGTCCGAGACCCAGCAAGACTGAATTACTCTTTTACACTTTAAATATTATTCATTCATTTAATTCTACCACTCACCTGTAACGTCACAACATAGCAGACGACTACAACAGCTGTATGTCAGTGCTACCAATCTTTGAAATATAAACTAGATTAAATAATTAATATTTAAAATGTAAAAAATAATTTGGTTGCGAACCCTCTGGAATTTCAAATTACCCGGTCCAAGAGGGCGAGGGAAAAGTAAATTTCCAACACGGAAAAAGAAAGATTCCAAGATAGCGAACTGCAACACTATTGCTACTTGTGATGACAGCGGGTACTATTGACGCAGTATGCCCACTTAGCCACTAGTATAGAGCATTTTTTGGGGTGAAGGTGCGATTTTGCAAAAATATTTTTACAAATATTGTTATTTTTTAATTGCTAACAAATGTGCCTAAGAAAAATATGACCTTAATTAGGCGAAATCTCATGATACTGAGAATGAGCTTGCTCTACAGCCTCACTCCCTTGACGTTTTAAGGTGAAAATTTAATGGCGTCAATATATAGAAGTAATCTGATCAAGTTTGGTCAAAATCCAGTAGTTCTGGAGTTATAAGGTGATTCAGAGGCCACACCGAACACACGTACATACATATTAACATTAACAACCGGAAAATTTACATCCGGTTTTTTGGGTTTCTTATGCGTGAAAACGTCAAAATCCGGTGAAAAATACATATGCCCAAATTTGACGATACAATACTTTCCCTTCTAGAGGGTCTATTATAGACCCTTATATAGAGGGTCTAAATAGGTCTGCTATAGTGCTATTTAGACGGGAACAAAAAAATTAATGTCCCTTCTTCACTCTGAACATAAATAGTAACTTTTTTGTTTATATCCTATGGATTTTATTGATAAAAATAAATTAATAAATAAAGAATGGTTAAAAAATGAAAATAGTTTTAAAGGGGGATATTTTCTAAATTTTTTAAATTGGACTCCCATTAGGTGAAGTAGTGTTTTTGTTACTTATTAACTAACATCGTTAGTTAGCTATTTTTGTTAAATTTTTTTATCTCTTCATTTTCAGTCACACAAACAATTATTAATTTTACCCAGAAAATAATAAATTCGGTAATAAACTATATGGTTAAAAAAGTTTCCTAATCAAATGTTAACTTCTACTACTCGAAATGCAATACATTAATTTGTATATTAATATAAAACTAAAAAAAAGCATCGCAATTGCTGCAAATGAAGAAATATTTCATTTTTTAAACTAATTAATTCCTAAAATTTTAGTTAAAATTAATTTTCTTCTTCTTTTTTTTTGTACGTATTCGTATACCGATTTTCTTATCTTATCTTACTCTAAATCTTATCAAAAAGATTTTCAAGTAAGCTTGAAGTCCAATTGTAGTTGGGCTCATCTAAAATCAGGCTGATCAATTCTAATTAAATTTTATTTTTTACACGACCTGCAGCAACCAATTCATATTACACAGGCTTGTAAACCAAAATAAAAAGAATCTAAAACATAAATTCCTGTAAAGTTAAATCTGGTAGATTATTACGCCATTAATATTAACTAATATATCCGTAAAAAGTAGGTATTAGTAATTCATTTTGTACTGAATTTTAACATGAGCTCTATAACGAAATTAAATTACTAAAATGAATATTAAAGTTTGGAACGGAACTATTCATTATTATTAAATTAACTTGCAAAAATATTGCATATGTAATATCGCAAAACTTATTTCGAGTGTTAAATAGATTAAAAATCACTAGAATTATGACGGTTGAAAAGGTACACCATTATGTATGTATCTCATGCGGATTATTGTTGTAAATATACAACAAAAATGATCATTTACAGAAAATTATATACAAATATTATTTGCCAGACAGTGACTAGTGAAATGGGCTAATAGTCAGTGTTCTTCCCAATTGCTTTACCGCCTGTTTTTCTGGAAAGGAAAATTTGAATAAAATCCACTACGTACTAATGACTACATCTAATGGGAATTGTACAAAACTACCCAGAAATTAAAAAAGAGCTTTGCACCATAACTAGACAAAATCCCAAATATTAAGTCAAATATATCATCAAATTAATATATCATCTACACTATGTAAAGACGTCATTTTCATCTGACTAACCAACCAGTACTTTCGAAACTGTAATATACATATTATCTGTATAGCCCACCGTTGATTTTACTAATTTTTTGGATGACAAAATTACTAATCTTCTCTTGAAAAGTTTTATTCCGATCTCAATTAGTCAGACATGCTAAAAAGCGATGTCATGGCAACACAGTTACAGGTGGAAAAATAAAACTTCATCTAATGATATTGTAGTAATGATATGTATTTAAATAATAAGTAAACTGGTGTAAGTGTTTTAAATTACTTCATATGAATTCGTGTAATTTTTTTAAAACATATCAAATAAAGTTTTTAATTTGTGTTCAAAAAATGTCCTATTAATAAACAATATAAAAGGCAATGTTTAATCTATTATTATCAAATTAAATCAAACAAAATGTAACCCTACTCTATTAGAGAAAAACACAAGTTTATACGTAATTGTGAAATATTTAAAAAAACATACACTAAAAATGTCTGATTCTTTGTAAAATATTATTATAATAAATAAAATATAACAGAAAAAGTATGGATTGTATTTCGAGTACAGTTTCTATAACAGAAATTTAGTTATTAATTATAAAAGAAAAATGACTATCATTATCCAGTAAAGTTAATATTTTAAACCCATGTGGAAATTAGCAGAAAAAAGAGAGCATACGGAAAAACCAAATACAATGATAGAGGAAATAAAAATTAAAAAAGGAAAGGAAAAATTACGTATTTAATTTTATTTTTATTTTCATTTCACTTATTTATTGTCATTGCAATTGAATAAAATAAAACTAAAAATATAAAGTGCAAAATTTAAACAAAATTATTAAAATCCATTAAAAATTAAGAAATATGAAAATTAATTTTTTTAAATATTGATCTTAAAATTTTCTTGGTAGTAAATAGAATAAATTATGACTATTTAATACTCTTCATCTTCCATACTATCTCATAATTTAAGGTTTCTTATCCATAACATTTTCAATATTTTAATTTGTTTAAATAGAAAGAAAATTTAGTGTACTATAATTTAATATTGAAGAATAAAAATGTCATAATGATCTTATTACAAGCAAGTAAAACCTTTCGGTAAATTGAGTAAATATTACTCATAATATTGCTGGAGTAAATATTCATACAAACTGCGTTGTTTCATCTCAACTGGTGCAATATACAGTAGTTCTGAAAAAGCCATTTTTTCGCATTTTCTCAAGAGGGAATTAAAAAATCGATCTGAAGTTATGAATGGATTTTTTTTAATAAACCTAACGGACTATAAGCATTTAAAATTTTTTCTAAAACTCTTCCAATCTCATCACCTATTTTCAATCCCCGTTTAATTTGATTCTTGAAGATTTAAAAATAAATAAACAAAAACAAACAATATAATTTTCCTAAAGCCCTCTTATAAATATATATACCAAATTGTAGATTTCATATAAATTTCAATGGTAGACTAAAAGTTTTTCAATTTATCTAGAAAATGAAGAATTACTGATGACTGACAAATGAAGCCTTTTCCATTAATGAATATTTATATATATAAATATAATATATATTAAAATTAATACAATAAAATCTCCAGGAATGATCATTGAGTTAAAGAACTTATATGAATTAGTGTTTCACTCAATCCTTTTCTATATTTTATTAGACAAATAAATATTTAGTATTTATAAGTTATTTATAAAAAAATCTTATGTGGATACTACACGACTTCCTTGTACGCCTATTAAATCACATATAGACATTTTTAAAAGTACATAAAATTTTACTTCATTAATAACTTCTGATATATTTTATTTTTTTTTATTATTAAACTATTATTAATTGTAAAATTTTTACAATGATAGGTTAATAATTAATTATTAATAAATTAATAAAATTAAAAAAAAGGAGATGAAATCTGATTCGAACCAATATGCCTTCCGCTAAGATCCAGTTATTTCATTAATTAAATTTTATTTGGCTGCAACTCTGAAACCAATGAAATTAAGTTCCACTTAATGTATATTTTTGAAAAGTTCTCAATGAGAACTTATTACTGTAATTAAGCAAAAGGCCAAAATCCAATTTTTTGGATATTGGGCTTTTTTGGACACTTGGTTCAGTTGATTGAAACCAAAAGGGGAGGTGCACAACTAGATGTTACAACAGTCCTAAATCAAAAATTTTCACTTCCTGCGGATAATAGTTTTCAGTTACGCGAGATATATACGTATGTATCAAAATGGATATTTCCGTTGAAATCTGAAAATCGAAATCTTTCGCGATTACAATACTTCCTTTACTTCGTATAAGAAAAAACCTGGGGAAAATAATTAACATTTACTCGTAGTTTGAAGTTGAATTATGTACGTTTTACAGAATGTAATCTAATATTTTACAAATGTTATAAAGTGACTGTTTTTTTTTTCGAGTAGCCTACCTTATATTATGTAATAATCATAAAGCATAATCATTTTACTAATCTTTCATAATAATGTCAATTACTTATAATACTGTAATTTATTATAGTCAAAAATTTTCATAATTTCAGTACAATACAAAATTTATAAATATTCATGATTCATTATAATAAATTCTATTTTAAATGAGTTTAAAGCTCCCTACTTTTTTACCGATATAATATGTTATTAAATTATCAAAGAAACACATACGATTGGGGATTTTTATGACTTCATAAAATTACCAGAAGAAATTTGCTTACATCATTTTCATATTACTTTCATTATAAATGAAAATTATGATTTTGATTTAAAATTCAACTGTATAAGAAAATAAATAGGTTACTATATATAGGTTTATATATAGTACCTATTTTATAATAGGTTTATATATATATATATATATATATATATATATAAAATTATAAAATTTTATATTTTATATTCAAATTTTTATTAATTTTTATGTTGATATCACAAGAACTTGTGAAAGAGAAATTCCCTTTTTGCTAATATAAAATTACAATCTGCTGTTTAAAATGAGTAAAGAACTTAAAAATAATTTACAGCTATTTAGAATGATTTATAAATTATATAGTAAAGGTTATTTATATAAATCAAAAAGTTACTAAATACTAAAAAGTAACTTCTACAGAAATCACGGTCTAAAAGATAGTCTAATATTACGCAATAAACAATAAGCGACTTGAAATTGTTCCTGTAATGAAGGATCTTAGAGTATCAGCTGCTGAGATTATAGATTACTAAAGTACATTCATCAAGCTAGGTAAAAGCCAATAAGGCATATGGATTCGTACGAAGAAGTTGTAATGGCTTTGGTGACAAATATATAAATTATTATTCATTTGCATAATGTATCGGTAAGGAAAACAAGCTAGCTGAGAATATAAACTTACGTTAAATTATTTGCAACCGTAACATGTTCTGTATTTTTTTACACAGTTTTTAGCAACCTAAATAGTATAATTAAGGAATAAAATTTACTGGTATAAATCTCTGTGCACCAGATGAATTAAAAATAAGATATATATATATATATATATATATATATATATACTTGATATTTTATAATCCTTGCATTAGAAATATGAGTAATCGCTAGATTTAGAATCCCTGCGACTTAGTAATATAAAGAGAAATTGATACACTTATTTTATGTAATAAAAAACTCATTTTATTTCTTTCTTCAATATTTCGTGCACAATAATTTTTATTTTTATTTTATGTATTATAGTGTATAACTAAGGTAAATTACTACTTCAGTAAATATGGGAAATTATTTATTTCCAAAATTTTCAGTCCCTCGAATTCAAAAAATATCAATACATTAGTTAAAAGATTATGCATATATGTATGTTTATTTAATAGACCTCTTTATTTTTATTTATATATTACGTTCTCTTTTAATCTACAATCATGCAATTTCATAAGAAGTTCGTATAGTAGGGGTGTTATTATTATTAATATAATTTTTTTTTTAAATTGCAATGAGGAAATTTGAGTTAATAAAAGAGGATAACTCAAAGAGGGATTTAAGTTTAAACAATTTTACTTTATTTTATAAAAAAGAAGTCGGAATGGCGAGTCCAGTTGGTTTTTATCTAAGCTAATCTTTAGTTTTTGACCGTTTAAAAAAATATTTTACTACTTTTATAATATATATATAGGAAGAGAAAAGATTACGGAGGTAGAAGGATTTTGTTATTTAGGAAGTAGAATTACTAAAGATGAACGAAGCAAGATATAAAATGCCCAATAGCACAGGCAAAACGAACCTTCAGTCAGAAATATAATTTGTTTACATCAAAAATTAATTTAAACGTCGGAAAAACATTTTGGAAAGTATATGTTTACAGCGATTTTTTAAATGGAAGTGAAACTTGGTCGATCGGAGTACCTGAGAAGAAAAGATTAGAAGCTTTTGAAATGTGGTGATGTAGAAGAATGTTAAAATCAGATGGGTGGATAAAGTGAGAAATGAAAAGGTGTTACGGCAAATCGATGAAGAAACAACCATTTGGAAAAATATTTTTAAAAGAAGAGACAGACTTATAGGCCACATATTAAGTCATCCTGGAATAGTTGCTTTGACATTGGAGGGACACATACATGGGAAAAATTGTGCATGCAGGCAATTTTTGGAATATGTAAAACAAATTATTAGGGATGTAGGATGTAGGTGGTATACCGAAATGAAACGACTGGTACTAGATCGGGAAGCTTGGAGAACTGCATCAAACCAGTCAAATGACTGAAGACAAATATATATATATATATATATATATATATATATTTATGTTTTATAATTTCTATGCTGAATACTGTTTCCTTTCTTAGCTTCAATATTTTATTATATGTTGCCACTTAACCACTCCATTGTCAAAACTTCTTGTGCTGGTACTTTTACATTTCTGTTAATCTTTAGATAACATTTGGTCAATGCTATATATCTGACACCTTTATATGACGTCATGCCAGGTATGACGTCAAATAAAGGGTGGGCCGTTGACTAAACGCTTCATAAAAATTAAAAAAATTTAAAAGTACCAGCACAATAAGTTTTGATAATGGAATATCCGAAACGCGTCAACACATAATAAAACAATGAGACTAAGAAAAGTAAACTGTATTCAATATAGAAACTGTAGTGATCTAGCAGAAAAGATAATACTAATTATTATATTAATAACATTTTTAATCTTTTATAACATTTATTTATGTTATACTAATTTACAGATTTCAAGTTTCGTTTTTTTTTTTTATTTACACTTAGCTTCATAAATTCCTCCTGATTATGACAGTTTTGCAATTAAATTAGTTTTCGATATTTTTTTTTTTTTGAGGACACTTTTTAAGGGGTTATATCTAGTACTTTACATCAGTACCATTTTAAAATAATTTATTCTTCTAAAATAGTTCGAAAAAACCGTTAAACATAACTTAACTGAAAGACTGACGTAGTTAAATTTTTATTCTACTGTTCTTGATCTACCTGTAATACTTCGTTTAAATACTTAAAAAATACATTTTCTCTGAAATTAAGTTTTTCAATTAAAAAAAAATTGTTTCTTTGTAAAAAATAAAATGAATGTTTACTACTTGAACATAAGAAATGCTTTCAATTAATTTTCAGTAGAAATACAATCTTTAACAGAAACATAGCCTACATAAACGTGGTCTGTTTATAAGAAAAGAAGCAACTAAAGACTGACAATAAATATTTCTAAAGAAAGATGATTAAAGAGAAACACAAAATAACAAAAAAACAGTAAATCTATTTAGTGTAATTTACAGTAACTGTTAATTTTTCAATAAAATTAATAAAACACAAACTAGTTACAGGCAGAATTAACAGATACCCTTTATTACGTGTTTTTTTATGCTAGCAATAAAACACTTATTTTATAATTATTTTTTGTTAACAAGGTTAATCAAGAAGATTTTATTTTTAATTAAATGTGTTTTTCATTTAATAAGTAGAATTTTAAAACTTATACTTTTGGTTTTAAATTAAGTTAAACTATTATGTAATAACTATTAAAGAAATGAATTACGAAATTTAAAAAAAAAAAAATTAATTAATTCTTATACAAAACATGTTCATACTGTATTAATAAAATATTACAAAAAAATTAAAGAATTAATTTGAAAAAAAAATTATATGTCTTAAAACGATTACAATCGAATATATTGGAGTAAAGCTAAAGTATAGAAAAATAATTAATTTATACAAACGTCTCATTTTCATTCAATCTGCATTCCACTAACGAACAATGGAAAGTGGTTTGTATTGATGTGTTAGATAGTAACTGAAGCGTGTAAGAAGCGTGAAACAATATAGTTAGACGGTAGATGGGATTGGTATAGTATTGGAATAGAGCAACAAATGTATTAAATTGCTTATTGGTCAGTAGCAAACCAATTTATATGTAAATTTATGTAATTAAATATTTTGATGTTAGTTTCATTAATATTTAACATTTACAGGAAGTCAAGAGAATAAACTTTTACTACTTCTGATTTTTACATTAATTGAATTATTATTTTAGACTAATTAATTATTATTTTTTTAATTTCATATACTATGAAATTATTCAATATTGTGAATTCCTCAAGTTTTAAAATATAAGACAAAAGGAAAATAAAAAGGACCAATCCTGATTATCGACTAATTTTCTATATTTTATACACACAGATACAATTAAAGAAATATATGTTGTACTTACTTTCATGTGCTTTTAACCGTGGATTCTAATAGTGATGCAAAACAGAAGTTTTTGTGCATTACATATGCAGTTAAATTTTCATTAAAAATTATGAATTTTTGAAATAATTATTAAGACGTAATTGTAGAATTGTTACACTGTATTATTATTCTAAGAAATAAATTAATCTTCTTTAAACTCTATTTGATGCATGTATGAACAACTCTGTCGATTTAAAACTATTTTATATAATTATTGATATGTACATATAATGTTCACAAACATATTATTAATTTTTAGTAGATTACATTTTTGAGATGAAAAAATATGACCCTGTTCATAAATCTTGGTTAAACATTCGCCTCTTTGTCTGGTTTTATTAACCGGCTTATTATAATAATATTACAATAAGTATAGACACCCAGACAGACGAATAACATGTTATTATAATAATAAAAAATAAAACTTCATAGAAAATATTTTACTTTCCCGGCGAATGTAGTTAAAATTGTCATTCTAGTTATATTTACCTTTAATATAGCTATAATATAACATAGCTGTAATTCGCCTTTAATATAGGAAAGTATCGTGGTCATGTCATAAATGAGGTATCGGATTTTTTTTATAAGTCTTCCGTTTTAAGGTCCAGTTACTTCATCTAGACCATTCGTTCTCAAAGTGGGTGATAACGCCCCCTTTTGGGCGCTGGAGGCCTTCAAGGGGGCGGTAGAAGGCCCACAGAAAATTGGGCCTACTACGCTGTACAAAAAAAAGAAAGGAATACCTATATTTTATGATAAAAAATGATTGTATTCAAACTTTAACTTTGCAACGAAGAGGTTTAGAGAGACGAATAAAAAAAAAATCAAGGTTTGAATACTCTCCTTTTTGGCAATATACTTCAGATTTCAAAAATCTCAATTTAAAAAAAAAATCAGTAAGAAATTATTACCATTTAAAATGT
Source organism: Lycorma delicatula (assembly GCF_047948215.1). Lineage (NCBI taxonomy): Eukaryota > Metazoa > Arthropoda > Insecta > Hemiptera > Fulgoridae > Lycorma > Lycorma delicatula. Next base: position 86,409,444 of record NC_134459.1, on the reverse strand, counting down.
AAGTTTCAACTCAGAAATAGGATATGCCAGGTTTAAAAACAATAATTGCAATTGCTGTTTTTAAGATGCGCTCTTAAAAACAGCAATTGCAATTATTATTTTTAACAGATGGTAAGTTTAAAAGTTTTGGGGGCGCTAGAAAATGTTTGATTCTCAATGTGGGAGATGGGCGAAAACATTTGAGAATCAATGATATAAACCAAAAAAAAGTATATATATATATATATGTTTGTACGGGCGTACGAAGGTAATACGTAAGTAATACGTATGTGTACGACTGTTTTTAGTCTTATACCACAAGATTGACCAAACCGATTTTCTTCAAATTTATCTAAAATATTTCTATATTAATCATACTATTTTTTTTCAAAATTCGTGGAAATATTGTAAAAAAGCTAATATCGATTTTCATCAGTGGCATTTTAAAGTAAACTTTGTTAAATCAAATTTGTTACCTAAAATGCATATATATATATATATATATATATATATATTGTTTTTGTTCTTTGCTCTGCCTCCCTTTAGTTTAAATATTTTTGAAAGTTTTTGAAAGTTTATACTTCATATTAATAAAAAAAGGTCTACAATTTTTTAAATTATAAAAAAGTTTTTTTTCTTTTATTTTACCCTTTATTGAAAGGTGTTATATGTAAAGAATATTTTATTTAAGAGAATTTGTTAAGCTTAACCTATATATGAATATTTTTAGAAAAACATTTCTTAAAATGTATTCCCCACCTATAAAAAATATATATTATATTTCTTTGTTTTCTTTTTTTGGCTGTAAAACTCTTTGATTTTTATTAATTAAAAAATTACCCAGGATACAAAAAATTTTTATTTGTATCTATGAATGTGAAAACTAAATAGATAAATGATATATTGTATTTTAATTTTTTTTTTCAGTAGATTTAATAATTTTATTCATCGAATACTCCATGGGTACCTTCCAGTTTCTTTATTACAATTAGCAATCTTACCATTCTTTTTCAGTACATGTAGAATTAAGTAAGTTATTCTGTTTTTTCCTACTTAACAATAAAAACAATATTGATGACTAGTATTACATAAGAGTTGGTCTAGCGTGCAACTAGTTTTCCCTTAGGAGGACTAAAGTTTGATCTTCCAAGGCTCTATGAAAGCTGATAATAGAGCGTGATGAAATAAACAAGCCTCGTATCTACATGAAATATCACATTCTTGTTTAATGTTTAACGACAACTTACTATAGTAATGGATATTTTTATAATATAACCACGACAAAAAAAAATCATGAAACTGTAAAAAATAATTTTAAAAACAGTTGATAAGAAACACAAATTATAGATTAATTTATAACAAAAATTTTTTACTTAAAAAAAGCACTGATTATCAAGTCCATTTGATAATTTTAACAGATTATTTTTGCACTATCTTAATTTATTCGAAATTATACTGCCTCTCAATTAGATATCATCTTGTCATTTTCAATCTTAAATGAATTGCATATGAGTAACTTGCTTATTAAAACTCCAACAGCCTTAACAAAACTGTAAACATAAATAAAATAAAAGTATACATTTATATCCTATTTTAAAGAATTAGTATAAAAAAGTTGTATTTAAAAAAATTTGTTTAAGTCTGAAAATGCGAGTTGCATAAAATCACTGTTTAACAGCTTATTCGCAATGATGTAAATAACTAACCAAAACGTATCTTAGAGAACATAAGAGTATAATAAAAGCTTAATAAATTTTTATAAAAAAATTAAAAAATCAAAATAACTGAATTACATCTACATCAATGACTACATAACTAGGCGGAGTGAATGCAGAAGAAGTTTCTGTTTTACATTAACGATAAAAGGGTTGCTCAATCTTGTTCGATGAACACATTTCTCAAATAATTTGAGAAACTTGGTTAATATTTCATCTCTTAAAGCTAAGTATTAAAGTGACCTTATTTATATTAATATATAATGTATTTAATAAATTATTTTTTTCTCGAGTTTTTTTTTTATTTTTCTGTTTAGCCACCGGAACCATCTTAAGGTATTACTTCAGACAATGAATGAGGATATGTACGAGTGTAAATGAATTGTAGTTTTGTATAGTCTGAGGTCGACCGTTCCTGAGATGTGTAGTTAATTGAAACCCAACCGCCAAAGAACATCGGTATCCACGATCTAGTATTCAAATCTGTATAAAAGTAACTGCCTTTACTAGGATTTGAACCTTAGTACTCTGGACCTCGAAATCAGCTAATTTGCGATGACAAAATCCCCACTTGACCAACCCGGAGGGTTTTTCGAGTTGAAATATTTAATCGAGACATTTAATAATGTCTCAATTCAGGTAGGACCTTAAAGGTAGTCATTCCTTGTTTTAATTTCAACGGATTAACTAATCAGTTCAACAGATTTTAAATAGCATAATACGAGTTTATAACATTTATTGAAAAATTCTGAATTTATTCTAGTATAATTCTCATTTTAAATATAAATATAAGTTTCAAATTAAATATAATTATTGTAACTTTAGTAAGTAGCCACATAGTACTGTAATTATTTTTCTTGATTTTTCCGGCGGATATCACTCAGGTGTTTTTTTTTAATTATTGCATTATAAAATTATTTTATTTTTTGTTCATTTAATGTTCATTTTTCAATTTTTTTATCACTGAATTTTTTTTTTAATACTTTTATTTATAGCCGCATCAACAATTAAAGTCATTAGCGACTTATCCCTGTAATGTAAATTTGTAGTCTAGAAAAAAAAGGTCATCTATTCCAGAGACGTGGTTAATTAACCACTAAAGAACACAAATTTCCACGATCTAGTATTCGAATTCGAATAAAAGTAACTACCTTTATTAGGATTTGAACCTGAGAACCGACTTCGAAATCATCTGATTTACGGCAACGAGTTTACCACTAGATCAACCCGGTGGGTTACTGGTACTTTCGTATTTATGTAAAAACAAAAAATAAATATGAGAAGTCCTTTATTTTATGAATATGGTTTACATTATAAATATAGCTTCATTATTTAGTTCATTCAAATAAATTTTAACAAAAAATTGTTTTTTTTAATACAGAAAAAACCCGATATCAGGAATGATTGAAAATAATATTAAAATTAAATGAATTAAAAGAAATATAAAATTGTTAAAAAAGCTTCAACTAATAAGAATAATCAAAGGTTATTTTCATTAATCAATATAAATAAAAGTATTAAAATATAACTAGAACCCTAATAAAAAAAAAAATAAAAAAAAAAAATAAAAAAAAAATGAATACGCAACTAAAATAATATCAATATATTTATAAATTTAAAAATAAAAATTCATAATAATTAGGCTAAGTAAATACATTTTATTGCGAATCAAATTAGTATCGCTACAGTTTAAATAAGGAAATATGTTATAAAATGATTCAAGATAAATGGTTAATAAATATTATTATTATAATTATTAAATTGTGCAATATAATATGAGTAATAAAACTACATGTATTTTTCTACTTATTTATTAATAGTTACAAACTAGTAAGCAATTGCGTTATTACTGATTATTACTCAAGTTGTTTCTAAAATTGGCCAAGTTTTAAATTATGTTAGTCATAAATTCAGTTGAATCATTTAAATTATATAAACAATGAAATCATACACCTCAATAAATAACAATTGTACCAATTAAAATTTATTAATGAAAATTAAGACATTATAAAAGAACGCCCACTAATATTAAAGATAAAACAGTTATGAGATATATCATAAGGTTTATATTTCATAATATGATAAAAGTAGCGTATGTTTTATAGATCCGGCTGTTACTAAATATGATACAGATCCTCTAGCACGGTAAAATTTCTATGAAAACGTTTTATCGATTTAAATTGATTCAAAATATAAAATATTTATGTGCAAAAGATGAAATTCAGTTTACATACAGAAACTTGCTTACTAATCTCTTTTAAAATTAGATTACATAACCTTTTACCTTTAAAGATATGAATGCTACTCAAGAATAAATATATTTCAATGAAGTTTCCTAGAGCACTTCACTCAAAATGAATCATTATTATAGCTATGCTCCTTATAAGCTATTCTAAATTTCATGGATTACGAAAAATGTCTTGTTAAGAAAATAAGTATGAATTATTATAAATCGTACAATAAAAGAGATTTATCAAAAAGTCTGAAAATCATACATAGTAATACAGTAATAAAACCAAAGAGTTTATATGCGTGTGAGTTCTTAAAGAAGAACACAGATATAAAATACGAGAAGATTAAAAAAAATATTAGTTCTAGTAAAGAATAGAAAAACATTTAAACTTAGAATCAACAATGAAATATTTCAAAAAGTAGAGAAAAAAAAACGGACACAATGAAAAACAATAATTATTGTTTTTGGTTGCCTTATCAACCAATTTATGAAAATAAGTTAACTAGAACTTTGATTTCTTAAATAATACGAAAACATATAAACCAAATTAAAAAAGTTAAGACTTAAAATTTAAAAATATAACAGAAAACTAAAGACAAAAAATATTAGCGGGTTTCCAAAAACAAAAACTGGGACAAAAACAAAATCCGAATATGGAATGGTCAAAAAAGTACAAAGAATAATATGCAGAGAGAAAGAAGACATACTCTAAGTAAAGAAAACAGTGAAGATGAACGAATAAATGAGGTTGGAACGTGGTTCAAAAGTGATCAAAATAAAAATATAAAAAAATTCTGACAATATTGCTACTGAAATGTGAAATAAATCATACAAATACTTTTGAACCAAATGAGGGACTCAACGAAAATGGAATTAAAGCAAGAGAAATTATCTGTACTAATAACTATCCCAAATTTATGAGCTTTAACTTGTGTAAAAAAGAATGAGGTAAGCTTAACGCTTATTGAAATAAAATTGCAATGAGAAGGGTCAGTAATCATTTATATAAATTAAACATTTACAAATAGAAGCACGGTTTTGTTGTTACACTCCGTAGTTTTTTCTGTGCATTTCTTTATTTACAATCAGTTTCCTCAACAATGAAATTAGAAGTAAATTGTACAGTGTAATAATGACGTGACAAGGAGGCATCTAGTGATACCTTCCAAGACAAAACAATAAACGTTTAAACAAAGTACAATACAAAAAAGTATAATAAAGTACGAAAAACTTGAAAATTAACCGTTAACAACGATTAGAAAGTTAAATGGTAACATAACTTACTATAGGTAAAGAGAAAAATAAAATTAAATGGTTCAAAACAGAGCAAGCAACCGAGAATAAAAAAAAATGTCAGAAATCATGTAGAGAAACGAACAAGACGTTACAAATGGTTACATATAAGAAACAAAGTCAAAACCATAAAACATAAATGGTTCATAAACAACAACAAAAAAATTCATATTACTACATTAAAATAATTTATAAATAGTATCAGAAAAAATTTCAGTAAAAAAAAGGATGATATTCACCACACAATAGCCTCTACATCAAATATAGGTAGCACTTTAGTCGCCTCACATCTTTAATAATGTCCAAAAGATTAACAGTAGTTAAATGAATTAATAAAAACCAAATAAATGGTACAAAGTAATAATACATGATACCTCTAAATAGATTTCTAACTTTTTTCTTCTTATTTTTTATAATTTAATTTTTTTACGTTTATGATTTATTTTACGTTAATCACCTGAACGCTAATTTCAGATTTTATCGTCAAAACATTTTTTTTTATAAAATAAAATTTCATCAACTTTAATTACTTTACAAAAATGTATTAATGATAAAAAGAATATAATATTGTTTATTGAGTGAATTTTATGTTCTCAAAACGTCCAAATAATCGAAAACTTTAATTTTAAGTCCTAAAATTTATTGTGATACATGGTAACCAAATTTACTGTTGTTCAAAACTCTCGTATCTAAAATACAACGGAACTAATAAGTCGCAGAGCTATGCACTCCTCTATATAATAAGTACAACATTATTCTCAGACAAATGCTCCCATCAATAACGACGAATTTTACCGTATATATACTTACGTTTTAAAGATAAACTAAATCGTAAATTTAAGCAACTAACTACATATCTAGACTCACCCAACCAATCCTCTAAAAAGAAAGAAACGCCGTTGGATTAGATATCATTTGACATTTAAAATATGCGTACGGTTATCTAAATTAAAAAAAAAACTTTTAATCCCTTTTGCAATACTGTCTCTGGGTAATGATCGTTCAAAACTCTTACAAAATTTTTATTGTTCTTTATCAGAATTATCTGTATTTCATTTTTATAATTTTAAGTAAGTATATTAGCAGGTTCCTACTCTTTTTAAATTTAACTGTGATACTTATTTTATGCATGTTGAAGTAAATGTATACGGTTTTTAGATGAAGCTGAATTCTAATATAATTAGTGTCTTGCCTAATTATATCCGCAAACATATAATTAGACAAGTAGTACACCGCAAACATGAAGTTGACGATTTAATATAGTCAATCAAAACGAAAACATAACGTACTTTTAACCTTACTTCAAGTTTTAATTTATATTTTTACTGGTTTTCTGATTAAAAAAATTTAACATTTTTAGTTTAATTGAAAACAAAACAAAACAAATTAAGCAGATTGATTTCTGAAGTATTTAATTTTACTTAAAAATAAAACCATTTTACAAAATTCAAAATATTGGATGAAGACTCAAAAATGTTGGACGGTTGAATTCTCTCTCAAAGTGATTAATTACAAAAATTGATATTTTGGTTCAATCTGTAATGGGGATTACTCTAGTACACATGACCATAAATAATATATTTAAAAAAAAACTCCAGTTACGTTAAATTTCACTGAAAATAGGTTTACATTATGCTATAAGCGACGATGATGTCACATTGAAAAACTGTAAAAATTTAATTAATTTGTTATGTATTGCCTCTAAAGATTTAAAAAATCGATTGAACTGTATGATAAAAAAAAATCAGTTAAAAGTAGTATCTGTCTAAATTATTGACAGCAGAATTTATAATTAGAATACTTGAAAATGTGCCAATTATATGAGTTAAATTATTTCTTTAAGTGCACTTTAAGTTGTTTTAATGACATATAAATAACGGTTTTGAATCAAATGAAAAAAATAACATGTACAAACGTGAACATGTTTTTAATACAGAATATTTTATTTTCTGTTCATATAGATAGTTTAAAATGTTAGAAAACCCAATTTTTTATAAACCTGTAACTATTTAACATTTTACTGTATATACCATTTATGTTTCATTATAAAAATAATTATGTAACTTCTATGTAATATGGAATGAATTTCATGTAATTTTGTATACACGTTATCTAGTTACTTCTTAATTGAATTTAACACAACTTATCATATTGTTAAACTCCAGTTTAGAAGGCTTAAAAAACCAATTAAAAGATTAATTTATATCCAATAATAAAATATAGAGTACATTATTAATAATATCTATAATAAATACTTAATAAAAAATAATTATGGTACTACGAGTTTTTATTTTTATTTACGTTTTTGGTGTAATATTGTTCATACGATTGGTCCAATGCCCGTAATGTTCTGTGCTAATCTTTTAAATTCAATACATTCTCATTTATCTCTTTTATTTATTTCAATATTGATTTCTCTTCATCTATTTCCTTCTATCTATTCTTTTATTAACTTCTAAATCCTTTAAACCTAGACGACTTAATAAATGATGCACCAACATAGTTCAGCTCTTTAAAACATTCTGCGAGTACTTTCGTCCTCTCCTATTGTCCTAAGCTGTCTCGATTTCAATTTTATTGACCCATTTAACTTCTGACATCTATATATACAAAAATGTTAAGTTCGTTTGTGTACGGCTTCAGAAACCCAAAATGTTCTGCACCGATTGAGCTCAAATTTTAGCACGATATATAACCCACACCAAAGATTGTTTTCATCTATTTTTAATAAATCTATCTATTTATTTTTAATTTGTACATTTTAAATTTGGGAATGTAAACAAAGGAAAACCATCAGATCAATGCAAGATGGCCGCTGTCAAACACAACGACCAAATTTCCTTGAATTATATAAACAGCTAAAACATCTGTATTTTATTTTTAAAAAAAAAAACATGATAAAAAAAATTTTAGCACGATATATAACCCGCATCAAAGATTGTTTTCATCTATTTTTAATAAATCTATCTATCTATTTTTAATTGGTACAGTTTTTTAATAAATAAGAGTCTAATAAATCAGATGGAAATGTAAAAAAAGGAAAACCAATCAGATCAATGCAAGATGGCCGCTGTCAAACACAACGACCAATCACAAAGAGCCCGTATGGCCGTTGCCAATGTAAACAAAATCACACTATCACACTGATTAAGGAACAAATTTCTTTGAATTATATTTAACAGCTAATACATCTGTATTTTATAAAAAAAAAAAAAAAAAAAAAAAACACCAGAACAAAATGAAAAGCCACTAAGAAGGATGACTTTCAGTAAATAAATTAAAACACCCAACTTTCTTATAGCCCAGATAGACTTAAGACTGTGCAAACAAAAAAAGTCGAAATAACCAAATACACAGAAAATAATATCCCTACATAATGACCAAAAAATCCTTTGTTAGGTTATTTTTTTACATATATATGACAAAACAATCGTTTTTTGGTCATTTAGCGTTCTTTGCTATGTAAAAGCAAAGAACAAAATTCACAAACAGTAACACTGAAACCACACAACTAAGTATTCGTTTTTTTTCTTGTTTTTTCTAACCTCCGAAACCACCGTTATGCATTGCTTCAGATGATGATATGAATGATTTATAGCGTATGAAAATGCCATGCCTGACCGGGATTCGAACTCGGAACCACCGGATTAAAGTCCGAGACGTTACCACTCGCGCCACGGAGGCCGGCAAACATATTCGTTAGGAACCGAATAAAAACACGACTTACCAATATGGCGTTGTGTCAAACCAATTTTATACTGACTATAATTACTTTTAATACACGAAACCCTTTGAACATCATTGTTTTTCTATAACACGGCTGGAATTCTTTTCGTTTAATGATAAGAAGCATTGTCTAAGACAATAACGGAATTCTCTTCCAAAGTAAATAATACACCGCTAAACTATTTCTAAATAATTCAAATTCGTGTAATTTTTTTACGAATCGCGTTTTTATCAAAATCTCACCTTTTTCTCAATTGACCTGCGGGGGTTTTGTTTTCTTTGAAGACCGTAATTCATTAGTAGATTCATACTCTAGAATCACGTTGTACACTGAAGCAGCACAACTTCTACTTACGTTAGCAGTTTATTAACATCTGAAACCAAAGCCGTTTGATTATTCTGTAATTTGTAAGCATTACTCTGCTTTTGTAAGCATTTTAAATGACGTGTTTTTTCGCACGACTTAAAGGCTTTTTTTCGCAGCCCACAAATCTTTATATATAAAAATGTTAACTTCGTTTGTGTACGCTTCAAAAACTCAAAATGTTCTGCACCGATTGAGCTCAAATTTTAGCACGATATATAACCTGCATCAAAGATTGTTTTTATCTATTTTTCGCATCAATCACATACCCGCGACCGCGAGAAAACAGTTTTTTTTAACGGTCAGTTGTGTACCAGTGACCGCGCCATCTGCCGGAAGCGAGGGGAACACTCGCCATACTAGCTAACGACAACCGCAGTCACATGTGAAACAATACCTGTTCCCAATTACATTGTTTATTAAAAAAAAAAAAAAAAACGTATCCACTTGCATCTGATTCAGATTATTATACAATTTGAATTAAATATTCACTTTAATTGAGGTACTTTTGTGTGATCGTGTCATGATTGAGCTGCGCCTTTCACCAAGCTCTGAATTTATTAGAAAACGACCAACAGTGGGATATATGTATTAATGACGCGTGTAACACTGCACATCCAAACCAAATTCGCGCATTATTCGCAATTATATTGACCGCTTGCTTCCCTTCATCACCCACAGAGTTATGGGAAAGATATCGATCGCATATGACTGAGGATATTTTGCATAGAGTACGCCTAGAAAATACCAATACGACCCCATGGTCGTAAATTCCATAATTTACAGAAGGCATTTACAACGAAGCATTGATAAATATTGAAGACAAGTGCTTAGCTATTGGAAATAAAGATCTTAGTCAATTGGGAATGCCAGCACCCACCCGAGCTTCGATTTCTTTATTTGATGTGGATTTACGCCGTGAACAGAGTTACAACATTGGTGATCTTCAGTCATATGTCCAATCAAACATTCCCAAATTAACGCGTGAACAGCAAGGCATTTATGATCGCATAATGCAAATGATAAATGACGGAGTTGGGGGGACCTTCTTCTTGGATGCGCCAGGAGGAGCTGGGAAAAAATTCCTCATTAGACTGATTTTAGCAACGGTTCGATCAAAAAATGACAATTATCCTGTTGCGGAATATTAATCAGCCAAAACTCTGCAACGGCACGGGATTTGCAGTTAAGAAATTGATGAATAACGTAGTGGAAGCAACGACTTTAACGGGGCCTTTCAAAGGTGAAGATGTCCTCATTCCTAGAATACCCATGATCCCAACCGATACACCATTTTAATTTAAAAGATTGAAATTCCCAATTCGATTGGCATTTACAATCACAATCAATATAGCTCAACGTCAATCTTTAGAATTGTGTGGTTTAGATTTAGATGCGGATTGCTTCTCATATGGGCAACTGAATGTTGCGTGTTCCCGAGTCGGCAAACCACATAGCCTTTATATCTACGCAGACAGTGGAAAAACAAAAAAAATATTGTATATCCACAAGTATTGCAAAATTAAACATCTATGAAACGTATGCTTTGTTTTGTTTCTCATTTCTCATCCATGCAACCACAATGTGCCACAGCGAAGCGTGGCGGGTACGAGCTATTTTCCTATAAACTTTCAATGTTTTTATTACTTCCTTTTAGTTTTTTCTAATGTGCATGTTTCATTAATATAAAAATTACACTTCAACCAATTCTTTCAAAATCTTTGATTTCGTAAATGATACTACCTTAATTTTTATCGCATAAAACTTTGTACCAGTTTGCTTTGTAAATCAATATCACTAAACAACACTAAAACATGAAAAGATTTGGGAACCCAAGCTCTAAACAGCGGTATATTTATTTTAAAATACCGTAGTTTTTATACATCGTAAAGTATGAACTAATATAAAAAAGAAAATAGCTGGAAAAAAAAATTTAATTCATAGTTTAAAACAGGAAAACGTCAAAACCTTAACAGAGGATTCAGAACTTTGAATTCTTAATAATACCTCATTGAAAGACAAACCACATGAAAGAAGTGTAAAAAACATATTTAAGTAAAATTAAAAGTATTTCCTTGTAGAAAACGTTCTTACTCCTAAGGTAGTGTTTAATATCAAATGACACCTTATTTACATAAAATATTATAGTTAAAATTTTAATTCCTCATTGCGGTTCATTATACCACCGATATCCCATACAGCCAGTTTCAGTTTCAGGTAATCCCTCATCAACAAAGTTTTAGCAATCACCTTTATCAGCGACCCATGAGGTTCCCAATCTGTTGAACCAAGAACTCAACGTTACTCTCTAGCTTTTCAAATCTATCCAGTTAACTGAAGCCTTATTATCGGTTCCCGCCACTATCTTAGCGTAGGATCTGAGATGCGCGGAGTCCAATGAATATTGGCAGTGTCACAGTTCCTATTATCCGCATTACTGGGAAATGGAGACGCTGATCTTCTGCGAGCTGCTGGACATCGTTCTTATTTCAGAAACTCATTTTACTGATAGGAACTGTTTGAAAATCAGGGGCTATTTATTATATCCAACCAACCACCCTGATGGAAGGGCGCATGAGGAAACTGCGATTTTGGTAAGAAATAGGCTACGGCACAATCAGCTTCCTCCATTCAGCACCGCCCACATATAGGCGTCCTCCATTGAGTTCTTGGATTGGTTAGGGCCTCTGAAACTATCAACAATCTACTATCACGTATTCTGGGTATCTCGGCTTACGACTACACGTGGAAGGTTCCGAACGGTGTCTGCTGACAACAGCCAAAAGGCCGAGTTGTTTGTTGAGCACTTACGGAAGGTGTTCCGGCCGCATGAGATGCACGGTGGTATCGAGAAGGAAGTTAGTGAGTTCATAACTAGCCCGATTCCTTTGAGGCCCTTTTCGAAGGTGGAGATAGCACAAGAGGTGAAGAGACTGGGATGCGTACGGAAAGTTTCAGGGTTTGACTGCATTACGCATACGATGATATCTTCACTACCCTCTCGGGCTGTTTCTTACGCACGGTAACTATTTAATGTAATCCTTAGGATAACTCACTACCCTTCGGAATGGAAGATATCGCAAATAACATGGTTTTGAAACTTGGGAAGCCTTCGCAAGAGGTGTCTTCGTATAGGCTTATAAGCCTGCTACCGGTTTTATTCAAGTTTTTTGAGAAGCTGCTACTGCGCAGATTGTGGCCAGTGTTGGAAAGTGAAGAAGTGACACCCGAAAATTAATTCGGCTTTAGGAGTAGTCACTAGACTGTGGAACAATCCCACATAATTACTGGTGTTATCATCACGTGTCTGGAAGAGAAACAGTATTGTTCAACGGCTTTTTTGGACATAGAGCAAGCATTTGAGAAAGTTTGGATACCAGGTCTTCTTTTTAAATTGAAAGCGTGCCTACCATAACCGTACTTTTCAATTCTACGCAGCTATCTAAATGTTCGCTTCTCGCGCGTTAATTACAATCAAGAGATGTCAGCGTTTTTCGATAACAACTCAGGGGTTCCGCAGGGCTCATTTCCGGGGTCCGTTCTGTTCCTGATCTGCAGTTCTGACCTGCCTGCTCCAGTCAATTTCACTGTTGCGTCGTACACGGATGATACGGCGATTTTAGCGGTTGACGATAGCCCGGCTACTGCCTCGTAGAAATTGCAATCTGCAATGGATACCATCAGCGTTGTGTACATGCAGGATAAAGGTTAATCCGACAAGTCCAGCCACGTAACATTCACGATGAGAAGGGAAGATTGCCTTGCAGTTCGTTTAAATGGTTTCAGGATACCTCAAGTCCGGAGTCGAGAGTTCTAAGATTCAAATCCTAGTAAAGGCTTTTATACAGATTTGAATACTAGATCGTGGATATCGGTGTTCTTTGGTGGTTGGGTTTCAATTATCCAAACTTCTCAGGAGTGGTCGACCTGAGACCGTACAAGACTACACTTCATTCACATTCATACATATCATCCTCATTCATCCTCTGAAGTAATACCTTACGGTGGTTTCAGAGGCTAAACAGAAAAGAGAAGATACCTCAAGTCAATACGGTACGGTACCTGAGCTTTTACTTTGATCGCCGTTTGTTGTGGAGGGATGGTGTTAGGAAGAAGAAGAAGTTGCTTTAAATTAGGCTTAAGATGATGTACTGGGTCTTGGGTAAAAGATCACATCTTTCTTTGTTCAACAAGGTTCTGCTCTACAAAGCTTTCTAGAAACCGATATGGATGTACGGGATTGAACTCTGGGGAACGGCCAGTAACAGCAACGTGAAAATCGCTCCACAATTTCAGAGCAAACTTCTACGGAACATAACCCACGCGCCGTAGTTAGCAAGGAATGCTGAGATCCACGATTACGTAGGCATTCCATACGTTCTAGAGGAAGTTGGACGTCTAGTTTCAAGATATGTGTCCAGGTTGGATAAGCATAATAATCATCTCGTTTTGAACCTGCTAGACTACAGCGAGGACGTTACGACACTAAAAAGGCTCCCCGTGCTTGATCTTGTTGATGGCCCGTTATGATCCGGTTTGGCGGCTTGGTGCTCACATTTGTTGTTTCTTGGCTGTTTAAAAGTTACTATTTCGTTTACTGTTCTATTTAAAGTTGTTATTTATTTCGTTGTTTTAATGTTAATGTGTACTGGACATTCGAATGGAGCTTCAAAGACAGTATCGAATGTTATATTATTTATGTTATACTACTGTTTTTGTATTACTTGAGAATTATCATTGGGCGGTCCTCTTTCAAGCGATGGTCAGTCAATCAACTTACTTAAAGCTTCATTTTAGAAGCTGATTGTAAGCGAATAAAGAAATTCAGAAAGTTTAATTTCTTAGGTTAAAACGTTCACAACACACTTGAAAACAGCACCTCCTCTATAAATCCTCAAGGCTATTTACATACATCATGTTTGTAAAAAAAAAATTAGTAAATCCCAGAAAAAACTTTTCCAATTCACGACCAAACTTGCACCTCAGAATGTCAAGAAGTATAAAATGTAGAAGAAGAAATTATTTTGTTAATAATGAATGATACTTTAAAAGTGATATAGAAAAAATAAAATAAAAACTGTATTTTATTATTCTTTATTCAACCAAACTCCATACGCAATTAACAATGAAACATAAAAACTAATTTCGTTAATAATCTCGTTCTTAATGAAAAGAAGGTTTTACAAGAAAAATTCCTGAATAAAAAATAAAGGAAGTAAACTTCAGGAAGTCGAAATCGCAAAAATATTAAAACAGCTTTTTTAAGATATTTTTTTGGGAGGGGATTTTTTTTAATAAATTATAATTATTTTAACTTCTTTCATAACATATTTTTTATATAAAAAAAAGGTATTCAAATAAGTATTGGAAAAACACAAGCATGCAATGCCTGCAGTTTGAAAAAATAAAAAAATTGCAAAGAAACGACGAAGTGGAGTTGTACTTACAGTAAGCTAAAGCTCTTTAAAATGCGAAAATATTTGTTTTTATTTAATCAATAATATTTTTATTTAAACTTCATCTATTTTTATACTGTTTTCTAAATTATTTGAATAACATGCAGCCCTATACTTCAACAATCCAATAATAATTTAGGAAACTAAAATTCTTTGTTTTTAAGTTTCCCACATTGTTTACCAGAAAAAAATCACAAAGGACGCAGGAGGAACTTGCTCTACAAAATGAGTAAAAATATCATCTATGAAATTATGTTTTTTCACATTTTATGACTTGTAAATAATTACATAAAAAATAATAAATATACAAACAAAAGCATACGGGTCGGTTTGAGAATTATCTACCCTTTCATTTTATTTGTTACATCTAATGCATTTTAACTATCTAAAATAACTAATTCTGAATTTACCTAGGAAAAGCATGTTATTTCAGTAAATCATTAAACAAAATTATAAAATAAATTAAATAAAAATATAAAATAATTCCTCCAAGTAATATGAATATTTATCAACGTACAGACTATTTGTATTTAAGTGAGTTTTCGTACTCTATAATACATAGGAAATATTATTCTAATTACATTAGTGATATTATTATTATTATACTGTAACTTCGTACACGCTAAATCGCATTACAGCATTTAATAAACGTAAACCTCTGCTAAGTCCACCAGTTATCCACAGGAAAAGGTAAATTCAAACAACACATCACGTGTATCAATCCCTGAACTAAATTACATAGAAATCCTATGTCGTTTATGTTGATTATACCAGCAGCATAAATAATTTCCTTATATATACGTAAAGGTACACAATTTATACTATTTTGAAACAATTAATTTTGGTAATTAAATTCAACAATATTAATTTTAACTTTTTAAAATTTCAGAATAATTATACAAATTTTCTTTTTATTTAATATTTGATTACTTTTTTAATTTTCTCTATATCACTATCTACAGATCGAATTCATACCGATTTAATCTCTCTAGAACTAATTAAGTGGTATATAAAATAATCTTATTAAAAATTTAATATAAAAAAATTATTCGTTACATGCTCATAACAGCTGAAAGAAAAATATGTTGCAGTAAGTGCGTCAGCAGGGCAGATTTCCGGTTTTAGTTTAGTAGAAAGGAAATGAACTGCTGTAATAATTTTTGAAAATAATACTGATTTATCAGTGTTTTATTGTATTTCATGTTATGTTTAGTATCATGTGTTCAAAACGATTAAAATTTAAAAACTAATTTTCTTGACACCAACCCCTTGCTTTCATACCAGATCATTTTTGGTTATTGCAAATCTAGCCCTTTTTTTTTTTTATGTAACTGCGTTTTTTACCGACTTTCTGAATAAAAGTACAGTATAACTCTCGGACGCATAGTAGGAGTGAGGAGTTGAAAATGAATTCCCTTAACGTTTGGAACTATGAGTAGTACGAAAATACCATTTGGTTAAATCAGGGATCCTCATTATATATATATATATATATATATATATATATATATATAAAGAGAAAGACCTATGTATAAAATTTTGTAGCTCGAATTTTTTCAAAATGATTAAAATTAATTTCACTGAAATTTGTCATATTCTGTAGTAGTAGTAGTAGTAGTAGTAGTAGTAGTAGTAGTAGTAGTGTATTTTACGTTGTGCATGTAGAAATTTGATGAAGTTTGGGTTGAGCGTTCTGGAGTTACGCTCAATTTAAAGTCAAAAAAAGGGTCTTCTTCCTTATCCGTCACATCTGAATTAAATCATGCCTTGAACTACGACTTTCATGAAAACTATAGATCCATTTAAGTATAAATCATGTAAGAATAAATTATTGGACCTACTGCTCTATTTACGAGTATTTACATCTACGCTAGATCGCAGCACATACATTTTTATTGAAAGTACATTTTACCAAAGCCTTTTCTAATAAATTTTTTACTACATTTTTTTTTTTAGACTAAGAAAATTATTTCGCGTTTTCTGTCTTTGTTTAAAATAAACCTTTGTGTACAATACATTTTAAAATAATTAGCGTAATATTTGATGTGTACTTAAATGAAGCTGTAGTTTTCACTAAAGTTTCGGTAAAGTGCATGAATTAGTGCGAATTAGTTAAAGTGCATGGTTTAATTCAGTGGTGACAGATAATAGAGAAGATCCAATAAGCCAAAAGTCGATATTTATGGCTCCAACTCCGGTTCGTGTGAAATGATTCGCTAGAAAATCAATAGGGGCTCTACTCTCAATAGGTTTACATTACATCACCAATATTTGTCAAAACGAAACTTCGGACGCAAATCTTAACCGATTTGCGCCCGGTAGAGTGGACGGAAGAATCTTACTCATATATACATATCTCAAAAGAATCTTATACATACATATGAAGTTAACCTATATAAACATGACCAGGCGCAGCAGCGATTTCCAAAATTTCTTCTGAAATCCGCCAAAAACTTTTCACAAGAGGAATTTTGCAACCACTTTTCACGAAAACTAACGTGAAAAGTAACGCAAAATAAAATCCTTTAATGCTTTAATTTTAAATAAAATTAAAGAATTGTACGTACAGTTCCGTACATCTGAGTATACTTTTAATATTCTTTGCATCTTCGCAAGTAATTTTTACAAAATTATTGAAAAATATCCATTTTAGTATACATACTTCTTAATTTAATTTGTAATAAACTCCCAAATTAAAAAAAAAAATGACTTCGGTTTGTTCCGTTCCTAATTTTTTTTTTTTTAATTTCTTGTTCCTATGTGTTTAATAGGTAGATTTCATAAGAAAGCTACCTATTTTAATGAGTTCGACTTCCGGAAAGTTTCCACATATCTTCGCGTTTCACATCCCCCAGACCCCAAAACTACCGTCAGTTCAAAAGTTTATATACATATTTCACTTTCTTGTGAATACGATAACTGCCGTAATTTTGCGTCAATCACTTTCAAATTGATACATAAAGTATAACGACCCAAACTCTCGGTCGAGTTCGTTAATGGGAAAATCTAACTATAGAGGTGGAAATGGGGGAGGCTTTTTCGAAAAAACAAAATATCGGTATAACTTTCTTATTAAGTAAAATATCGAATTCGTTTAAACTTCATAGTCCAACCAAATTACAGTTAGAGAAATAAAAAATTTCTATCTACCTGGACTTTTTTAAGTGAAACTGGTAAAGGGGGCTTATAATAAACGTAAAAAAATATAAATGCGTGAGCGTAGGTGTTGGAGATTTGGAGTGGTAGCGGGATTGAAAAAAAATTGTCCAATACAAAATTTGTAGATCATGCAAAAATCAACAACTTTTGTAGAGGTAACTTTTTAACATAACCTCAAAATTCCGAGAAAAATCTTCTTTTTTTTAATTTCCGCAAAAATAATTTAATTTTGACGAAACTTGGTGAACCTTTCTGTGTCTTAAATAATCACAAATTTTGTTTACGTCAACGTTCCCCGGAAATCGCAATAATACCATTTTTCACTCCCTTTTCAACCCTTCAACGCCCCCGCTCGGGCATTTATTTTTTTTACGTTTATAATAAGCCCCTTTACCATTTCAACTTATAAAAAAACCAGGTAACAATTTTTCCCCCCTAAATGAGTTATTTCGATCGCTCTACTACTATTCTTTGGATAAGGGCCTAAAACTTATCAAACTTATCTAAGTAAAGTTGTTTTGATATCACCAAACATTGGCCAAGGGGGTGGAAAAAATAGGATTTGGAAGACAAAAAATCATATCTCCCTTAACAGGCTCAGTATCGTATTGGTTTAAAGTGGTCGTCAGTCATCTAAATATTAACCTAATACTTTTGTCTGAAACAATTTTTGATATAATCAACCCTTACGGCAAGGCATGACCAAAATGTTGCTAAAACTGTAAGATGGGCTTGTCTAATGCCAAATACTTGAAACTTTTTTTCACATACAACCATCGTCGTACTGAGTAAATTTGAAGCTTTTCTTAACTTTAACGTGGAAATCTTTTTATCCCCTACTTAGCATCGGTGAAATCTACCTCCGCCTTCCGTCGTACTGAAAGGGATTTTTTTATTCTTGTTTTAGTTTCCCACGCTTTCATTATTTTTTTTTTTACTGTGATTTTTGTTATTCATTTAGTATAATCGTAAGATAAAAAGAAATAGTTACAGCTGCAATATAACACCTATAAGGAATATTTGAACATATAATTTTTAGTTAGTTTCGTCCTCTGATATCGTACACTTTCAAATAATTCCATGAAAAGATTATTAATGTGTATAGATACCGGTATATTTATATCAATAAATACACTGTATTTAAATATGCAAACATTAATAAATACATAAGACGATATCACTTTGAAGTAGCTGTTTGTCTTTCATGGCAAGAGTTATTATAGTTTAATTTAATTTCCATTCCATTTCTGAGTTTTGTTTCATTCGCAGTATATATCCTATTAAGTAAATAATAAATAATTAAATACTTCAACACAAAATGTATGCGCACTTTGTAATGCAGAATGTTCAATAAAGTTACAAACAAGATGTATCGAAATATAATTCTTTCATAAGAATCATATATTTTTCCCAATATTTATTTATATATATATATATATATATATATATGTATGTAAGTATGGGAACTCTTAAATAAGTGCTCAACAGTGAAAGCCTTATAAAAAATTTTGCATTAACCTCGAAATCGATATTTATCGATGAAACTATGCCATACCACAAAACACCTAGAAGAGGAAGAGTTTTTTCAATTACCTTTAAAATAATGTGTCCAACCTTGTTCTTTCCATTTCAAATTTTGAGTTGTCCTCCCTCCTACATGCTGGGGGTGTAATAGTCTCATACCGAAAATAAATTGTTTCGAAGTAGGAGTATTTGGTAAATTTATTTTCTTTTTGGAAAGAAATTGGCGTTTCAATTTGGAAAAGTTATTCAAGCGTTTCCATCTATGTTAATGTACAATATATAAACTAAAAAAAAATAGTGATACAACTTTTTTTTATAAATATTACATATATAAACATTTTTTTTTATCAAGTTTCGAAAATTTACAGAACACACATCTATATGGGTATTCTAAAAAATTTACAAAAGAGGAAAGTTACATTTCTAATTCATAAATTGTAATTAATGAATTTAACCTTATATTAAAATTTCCAGAAGTAGAATTTCAAACAGATAGAGGAAATATTTCACGTATTTTTTTATCTGCCTAAGTTCACGTCTTGGCAGCGTCTTTCAATGACAGGCTATGAATGATCCTGCATTAAAAGATTTCCTGCAATAAACACCTTCTTCTTTCATTTATTTTTGTTTAGCCTCCGAAACCACCGTAAGGTAGGATATACACCTGGCGCAATAAATCCCAGGTACAATAGACACCTGGGATTTAATGTAGTAACGTATACGTTATGATTACCTCCTTTGAAAAAATATCATCACATGAAAAAAAAAAAAATTCACGTTGTATTTTGTTGTTGTAAAGGATTTACTTTATTAAATTTAATTATGAAACCAGTAATAGAATATTGCACATACAATCACTAAATATTCACTCTTTTGGTATATTTCATGAAAATTTCTCATATAACTTAACGGGGTATAAAAGATATTAAATTTACAAAAGAAAGAAGAACCTGTAAGGTTGTTGAATTTTATTTAAATAAGAGTAAAAAACATAGTAAATTGTTTTTTGATCTTACAGACTTGTTTGTAACTTACAAATTGAATCATATTTCTCTCATTACCTTGAAAAACAATAGACGTTTTTTACTTGTTTATATCTAAATATTTTACAACAAAGAGTTTCATATCTTTAAATAATGTAATAAAAAACATATATATATATATATATAAAATAAAAATACATACTTTACTTAAAAATATTACTTTTATTTATTTCTTCTGTTAACCAATCAACTATAGAAACTTATAAATTAAATAAACAATAGTTGATTGGTTTACCCAAGAAATTAATAAAGGTAATATTTTCAAGTAAAATATGTCTTTTTATTATATTTAATTTTATCCAATTAAGAGGAAAATAAACTTAAATAAATTACATTTAAGTTAATATTCATCTTAGTACGCGGATTAAAGGCATCATAATTTAAGTATTTTAATGTGAATGCAAGAAAGAAATTATTGGTTAAAAAAGGTTTTTAGGAAGATATCACGATGAATTATGGATACAATTAGACAAAAGTGATGAAGAAGTATAATAAAAGCTAGATCAAATAATTTATTTCCAAAATTTATGGAATTCAATTTCGAACATATTGAATTCCAAAGCAAAGATAATGGAGACAGAAGGAAGCTTAAAGAATTTTAAGTGAAGAGTTGTGTATTTAATTTATAAGTTTGTATAGTTGATTGGCTAACCCAAGAAATTAATAAAGGCAATATTTTTAAAGTAAAATATGTATTTTTATTACATTTAATTCTATCCATTCAAGAGGAAAATAAACTTAAATAAATTATATATAAGTTAATGTTCATATATATATATTTCACATTTAATAAATAAAAAATTGAATTTTTTTATCCAAACTGCATGTTAGCTTTTAAAGTGTTACACTTCATCTACATTCATTACATTCATATACATCATCCTCATTCATCCTCTGAATCAAAAATATCTTACGGTGGTTTCGGAGACTAAACAGAAAAAATAAAGTATCTCTGGAAATAACATTGTCCTGGTTATTGTTAATTTAGCCAAATTATTTTTAGCACTAGATATACGTCTCACAATCAGATACGACAAATAATTCCGTTTTGTACATTATTTCAATTTTAAATTCGTGTATAGAGTATTGTTGTAAAACTATTTCTTAAATT
Organism: Lycorma delicatula; assembly: GCF_047948215.1. Classification (NCBI taxonomy): domain Eukaryota; kingdom Metazoa; phylum Arthropoda; class Insecta; order Hemiptera; family Fulgoridae; genus Lycorma; species Lycorma delicatula. Next base: position 86,387,841 of record NC_134459.1, on the reverse strand, counting down.
GAATTTAAAAGAACAAGATTTATTACTGAATTACTAGTTGTAACTGCCTAATTGTTAAACTTCATGTTATCCGTAATTAAATAATTGTAGTTTTTCTGACATCAGTAGCTACGTGATTTTAGTAGTTCATTTGACGGCTATATTTGTCGAGTATCCCATACATGGATGGATGCCACTACGGAATTACGGCGTAGTACTAGGTAATATTGTGTATGGAATAACGGGTTTTACCTTTTAAAGTTAACATGTAATTTGGATAAAAAAATATTTTCGGCAACAGCGAATGAACTAGTCTCTTTTTTTTTCACTCATTCTGTATTTTTACTGTACACGAAAATTTTATGTACTGAACGGTCATTGATCATAAAATGGTTGCGTAATGTTTTCCTACGAAAATAAACGTATAAGAAAACGTGTAAGAAAAGTTCAAAGGACAGCTTGCGATAAGTCTGACACCGCGTCATAGATAAGAATTTAATCTTTGAATACCGGTAATTACTCATAGCCAAGTTTTTTTGTTTTATCTAAATCATTATATTTCACTGGCTATGGGTTCGTAGTCAAAATAAAGTGTCTTTTTTACAATTCTGTATGGACTGTTTAATATATATAAGTGGTATATGTGATTGTATCTTCGTCACTAAGAATATGAAACCTTAAAAGCCATTTACGACGCGCAAGTGATTTATGAACCATCATTCTCGATAAAATATTGCACAGAATATATGGATGTATACGGTACTTTTCTTGTATTTAATAAATAATAATTATTATCATCTTAATCAACAGCATTTTATCACACATATACAATAAAAGCATGTATATTTAAATCAGTTCAGTAAAACGTTTGTGCGTCGATTACATAAAATCACCAATTCTGTTAGTAACACTAATTAATCTTTATATTTGAATTTAATTAAATATCCAATTAATAAATATAACTATATACGAATTGTATATGGTGGTGGTTATATATGCACTCGTGATTAGACGTGTGAGTGCTCGTTTGCGAGTATATTTATACAGACTCGTATTGCGTTTAATATGCATTGTTTTATTAATCTACTACGTATCAATTGATGTGTTACAAATATATATTGTCATTTACATAGATATTTTGCCACACATTTAATATGAACCGTTAAATACGTGATAATTACAATGTGAACGTTGTTTACCACTGATTTAACTACAATTAATTAATCTGTAATGTAAACAATAATATTATTTTTTTATTTTATAATCACCTTTTATCAGAAATTAATTTTTGATGAATTATTTATAACTATAAATTATTATTAAATATACAGTAGATCTAATAATTAGAAATTATTAAAAATATCTGTAAGGAGTGAAATATATTGGAGAAATATGAACAATAGGTAAAACCAAAAGATAAAAAAATAGAGGCGTTTGTAGATATTCAACAGAACATCCTTCTGTTGAAATTTCAACAGAAGGATGTTGAAAGTTTAGAAGGTAAAGTTCAAAATGAAGAGATCTTTAATCAAATAGGTGATGAGAGGATTTGTTCTCGGCCATTTTCAGGCCGAGAAATTTCCTGATGACGGAATTATTCCATTTGTATAATAATATTGCAAATTATTAGTTATTATGTATTATTATTATTATTAGTGTTACTTATTATTCTGTAATCTGTTGTTATTATTAGTGTTGGGGGTCATTAATTTCGACATTAACAGTTTAAAATTTATTAAATAAGAGGGAGATTCAATAATTAAAGAGAAATTTATGTAGAAATAAAACAGTTTGTAGGACGAGTTTTGTACTTTCATGACTTTAGGTTGATATCACTGGATGAACAGAGAACAGCTGACGGATAAAAAGTTTTGTTTATAACCTCAATATTGCATTTAACGATGGCGTGTCCGCTTGAAGTTTCCACATTAGTTGAACAGCGTTCAGTGATCCGTTTTTTGCTTTCCGAAGGTGAAAAACCGGCTAAAATCTTTTCTCGAATGACTTTACAGTACGGTGAAAGTTGTATGAACCGTGAAAAATTTTATGAGTGGGTAGAACAGTTCTAAAACCGTTGAACCTCAGTGAATGACGAGCAACGTCCTGGCCGGTCAGTTGAAGTGTCAACTCCGCTTGAAACCCGTATTGACGACATTATTCGTGAAGACCGACGTATTACAGTTGAACATATAGCAAAAACAGCTGCAGTAAGTGTTGGCGCAGTTCATACCGTTATCAGTAACAAGTACAGCAAAACAAGTGCAAGGTGGGTCCCGAAAGAGTTAACACAACAGCACAAGGAAACAAGACTTAAAGTGTGTACAGATTTGAAAGACCGCTATGAAAGGGAAGGTGACTCTTTTCTAAACAAGATATTAACTTTGATGAAACTTGGGTTCACCATTTTGAACCAGAGTCCAAAAGACAAAGCATGAATGGAATCACACCAGCTCATCTGCCCGAAAAAAATTCAGAACGTAAGCATCAGCGGGAAAATTCATGTTGATTCTCTTTTGGGATGCCCAAGGTGTCGTCTTTTGTGACCATTTGGAAAATCAGAGAACAATAAACAGTGTCTACTACTCAGAGAAGCTGATGAAAAAAGTAAAACTAGTAATGAGAGAAAAACGTCGCGGATCTCAAAGAAGAGGCGTGACACGACAATGCTTGCCCTCACATCGCCCAGCTGACCCAAGAAACCATTGGAAAAATGAGTTGGGAGATCCTACCACATTCTCCCTACAGCTCAGATTTGGTTCCCGCGGGTTTTTATTTGCTTGGTCTATTCAAGGAGGCATTACGTGGAAAAAAGTTCAGTAACATCGAGGAGGTCAAAGAATTTGTGTGAAAGTAGCTCAAACAAGACAAAGACTTCATTGCATCAGCAATAAAAAACTATTATCGTTGTGGCAAGTGTATTAATGTGGGGATTATGTTGAGAAGTAGTACAAGTCTCATTTTATAAAAATACAGTTTTTTTCTACATCAATTTGACTTTTTAATTATTGAATGTTCCTCGTATAATGCTGAAGGTAATACGAAATTAACAAGTTACTACGGCGCGTTTTGCCTCGTTTTATACTACCGCGATTTTTCCTTTTTTGCAAATTTAATTGCTTATAACTCAAAAATGAAGACATTTATTGAGAAAAGATGTTTGCCATAGTTATTCTCGTAAGATGCTACATAAAATCTCGAATTACATGTCCTTCCTTTTAAAAAAAAAAGAAAAAAACAGTTTGATTAAGTATGCGGATCCAACATTGCTGACAAACATTTCAAACACACCATAAAACAGATGTAACTTTGCAGATCCGCACTTGTTTTTACTTCCTAATCACCTCTCACAGTTGTGAAGTACGAAGCCGTTTCCGTACTTTAATTTCACTCTGTACAGTGAAATTATATTTTTGATACTTTACAAAATTTATCAAATAATTCTGAAAATTATTTAATGTGATCTATACAGTTGAAAAAAAAAATAGTAAACTGAAAATACAAATTTTATTTAGGAGAGAACAAAAAACAAAAATAACTCTGAATTCATATTTAATATAGATTTTACTAGATTGTAATGCTGAGTATGGTGTTCAATTCACAACATAATACTTTATTTCATTTACTATTATTATAGCATTGCATTAATAAACAAGGTATAATGGTAAAATTTCTATCTTTTACCTGTAAACTAATGAATTTAAATTTCTTGTCGGTATTAGCTCTTTTCATGCCTGAATTAATTTATTAATCTTGTTCATCATAAATATAATTAAAATATTAATTTATCAAAAAGTATAAAGGACGAGTAAAACCGGAATAGACATAGTAGTCTAAACGTAAGCGACCTAATTTTAACGCAATTTTCCTCGATTTTTCGGAACTTCACAATTAAATAATTATGTCTAAAATCGCTCATACCTAAATTAAAAAAGAAATAACCTTACCAAATTTACGCAACATTAATTAATTATACACTCTAAATTAATTGAAAAAAAAACTGATTACTCAATAAATAATGTTTAAAAAAATACTTAATATATTCAAAATTGTTATAAAAAAAAGCAATACGATTAAAAACGTAAAATAAATAATTACAAGAAATTAAGAAAGGAAAATACGATACTTTAAAAAATTCCCAAAATCAAGTAAAATATACAATTATGTTATAAATTCTTAAGAAAGGAAAATACGATACTTTAAAAAATTCCCAAAATCAAGTAAAATATACAATTATGTTATAAATTCTTCTGTAAGTATTATACAAATAGTCTGTAGCTAGTTTAATTAAATATTTTAATTATAAAATAGATACACATAAAACTAACAAGGTAAAATTAATTTCTTTCTCACTCGTTCTTTTCATTTTCTAGAATTAAATGCAATTACATTATCTTTATATAATGTACTGAATAAATTTATAATGTATAAAGAATTAATTACCCTGTAGTTTTTTTCTTATTACATCTCTAGTTGTTTGTTTTTATTAAACAAAAAAATTTAACAAAAAATTTCAATAAATAACATACACAAAATTCTAAATTACATTACATTCAGTAAATGAGATTATTTTATAAGAAAATTGTTTAATAAGGTATTTATAAAATCTCTTCTTTATAAACCTAATATGGAACACGAATAGAATTTATTACTCATACTGTAATAAACTAGATTCCTATAAGTTATTATTACAAGCATAAAAATAAAAACGAGAACAACAATAAATGTTATAATATGTTATAGGAGAATTTTACTGATATGGATTAAAAATTTTGCTGCACACTCAGTTATGTTACAAAAAAAAAATTATAAATATTTATAAAAAATACCAATGATGAAAATAAGATTAATAGAGTAAACATATCGTAATCTGTTGCGATTTTATATATTTACAGGAAATTTATGAGGCAATTCAGATTTTGTTGAAATATAATAAAGTAAAAAAAAAGAAAATTTGTTACCAATAAGCCTGATATTATGTTTAAAAATTACTTATTTTACAAGATTAAGATAAATTAGATCAGATGTCTTTACATAGTTTTAATTATCATATTATTTTAATTTTATTATTAATAGAAAAAGTACATAAACAATAGAAATTCCTGAACTATATACTTATTTTAAGTAATTCTTCTTTTTTAACACACCTCATCAGCACTGTCTAGGTTTTGTATACCAGTAATTAGAAATGATGAAAATTGAACTAACTCTTTTGTTAATAAGTTTATGTATACAAACATTTATTAAACTTCCTAAAAAAAAACCACATAGACATAGACCAAACACGGTTTGATTACAGGTTATGGTGCAATTTAAAGAAAGCAGGCGTGGGTAATCTTTGTGTTTAGTCTAGATTGCGGTTAGGTGACAAATTACTGGAATATCTGCAACAAACATATATTCAAACATTGTTACGATGTCTCTTCTACGGATTTACTGATAACGCCGATCAAACAAAAGAATTCTTCTTTTACCATTGTAATACTATAGGGCTGGTGTAATCGTATAGGAGCGGACAGTGTAACACTTACGCTTTTGCAGAAAAGAGTAATGCAATTTTATTACAGACCAGTACGAATATTTTCTATTCTAAAGAGAATTCTTTTCACTCTTTATCGTTTTAAATTTTTCCTTCGCATTACATACACCATTTAAAGTATATTTTACTTCCTACGTACGTTTCTATTTTAAATTTAATTTTAACAATAAATAAAATAATTATTTCTAATTTATATGCGGCTAGTTAAGTAGTTTCACGTATAAAAAAAAATTATATAAATAAAAGTATAAATGTTTTAACTGGTTTCTTTGTTCTCTGTTGACCAAAATTGCATAAATAAAGAGTAGTTTTAAGGGAGATTTCTATGAATCTAGTTTGATGGTGTACTGTACAACGTAATCACTGCTCAGATTATCAAGAGAACAAAACTTTCTCAATAAATATATTTTTATACGTTATTCCTTCTGCGTAGCATAGTCCAGCTTGAGGCAAAAATCTTAACTTAATAACGGTACTTCTTATAACAAAATGAGGTATAAAATTCGCATTTTTAATGCATTAAGAATTAGGAGATACTGATTTTTAAGAGCGACTTGCTTATTTGGTTTTGTTGTAAAGCAAACGGGCAAGGAACTGTAAATCGGTTCGCATACATCCATGTACCACATAACACTAGGGATACAACCGTGCAATTCAAGGAATTAAAATAGGATTAGACTGAATTAATTATAATGAAAAGGGATAGAAAGGATATTCTACCTTCGGAGCAACATCGACAGGAGACAAACAACTCCAACTGAAAGGTTTCCTTGTGGAAACCTCAAGGCCTGTTCCAGAGGTGGGCGCCCAACCAGCCCGAAATCGCTTGTCAGATGAAAAAGTTTTTATTAAGATCGGGAAAATCACATTAAAAATAAATGATTTTCAGCACGTTAAGTATATGCTACAATTAAAACATTTTTCTTCGAGGAATTGAAGGACTACAATATTACAGGTGCAGGGTTCCTAAAGAAATAATATTATTGCTGGTAATACATGATTAGACGATCTCTATTAGATAATATACAAATTACATCATTGTTGCGTTGATAAAAAATCGCTTGTTCTAAAAATTATAGAAGATAAGATATTTTACGATTTTTTCATGCTGTTTATTTAAAAACTTAATTAAGAAACAACATTTTTTCTAACACCGAATATACAAAAGTTATAAAATTAAGGTCTGAACTGATAACTGTATTCCATTATGTTGCAATAAAATGAAATAGGATTGTACAATACAAATAACATGTCAGTACTTCCCAGTCCATTAACTATATGCCCAGAAGAATTACGGTAATGCATGTTGTTAAAAAAATAAAAATAAAAATTGTTACTATTACATTTAGAGTATCCCACTAATATAGGCAAAGTTTTAAAATCCCCCTTAGCAGCTATATACAAAAAAAATCACTTTCGGCATGCCGTAAGGCGGAGGTAGATTTTACCAGTGCTACGTACGGGATAAAAAAGATTTCCACCGTAAAGTTAAGTAAAACTTCAAATTAACTCAATACGACAATGGTTGCATGTGAAAAAAGTTTCATATGTTTAGCATACGACAAACATCTTCTTGCAATTCCAGCAACATTTTGCCGTGAAGGTTGGTTATATCAAAATTGTTTTCAAATAAAAGTTTTAGATAATGATTAGAGAACTAACGCCCACTTTAAACCGAGTACTGTGCCTATTAAGGGAGGTATGATTATTTTTCTTCGAAACCCCATTTTTTCTATCCCGTGGGCCAGTGGTTGGTGATATCAAAAAAATTTACTTATATAACTTTTAGGCCCTCATGCAAAGAATAGTAGGAAGTTTAATCGAATTCGATACTTTTCTAATATTTAATTGTAATAAATACAACTAATCTCATTAAATATATAGCACATTATTTTTCTTTAAACTGAGTTGCTTTTTTGTGGTTGCGTTTCAAACATAACACCCTGCAATATTGTTATATCAATAGTTCGACAGGTTAGATGTTACTATTAACTAGAACGATCAACTAGATTTAAAATGACTGGTTTATCCAGGCTTCAATTTACTGATTAGGATGCGCTAACTATCTGTGCCTCTCAGACACAATTGGGATAAGTTTTCTTTTATGTAATATTTGTCATTAATAATTTTATAGAAATTGCGTCTATTTTACACAAGAGAAAAGATTTTAATTCTGAATTATTTACTTATATAGCGCAAGTAATAATAATACTGAAATTAGTAACTTTAAAATTGTTAACAAATTTTCAAATAAAAATTCAATATTTTGAATTTTGAAACATCTTGAATTTCTCTGTAGAAGTATAAATAATGCGGTTCAAGAGATATTCTCTTTAAACATTAATCATATCACAGTGTAAATAAAGAACTGTAATTTCATTTAAATGTTTTATTATAATAAAAATATTTTTATTGAAGGTTACTGAACTCGCTTAGGCTATTTAATTTTTAATATATTAAATAAAACCCGAAACATTTAATAAGTTTAGTAGCAAAATTATACAGTTTATGTCGCAAAAATGCGGCTTAACAAACAGTTTTTCTGGAAAAAAGGAAATTAATATCATAAAAATAATTTTATTTACGTCATAAAAAATATGCTTATGAAGTCTGCTTTAATGCATTTAAATCGAATCTTTTCTTTTTTCTTTTATTTGAAAACAAAAAATGTAGTGTAACACTATTAAACTTTATGTAATCCTGAAGGGCATTTGTATGTCTGTCTGTCTGTCTGTCTCTCTCTCACTCTCTCTCTCTCTCTGTGTGTGTGTGTGTGTGCGCGCGCGTGTGTGTGTGGGTCCGCCCCCCTTAGCTGGGAACATGCGTACATGATCGAACATACTGCCCGTCAAAAAATCATATGATTTTTTTTTCTTAAAAATTTATAAATAATAACTAACAACAGTAATAGTAATTATAAAATAAACTAATAAATTTTACTACCGTAATTCATTCAATATCGTAGCAGATCTTAAAACACAACTATTTTCGATACAAATAAATCGATACCGAAGATACTATCGATTATCCATTTAGAATTGTATATATGATTTTTTTTTTGGTCTAGTAGTTACAATTAAATAAATATATAGGCAAAACACGTGGATCAAATCAAATGGTAGACAATAATAAAAATTAGAAGAATTTTGAATCCTATATCCTCCTAGCGATTTATTGATTTTGAAGTCAACTTCTCTTTTGTTATTGAGTCAATGAACGTTAGTTTCGTATTACGTTAGATGTGATTTACTGTTTATTTTTATTGATTTATTGAATATTTTTCTATTTATTTTTAATAATATATTTCAGGAGAAAACATTTGATTAAAATGATGTTTCAAAAAATATAACATTGTATTCAATAATATTTCTTAATTATAAAACGATTTGACATTTTAAAAAAATTATCGAAGTTTTCCTTTAATAATTTTACCCAAATCCATAATTGATCAATTTTTAAAATAGTAAGTGCAGGTAAACACTTTTTTTAACATTGTTAATTTTAAAGTACGGTAAACAAATCATAAATTTAATTATGAAACGGAAGACATACAAATTTAATATCAAGTCTAAAAAAAGACATTTTTTGACAGCCAACTCAAAATTCAAACGTACATCATAATTTAGAGTGACTTGCCTAACTTGGAACGAATATATATATTCATTCTAATACCTTTTTACCGAATTTAAATTACATTTATGTGCTGCTGTGGTACAAACACACATAAATTTCATAGAACTCCAAGCATATAATTCTTCTCTGCTATTCTAACGTGGAATAAATAAATAAATAATAAATTACTATATTGGTACGAATATAGTTTATTCAAGAAAAGCACATATTCAGTACCATATAGTTTTATCGATTTTAATACAATTTAAACACTTTTTTCTTATAAATATTTTTATTAAGAAAAAAAAAATTAAATTGTTTTTCTTAATTAAAAACTAAATACTTAATATTCACCAAAATAAATGCAAAAAAAAAACTGTTGTTTGATCAAAATCAAAAATAATTAGGTAAACATTTATATTCGTGTTTTTATTTTTTTTTATTTTTGTAATGAATGATACATTTTTTACAATAAAAATACGTATTTTTTTATCATGAAAGAATATATAAGCTTCTGTGTATATTTAATGATAAATAAAATATCTATTTTTAAAAAAAATGGATAAAGAACACTTATGCAACTGATTCACTAGGAATAAAAAAAAACTGAACAAAAAAAAATCAAGAGCCTTGCTTAGTTTTCATGATTCCAGTTTGTTTTTTTTCTTTTTCAAATCGATAAGGATATATTTGAAACAACTTACGTAGCTTGTTATTATAACAATATCATGTCTACAAAATAATGATTCTACGAAAGCAGATATTTTAAATATTTTTATTTATTTTTGCTTTTTTCTTTTATTTATAACAACCTGCCGTAGAATTCTATCTTCAGGTTTTTAATACCACTTTTTTTTTTTAAATACAATTTGTAATTGGATGTAAATGTATAAGGTAACCACCAATATTGATATGATACTCTTAAATTTTGATTTCTTCTAAATCACAGTATTTTAGATATATAACCATTCTGCCTCATACAAGTGAAACTGACTAATACATTTTTTAACTATAAATCTTACTTTCTAACCGACATCAAAAAAGAGGAGAGTTTCAATTTGACTCAATTATTTTCTTTAATGTATATTCAGATCTTACTTTTAGGTAGATTTCATAAGAAATTACAGTACCTATTTATTTAATTTTTTTATACACTACCTATTGTAATGGGTACCATGATTCGACGGCAGGAAAATTTTGATATATCTTCGCGTTTCACATCCCCCGGACCTCAAAACCACCGTCAGCTCAAACGTTTTATATAAATTTATATACACGCATATATATATATATATATCTGTTATATACATATATAAGTAGTGATTGATAATCACTTTCATGTGAACAGATAACTGCCGAATTTTGCGCCAGTCACTTTCAAATTGTTCCTTAAAATTATCTCGTCCCAAAATCTCGGCCGAGTTCGTTAACGACCAAAATCGGACCATGTGAATAAAAATGGGGTTTTTTAAAAAAAAAAAATATATATATATATATATATAACATTCTTATTAAGTAAAATATCGAATTTGTTTAAAGTTCCTACTATTCTGTGGATAAGGACCTAAAACTTAAGCAAAGTTCTTTGATATCACCAACCATTGTCCCAGAGGGTGGAAAAAATCGGGTCCCGAAGAGAAAAACATCTCTCTTAATAGGCACAGTATAGAATCGGTGTAAAGTGGTCGTTAGTCTTCTAAACATTACCTAAAACTTTTGTCTGAAACAACTGATACGACCAACTTTGTCAACTTTTGTCTGATACGACCAACCCTTACGGCAAGGGATGACCAAACTCTTGTTGGAATTGTAAGAAGATGGTCTTGTCGCATGCTAAACGGGGGAAACTCTTTCCCACACGCAATCATTGTCGTATTGAGTAAATTTGAAGTTTTTCTTAACTTTAAAGTGGAAATCTTTTTTATCCCCTAATTAGCACCGGTGAAATCTACCTCCGCCTTCCAGCGTGCCGAAAAGGACTTTTATAACTAAAGAATTGATTTGGTTCGACTCTTTTGTATGTATATATATATTAGGGAAAATCTACTCCAATGGTCCCACTGAAATTTTTTCTGGTACAATTTACTTAAGAAAAATTAGATTTTTATTACATAGAAAATTTAAAGTTTTTTATTTTAAAATGTTTAAAAACTCCGTACTCCACACACCTTATTTCATCCTCGGTAGTTGCTTCATTATGTTGTTTATTAGAATGTTTTTCTTATATTCATTAATATCCAAATTAATTGCCTTCTTGTATTGTGAAAACGTTATAATTTACTATAAACATTTTTTATATAGGCCTATAGATAATTAAAAGAAAGATAAAACTAAGCATTTTTAATATGAAAATAAACTTATAAAAAAATTTGTAGATTTAAAAAATTATATAAAATATACAAGAGTAATTTGTTAATAAATTTTAACTGTTGTAATAGCCCAAATTAAAAAAAATAGTAAAAGTTATACAAAAGGCATCAAGATATTTGTTAAACATTACAAATATTTGCGTCTTCATATTGATGAATAAATAAATAATATTTAAATATATGCTCGCGCGTTTGTGTGTGAGTGGTGGTGGTGATGGTGTGTGAGCGTGTACATGCCTTATACATTATTATTATTATACGTAAGCTATATTTATTATACAGATTTAACTAAAGGAAAACAACCCCAGGCATACATAGTTATAATTATTTTATATAATTATAAGAAAAATATTAAAATATTTACAAAAGTATTAACAATAATTAAGTTTTTTAAAATTTATTAGACGTACAAAAAGTAAACACAACAATTTAAAGACATATATTTCTAGATGTAGCACATATTACTAAAAAGAATAGTACAACCACTTAAAAAATATATTTACATAAGGTTTTAATCACAAATGAAACCACAAGCAACCATATTATAATAATAATGCAATTATCCTTTTCATTAAGGTAGTAACAAAATGTTTTAACAGTTGCACACCAAGTAATAGAGAGAAAAAAAGCTGACAGTTACGCAGAAAAAAGTTATTAAGTTATTTAAAATGTGAAGACAGTTATAGAGGATACATATTCATTATTCGGGCTCAATTTTTATTTTTTATTATTATTTATAAACAGAAATATTGAAAGGATTTTTTTTCTTTAATAAAAGTTAAATAATACGCGTAACTTAATAATTTTAGAAATCCAACACCATTACAAAATAATTTTACAAACGGAAATCGACGTACGCTAATGACTAGGTTTTTTATAATGTTTTAATTATTACAATACCTAATGGAGAACACTAGTTTATTTGGCCGATTAAACAGAGACTACTTATAAATAGGGATACACTGTACTACTATTAAATAAAAACTAAATCTTTTTGTTTTTTATGAAAAGTTTAATACTGATTGATAAGTTTTTCTTTAAAAAAAAAAAAAACAAAAAATAATGAATTCTGAATGTTAAAAATTGTATATTGTACACTGAATGTCTCTTGATGTAATTTTACTGCATTATTTATATTGCCTACACATTTTAAAGCTTATAGACTTTTTAAACGTTTATAAAACTTGATTCTTTATGCGTTAAAATTAATACAGTTGGAAAAAAATGTTTGCTGATTTATCTATTTTAAATAATGAAAATAGTAGTTTAAAAAAAAATCACTGCTACAAATGTACAATAAATAATTCATCAAGAAGTAATTTTTAAATTTAAATTAAAAGTTTCTTAATTAAAATAATTTGTTATAATTTCTGCTTAGGAATTCATTTGAAGGAATTCTATTATTACTTAAATAGTCTTACAATGAAAATGTAGTAAGTTTTTCTTATATCACTCCTTTTAGTAATTGTGGATGTAATAAAGCATTACTTGTTTAATAGTCTTAATAGTCCTTGTTTAATAGTATGTACAAAAGATTGTTTGTCCATAGGGGCATGCGGACGTTTATTAACATTTGCGACAACACAGACAAGCGTTCTCAGTTTAGCCGACCTGTATTTCAACAAAGGGTTGTATATATTAATTAATCTGCAGTATATTAACTCTTTTGTACCCAAAATTGTAAATCTAAACTAATGTAATTTCAAATTTGTTTGAAAAACAAATAAAATGTAACGGCATATGACAATAAGTTAGAAGATTATATTATTATATAAAGATCTGGGTAATTATTATAATGAAAATTTGGAAGATATTTAAAAACAACTAAATCTTGTACTACAGAATTATTTCAGATTATCTTTGTTTCTTTACTGACTTAATTACTCTCGATTATAACTACTCTATATTGGATATCACTTGCTTTCCAACTCTGACAAAGAAAATTCATGAGTCTATTTTATAATTTCCTATTCAAAAGAAAAAAAAAATTATACTAATTTACACAAATTCGTACTGTTATGATATTTAACTCACCATATAGTTTAAAAATTGAAAAACCAAAATTTTTCAGATAGCAAAATTCCGTACTACTCCGCGACGGAGATTAGTAAATCTACGAAGTGGCTTCCTTATAATGAATAAGTACCCTATAAATTTCCTACAGTTAATAAATTTATTAGAATATAAGTAAACATAAAAGTGCATGTGCATGCTTAGATGAAATGATATCATTATGTGATATGAAGTTATTTATAATTAAACTTACCCATTTTGTCGAAATTCAAATAATCCTCGACACCTGTAGAGATAATTTTACTCAGCATATATATAAATGTTAGTAAGAAACGCACCCATAAACATTTCATGCAATGCAATTTAGTATATTAACATGCTTTTAATACCACATAAATTTAAAACGCCCATTCAATTAAATCTATCGTGCAATTAAATCTAATAGAACACGTTAGAATTGAATTTAATAATAATATTAATTTAATCGTATAATTTAATAAACAATGTTCTTCATTTGAAAATTAAATACAGGTAGTTTTATCATTACACATTAAAACTAAATAAATGAAGTTTAGGTATACTTTAATTATATTATTTTAAATTGTATTCGTTATTAATTACTTTATTTTTTAAGATAGACTTATCTGATTATATCATAATTTTCATTAAAAAAATGTATACTGATGCCTTAAAATCTATTGATTTATTCATAATGGTAATTATATAGCAACTTAAATTCCAATTTAGTTTTAATTACCAGTTTTTTTTGTTTATTTGTTTCTTATAGACGTTTTCCTGTTGTCCTATATATTTGAACTAGTGCTAAGGAACTTCTTTCCTTCTGTTTATTCTCGGGAACCACCGTAAATTATTACTTCAGAGAATGAATGAGGATAGTATGCATGAATGATGTATACTCTAGGTGAAGAAATGTGTAGTTAATTGAAACCCAACCACCAAAGAACACCGGTATCCACGATCAAGTATTCAAATCCGTATAAAAGTAACTGCCTTTACTAAGAATTGAATCTTAGTGTTTAGCTACTTAGTTCAATTTAACTACTTTAGAAACTTATTTTAATTTGTGTATTTTACAATTTAGTAAAAAGACAGATAAAATACAGTAACACGAAAGAAACTATTAAATCATGAAAGAGATTTTATTAAATTCGTTGAAAGTTATTCAAAAAAATGGTTGAAAAACAAAGTTAATAAATAAATATTAACCAATATAAGAACTTGAGAATTATCACTGATAATAATATAACAATAACGTACGTTTTATACAAAAATACTCAATAACTTTTCTGAAATATTTTTGCTACATTTCATACTTCTAACGGTTCTGCTGAAAATCAACTACTCAAAACATTTAAAAATTTTCTCCAAAACAAGTCATCATTAATGACAGATATATACCTAAGAAATTCATACAGTAATAGGATTTTAGCTAAGGGAAAACGCCGGCCTCCGTGGCATAAGTGTTAGCTTCTCAGCCTTTCATCCGGAGGTCACGGGTTCGAATCCCGGACAGGCATGGCATTTTCACGCACGCTACAAATCGTTCATCTGATTCTTTGAAGCAATAATTAACGGTAGTCCCGGAGGTTAAAAAAAAAGCTAAGGGAAAACAAATTTCTTATTCAAAATAAGTTTTGGATTTGCATAATGTTTAAATCACGTACAAAAAAAAAAGATTAACATAACTTTTACAACTTTCAAAATGATATAGAACTTTTGAGTATATCTTATCATGACTAAGTAATGAAACTTGATAAATATAATTAATATTCTTTTTAATATTTCAAAATATAGTATAATTAACAACCAAACAGTTTCAGGAAAAAGGATTATTTAGATTCTATTCAGATTGGTTGGCGACACTGTATTAGCCAATATATTTTATATAAATTTACTGAATAATTTTATTTATATCAGTCACACAACAATGTCGTGCAGCTATAGTAATTATTTTTTTTTTTGTTGGTGCTATATTTACAATCAGTTTTCTAACAATTAAACTACAAGTAAACTGCACAGAGTAATAATGACGTGAAAGGGAGGCATCCAGTAATACTTTCCAAAACAATATAAAATTTTAGACAAAGTACAGTATAATAAAAAGTATGACGAATAAAAATATAACTAAGCGTAACAAAGTATACACAATTCGACAATTAACTGTTAAGAACAAAAAAGTTAAACGGTAACACAAATTAACATAGGTATAGAGAACAATAAAATTAAATGGTTAATAAAACAAAGCAAGCAACCGAGTATAAAAAAAAATTGTCGCAATTCATAAATGAGAAACAAAAAAGTCAAGTAACAAACACTGATCACGTATAAGAAACAAAGTCGAAACAGCAAAACTAAAACAATTCATAATTTATAAATAACAAAACAAAACAATTCATATTACTAAATTAAAAAAATACTCTTAAATATTATCAGCAATATTTCAGTGAGAAAAGGATGATAATCAACGCGCAACAGTCTCTTTACTTGTCCCACATATTCACAATTAATCAAAAGGTCAACAGACACAAGGTTTTCATGGGGGTTAACCATAAGTACATACTCTGAACGTAGCCGGTGAATTTCTTCACGAATAGATGACATCCCTAGGTAATCGGATAATCGTATATCCTTGTTCTTCGCAAACTATGGCGCCTCCGACATATTCCTCAGCACTTTGTTTTTTGGATGATTTCGATATTGCTGTTGCTTGCCGTACCCAAAGTTGTATCCCGCAAGCCCTTATTGGCTTCAAAAACGCCTTATACAACAGTTTGTTATATAACGATAACACGGATTTTTTTTCTAATAACCAGTTCAACGGTCTAAGCTTAATATTTAATTATTTTCTCTTTTCTCTCACGTGATTTTTCCATGTTAGGCGGGGGTCCAAATGAAGTCCTAGGTAACATCGTTGTTATGAAGGATGTGAACTCTATCTAGGCAGATTCAGCTCTTCATCCCAAATTCGCATGATTCGACTTTACAGTATTAACATGTACCTTCCATTTGATTTGTCATCACTGAGAAGGTCTAACTCCGATTGAAGTTTCTCCAACGCTACTGTTGGGTAATTGTGTCAACCGCGATAATCTTCGAGTTATCAGCAAAGGAGAGTGATATTTTCCGTGGAAGATCAGCAGAGTAGACTGAATGCAAAACCGGACCCAATACTGAACTCTGCAGAACCCCCGATTTCGTATCAAAAAAGCCTGATAATTCTTGACGAAATTTAACCTGTGAGAACCATCCATCAAGATGGTTGTATAATACCAAATAATATGGTTATAGCAGCTCATTTGAAGCTTGTAAAACAGACTAGGCAAGCATAGCTTAACGAAAGCCTATTGGATATCCAAAAATACCCCCGAGCAGTATTCCTTTTTTTCCGAAACAACCGCTGACATCAAATATTCTCTAAATTTGTTCAATACTGCAGTGCCCACTTCGGAAGCCAAACTGGTGGTCAGTAATAATAACCCCTTCTAATAAAATAGATCTAATTCGTCCGAGGAAGGATCTTGAATATCTTAAATCTTAATTAAACAAATTAATTTTTATATTTATTGATTATACAAATAATATTTAAAAGCTCTGTTAAAGACAGCTAATAAAATTTCTTCGGATGAGAAGAAAAGTACATTAATAATCATTAAATTATTAGTCGAGTGATTTTTGGAGTTTTTTGTGTTGGGTAAAAAACAATGTACAAGTTGGCTCATTTAAATTAAATTTCATTATTATTTTCATTAAGTCAAATCAAAGAAATTTCACTTCAAAACAAAACATCGAACATTGAAATATAATACAATTATATTCAAACTGAATAACAATAAACCTATTAATATAATTAAGTAGTACGCGTCAGTAAACTTCTTTCCTCTACGTATCACATAAGACGACTACTCAAAAATTAATGAGTGACTATTAAATAATTAATTTAAATAAAATGTTTAACAAGTTATAATCGTATTAAATTATATTAATAATAAAATATTACGTTTATCTCAGAACGTAAAATTATCTGATTAGTTTGATTGGGCTGCACAACAAAATATGAGAAAGCCATTTATTATAACATATACAATAAGAGAATGCTTTTGTTGTTTACTCTTACTTCACGTTTAACTGCGCGCCATTAAATATTTCATCCATGATTCTTACGTTTATTTGCCAATCCCAGCAAATCAGAAGTTCATGATAAATTAATAGACGAGATCCAGAATACAGCTTGATTATGAAGACTATTTGATTTCTGTCGCCTATTATTTATATATATATATAAAACACTACTGTAAAATACTGAATAAAATAAATTCTATATGAAATTAGCATCATATTAATATTATTATTCAAATCAAGCTACATCAACGGGTATGAATTTTAAACTTAATCACGCTTATTCTATGAAAATATATTGATTTGATTTCATTCCATAATTTCTTTTGTCTTAATCTATGCAATAGCATTTCCTCCCTAAAATTTACCAATAAACTTAGAAGAAAATATAAACAAAAGAACGCTTTTACTGTTGACAATTTTTAATCTTTTGCCAGCATGAAATTCATCAAATAAAAGTATTTTCGATCAATATATAGTAAATAATCATTTCTCGTTATTATCGCTTCGTTTGTACTGTTTAACCACAGACGTTTTTTATTAATCGGCCATTTTATAAGCATACCTATTTCAATCGAAAAAATTATTTTTAATTTTATATTTTAACTCCGTTTTATTGTGGGGGATAACTGAAACGCAAAGTATGTACGCTGGGGATCTCGGCTCATAACGACTCGACGAAGGGCATTGATAGATAGTACTGACAATCTGCGGCTGAATGCAATTTCTGGACTACGACATACATACTAGCCTACAGATGTAATGAAGGTGCCTGACTTATTAGATTTTTACATCATCTCCGAAATTTCTCTTTTTTACACCATTTTGAAAAAAAATTATGATTCCTCATCCGATTATTCATCAGTTCTGCTGACTTTTAGCACGATGCTTATAAAGAAGAAATTCTCAGTACTACATAATAATGACACAGATCGGGTATCATATCGAAGCTGGGTGGAGGACAGGCTGCCTAGAGCAGTTACTTTGAAAGACCCAAATGACATCAATGATGCGATCCAGCGACAGACCTTTACTATGCAGGAGGCAGCCTGGAGTTTGACTCCCGAGAGGAAGCATGGTGGTCGGGAAGGCACAGACTATCCAAGAGAGGTAATGAATCTTATTTCCGCTAAAAGAAGATTTCGTAGATTGCAATTATACAGGAGGACTGAGGATAGGACAGCCATAAATAGGTGTGCTCTTAAGTTATAAAAGCTAATACTATCAAGAAAGTGACGTTCAAACATTACGTGGAAAATTCCCGTGGAAAAATAGGGCTGCTGGGTTTGACATAATAACTCATAAGATGCTGTTTATATTAACATTTTGAGCCATCGAGTACATAATACGACTCTTCAATGACGGATGACGCATTTCCCATCAGAATGGAAGGTGTTACAAATAACGGTGGTCCCAAAACCAGGACACTCTAACATGTTTCAGAGGCTGTCCTCGGACGAATTAAACCTATTTAACTTGAAGGGGTCGTTATTCCTCACCACCAACTTTGTTTCCAGAGTGGAACAAATTAATAGAATCGTTGATGTCATCACCAGTTGTTTGGAAAGGAAGGAATACTGCTCGGCGGCATTTTTAGATATCCAACAGACTTTATATAAGGTATCGTTGCCTGGTCTGTTTTACAAGCTTAAAATATGAGCCTGCCACAAGCACATTATTTAGTATTACACAACTACCTTGATGGACGGTTCTCACAGGTTAAATATGGCCAAGAATTATCAACCATTTTTAATGTGAACTCGGCTGTTCCGCAGGGTTCATTCTTAGGGCCGGATTTGTATTCAATCTATTTTGCTGAACTTCTCTTACGTCCTTTGCTGATGACACGGCGAATATGGCGGTTAACGTTAACCCAACAATAGCGTCGGAGAAACTGCAATCGGAGTTAGAGCTTCTCAGTGAAAGTCTAATCAAATGGAAGGTACATGTTAATACTGCAAAACCGAATCATGTGAAGATTTGCAATGAGTAAGGGAGTCCACCCATGAATCTGCCTAGATTGAGTTCACATCCCTCATTCGGACAACGTACGATACCTAGGACTTCATTCGTGCCACCGCCTAATGTGGAAAAATCATATGAGAGAAAAGAGAAAACAATTAAACATCAAACTTGGACGGTTAAAATGGTTATTAGGAATAAGGGTCGTGTTATCGTTAAATAACATACTGTTGTACAAGGCGTTTTTAAAGTCAATATGGGCATACGGGATACAATTTCGGGGTACGGCAAGCAACACCAATATCGACATCATCCAAACATTCCAGAACAAAGTGCTGTGTTACAGTTTGGAAACGTCATGGTTTGCGAAGAACAGGAAAACCTCGATTACGTAGGATACCATCTTATTCGTGGAGAAATTTACCGGCTAAGTTCAAAATATGTACTTAAGTTTAACACGCACGAAAATCACCTGGCTGTTAACCTTTTGTATAATAGCGAAGATGTGAGACGTCTAAAGAGGCTGCTTATATTCGATCTAGAGGCTGTTGTAAGTTGAATATCATCCTTTTATTATTATTATTTTTTTTTTTTTTATTTGACGAGTGTTAATTTTTTATGTATTCTTTTTCTTATGTATGACTGCTGACAATTTTTTTTATACTCAATTGCTTGTTCTGTTTTGTTAATAATTGTTTTTTATTATTACATTTTTTATTAGTTATATTTTTATTCGTTTTATTTTTATTGTACTATACTCTGTATGAACCATTATATTGGCTTGGGAGATATCACATGTATGCCTGCCTTTAGAGTCATTATTACTGTACAATTTTCTTATACTTTCATTGTTCAGGAAACTGACTGAAAATAAAATAATAAGAAATTTAATTTATAAATATAATATTAGTCTATATTTATTATTTTTAAGTTTTTTTATTAACCATTATTAAAATGGGAGTGAAATGGTATTTAGCAAAAAAGATTGATAACTACCATTAGCTTTTTACTGTAGAAATAAAACTACTCCATTAGAGAAAAAAATAATATTATAACGCTAGTAATTAAAAATATTTATTTATATTATAATAACTAGTGATAAATGCTTTATGTAATAACACAGGTGCTGTTATGAACTACTGCTCACAAGAGACAACACGCCGACTAATCACTTTCTTGCGTCGCTAGATTAATTAATTTAGATTTCTGCTGTAGTTAAACAAGTTTTATTTATAAATTTTAATTCATCCCCGTCGTTATAACTGTTGTTTTCCATTATATACTAATATTTTACTCAGATTATGAAAAAAAATCTTAGTTTTTTAATTTCTCAATAACTGAAATCCCACTGGATCAAAAATGCAAAACTTTTACTGATAAACACTTCATAGTTTATTCTTTAATAATTTATTAGCGGGTAGTACCACAAATGAGTTAATTTCGTGTTGAAAGAAGTCACAAAATGGAAATTTTCTTTTAAAAAAGAAAATATTACTGCATAGTCTGACCACAAATTTCCGACTCTTTTATTGTTTATATGAAGCAAATTATTAATCTTATCGAAAAAAATATACTGCAAACACTGTAAATCTGCATTATTATGCACGTAAAAGGTAAAAAGGTAGGCATTAATGATTTTGTTTATATATATATATATATACACACACGTATTATTAATTTATTATTATACATGCAAACAAAACATTCTTAGAATTCATACTTATTTATTCTACTACAAAGTTAGCATGAAAAACGAATATACCATTGGTTTTTCAATAACTGCAAAACTGACAATAACTGGCTCAAAAAATGTATAACATAACGAATGAATTTAGCGTATCAATTAAATTTTACAACCGCTAATGTTAAAATATCAAATATTTCGTAATTAGTTCCTAGCTATATAACTGTAAAAACCAGAATTAATACAATGTTTATAAACATAAATCGCAGTGATGATATTGTTCCAATTTCACAACTAATGACGCGTGGTGTTTCAGTTACTTATAATAACAAAATAAATTCAACACTTTACTCATCATTTAATATGTCAAACATTAAGTATTATTATATTTGTTAAATATTATCATAGTTAATAAAAACTGCACATAAATTATCTGCAAAGGTTTTCGGGCAATTTTGTTTATGAATACAAATGATGAAATAAATATGTAACAAATTAAAATATCTTAAATTATTAATTAAATATATGTGCAGTTTACATTTAGCAAATATTTATTAATTATAAATAATGAAAATACTGTTAATCCACATATATTTAAAATCGATGGTCTTTTTTAGAAATTAAAAATTAAGTTCCCTTCTTATGACTTCATTATAATTTGATCTTCATTATAAATTTAATCATTTATCATTATTTTCAAAATAAAATTTCATATTGTTTAGCTTTTCTTCACTTGATAAAATCTACTATACACCAAGGGAATACACACATTCCACACTATTTTCTACGCACTAATTACTTTTGATCCAGAGTGGGATAACTCCATCACTACAACGATTGCTGATATTAGAGGTATACCAGTGTCGGATGAATGCCTTTTTTTTTCTAGAATTATCTTTAGAAATACAAAATTATCTTTTCTAGAAATACAAAATTAATTCCTTCCATAGATATAACTTTCTATTAGCCAAGCATTTAAAGAACGGTCGGATAATGATCAACAAGGGGGTCCCCGCACGTCCTGGGTCTTTTGCCAGGTACTACTCTCGGAGGAATACGCTTATTGTGAAGAGGAGGATACCGCAGAACACACGGTATCCATGTCCGATAGGCTCCTACAGCATAGGAAAGCATGCAGGAGAGAATTCGGCGTGATTACCCCAGAAAACATCAATGGACTATGTTACAGAGCAAAAGAGTATAACATTTGATGTCCACGATGTTGGTTAAAATCATCTGAACAAAAATGGCGAAAGAAGCCCAGGTGTGAATAACTCCCTCTGACTCTACCCTGTAATAGGTCCCAGGCCCCAAGCTGTCGCTTAAGCAAAACCAAAAATATACCGCAGCATCCCGATGGAATCGAGGCGTGAGGCCAGTAATGGAACTGTGGATCGAGACAAGACACATGGGGTGCTGTGTGTGATACCGTAAGTTATCTCCGGTACCCCAAATTGTAAAGGGAAAGGGGCTTATTTTGACAGCTCGCATAGAAGAGTTTTACACTACCATGGGGTTCGTGACCGTACGATGCCTGTAAAAGGTTTCTCCTCCTCCGACGACAAAAAAAGGTATTGAAAGAAAAAGCAAGAAAAAAGCATAAATATTTCATGAAAATTAAAATACGTAAAAAATTAAAAACATTTTTCATTACATGAATGTGTAAAAAAAAGCTGGACACGAAATTGATGAACTTTCTAGGACACTTGTAAAATATTTCGTTAATATAATATTATACAAAGTTGATAAATTACACATAACTTTTTTTTCGTATAAGATTGCAATGTGTACATTTATTATTTTTTTTATTACATCATTATTATTTAAAACTAAAATCTGTATGCGTAAATTTTTTTCAGTTCTAACGTCATTTGAGACAACATCTTTCAACTAAAAGTTTATTTAATTTATGTCTGTAAGATCTATGTCTAATGTAGTCGCTATCAAGCAAAATTTGGTTGTTTATTTTAAATTCTTTCCTGAAGTATACAATGAAATAAAAATGACCGATCCTTTGAGTAGAATTTTGGTACATTTCTTATATTAAGGGACCCTATTAGAATTATTAATCTCTATAAGAGATATTAATCTCAAAAAATGGAGAAAATCGGATATTCAACTTATACGTTTGTGAATTATTATGTTTTAATGTTAAAAACCAAATAACATCAACTGATAATTAAATAAACATATAAAAAATATTATAAATTACCGTACAAATTTATTAAGTAGACTATAAATCTTTGTTTTTACAATGTTTAATCTATTTAACTGTAAATTAATAATTCTTAAAAAATCTAAGCTGCTATAAAAAAAAAACACAGTGGGTCAAGAGACGATAAAAAATCTTAACAAGAAATCGTAATTTGTTTGATTACTTCAGGTCACGAAAGTTCCAGCAGTAAATTTATCACCGTTTTTATCGGTATGACGTAAAGAAAAATCATGTTGACATATTTTAAATCTTTTAACAGTATGTACTGTCTAATTCATCTCCTAAAGAAAATATTAATCTGATTTTTTTTTTTTTTTTATGGAGATTTTATTCAAAACGTATTAATAAAAAAATATAAAAATTAAATATAAATACAAATAAAAAATCACTTAGCTTCTCAATAATATAATCAAATTCCTGTACTAAAACTTCGTAGCCAAAAAAAATCACATAAATCGCTTTTTTGTTTCTCATACAAAGAAATTAATAAACATCCTCATGGTGAACACGAAAGATAAACATAACATTCCAACATATATTTCTTTGTTTAATTAGGCCTGTAAGGTGGTTGGAAAAAAAATTAAAAAACATTTTTTTAAGTCATAAATAGAAAAAAATTATAATGGGAAATAAAATAAGATCAATATATATTTAAAAATATTCTTTTTAAATATAATTGTACTTACTTTTTTACATTTTTATATTTTTTTAGTACTAAATAATTTTTTTTACATCTGTAGGTTTTCTTTTTTTTAAAAGAAAAACTTTCAAGTTTATGTTTTTTCCGTTTAGCCTCTGGGAATCACCGTTAGGTATTACTTAGAGGATGAATGTGGATGATATGTATGTGTATAAATAAAGTGTAGTCTTGTACAGTCTCAGGTCGACCATTCCTGAGATGTGTAGTTAATTGAAACCCAACCACCAAAGAACACCGGTATCCACTATCTAGTATTCAAATCCGTATAAAAGTACTTTTATACAGTTACTTTTATACAGATTTAGTAAAAGCAGTTGCCTTTACTAGGATCTGAACGTTGGAACTCTCGACTTCGAACTCTTTGAAAAATTATTTAGTATCAAAAAAATATAAGCAAATAAATACAATTATAATTTAAACAATGATTTGCGAAGAAGCGTTCACCATTAGACTAACCGCGTAGGTTTCAATTTTATCTTATTTTTAGTTCATTTTTTTATATTAGTATTTTATTTTATAAAATTAAAATAATAATTAACACAGAACATCTTAAAATAATTTAAAATAAATGCGCTTTAGACTTACGCCATCTTTAATAGAAAAGTTCAAAAAAGTAATCAAGTATACAGTGCAATTATCAGGATCGTTCGGTAAGATCCCGGCCTGACACCAAAATGGCGGAAGCTTGACAAAATGATTATATATCAAAAAATCCGGTTCTTTAGACTACGTGTTGAGATGTTTCAGATGCGTGTGCCTAGTCGTTTGTTTGTGGCGATCAAGTAAAACTAATCAGTTCTAACATTTTCTGAAAAAGAATGGATAAAACTCAAGTTCGAACTGTTATAAAGTACTTTATTTTACAATGTAGAATAAAATGGCCGCCAAATGGAGGTAGGCGAGCTTGGTAACATTGTTAACATCTCGACAATTAAAATTTAAATGGCTTTTAAGTGTGAAGATTTCACCCAAAAGGTGCCGCGTACCTAAACGTATTTGTCTGTACACTTCTCGAGGGTGTTTAGAATATTTTTAAATGCGATTTCGCTTAGTTTCTTAGATATTTTGTAACAGTAGATAAAATATAGATTCACCATTGCACACTAAAGCTCAATCAGCAATCCAAACAGTGGGTGGGAGCAGTTGAATCTTCACTAAAACAAAGCAAAAATGGTTCCATATTTAGGAAAATTCAATGCTAACTTTTTTTGGGTATCTCATCGTGTGATGATCATAGACTACCTGGAAAAATCTAGGACTATCACCAAGAAGTAAATGTTGGAGCAGAGGAAACGCATGTTTTTCACTACTGAATAACTTCGGTTGTTTTAATTATAGAAAAAAACGTTTTACATTAAATAAATTTATTGCCTTTTTGAAATCAACATACTTAATTAGATTCATAAATTAATGTCAGTAAGATGACGTCCTTCTTGACGAACGAAAATTCGGAGTCTCTCTTCAAAGCTCTGCACGGCTTTCTTCAACGTATCATTCGATGCAGCTTCAATTTCTTGACGAATGGAAATTTTCAGGTCTTCGGTTGTGTGTGGCTTAGTTCACGTACACTCTTGATTTCAGGTAACCGCACAAAAAGAAGTCACAAATCGATATATCAAGTGAGTGTGAGGGTAAAGAAACATGCCGAATCGTGAAATGACATGTCCGAAAACATTTGTTGATCTACTTCAATTAATGCTCTCGCCGAGTAAGCGGTGGTACCATCCCGTTATAAACACGTCTCTCATGTTCACACGATTCCTTTACAGTTCAGGACGAAGGAAGTTGTTTAACATGTCGACATAGCGCGCTGATATCACTGTAACTGCGGTTCCCCCTCTTCAAAAAAGTAAGGACCAACAATCCCCCCAACGTTCGGGACACCGCACCACACTGTTACTTTTAAGCTGTGGAGAGGTTTTTGGCGTATTTCACGTGGGTTCTCTGACGCCCACTATCGATAGTTCTATACATTAACATAGCCATCTCAGATGGCTATGTTATGAATTTTATGTACAGAACTCATCATTATTAGAGCGTTCGAATCTTCCGTAAAAATGGCGTTCATTGTGATACAAAATCCCTTCCAGTTGCTGAACGATCATTATTTTGTATGGGTGAAACTTGAGATCATCGTGTAAGATGCGATTAAGCGAATGAAGTGATACCAGCGCTAAGCCTGTCACTTAGCGGATCGTTTCGGACCAGCATGAACTCCGTGTACGTTTTCCGAAGTTCGGACTGAACGAGGATGGCCAGGTAGTTTTTTCTTCATTACAGAACCAGTACTTCTAAACGTCTCAACCCATTGCAGTATGCTGTTTTAATCTGGAACTGCACCTCAACGTTCGAATTTAAAATTTCAGCGGAAAAGACGTTGAATCGTGACCACAGAGTGATTGTTTCTAAAGACATTGCTCGATAGCAAACACACGATGTTCTACGTCCCAACGTTCCATAGCGAATGAAACTGCGTAGTCCGAGCTGTCCGCCAGAGGTCGCCGAAGGTCAATACCCCCACTAGCCGCTGAGTAGTAGTGGTTTAAAAAACATGCGTTTTCCCTGCTACACCTTTATTTCGCTTCAAAATAAATAAAATTAAATTAAAAGATAAATAATAAAACAATAATGATAGAAATACAAACGGCTGTTTTATTTATTTTTATTTATAAGATTAATAACATTAGTAATTAAAAAAATAGAAAGGCATAACAAAGTCGGAGGTCACAGACGCGATCAGGAAACAACGATCCAATAAAATGAAGAAATACTGGGAAAATCGAAAGGACAGACTAACAGAAATTCAAGAGGAACTGAATATGATTGACTAAAGTGGTCCAATGTGGCATCAAAAGTAAAAAAAAACAAATGTAGTAACGTGTGGTTTTCCATTAAAATTGCGGTATTTTTTGTGTTGCGTTGTTTGTCCTTTTTCAAACATTATTTAGAAGCGTTGAAACATTTTTTTAAATAAGGTAACATCATTTTGTAAATTTTTGAAAATCACTGGGTTAAGTATTAAGAAACTTTGGTGTTTCCTTTGTTCTAATATGAATTTTATATAGTCCACTAAAATTTATTAGGTTAATGCATTTTTGTTTAATCATGTACAAAACACGATTATCAGAATACATTATTCGGCAAAATGATATTTTTTTATTTAAATCTGGAAAGTAACAATTCCGTAGACTGTTTTTTAATATATAATATTTTATTTATATTTTTATAAATATATATATATGTAATTGATTCTGCAACTTAACCTAAATGAAAACAGTAGCATTATAAAAGATTTAGTATTTTAAATATGTACGTTAATAATTATTGGCGTTGCGAAAATTGAGTAAAACAAACTTCAAGACAAATAAGTAAAAATAAAATATTGCAATTATCATATACTAAGTATATTATCAAAAAGGGAAAATAAAAAAAGGAAATATATTTTCAAGGTAGAGTTTTGCTTAATAGAAAAATATTTTATTTTTCTTCATTTTAAATATGTTTTTTTCTTATTTTTATAAGTTTAATGTTAAGAGGTTCTGTATTTTAAAGGTGAAGCAATTCTGAAGAATGTAAATCCCTCGAGGAAATAAAATGCATTTGCTAGAGAGTGAAATCAATTTGAACACCAATACATTCTACACCATTGCAGAGCATCTAAAGCGACTTGAGTAATTCTTTATATTTAAGAAGAAAAAAAGAATAAAATTCCTTGACACTTCAAATATCTGCTCTATACTGTACAGTACACATGTATATAAAATTCTATTTCATTTTACGACAATGATTTACATTACAATATCTTCGATTTAAGTTACTTTAAATGATAAAATGAATTCCTCTCATTTTTACTACTCAGAAACTAAATATTTTACTTTTATGTTAGTATCCACGACAATAAAACTGAAGATTCAATAAATTCTCAAACTTTCAAAACAACTTTTTTTTTTTACAATCATATCATATAGAAGCAGTCTAAATCATTTTAAAAGTACATTTTCTATTTTTTTTTCATAATCTAGAAATCAACAATCTGACTCCAATTAAATTTTCCTATTGGAATCATTACAGGGTTGTTTTTTGTATAAGAATTCAAATTATAAGTAAGAATGTTTTTTTTTTATTCTATTAAAAACGTTACAAGAATAAAAATATGAATTCGTCCGTAATTTTCCCTCAAATAGTTTTCATTTATACCATGATCTCGGATCCCAACGTTCTCCTGATGTTTCTGTATCATTTTCTTATTTATTTTACACTCTGTAAAATATAGCATAAGAAAAAAAATTAAAAAGCCGATTTATTTCTCAATATTTTTTTTACAACCTTTCTTTTTACTTCCTTGTACGAAGTAAAGGAAAAACGCAAAAAAATTTCGTTTTCACATTTTAACGGGAATATCCATCTTGAACATCCCTGAATCCAATTTGGCTAGTTTCGGCGTGACGTCTTTTTTCCTGTTTAGCCCGGAAATTACCGTTCACGTATTATTTCAGAAGATGAATGAGGATATATGAGTTAAAATGAAGTGAAGTCTTATATAGTCTCAGTTTGACGATTCCTGAGATGTGTGGTTAATTGAAACCCAACCACCAAAGAACACCCGGTATCCACGATCTAGTATTCAAATCCGTATAAAAGTAACTGCCTTTACTAGGACTTGGCCGCTGGAACTCTTGACATCCAAATCAACTGATTTAGGAAGACGCGTCACCTCTAAACCAACCCATTGGGTTTCGGCGTAACATATACGTACGTATGCATGCACGTACGAGTATGTATCTCGCATAACTCAAAAACGATTAACCGTAGGTTAAAATTTTGTATTTAGGAGTGCTGTAATATCTAGTTGTGCACCTCCACTCCTTTTGATTGCAATCAACTGAACCAAAAGTGTTCAAAAAAAATCCCAAAATCCAAACAAAATCTGGATTTTAAACTTTTTCTTAACTGCAGTAATAAACCCTTATTGACAGGTATAGAACAATATATCATAATTGGTACTTATTTTCATTGGTTTTAGAGTTAAAATCAAATGAAATATTAATTAATGAAATATCTCAATCTTACAAGAAGAAGGTACATCGATTCATATCCAACTTCATCTCCTTTTTTTAATTTAAATATATTGATTTATTAATAATTATTAACCTCAAAAATTGTAAAACGGTTTTACAATAAATAATAATTCAATAATAACAATAAAAAAAAAAGAAAATATAAAAAATATCAGAAGTTATTAATGAAATAAAATTTTATGCACTTTTCCTTTTAAAACAATGTTTATGTATAATTTAATAGGCGTACAAGGAAGTCATATGGTGTATACGTCAGAGTTTTTTTAGGAATACACGATTATATGAATCATTGTTGTAAAAACTCAGTAAATAGGCTAAGCCACGTTGAATTTTTGAGGAAAGACGTTTACGAAAAATTGGGTCATATTTGTTTAAAAATTATTTTACTAATTTATTTAAGATCTCTAATTAATACTTCTCGTTTATGGTTTATGATAAGGGTAATCTCTTTATCATATTAATTCAGAAACAACACCGTATTTTAAAACTAAATAACTTCCGCAATCCGTTTTTATGTCTAGAATACCAGTTAGACGAAAATCTTCATTCTAATTACCGCGATCCCGAACTATGAGATATTATTGCCTCATAGTAGGGAGAATAGTGTATTTTATGGATTGATATTTTCAATGATTAACTTAAAGGATTTAAAACTAAATATTTCTCTGTAATCCAATGATGGTTTATACGACTCCTCCGTTTTAATTGTTTCATGGTCTTATTCCTGTTATTTAAGCTATTATTTATATTTATTTTTGAACATCTATTAGTGGTCATTTTAACAAATATTCTTTTTTCATTCCTTTTTGCACTAATATTGATTTTATTTCTATTTTTATTCTTTTGCAATTTTTTGGTTGTATTTTTAGTTTAATGGTTAACGTAATAATCATTAGTTCCACTCCACATAATTTTGTTTTTTTCTTTTTTATGTACATTAGAGATTTAAAAATAACAACATAAGTTTTATTGGTTCCGAAATCGCGGAACTGAGCTATTTCAGTGAATCTGCAGAATGATTACACCACAAACCGAGGGAAATTTTCATCTAACTTCAACGTTAAACTCTGTGTCACAATCATTAAATATGTATTAATAGAGAACATAATCGTACAATAGATGCGATAGTGAGGTGATTTCCTTTTCAGACCTCGGCACTTTACAACTGTAAAACTTACTCGCTTCACTTAA
The DNA here is from genome assembly GCF_047948215.1 of Lycorma delicatula. Lineage (NCBI taxonomy): Eukaryota > Metazoa > Arthropoda > Insecta > Hemiptera > Fulgoridae > Lycorma > Lycorma delicatula. Next base: position 86,357,365 of record NC_134459.1, on the reverse strand, counting down.
AGTACATCTACAAATAAAATATATATATATATAAAATAATATTATATATATATATATATATATATATATATATATATATATATATACATATATATGCAGGGAGAGAGAGAGACAGAGAGAGTGCGAGAGAACACGTACGTATGGGAAGAATTTAAAAGTTATATTTATACAGTTTTTATCATTTAAATCCTATCTAAAATAATCTATACATCACGTGACTTCCTTGTACACCTATTAAATTAAATATACACATTTTTTTTAATGAAAAGTACATAAAGTTTTATTTCATTTATAACTTTTAATATATTTTAATTTTTTTTATTGTTATTGAATTATTTATTGCAAAATTTTTTGTACAATAAAAGGTTAATAATTATAATAAATCAATACATTTAAAGTAAAAAGGAGATGAAGCCGGATTTGAACCGATGTGCCTTCCCCTTGTAAGATCAAAATATTTCATTAATTAAAATCTTATTTGTTTTATTTATTTTTTTTTTTTGGTGATAATTCTGGAACCAATGAAAATAAGTACCACATGATAAATCGCTGAAAATCTCTCAATTACTGGCTTATTACTGCAGTTAAAAAAAAGTAAAAAATCCTAATGTTTTGGATTTTGGGCTTTTTTGTACATTTTTAGTTTACTCGACTGCAATCACATGGGGGAGGTGCACAACTAGATGTTACAACAGTCCTAAATCCAAAATTTTAACATCCTACGGCTAATCGTTTTTGAGTTATGAGAGATATATATGTACGTACAGACGTCACGCCGAAACTAGTCAAAATGGATTCAGGGATGGTCAGAATGGGTATTTCCGTTGAAACCTGAAAACCGAAATTTTTAGCGATCGCAATACTTCCTTTACTTTCTACAAGTAAGTAAAATACTAAGACAACGTAAAACCGCACATACGCGCACGCCCACACACACACACACAAATCTAAAAAGTACGGACACATTTAACTTCAAAGTAAATGAGTATCACCGAAATTTAAGATTACATTTTACCCACGTCTTTAGCAGAAATACAAGTTTTAAGAAAATCAAAAAACAAAAAAAGTTTTAACAATATTAAAAAACTGGTACATGACGGTAGTTTCGCCATCAGTATATATATATATAAATATTTTTAAAAATTACAAAAAAAAGGTTATTGACATGTTTGTACAATACATAATCTGCTAGTCATTAATCCATTAATTTGATAGACGTATAATACAATAACTATTAACTACTATAAAAACTATTATAATTATATTAACTACCTGATAGTCAATTATATACAAGTATTTTAATATACTCTAGAAACCGATGATGACAAATCATCATCTACATATCAACATAAATTCCATATTTTTAATTGGAGTAAACTATTTTTTAAACTTATTTTTTTATTATTATTTTTTAACACTTAGAGGCTTAAAATAAAATTTACCAATTGAAAATAAATAAAACCGAAGTAATCTAATGATACAGCTGTGGCTAATGAGGAAAAAATAAGGTAAAAGAAAACAATACTAAATAAACGAGAGAATGTTATTGTTTAGAGACTAAAATTACAAATGATGAAGCAAGTAATATCGATATAAAAATAAAACAGGATCAAGAATAAGAATAGTTTTCATGGAAACAGAAATTAACTAGCAACAATTATACATCTAAGGTTTAGAAAATAATTCTTCAAAATAATTATGAGAATGTAATACTTTATAGTAATGAAATATGGTCAAAAGGCAAAACGAAAGGAGAACTCTGAAATTAGGTGTTACAGAAGGGTAGTTGAAAATTAGTTTTATCCATAAAATTACAAATGAAAATCTTAAGAAGGGTAAGAGGGAAGTGATATCTGTACAGAAATCTCGTAAAAAGCATACTAGGTTGTTATTAAAACTTCCATCGTTATTTAATTTGACAGAGAGAAGGAAAGGAAAATAAATATTAGAATAAATAAAATAGATAATTGAAGATGTAGGGTGTAGAAAATAAATACTCGTATTTTGGGAATAAAACGCCTGTTAGCGAAAAATATAAATGTACAGAGAATAATGTCAAACCAGTCTACTGACTATCGACTCAAAAATAAATAATTATATCAGAAAAATACTGTATAAACAGAATTCCTTAGTTTACATCACAATAGGCAAGCAGCTGCACTGCAAAGTAATCACTTACTTTATTCTTCAGAATATAATAATATAGATAAAAATAACGTAAAATAGCGGGACAACTAAATAAAATAAGACATGCACAAATAAAAAAAAAATAATTACCAGAATATTTTTCTATCTTTATTTACTTACTGTAATTTTTAATTATATTTTGTAAAATAATTTATTATGAAATACGCACAGTAGGTATAATAAATTATAATCTGCATGGAATATTAATTTAAAAACATAATACATATTTTTCTTGGCAAAATACATTGAAATATGTTTAAAGAATATAATTCATCTAAAAACTCTTGATAAATAAAAGAAGTTTTGGTAAGTATTAACTTTTTTAAAATGTAAATTATACATATATTTTTATTCCAACCTCCGTAGTTGAACTCATAAGCCAGTCTGCATTTCGTGCGAACGTTCGGGTTCAAATCCCGTTCAGGTAAGGCATCCTATCATACGCTACCAATTTCCGCCGAGCTAATGACCATATCTATTTATTCCCGCTCTTTCAAAAAAAAAAAAGAAATCTAATTTTTAAATCATACCATATTCAGAGTACAAACTGAAAATCTTTAATTGTTAATTATGTGCGGATGGATATTGATAATAGTTTAATCTGTACAGCTATATAAACTTTCATTATAAATACAAGTTATGTTTGTTAGCAACACTAATTTAAAAATAATTATCGGAGCATGATATTGTAATTATTTTAAAATATCCTTAGGGATTTATTTTTAGATGATAGTCACACGGGTATGAATTTAAATTATACTATTTAACATAAATAAACAAGACATACGATATTTTATTATTTTAATTTACTGTGTAATATTTTGAAGTGTACAACTGAAATTTATTGAATATTACTTTCCAGGCTACGGGAAATGTAAAAGCTTTACCTTTTTTTACTATTTTAGTAAAATAAGTATAAATATTTTTATTAAATTTTAAAATAAAAACGTTAAGATAAAAATTTCACTTATCTGTACAAATAACCGAATTAATTAATCACCAATTAATATAAAATTTATAAAAAGTTTTTTTTAGTAATAAAACAGTTTTTTTGTAAGAAAAAACTATTATTCCTTAAAACACCAAAACGTTAGCTTAATAAGGAGAAAATGTTTTTTTAAATTAAATTTATGAATTAAATTTAAATTTTATAATTCTATCAAAATAAATTAAATAAAAATATTAGCATATAGTAAGTGAAATTAAACTATATTTAATTTACGTACTAAATTAAATATATCATCTTGACAAGAGAAAATTGTAATTTAAGTCAAGTAAACAAATTACCAGAAATAATTTAAATAAAGATGCTTAAAAATAAATCCACTTGGAATGGTCTTTTTACGACTATGAATTTGTAAGTGAGGTTACATGAAAGTGTCCTATTTGAGGAGTTACATTAGCTTAGAATCATTATAAAAATATTATTTCTGTTTCCACCATTAGTAATCATGTTGTATTTACAGTTGCTTTAAAATTTAACTAAATGACTTATGATTTTATTATTTACAATTTTAGATATCTAGTAAAATATTTAATTGTTTTTCAGTATTTCCTAATTTAAGAGAAATAGTATTTTAATTACTGCAAAAATTACATATTAATTGATAATATTTTCTTCCAATATTAATTATTTACGGTGTATTTTACCATCTTGTGTATTTTAAATAGCAGAAACTTGAAGGTGCATTTTATGATAGGGGTATTTTTTACGTTTGATTTATAAAAACAGTTTGCTTATTTTTAAAGCACCAGCCCTGTCAGAGTAGAATAACTCTTGACAGGATTTCATATGACGCCACAAATCCTTTACGTGATCGTATTTCATCCGTGCATCTCAAACCCACTGGTTAACCAATCGCTAAGTTAATCCAATACTTTAAAAGTCTCAACGTATCAAGAGAATGAAATAAAGCAGATTATGGTATATAGAATTCATGGCCGATATTTTCTGAGTGAATGATAACACATATTTATTATTTCCGATTTAGAAATAAGTGACTGTAGATCATATTAATCCCATTAATACTAATGACTACACAGGTAATATTTTCACAAGAATTCTGAAATTGGTTGCGAGCAGGCGAGCCTTCCGAAACACTAGCTTTTTTGGTATTTTTGGAAAAATGAATCAGCCACAACTAACTAGTTTTGCAGTTTTTGTCACTAAAGGTTCGTCAACGTGGTATATTTCATTGTTCAGTGTGGTTGCGGATGTTTTAGCTCGAAGAGAGAGAGAGTGAAAAATTTAAAACGAGATTCAAATTGTCCACCATGTAATGACATAATATGCTTTAATTTTTAATAAGGCTAAACATTTAGTAAGATAGAGTTATTTTGGAATCAAACTACATTTTCAACGGGTTTTTTTTATAAAATATTTGGAAAATTGAAAAAAATTAAAATTTGATAATTTATAAAATTGAAAAAAGCGTAAAAAAAAATGAAACGTCTAGTAACCAATGAAATTACGATGAAGAAAGATTAGAAAAAATGTACTTTCTTATAAACTGGTAAACTGTTTAAAACTACACATTTATTAATATAATGGAATTTATAATACTTAAAAAATAAAGGTAGATCTCAATTATTTTTCATAACAAACTTATATATATATATATATATATATATAAGTAAAGAGAAATTATTGCAAATAAAAATTCGTACAGGAAATTTCTTACAAAAAATATCGTGTATAAAAACGCGTCTACAAAACAAAAAACACTCATTTTGAATAAAAGAATTGCAGATCTTTATAATACTTTTTTTTACTACCTAATATTATAAATTTCCCATATTACAGATAATAACAATTTCAATATGACGTGATATCAGTTTGAATTTTACATAAATTTGTGTTTTGACAAAGTAAATGATTATGATGAACTTGCACTAATAGTACAAATTTATCTATTTGTTATTGGGTTTATTTTTCGTTAAATTTATGTTTAAAATGTCAATTCTATTACAAATCAGTTCAATTAAAACGTTGTAGTAAGTTTCATAACTGTAAAATATTAATATACAATTTTTGTACATTTATAGATTCATCTATTGTCAAAAAATAATAATTAAAGCCATTCATTGAAAGCAGATTACCATCCAACAATTCACAATGAAATTGATTTTTCTTTACATAAAAATGTACGAAAATGTATAATCTATTTTTTCAAATACTTTTTAAAATCCAAATTACACATGTTCTAAGAGGAAGTTTCCAACTTGCTTGGAACTGCTACAAAATTGAAATAAGTTGAGATTCCAAAAGGTGGAACTGCAAGTATTTATTTAAATAAAGATGTTTTAACAACGTGCATATAAACAATAAAAAAATACTTATAAAAGTATAATAATTTACTAAGGATTTGGCACCGCTGGTATTAATGCAATTGTATAAAATAAAGTTCTACTTACCAACACTTTTAAAAGTATATATATATATATATATATATATATCCAAGTTCTTTCGGAGCCGTTACTCCATCATCAGGGATTTCCTAAAAGATGTTAATTCAAACTCAAACGTATTTAAATTAAAATTGTTAAGATCATAATAATCGGTGATCAAGAAATAAAATTAAATTGTACGTCAATAAGACCGTAACATAATGTTCGTAAGATGTTTGCGACTATTATGGTATTGTATGTGCATAATATTCACAAACATCTGACAAACGTGACACGTTACGGTCTTATTAACGTATAATTTAATTTTATTTCTTGACGACCGACTACTATGAACGTAACAATTTTAATTTAAATACAATTATACATTTGAATTTGAATTAACATCTTTTGGGAAATCCCGTTGATGGAATAATGGCTCCGAAAGTACTCGAATATATACTTTTAAAATTGTTGGTAAGTGAAACTTTATACAAATAAACTCTAATAATTTAATGGATTAATCAGGTTTTACTCAGATTTTAAGTATGTAAAAGAAACTGAATCCCTACTTACATATATCTTTTTCAGTGAAATTATCAAATCTTTTAGAAAGGTAATTATAAAATAAAATACAATATAAATATATTAAAAGTGAGTTTTAACAGTAATTCTTAAATGTATTAAAAACGTAATAATTCATACAACATACACGACGTCTTTAATTTACACCACTGGTTAAAAGTACGTTGTTACAAACAATTTCGAATTATGACAAAACATGTAAGATCAGCTTAAAGAGTTCAATTATTTTGTAAATTTTGAAAAACCTAAAATATATACTAGCGGTCAACATAGCAGATAAATGTAGTAAGACAAACTTCGAAAAATATGTTTATTTTTTTAATTATTACAGTTGGCTAGAAAACATCTGATTCATGTTGAAGATTATATTAATCTTTTTCTTCTTTTTCCTATTCAGCCTCCGGGAATTACCATTCAGTTATAACATCAAGGATGAATGAGGATATGTATGAGTTAAAATGAAGTGTAGTCGAGTACAGTCTCAGCTCGGCCATTCCTGAGCTGGGTGTATAATTGAAACCAAACCACCAAAGAACACCATCTCAATTCCCCCCCGAGGGGAGAAGATCCCAGCCACGTAGCATGCCAGGTCGCTACATACACCAGCCCCTCCGTTCCTTGCCAGCAGTGGCTTTAACGGAGAAACCAAAGAACACCAGTATCGACGACCTAGTATTCAAATCCGTATAAAAGTAACTGCCTTTACTAGGAATTGAACGCTGGAACTCTTGACTTCCAAATCAGCTGATTTGAGAAGATGCATTCACCACTAGATCAACCCGGTGGGTAGATTTTATATATATATATATTTTTTTTTTTTTTTTTTTTTTGTTTAACCTCCTGGTCTACCGTTAAGTATTGCTTCAGAAGATGTGATGAATGATTTGTAGCGTGTGTGAAAATCCCATCCTGACCGGGATTCGAACCCGGGACCTCCGGATGAAAGACCGAGACGCTACTATCGTGCCACGGAGGTCAGCGGGGATAGACTATATTAATCTAGTCAAACTTTACTAACTTTGACAAGCAAGCGTAGGTTAAGTATGGTTAGATTATATTTAATATATAACTTTATCACATAAAAAAACTCAAATACGTTTACACAGTTTAGGGTTTTATTCGTATCACTTTATTTATATTCTCAACCTAACAGTCGCAGCGCGCGGTGTTAGAATAGCCTCCGTTTAATCAGAAAGTACCGTTTTTTCTTCTACGGGAAACAAATAATGAGAAAATTCCCATAAAAAAATAAATATTTATGTAAAATTTATAGCTCGATTAATAAACACACTGAATTAAAAATAAATTATAGAATTTTTAAAACTGTGTAAGATGTAGATGTTACTTACAACCTGCTACAAACTCCATGAGTAATGAAAGTATGCGGAAAATTAAAGATAATTAAAAGAAATAAAAAGTAAGATAATATAGTTTTAAACAGTCCAACTATAAAATGGTAGAGGGTTATTAATAACTGTAGCCAGTATTATTTCTTAAATAGAGAGGAACAATTAAGGCTATGTTTTGCTGTAAAAAGCATATGTTTGTAAAAGCGTGAAAATAACGTAAACAAATGACGTGAGGAAGAAGAAAGGCCACAACTGAATACTATTCGTGACGGAAGAATAATCCGTTACTCGGGTTATTGGTTAAACGAGTTGAATTGATAACCGCTATCAAACCGTCTGACGCAAATTCTGAGAAAAACTAAGTGTAAAGATAACATAACCAGCAATTCAATATGTCATTATATAGCTCCAGACAATAAGCCACAGTCTACTTTTTTCCTGTTTAGCCTCCGGTAATCACCGTCTGGTATTACTTCAGAGGATGAATGAAGACGATATGTATAAGTGCAAGTGAAGTGTAGTCTTATACAGACACAGGTCGACCATTTCTAAGATGTGTGGTTAAGTGAAACCCAACCACCGAGGAACACCGGTATCCATGATCTAACACTGAAATCCGTATAAAAGTAACTGCCTTTACTAGTATTTGAACGTTGGAACTCTCGATTTCAAAATCAGCTGTTTTGCGAAGTCGCGTTGATCACTAACCAACGTGATGGGCGAGTCACAGTCTACTAAGAGTGCTAAAAGTGAATAAAAACTAAAATCAACACAATAAATGATTTGTTGATGCCTGATACATGAATTAATCCGAAAACTAAGTAAAGTTAATAATAAATTCGGATTTCTTATAAGAACAATTTCGTATCTTCTTGAATATTACTTTGTACTAATTATTATTTTCGTCAATATATGAAAAAGATTCCAAAAATGATTTTGGAATATTTATTTCTTGACGACCGACTACTATGAATGAAACAATTTTAATTTAAATACAATTATACATTTGAATTAACATCTTTTGGGAAATCCCTGATGATGGAGTAACGGCTCTGAAAGTACTCGGATATATATGTAGATTATAAAAAATAATATATGTAGATTATTAAAAAAATATACATAAAAATAAAAAATACAGATTTAAATACTTTTTATTTTTCAAAGTTTAAAAAGTAGTATAAATTCTCTAAAGCTGTACCAAATTTTCCGTCTGCAATATTATCTACTGAAATCTAACAGTAAAAAATGTAAAACGTTACGAATTATAATAATATGATGGAGAATTCAAAAATAATAAACAGAGGGAGCGATTAATTTCTGCTCAACAAATGGAAATGTACTTTGAATGCTCTCATACGGATGAAAAACTACAGAATAAATATGAAAATATTAGACTGCTTATATTATCTGTATACATAAAGAATTACAATCAAAAGTTTTTGCATGAATTACAATCAAAAGTTTTTGCATTAGAGTGTTTTTTACATTCAAAGTTATCTCATTTATGCAAAAAATTAAAAAAAAGAAAAAACATTATAAAATTACATTTTAAAGCGAAATTTATATTAAAAAATATATGATTCGATTTATATGATTTAATTCGAATTCTTTTGATTTTTTCTTCTTAACTTCCAAACTCCTTTTAAATTTCATTTCAGCAATAAAGAAAAAAGTTGTTAAATAAAAGAAATACGTTTTAAATTACGAAAAATCTTACTTATTGACATAAAATGCATGTTTTAAAAGAAATAATTTAAGAATTAATTTATTAAGATATTTTACTCTTTTAAATTATACAAGGTTTTTCAAATGCTGCACAATATTTAAGAACAATTCAAATGTTTTTCTTTCTTTTTAATTACTCTCTTATCTGTTTTATTTATGTGTAGATTTAAAACCCATAAAAATACACTTATTAATTTGAAATAAAAAATTAATTAAATGATATGAGATTAAATATTTTTTGCTAACGAAAAAAAGTTTTTTTCAATGAATTAGATTATCAGAAGCAAATGTAAAATAATTTTTTACCGCGTTACTTTTGATTCCGATAATTTTAATTCATGAAAGAAAGATTTTTTTCGCAAAAAAGACTTTTTAAAACTCATATACTATTAACTTTTTAACGGATTTCAAAAAAGAAGGAGGTTATCAATTCCACTGCATTTTTTACTTCCTTGTACAAAGTAAAGGAAGTATTGTAATCGCGAAAAATTTTGGTTTTCTGATTTCAACGGAAACATCCATTTGATCATCCTGAATCCATTTTGACAAGTTTCGGCTTGAAGTCTGTATGTACGTACGTATGTATGTACCTCGCATAACTCAAAAATGATTAGCTGCACAATGTTGAAATTTTTTATTTAGGACAGATGTAACACCTAGTTGATTGAGCCTGGTCTTTTGATTGCAATCGACTGGACCAAAAGTATCCAAAAAGAACCAAAATCCTAAAAATTTGGATTTTGGCCTCTTTCTTAACTGCAGTAATAAACCCTCGTTGAGAGATTTTCAACGATATGATAAATCAAAGTGGTACTTATTTTCATTGGTGCCAGAGTTATAGCTCAAAAAGTTTAATTAATGAAATATTTGGATCTTACAAGGGGAAGGCACATCGGTTCGAATCCTGCTCCATTCCTTTTTTTTTAAATTAAATATATTGATTTATTAGTAATTATTTACCTCTGATTGTAAAAAAAGATTTTACAATAAAAAAAAAAATAAAAAAAATATAATAAAAAATATAAATATATAAAACATATATGTAATTTAATAGGCGTACAAGGAAGTCATGTGGTGTCCACATCAGATTTTTTTGTTGTATGTTACGCAATATCTCCGACGTTAGTAAACCGATTTTGATTTTTTTTTTTTATTCGAAAGAGTACACTTTCGGAATTGTCCCATATAAATTTCAATCACATCCCATCATAATCTTAGGAAAAATGCAAAAAAAACTGAACGGATAGACACACTTAGCCGCTAACCGCTCGCACCAGTACCGAGTTGCTCTGCTCCCTGCATGACTAGGATATTAATAACCGTCTACATTATCGTCGTTTAGTCTCCGTGGTAATATTCATAGCATTTCTTTCTCTAATTTTCTTCCTTTTTCCCTTGGCTACTTTCCTCTAAACTCCACACAACATTTATAAAAATGATGAAAAAGTGTATTAAAAAATTATAATTGCAAAATTATAATATAAATATTTATATTTATATTATACAAAAATAATTCTAAATGTGCACTGTTAAATAAATAGTCATACAACAATCTCCCAATAGCCATCACTATGTATGAACCAAATTAAATATTACGAGTATAATGTTGAAATAAATAATATTCTACAGTTATTATAAACACTTTTTAACCGGGTGCTCTCAAAACTTGTCCAAATGTCTACTCGCAATAATGAAACTTATAAAATGAATAAATTACGCAACATCATCATTTCTGTGAGAGCTTTCTCATCATTTAGTCTATTTAATAACTTATTTGGGTCCAAATCAGACAAGGCAATTCTCTTAAAATTTTTAATTCAACTAAAAGGGACATAAATCTCTTGGCAAAATTGTTCTTGCCGAGGTCTATAACTGCCCTGTCAAGAGCTGTACGTAACAGTTTGTGAACAGTCACCAACCCAGCTTAGTATTAGAGGTAGCATTCTGCGTTAGAGGTCTCTGTATCCCTTTCTTACTTGGAATGTTGTACAAACTGGTGAAATGGCTACGTATCCATCAACATCTTTCATTTTAAGACCAATAGTCTCACCATCAAATTTTATGAGTACAGCTTCCGGTAATTCTTTTTCCTCGTATACAAGCCTAGGCGGTGTGAACGTTGCTCTTGCGTTTCGTTTGACATACGTTTGTGTATTAAACTGACACGATGAGCATGACTCTATAAACTTTTATTCCGTAAGAATCGACTGTTGTAGGTTCTCATTTGTGAGAGTTTATATTCTCACTGTTGAGAAGTCTCTGCGGAAATATTAATGGCATTTCTTTCTTCATTTTTCCTTAAAAATAAATCATATAGATCATTCCTTTCTTGGCAACTTTTCTTTAAACGTCGCTGTCTCATTTGAGCTGCGCGTTTAGTAGGCCTTCCCATATTTTAATTATGTAATGTAATAATATATATATTATTAAATTATTGGTAAATATAACATATTTTAATTATGTAATGTAATAATATATATATATTATTAAATTATTGGTAAATATAACATATTAAATATTATGTAATATATAAATTTATATAAGCTTGATACCACTAAAAATTGTGAAATAAAATAATTTATAAAAAATAAAAATAAAAAGCGACTACAAAAAATAATAGTACTAAAAAGTTACAAATAATTATATTTTTGTTTATTAACTTAAGTAAAAGTATTTACAACAAACTACTATTTTTGATGTCGATGCCAGCCAACAGAAGTTAAACAAAAAAAAAAGATATATGATCTATATAATACGAATTCTACATCAAACAATGCAAAATTGGTAATAGAAGTTTTACTAAAATAAAATGAGATCTACAAAAATATAATACAATAAAATGCGACATATAAAACTATTATATAAGAATACTCTTTATAGATGTTTAGGTACATATATTATCACAAAGTACATATGCCTTAACAAACTCAAGATCGTGAGACGCTCTCTCTTATATGGTCTTGAGATCCCATTTTACATGTGGCAATCCCGTTTAGTCGCCTAGTGGTCGATTAAGGTAGTAACGTTAAGTTTAATTCGTGAAAATAAAAGTTACGACCTAAAATCAAAAACTGCTTTTACTTTAGTTAATAAATAAAAATATAATTATCTGTAACTTTATAGTTCTAATTTTTTGGTAAAACTAAGTCAGTTTAATTAAGTCGGGTCTAAAACTAAGTCGGTTTTTATTTTCACTTTTTATACATTATTTTATTATTTCAAATTAAATAATAATTTTACTTTTAAAAACACAAAAATGTTGAATTTGTTTCTCATTCCTTTAATTTCTAAAACTTAGAACTCGCCGTTTTAGTTTCATTTCGGCATCGTCAAAAATTACCAAAACATCTTTTATTCATCCTTTCCGAAATAAAAAAAATAAATAAATTTCATGTGGACACCACATGATTTCCTTGTACGCTTATGAAATTACATATACATATTTTTTGCTGCACTTCATTAAAACTTATTTCGTTTGAAAGTGAGATACGATCCCGATCCTCTAATTTTTAATAAAGTGGACAGTTACACAATTGCTGAAATATTAGTTTTAATTAACATCAAATACTTTTATGCAATTATTAATTCCAACAATCTTACATGAAATATTGGGATAGAGTAAAAGTCCATTTATTACTCGTAGTACTAAATCAGCATTGTTTGTATCTTCATGAGTTGCTGATTAACAAAAGTTTTAGATTTCTGGGGTGTCGTATATACAAAAGTTAATAATAATTAAACTATTCCGTTTAGTGAACTCCTGCATACAAATGTTAATTTCGACCTAACGGTGTAATATATTCATTTTTTATTAATGTATTATTTTTATTATTTTAATGTTGTATATTTTGTACTGGTGAATAATGAAAAATGAAAAAGAAATAATCATACAGGAAAAATAAAGATAACATGAAGAAATATATCTCAAAAACACAAGAAGATGAATATGAAGGGGAGGAAAATGTTAAGAACAAGTGAAGAATAAAAAAATTAAGAGATGATAAATATAAAGAGAAAGAAAATGTTAAAACCAAAGAAAGAATAAAAATATTAATAGAAGATGATAAATATAAAGAGGAAGAAAACGTAAAGAACAAAGGAAGAATAACAAAATTAAGAGAGGATGATGAATACAAAGAGAGAAAATTTGAAAACTAAAGAACGTGCACACAAACTAAGATCAGAAGAATTATATCCAACAAAAGAGCGATTAAATGATTGGCAACAAAAAACAAATAAACGAAATGATGATCAACTCCGACTTAGAAAGATTATTGTCCGACAATATCAGAGGAGTAATGTATTAAAAGATAAGAATCTTTTACAATTTATTAAAGATCGGGCACGCATATCTCAGTGTATATGTTGTTCTTGTGATGGTCTATTTTTCAGTCACTATGTAGTAAACTTTAACGTAGATAAAATTAACAGAAATTCCAGAATAATTAAATTAAAGTAGAAAATCAAAAAATAACACGATTCTAAATTATAATTTTCAATTAATATTAAATAATCAGATGTTTCACCAAATCTATTACAAATACACATATATAATAATGCCTATTAAATTTAATTAACACATTTTTAAAAGTACATAAAATTTTATTTCACTAATAATTTTTTTCATGTTTTTTTAATTATCTTTGAATTATATTGTTTATTGCAACGTTTTTACAATCACGTTTTAATAATTATTAAATCAATATATTTAAATTTAAATAAAAGAGAAGTTAAAAAAACAAACGCAGATGAAGTCTGATTAGAACCGATGTACCTTCTCTTTAAGATCCAAATGTTTCATTAGTTAAAATTTTATTTTTAACTTCGATTGCAATCAGAAATGGAGATGCACAACTAGATGTTACACCAGTTCTAAATCTATAATTTCAAGATCCTACGGCTAATCGTTTTTGAGTTATATACGCACATACATTCGTACGTACAGATGTCACGCGCCAAAACTAGTCAAAATGGATTCAGGGATGATCAAAATGGATATTTCCGTTGTAATTTGAAAACCGAAAGGTTTCGCAATCACAGTACCTCCTTTACTTTGTACAAGGACGTGAAAAACAGTTAAAAAAAAGCAAAAAAGGAGATGAAATCTGAAGACCGAAATTTTTCGCGATCACAATATTTCCTTTACTTCATACAAGGAAGTTAAAAAAGGAGTAAAATGACGTAAAATAATTATCCCTAGTTTTTTACTATTAAAAAAGCATGAAAGAAGAAAATGAAAAATCTCAACGCGTCAAAAAAGAAAAACTAAAATATGATGTTGTAGAACCATGTAAGATATTACGCTAAATATTTAAAAGAAATTTAACGCGATAAGAAATTTATTTTTAGTAATAATTAGGAAACATTTTAGATAAACTTACAACAATTAATACCAAAAATATTTCAAAATATAGTAATATACTGTACATTGTATTGTTAATACAATTTAAGTTATTAAACGAAAACTATCAACATAATTGTCGCATGCAATAAAAAGATGTATTAATAAATAAAAAATTAAATGTTCACTTACTCCGTGCATGATGGGAAACGCGAACAAGAAGCTCCTTAAATTCTTCAGATGTAGTCGTATCTATGAAGCTCCGATGAAATGTTTCTGAACTAAGTTTGCTGAACAATTTAGCGAGGGCGAAATGACATTTTGACATCCCTTTGTGTGAGTTCATCGGATAGTTGTGGTAAAGTAATCCAGCGACAGACCATCCGAAAGTATGAAGAATGGCTTTAACTGTTTCGCTGACGAGACTATAACTTCCCATCATTCGTGTAAGTGTTGAAAATTCTGATTTGATGCTGAAGTAATCGGGATGAGCAGTTGTTGCCAACATTGGTTTTTCCCATCTGGCCGCGTATCGACCAACAGGTGCTATAACGTATTCACACATCGGGCCCAGGAACACATCTGTATATAAACTCATACTATTTACTATAGAGTTCTAAAAAAAAATCTTATTATCATTAAATTAACAAAAATAATTCTATTAATAATATAATATTCTTTATAAGATTAAAATATTCTTAAAATAAATCCTATTTATAAATAACGACTAAACTAGCTGTACTATGAATTTCTTTTTTCCTAAGATAAATGTATATTTTAAAAAAACCAGCAGAGGGAAATTTTTATAGTGAAGTCCTACATAAAGAATATTTCGTTCGTTTGACCTTCTGACTGTGAGATGATCACATGATAACGATTATTTTAGTATTCTGGGGCGTTTGAAACCTAACCAAAACTCCCACAAAAACTCAATTCCTAGCAGCACGAAATCAGGAATTAGATGATGAGTGAGTGAAAAGAAAGTTATTGTTCTACATAAATATACACACGTAATAATTTTTTTGTACGGGAATACAAGTAATAGAAAGGGTTTAAAAAACATGTTTCGTAAAATAAAATTCAACGAAAATTTATTTTAATATCAATATTTACAGGATTGGTAAGTAAATCAAGAATACATAACTTTCGATGACTAATTTAAATGTGATAAGTTTTTTTATAAAACAACGCCAGTATTTTATCACGATAAAATAACAAAAAAAAAAAAATTTAAATGAGAATACAGTTTTGGAATTAACGGTTCATTTTGGAATCCAAGACTGATATAATTTATGAAAATTATAATTGTGAGGAAAATTTCTAACACCTAAAGAAAAGCGTATGTATAGAAAATAAATAAATTTAAAAAAAGTAGAAATACAGAATAAATAGAAAATCTGTTGTTAAATTTTATAACAAGACAACTAATATAGACTCTATGATCTAATGAAGATATTATTAATACAATTATAATTATTAGAAGAATCCCGGATAAAAAAAGTTTAAGTTTGAGAAATAAGTTATTAAAGCTAAGAATATCTGCTTGGAGTAATAAAGTTAAAATCTACAGTGGCTTTGAACTTGTACAGTCGTTGAATTTCAATTATTGTCTTTATCTGGATCTAATAATACTCCCTATACATTACTTCATAAGCAAATGTGTCAAAGAATTAATATTCAGTCTGCATATACATGGGCTTGTCTTTCTGGTGAACAGCGGTACATTCTTTTTAGCAAAGAAAGGAACTAATTCAGTCCTCACTTTCTCTAGTAAACCTGGCATGGAATGCTTCAAATTTATATGAGTGACCCTTCTATATTTTGAAGTAATTTATCCCTAATGCCAAGTAAATTATAACTTTTTAGTTATTACATCTGACAGAGAAAGAATGTGTGAAGATGAGGTATAACATAATGATACGAATTAGAACGTCAAGTATCATCCGGAAATAGACACTAATAGTGTGTCGATAAATCCATATATCTTCTGAACTACCAGAAATTAGATATATCCAGTATTTATTGAATATTTATAAAATGAGTTAATGTCTAATAGAATTTTGATTTTCTAATTCAAAATAAAAGTTTTTTGAAATGAATCAGATATAACATTTTACAAATAACCGAAAAAGAATAATAATCAATAATACGATAAAAGAAATACGTAAAAATGATGCTTTAAATTTATTGTTTATGATGATGGAAATTTATTCAAGAATATTTTAATAACTCCATAAAGAATAAAATTACGAAGGAACAATGATTAAAATCTTTAAAATAAAAAGAGAATTATTTTATTTCATTCATAAAAGAAAAGGAAAGAAAGAAAGCAATTTCTTTATTTTATAATATTTAAGTAGCTAGGAAAAAAAAAGAAGATTGAGTTATAGTACATTACTTTACAAAGAAGAAAGGTCAATCACAAAGTTTAAAAAACTTATAAATATAGATCATGATGTAAATGTAGAAGATAAAATAAATAATGTAGAAATAGCATTATTTAATGAATAAGTTTACCACATTAAAACTACCATTACTATTTTTGGAGTGAATTTAGAATGGATAATGAATAGCCAATGCATTAGGATAAGCAATGCATACCAATGCAATAACCAATGCATACGATAAGGTACATCTGTCTAGTATTTATATCTTCTACTAGTTGTGAGTCATAATTCTTGATACTATTACAAGCTGCATATCAATCCATTTATAAGTACGGATGCACAGAAATTTTACAGTACACACATAATTTTTAATAAAAGATTTAAAAAAGGAATAATAGGTTTCTATCAAATAAATTTAAATTTTAATCAACAGCAGTGTATAAATTAAAAAAGAAAATACAAATAAATATTTTGATTGTTTAAACGGCGGAGGGAAGACCGTCACTGTCAAATCTCTTTCCCGGGCCGATATCCCCGATCTAACGCGTGCTGATTTCTTTCTATAGAGATAGCTGAAGCAAGAAGATTTCTAAATATTTTGAACCACAATATTTCAATTGAAGAATCGTATTAGAACGATCAAAATTAAATCCTTAGCGGTAGGGTTAGAGTAATTGACAGCTTCCAACGCCGCTTAGAAGAATGTTAGGTGCTGTGCGGCTGTTATTTGAGGGTCATACTAACTGATAAATGGCACTGTTGTAACTTTTATTTTACGTAGAAAGTAAAAATAAAAAGGAGTTGTTCGTTTATTGTGTGATGTTTTAATACGCTACCCATGCTGCCTCACTCGTCATAATTATTAATTATAAAACGCTTTGTTAAGGAATTAAGATTAAGTGATTCAAATGTAAAATTTTTTTAATTGAATGTTTTGTTTTGTAAAGTATATCAAGAAAAGTTAACTTTTTTACAATTTAGAAAACACTACTGAAATAAATAAGTGTTTTTTTAAAAATAAAAATAAAAATTACACAAGTTGTAAAAAAAAAAAAAATAAATAAAACGAAAAAAAACATGTTGAAAATTAAGTGCATAATTAATTTAATGATTTACTGTTTTTCTACAGAATTTACTTTTAATATCAATTTTACAATTCACAGTTTTTCTTCTAAGGGCGCTGAGAGTTACATAGTAATAATATTTTACATCACACTTTAAAATAAAAGCTAAGTTAATAAAAGGAATTTTAAATTTATTGATTTGATAGTGAATTGTAAGATAATGTTATAGTACTTTTGTTTTCTTCTTTTTCTTTGTTTAACCTCTGGGATCACCGTTATATATTGCTTTAGAGGATGAGATGAACGATTTGTAGCGTGTGTGAAACTGCCATGCCTGACCAGGATTTGAACCGGGGACCTCTGAATGAAAGACCGAGACCATTCGCGCCACGGAGGTCGGCCATGTTGAAGTAGTGGAAATTTTTTACTGGTAAGTTAAGTGAGAATGTTCAATGTAAAATACAATTTTTCTGATCTCTGTGGCGGAGTGGTAGCGTTTCGGCCTCTCATCCAGAGGTCACGGATTCGAATCCTGGACAGGAATGGATTTTTCATACGCTAAAATTTTCCATTTTATATTTCCATGCACAAGCTTCGAAGCTTATATATGGTGAATTAATCATAAAAAAATCGAGAAACAAGCATCAATGACTTAGTTATTAGTAGTAGTTTCTTGTATTTATGTTTTATAAAAACTAACAATGAAAGAATAATAATTTTTTTTTTTCAATAAAAAAATGTAACATTTTTTTTTCACAAATTACACAAGAATTAAAAAACATCACTGGTTTACTTTTTATACTCTTTTAAAAAAACAACATAATTTATAATACAATTTTTTGTCTTATAACATTAACTTCAATGCAATATTGTAATTTTCCTTCCTTTGTAGCCCACAAATGGGAAATTTTTTAGTTTGACCATAATTCGAGAATTTAGGACCAATTTGTTCGTAGCTTTTTATTATTCTTTCGATTAAAAGTCATGTGTGTAGGACTTATGAGATATAGCAAGAACTTCCTGAGGCTAAAAAAAAATAATAATAAATAAAACTATATTTTACACATATATACTTTAGAAAATAGTTAAAATTTAAAAACAATTAAATTTTAAAAGAAAATATATGTTGATTAGCATATCAAAGCGTGGTAACGTGATTTTTTTAAATAATAAAGTATTACAGTATTTAAAGTAACATATATCTTTTTATAGCCTATTTATAATAATAATATAATTAAATACTTTTAATATAATTTCACCGGCAAATTTAATAAATAAAACGCTGTATTGGCTACAAAACGATTTGCAAGTAAAATTTCAATGAACTTTTAGTAAGCAAGTCGTAAGTAGTTTTGAATATTTTAAATAATGATTATATTTTATGTTTTGATCAATGAATTTATTTAAATATAAATAAGTATGACAGTAGCTAAATCTTTTAAACTTAAATTCAAACAATATTACAGTCAGATATATTTCAAACATAATTTTATTAAATATGCTATTATTATAAATGCAAGTAAGCTTTATTTAATCATTAATTTCACAATTAAAAGATATTTTTCTTGATTATGTAGAAAAATTACTGTGTTAAATATAATAAATGTTTATTAGTTGAAAAAAAAAAAAATTATCTTAAACCAATAATATTATGCGTTAGCAGAAAGTAGGTCATTCGTGAGTACAAACTTCTACATAGTAACATAAGTTGGGATTAAGGTACAGGATATGTGGTTAAAGAAACCATAAAATGTACGGCAGATTATACCAATGTATCAGTGTAAACAAATACAGGTCAGTGATGATAACATGAAATTTAAGAACATTTCGTTAGTTGGTATTACAAAATGTTAAAACTAGATCTTGAATAAAAAAAATAAGTTTAATTATCAATACAGCGAAAAATGAAATATGAAACAATTTTTTTTTCAAAGTTAATAATTAAAGTTTTTTTTTTTAAGCCATATACTAGCTCGATACATTAGATAATATAAATAAATAAAAATCAGATAATTTCAAGAATAATTTATATTTATTATGAATAAATATATATATATTTTTTTTTTCCATAAATATTTACTTAAAATTATTAAAATAACTTACTCATATTTATTTACAATTATTAATTTTTCTATTCATATTACAAATTTTCACTCGAAGTTTTACATGTGTGGTGAAACCTTGATTGTTTCAAATGAACATTTTCCTTCTGTTGTTCCAAGAAGTATAATTAAATAAAAACTTAATTTTTTTAATTTAATTTATTTAATACAACAATGATATCTATCTAACTTGTCTCAGGCTATTTATTACAGAGCAGATTAACTTCAAAACTCTGCTAAACTTTTGTGTACAGATGGAGAAAATACTATGTATTGTCAGAAACAATTTTCTTTATAGAATTTTATGGCTCTTCTTAACAGATTATTTAAGAAAATAATAAAAACAAAACTTTAACTGATCCCGGTATGTTTAGAATGCTAATATATGCAGAATCTGTTCTGAACATTAAGGGAACATAAATAAAAACCAATTTTTTCAAATGAACTTTAAAAAAATATCCATTACGAGAATTTTTTTTTAAAATTATTATTTTTTCTCTTTTTTACATTACTTACAATATGATCGTAAATATAAAAATACGTTTCAGGATTTGTATTCAAATTAAAGGTATACATTAATCTTCAGATACATAGTCTACACCTTTGCTATAGTTTTCTAACCGATTTAGTTTTATAATTAATCAATCCAGTTCATCTATACCCTTTTCTTTTCCTGTTTAGCCTCCGGTAATTAACGTTCAGATAATACTTCAGAGAATTAATGAGGATGATATGTATGAGTGCAAATGAAATGTAGTCTCAGTTCGACTATTCCTGAGATGTGTGGTTAATTGAAACCCAACCACCAATGAACTCCGGTATATACGATCTAGTATTAAAATTAGTGTAAAAATAACTGACTTTACTAGGACTTGAACGCTGGAACTCTCGACTTCCAAATCAGCTGATTTGGGAAGACGCGTAATTCATCTACACCCAATTGATTAATTCCCCACTCTTCCTGTAGTATTCTGCTCATAGAGCCCAATTAAGCTTTAAATTTACGAAACATTTGAATTATCTGATCTAAACATTACTATTGTATTTTTATATACGTATTACTGTAATTTACGTAATGCGTTTAAAAACATTTCTGTAGTACTGCGTTTCTCAACCGAAGAGTGCAGCAATTGTAATAATAAAACAACGGATGTACAATACGATTCATTAACCCTGCATCAATAGTATAACACTATATAAGTGAGTTCATTTTACATTCATACTTTCAGTTTAACAGGGACTCAGTCATACATACATCTCGTGAACGTATCCGATCATCGTCTACCTAACGACATTGTTATATATTAACTTTAACGTAACATCATTTTTTCTTTATTAATATTAAATAATTAAACGAAATCACTTTCATAAAATGATAATGTACTAAATTTTTCTTACATTAAATCTTGTTTAATATTTAGTATAAAAAAAGATTGATTAGATTAAAAAAAAAAATACAAAAAAAAAATCACCATCTTTATATGTTGTTATTATTTTATTTCATCTATTTTTAATGATAACGACGAAATGAAGTTAAAAATATGTAAACAAATAATTTTAAATTATACGTTAAACTAAAATTTGAAAAAAAAATTTGCTGTTATTTTCAAATCTATTAGTTCAATAATATTTTTTAAAACTACTACTTTCATTATCCTAAAACGGCTTTAATGTAATAAACGAAGTTTATTACGATCTTTATCTTGATGATAAATATTATATATTATTTAAACTGCTGATGATGAAATTAAAGATTAGTTAACATTTATTATGTGGATCAACCATCTAGATAAGTCTTTAGAATAACAGATACGCAGTATATCAATGTGGTCTCTTCTACGACGCAAAAAACCCTGATTCATGTAAAATAAAATATATAATTAGATTTTAATTCCAGTGTTATTGGTATTCAATTAGCGACACTTGTCTTCGAAATAGTCATTTTAGATAAAATTAACTATCGAATTGTAAATCAACAGTCGGTTGTAATCAGCTTAAAACTTGTAATCTCGAATTTAAAATTACTCAATACGTAGCATAAAACAGAAAGTAGGTTTTTAAAATATAATTAATTTTTATATAATATTTAATTTATTCGTTTTTATTTGTTTATCATAAATAAATAATTTAATAACTGGTTTTAAAAATTTATTATTGGTATTGACCTAAATGAAAAATATGCTACACAGAAGTTAACAATCATTTTAATTAAAATTTCACAACAGGTTTTTATCATAAAAATCTAGCCTCTAAACGTCAGTAATTTGAAGACAATAATTATAATAAATGATTTATCAGATCACTATTAATCATGCTGATCATTATACATTATTTATAACTAATTGTATACGACACGTATAATAGAAGGTATAAGCTGGTAATTTTTTATACAATTTATAAATATTAAACCTACATGATTTGTATTATTGCCATAATAGTATTTTTCTTTTACAAGCGATTCAATTAGTCGATTAAATTACAAGTAAAATGTCTATATAACAGTAAATAGTAGATTTCATCGAAAAGCAATTAGTTTGTTCCGTGGTTTAACAACTTTAAGTATCAGGTTGTCACTTGCCGTCTTGTTCTAATAAATCGTTCTTCCTAGTGAACAATCGATCTCAGTTGATTCTATTTCTGTTCACGTATCAAGAAATAAGCCTATCTTTGATTCTAGAACAGGTTATAATAAGAATTAGTTACTATAAAATACTGAATAAATTTTTCATAAACCTAATAGTTGGAATAGAATATTTTAATTTTAAGAAATCTCATTAATCCAATTAATAATACGAATATTCATATTCTTTCATGATTTTTTTTTTTTAATTTTAGCAAAATTGAAAGGCAAGAAATAAAAAAAATATACGTTTTAAAAGGAAAATAAAAACAGGATTGCATTTATTTAAAAAAAAAAAAAAGGTAAAATAATCTTACGTATTAAATTTACAAAAGGAAAAAAACTAATAAAATGTGAAAGAAAACAAGATAAATATGAATTATAAAATAATGCAAATAAATTTAATCTGTCACAACTGTTACGAGTTTAATTATTATTTGTTCGCTAAGTTAATAGATAATGACGTCTCATAACAAGTGTAGGATGATAAATTTCTAAGACGAATATTTCAGCACATAAAGTACTAAACCTAACTTCAAAATGAATTTAAAAATCTCCCGATAAAAGACAGAAACATTATAGGTTTTTCATAAAAATTAGCTGGAATAGAAAATTAAAAGTGGGTATAAATATGACGAACATGATAAAACTTTTAAATTTTTAACGAAAATTCAAAATATAATGAAATTATTACTCGAGGAGCTTTATGGAATTAATTATGCATCTCTTCTGCAATTTAGTTACCGGTGGTTGTAATTTTCACGGTTCTGTCTTGAAAATGTATGGAGACTCGTTTAGTATTTTTTTTTTTGTCTTCAGTCATTTGACTGGTTTGATGCAGCTCTACAAGATTCCCTATCTAGTGCTAGTCGTTTCATTTCAGTATACCCTCTACATCCTACATCCCTAACAATTTGTTTTACATATTCCAAACGTGGCCTGCCTACACAATTATTTCCTTCTACCTGTCCTTCCAATATTAAAGCGACTATTCCAGGATGCCTTAGTATGTGGCCTATAAGTCTGTCTCTTCTTTTAACTATATTTTTCCAAATGCTTCTTTCTTCATCTATTTGCCGCAATACCTCTTCATTTGTCACTTTATCCACCCATCTGATTTTTAACATTCTCCTATAGCACCACATTTCAAAAGCTTCTGATCTTTTCTTCTCAGATACTCCGGTTGTCCAAGTTTCACTTCCATATAAAGCGACACTCCAAACATATACTTTCAAAAATCTTTTCCTGACATTTAAAATAATTTTTGATGTAAACAAATTATATTTCTTACTGAAGACTCGTTTAGCTTGTGCTATTCGGCATTTTATATCGCTCCTGCTTCGTCCATCTTTAGTAATTCTACTTCCCAAATAACAAAATTCTTCTACCTCCGTAATCTTTTCTCCTCCTATTTTCACATTCAGTGGTCCATCTTTCTACTACATTTCATTACTTTTGTTTCGTTCTTGTTTATTTTCATGCGATAGTTCTTGCGTAGGACTTCATCTATGCCGTTCATTGTTTCTTCTAAATCCTTTTTAATCTCGCCTAGAATTACTATATCATCAGCAAATCGTAGCATCTTTATCTTTTCACCTTGTACTGTTACTCCGAATCTAAATTGTTCTTTAACATCATTAACTGCTAGTTCCATGTAAAGATTAAAAAGTAACGGAGATAGGGAACATCCTTGTCGGACTCCCTTTCTTATTACGGCTTCTTTCTTATGTTCTTCACTTATTACTGTTGCTGTTTGGTTCCTGTACATGTTAGCAATTGTTCTTTTAGTATATAATCAAATATATTTGATCAAAGTTCTATTTGTTTGTTTAATAAGATTTTTGTAAGATTTAATGTGTTTGTAATAGAGATCATAGTTTTTGCGCTCTGTGTTAAATTTGTATGTTCTGCTAAGATACAATTGAATGTGTCATGTTTATACGAGTAGATTATCAAAATAATATTCTATTGTTTGGGTATTTCCTATATAAGTTCTTTTATGAGAGGGTAAATTTGCATCCATTTTGTCATATACATATATATATTAATCACCACTGTATTCGCTTGAATACAAAATAATCCCTCATCTACATGACTGAAGCAATACAAAACCAGGAAAAAAATGAGAAAAAATACAACCATATATAAAATTATCTGCTTTCGTAATATAAAAAAATCTAATATGGACACAATATCCTTGCACGCCTGTTAAATTACATATACACATTTTTACTTCCTTGTACAGAGAAAAGAAAGTATTGTGATCGCCAAAACTTTCGGTTTTCAGATTTCAACGAAAACATCTCTTTTGACATCCCTGAATCCATTTTGACTAGTTTCGTTCTTTACGTACGTATATCGCCGAACTCAAAAACGATTAGCCGTAGGATGTTGAAATTTTAGATTTAAGACTGTTGTAACATCTAGTTGTGAACCTCCCATTTTTATTGCAATCGACTGGACCAAAAGTGTCTAAAAAATGCCCAAAATGCATAAAAATTTGGATTTTGGACTTTTCCTTAATTACAGTAATAAGCCCTCATTGAGAGCTTTTCAACATATATCATACGTGATTTTTATTTTCATTGGTTCCAGAGTTATAGCTAAATAAAATTTTAATTAATGAAATAATTGGATCTCACAAGGGGAAGGCACATCGGTTCGAATCGGACTTCATCTCCTTTTTCTTAACTTTTTTTTTAAAATTTAAATACATTGATTTATTAATAATTATTGATCTCTGATGGTAAAAAACTTTTTACGATAAATAATAATTCAATAATTAAATTATCAAACATGCTACCACTGATATGCTAAATAAATAAATTAACAATTAATATAATCCACCTTATAATACCTACTAGTATAGGACATACCATTTATACTAGTAGGACCGGACAGTCATGACTGTTTTTAGATTTTAACTATGATTTTTTAAACTATTGACTTTAATACCTTAATTTTAACTCCTGCTAATGGCTTCCAAGTAAGCCAAAAGATCTAGAAAACATATTAACGTGCTAGTAAGGTATATTAATTGTTAATTTAACAATTCAATAATAACAATAAAAAATATATGAAAAAATATCAGAAGTTATTAATGAAAAAAAAAAAATTATGTACTTTTCATTTTTAAAAAAAATGTGTATATGTAATTTAATAGGCGTTCAAGGAAGTCATGTAGTGTCCACATCAGATTGTTTTCTGTTTATTATAGAATTTTAATTTTTTGCTTTACTCAGAATGTTTTACGTTTTAGTGATTTAATTTTTGTTTCTCTTTTAAGTTATTTTTTAATGGTTTTTCTCTGTTTTATACTTTTTTTTTATTCTGTACTTAATTTTTTTCTTCTTATACAAATATTTTTGCAATTTTTATTAGAGATTAATTTTTTTTATGAATGTATAATAATTATTTAATATTGAAAAGAAACTGGAAAAATATAGAAGAAAATCTAAGTAGGTACATTAGCCTATTTTCAATTTAGGTGATCAGTATAATTTCGACATCTTAGGAAAGCCTTTAAGACTGAGAACTATAAAAGGCAGATTTGAATAATTATAGAGGGATCTTCTTTTCTTAATACTATACAAAATTATAAGCAAATTTCAATTAAATATAATTCAACCACTCCTTTAAAATGAATTATAAGGGTATCAGAATGGTTTTCGACCAGGAAGAGGTTGTACTGAACAGATTATTATCAGTTTTAAAACATTTCTGCGGTACAATAAAGTTAAAAAACAAACTTTGGTAGCAATTTTTGTTAACTTTAAAAAGTTTATGATTCAACTCTTACAGAATCACTTTTACAAGTTCTGAAAGAATTTAAAGTTTATCAAAAAACTTATTATTAAAAATAAGGAGCAGTTTCTGATCCTTTTGAAATTATAACTATTGTACGGCAGGAAGATGGTCTCTCCCCAATATTGTTTAATTGTACTTTATAAGTGAATGATTCAAGAAACTTAAAAATTTATCTAAGATACTGTAAATTTGGTACAAAAAATAAATTTCTGTCAACCAATCATCTGCCTTTCGTGGATAATTTAGTAACCTTTGCTAACAACTCAGAAGAAAGAAAGGCTAAACTAGTGGAATTATAAAAATTTGCAAATAAGCAGGATTACTAATATATCATACGAAAAAATAAATGGAATGGATTTCCAACTCAAAAAGCTCAATTAATGTAATTAAAATATCTCCAAATAAAAACGTTAAAAGAAAATCTAAATTTAAATACCTTGGAGAAGTAATCAATCCTAATGTTCTAGAAGTAAAGTTAATGAAAGCAAAATGTAAAAAAAACCTATCCCGTTGCAGCACAAATTTATAATAA
Source organism: Lycorma delicatula (assembly GCF_047948215.1). Lineage (NCBI taxonomy): Eukaryota > Metazoa > Arthropoda > Insecta > Hemiptera > Fulgoridae > Lycorma > Lycorma delicatula. Next base: position 86,330,282 of record NC_134459.1, on the reverse strand, counting down.
TGAATCAATATATCGAGAAATGCTGAACTTCAGCACTACAAGGTTAATAATTTTACCTGCAGGTTTATACGGATCTGAATACTTGAATTTCTTCACAAAAAATAACTGGAAAAGTGGAAAGAAAGGTACTACTAAGAAGAATCCATTGTCCGATTCTAGAGGAAGGAATCTATCACCTTAGAAAAGAGAAAGATCTTTACAAAAACTGGACAGATTGATCAGTTTAAGAGGAAAAGAGGATTAAAACTACAAAAATTTGTATAAAATGGAAAAGAGTAGATTAACAAAACAAATATTTAACTTTTTTAAAAACTGGAAAACGAAAACCAAATAGTTTCAAGAAGTTTAGAAGGATCTTAACTGCTTAACGTTAAGCATAAGGATTCGAAATCCTTAACTGATTTCGAAAGTTAAGTTTCTGGAGGAAAAGAATATCTTAAAAAGCCTAGCATGGACAGTAGAAAGAAGAAAGAATCACCGAGAAGGAATGATTATATTGAAAAGACATGAGATTACGGGCCATTCATTGTGATCCATAGGTGGTTCAATAAAAAAAAAAAAACAATTTCAAACAACCGCAGGTTAATTAATTATATAAAACAGTTAGATCATTTACAAGAATTAAACTATATTTTAATGTAAAGGATACTAATATACCATTCATTTTTATATTACGAAAGCAGATAATATTACATACGCATAAACTTGGTTGTATCCAAATTAATTAGTATGATACATCAAAATTATTTTTAAAATAGACTAATAACATTAATAATATTTACATTCTCGGAATATAAAAAAAATAATAAATAAAGTATCTTTAATTAAAGAGACTCAATGATGAGATTTAAATGAATAAACTGGTATTTACGAAAAGCCGCTTACAACAAGATAACACATTTCCTTATTACAGTAAGGAAAGCATCCATTATTTACTTAGAGCTTCAAGAATGTGAGAAGTAATGGTTTTCCGATCTCAGTTCTTCCTAATTAAAAGCAAGTCTTCAGTAAGGATCTACTTGAAATAAGTACGATATTTTGTATTTTCGAACTCGTTAACAAAAGTACACACATCTTAAATTTAATCTCTATTTTGAAATCAATTTCCATGAGTAAATTACTTACTGAAATTAATTAAATATACTGTTCAAAGTCATTATATAAATAATAATGTACAAAGAAATTTATATTGGATAGATCTCTAAGTGCAACATATAATGCATGATTTTGACGTTTTTAAAATTAAACCAGTTGGAAATATAATACCAGTCCAATGGCTCTTGCCAGCGGTAAATACAAGGTTGGATCTCTCTCAAGGAGAAATAAAAAAGAAACCAGCAGTGATCATCCAACAGGAATTTTTGGCAACCGTCAGTAGATACGAAGAACATATTAGAATTTATACTGACGGTTCAAAAACCGAACATGGTGTTGGATGCTCAATATATGTAAATGGAGAAGCCCACTTTTGGAAACTGCCAGATGTGGCCAGTGTCTACACGGCAGAACTCACTGCAATTCAGCAAGCTCTTCGCTACACTGAACACTATTGCGAAGAGAGAATGCTAATATGTTCCGATTCTTTAAGTGCACTTGTCGCAATTCGGAACAAGAAGATTAAGGATGTCCTAATTGCAAACATCCTGTCCATTTTATACGTTCTAAATCAACGAGGACAGCGATGCGTATTTGTATGGACTCCGGGGCATGCTGGTATTACAGGTAATGAAATCGCAGACGAAGCTGCCAGAAAGGCAACAATCTGAGATGATTTGGATGCATTTCCTGTAAGAGTGGCAGATGTGAAAAACCGTCTAACAAACATAGTAAAAAACAAGTGGAACGCTGAATGGAGGAGTTTAAATACAAAATTAAACTCAGTTAAAACTTCTCCTTACAAATGGAAAAGCGACTTTAAGTTGACTCGCCGTGAACAAGTAGCGGTGACCAGACTTATAATCGGTCACACGCGATTAACAAATTTATATCTGTTAACCGGCGAAGTGAGACCAATGTGCGGTGTTTGTAATAAAACACTGACATCTAATAGAAGAGTGTATCATATGTGAGGACCTCAGAAAGAGGTTCCGTCTTACAAATAATATTAGTGCTGATCTGGATAATGGAAATGAAGAAAATATAGTTGCATTTTTACACGCCAGTGGACTTCTTAAAAGTCTATAAAATGAAAGTTTAAAGATGTGATAAACGAATCTCTAAGCGGTAGTTTTATATATATATAAAGAAAGAAATGGTATTGATAAGTTGAAATTTTAATTTCATGGTCTTTTGAGAACCTTATCTCAAATTTTAATATCGGGGCCCTTTAAACCCCGTAAGTGTTTGTGATTGTCCTGTCTTTTATATCTTAATGTATATTGTGAAGTTTGTGTTTTTTAAATAAAATGTAAGGGCCCTTTACACCCTTACATATGACGATCCTGATGGAGATAATAATTTCTTTTAAAGAATGTGACGAGGGCTAATGACCTTAGCAGTCGAAAAAAAAACAATACTCTCTCTCTGCTTTGTACTAAAACTCTAACCACAAGTACGTTAGCTACATCCTATGCGTAATGAGTTATCTGCTTTACACATTTTGAGTAGTGGTTAAGAGGTTGCCTTTAGGTAAAATATATTGACAGAATCTTAAAACTGAAAGCTATTGATTCTTCAGTATAATTCTAGGGCTACTGTTTATTATTTATAACATATATCTTAGTGTACAACGAATCTCATTTTACAAATAAAGCAGATTAAATTTCGTTTTTATCGCTAGATAATTACAAACAACTATAGAAAAAAAGATGTCTTTACGTTAAAGAAAATTATACATAGATACAAAGCCGATTTTTTAGAATGAATACGAACTTTAAAATTTTCGGGATGAGCGTTCTTTCTCTCAAGATAAATTTACTTTCATGTAGTATAACGTTTCATTATTTTGATGAAAGTTTTCATTATTTAGATTCCTATGTAAAAGCAAAGAACGACATCTTTTATAGGTAACGAGGAACCTAAAAAGCAACTCTGAAAACATAACATTAGCTATAATTACTTTTACATCAGTTAAATTAAACGTTTTGTTTTTTTACAAATATCTTTATGGAGATAAATACTTAAATACTGAACTACTAATGTAATTGGAAGTATAATTCAATAGTATTATGTTCAAATATAACAATCTGAAATAAAACAGCAAACAATTATAATAAGTTGAAAATATTAAATCTAGAGATGAGTTCAATAATTTTTAATCTTTAGAAAAATATATTACCTTCATACATAATATCTAAAATCTCTTTGATTTTTTTGCCTATTCCTATTGAATAACTATAATAATTCGCAAATAATTATTATAAATATAGTAAATAATATAATATAAATTACAATAAATGTAAATAGAATAATTCATTCGGAAATAATTGTAAACATTCCCAAATAATTATTTGTGATATATGCCATAAAAAAATAAAATTTGATAAAGATAAGGGAAATTCTGCTTTCTTCAAAATTTCATCGAAGTAAATTACTTTTTTTTGTAGAACTGAAGAAATATTACGAAATAACGCTACGAACTGAACCCAAGATATGTACTAATATGACATAAAATACTGTTAAAAGTTACAGTAATAGATTTTACATACATTGTTGTATAGTTTTTCCAAGTTGGTCCTCATCACCAGAATCACCGTTCGATAAAAGTAATTTTTAATGCGGAAATAAGTTAGAAATACGTATACATTTTTAATACTTTGGTTAAAGAAAGTTTGCTTGTAAAACGTAATGACGTTTGAATATTTAATCATATTCGATTAATGATCTCATATGTTTTATTGAAGTGCGACTTTAAAAAATCTACGTGTGTGGTCAATATAGAAACGAATACATCAATAAAAAAACAAAATAATTAAAAATACAGCATGTTAACATTAGTGTTATAAGATTAATTAATGATTTTTAACATATTAAATAAAGCTAAACTTGAACACACTGTGGATTAATGTTTCCAAAAAAGCTCAGTCAGTTCACAGGACGATATGTATCACTTCATTTTCTTACAACATTCAACAAAATGTTTCACGGTTTTCATTTTCTTTTTACAAAATAACTTTTAATAATAATATTATAACAATTAATCATTAGTGACAGAAATTTTTGAGTTTGTATGAAAAATCTAACAATTTTACTATATCGGCCTAACTGTCTAAACGATTATTGCATATCAGATGAAAATAAAAATAATGAAGAATTTAATAATATTACATTATTACTAGGAATTAGTTGTTAACATAAATAATTGTATTTGAATAGTAATTTCATGAAAACGCATTCGTTTTCTTTTTTCCTAATCATATTTTCAATCTATCAATCGATTATAGTTACCGCACTTCTTTATGTTTAAGATGAAATATTATTTTATCGTTAATAAAATTTGAGAGTGACAAGAATCAAACAGGAAAAATTTATCATAAATGCGTAAAAAGTAATTGGCCAACATTTTAATTTTTTTTCTTTTTGTTTGCTGAATTAATTGATTAATTCACCACAAAGCTTTGAAGTTTGTACGTAGGAATATGGAAATCGAATTTTGTAGCGTATGAAGATTGTCATACCTAACCGGGATTCGAACCTGGAATCCCCGTAGATGAAAGACCAAGACGTTAACAGTCCGCCCCGGAAATCAGCAAAAATAACTCAATAGATATTTAAAAACTACAAATTATTTAAAAACTAATTTCTGCACATTATCTTCTATATATATATATAAATAAGTGTTTGTTTGTTTGTCCCGTATGCGTTCCTACCATTCAACCATTGCGATGAGACTTTGGTGAGTTGTATGCACGCCCGCGAAGGTTTCTTAATTAGTTTGGACCCGCTAGGCGCTGGGGGTAGAGATATTTCGAAAAATTGTATTTATGGTCCGATTTGGCACATATTCAGAATATATATTAGTTACGCGTGAAAAGAAAAATTTTTGCAAAAAAATATACCTGCTAGGTGACGCCGGTGTTAAGATATTTACGAAGCAAACAAACATTCTTCTTTATATATGTAAAAGAAAGAAGATTATTCATGCGGATAAGATACATATTACAAAATTTTACATTTATTAAATTCGTACAGAAGATCTTGCAAGCAAAAAGTACCTAAGCAAAGAGAAAAAACCTAAAGATCTCGCAGGCAAAGTATCTAAGCTCTGACACTTTTTCTTAAGCGGTCAGAAAAAGGACTGTGAAAAAAGGCATTAGTGAATACAGTATACAAAATAAAAAAAGTATTTAACAAACTTGCATACGGTTGCAAATTAACATAATAAGATTTTATTAGAAGTTTGTGAGTTGTGCACACGCCTGCGAAGGTTTCTGAATTAGTTTGGACACGCTAGGTGGCGCTGAGGTCGAGATATTTCGAAAAATTGTATTTATGGTCCGATTTGGCTCATATTTGTCAAAAACGATAAAATATTGGTCGACGCAAAATTAATCATATGTAACGATATAGCGCATGCGAAGCCGCGACAGGGATGCTGGGGTATTTATAATTAGTTTTTAATCAGACAGTATTTAATTTGATACTACTTAATTTTTTCAATATAAAAGTAAGACAAACTTAAAATGAATTAATTGCATAATTTTAATAATATTTTATAGCTTAAAATAATCAAATTATAAAAATAAATATTCGTTAAAAAAATCTTGAACTTATTTTAATGTCTCAAAAGTTATCTTTCAAAATTCTAAAAGATGAAAAATTTATATTTCTTTTCAAAAAAACGTTATTATCTTATTTAATTAGATAATAAATAAAATATAAGAAACTTTACCTGCAAAAACATTATGAAAATATACTCTAATGAAAGTAGAACATAAAAAAAACTATCAAAAACTCTGCACTGCGGTCTGCCTTTAAGAAATTAAGTCAACACAACCATTTATAGAATAAGTAAAACGTATTATGAAAATATTTATGTAACTTTTCTTAAGGTGATATTATTTTGAGTAAAAATAACTACGGAATGAGTTTTATAAATACTTAACTTAATATTTTTTTTTTAAATTTAATGTATAGCCACTGTTACATGGAACAGTTTAATTCTTATCAAATGTGAAATTATTTATTTTTTGTTGTTTAATAAGTATTTTCTAAAATCATATTTATTTTTTTCTTGAGATCACCAGATAAGCTTAAACCTTGTGCGTGGGATATGATGGAAATGGAATTTTGTAGCGTATGAAAAACGCCATGCCTGACCGGGATTCAACCCGGGTTCTCCCGATTAAACGCCGAGACACTACCACTCGCGATATATTATTATTTAATATTAATATAATTTATTTAATAATATATAGCATGTATGTTATATAACAAATCATAACCTATTCTCGGTCAAGTAAGGCATTTTTCTTAGTGAAAAATTAATTTCTATCTCATAGTGCAAAATGACCAAAGCAGCCGATGATCGGCATCTAAAATAAAAAACACGTGTGCTTTAGTAATTTTTTATGTAAAATTTCTTAGTAATAATTTTGAACAATCTTTATTATTATTTTTTTTTAAATTTCCAATTTATTCTTATCATTTAACACTGATGAAACAAAATTAATTACAAATCATCACTTTGGTTTTTGTCTCTAACATTTGACGATAAAACACGGTACAGAGTGTAACATTACCGGCGATATATGAATTAATGAAAGATAAAAATGTGTAAAATATATTTCCTTAACCTCAGCTCGATTGACTTTGTCCGGTGTATAAAAAATTAAAAGAAATACTTTCAGATTTCCTATACTATAAATAATAATTTATTGTTAATACACCAGAGTGACAAATTAATCTATGACTGATACAAATTAAGTTGCAATCTAAGGGTTATAATAAGGGTTATTTTTTTTTAAGTCAGTCGAATATAACAACTGCATATAATGTGCTAAATCCATTCTACGGCAATTCTATCAATCTGTTCAAAACCTGAAGATACTTGATATATTTTATAAAACGATTTGCTTAAGGCTATCTTTCTAGATTTAAAAAACTCGCTTAGAAAAATGGAGATTTAGGATTAATAATAATATTAACACATCATATTTATGTGACACGCTCTTGAACATACAACTATGTGAAACTGCTACGGAACCCTATTTAAAGGAATTATCTTGATGTTTAGCTAAACATATGTCTAACTTGGAATCACAATGTAACAAGCTTGATTTGAATAATAGATTCAAAATTGTAAACAAGTTATTATCGCGTGAATTAAAAACTTCAGTCAAAAACAAAACTGAAAAAATATAACTAAATCATAAGACCTTTAGGGATTTATCGGACATAACTACTGCCACTGCTACTTCATGAAAAATCTATAAAAATTTTTGAAATTATAAATTCTCCGTTTTATGTAAGAAATCTCACACTTCACTAATATCTTAATATTCTCTTTGTAAAATTATAGACCACAGTCGGTTTGTAGGCCAACCAAATCCGTTAGAAAAGTTTACAAACAACGTAAAAATTATAAAGAACTACTACAAACCTTTTCTAATAAATTACAATCTTTCGATTTCTAAAACACCACCGTTCATTAAACATAAATGAACCTAATATATTTATTTTTTTTTTTTTGTTCCACTAAATTAATTTGTCTACCATCCACATACAGTTTCATTTTAAAATATCTTCAGTGTATTGAAGTCCGTATATCCATGATCTTATCCAGTTGTGTAATATGATACATAAAAATCTGATATGGACACATATGACGTCCTTGTACGCCTATTAAATTACATACACACATTTTTTTTTAAATGAAAAGTAAATAAAATTTTATTTCATTAATATATTTCATTTATATTTTTTTATTGTTATTATTGAATTATTATTTATTATAATTTTTTTTTACAATCAGAGGTAAATAATTATTAATAAAACAATATTTAAATTAAAAAAAAAAAAAAAAAAAAAATAGTTAAAAAAGGAATGAAGTCGGATTCGAACCGATGTGCCTACCCCTTTTAAGATCCAAATATTTCATTAAATAAAATTTTATTTGGCTATAACTCTTGAACCAATGAAAATAAGTACCATTTATGATATATTGCTGAAAGACTCTCAATGAGGGCTTATTACTATAATTAAGAAAAATTCTAAAATCCAAATTTTTATGGATTTTGGGCTTTTTTAGACACTTTAGGTCTAGTCGATTGGGGATTAGGGGTCTTTTAGGTCGATTGGGGGTCCAGTAGAAAAGGCGAGGTGCACAATTAGATGTTACAACAGTCCTGAATCCAAAATTTCAACATCCTAGGCTAATCGTTTTTGAGTTATGCGAGATACATATATACGTACAGACATCACGCCGAAACTAGTTAAAATGGATTCAGGGATGGTTAAAATGGATATTTCCGTTGAAATCAGAAAACCGAAATTTTTCACGATTACAATGCTTCCTTTAATTCGTACAAGGAAGTAAAAAACTCTTCAAATTTAAAAATAAACAAAAATTAAAATGTATTCAACTTAAATTTATTATTGATGTTTACTTTAACATTTATTTATTAATCGACTGCTCAAAGTTGAAACTTATTTTAATTATATTTTTAATTTTATGAATACAGTATTCTTCAAATAATATATTTTCATACCGTTATAATTATTTTTCTCCCTTCACATTGTCATAAAGCTATTTTACACATTTAACAATTTTATTTTAAACCCATTTGGTAAGTTTTTAAAATGTTATTTTGTTTTCTTGCTTCAATAATGCCTAACATGGTTTGCCAGTTTATTTCTATAACACCACCATAAATGCGAGCAATTTAAATACTCAGTTGTATCTTGAAAACTGCTAAAATATTAATACAAAAATATTACTCTTCTCGTTATGTAGCTTATTATCACAATGATTATTCACATACGGGTGGGTGATAGGATCTCAGAATGGCCATGCACACAAAATATATATATAATATTCTATTTAAAATGATTAAATTGAATTTACGTTAAAGAAATTTTAATCCTTAAAACAAAAATATACTTTTAAAAAAATATTACAAAAATTTAAAGGAATAACTATCTTATAGATACTTACGAATCGTTAACAGATTGTGCTTAGTCATGTTTTAACATGTATTATTTATATTTATGGCGGCTTTTCTTGTATTTTTCTATTCTTTTATAAATATAACAGTATATATCAGAACGTAAAATTGAAGGAAACACCATTTAATTTTTGTAGGAAGATAAAACCGGAAAGAAACACAACTCCATATTTGAATACGGAGCCAATTTCTTTTATTTTCATTTTTTGTAAGTACATTATTTCAGTTTAATTTTTAAATAAAAATAGTTCTTAAAATATGAGAAATTTTAACAACTTTTATAATAAAATGAATGAGTTAAAATTTCAAAATGTGAATCCCGATTCAACTGTTACTAGATGGAACTGATAAATCTTTATTTTATGTGAATGCGCGATGTCTATTTCACATAAAATTACTCAGTGTTGCATGTTTTTTCATCGAAAATTATTTGAATAAAATATAATAAATAAAAGAAATCATTTTAATGTTCAAATTATTAATTATATTTTATCTAAATTATTTTAAAATAATAATTATTACATAAATTTCAATAAAAGTTATATTTTCCAACTAATCAAAATAATTAACATAAATTAATCAGACCCAAGTAGATTTTCGACTATTTACACACATACTTATTTCTCTACAACTGAAACAAAAAAAAATCCTTTCTAAAAAGATTGCTTCAGGAATCCTGCTTTAATATAAAAGGAATGTAAGAAACGGGTCAGGCAACAACGGATTTCACTTAAACTAAAAATCTACCTCTACAAATTACGTATAAACCACGATCTATATCATCCAACATTAGCCGCTTGGGTTTACGAGCGCAAGCGTATTTGTCTGAGTCAGACAATCAATTGTTAAATATAAAACGTTTTTTTCATATTGTAGAAGACGTTCTACCAATATTAAAAAAATTGTTATACTTACAAAACTAGAATAATTTTTTTAAAATATTGATTCGTATGCAAAAACCTACGATTTCGAACTATAATAAATGGAATTACGTTTTCAATGCAATTAATTATTTTTAACCTGAATTAAGCAATAGTTTTTTTAAATTTTACATATAATACATTATTATTAGTATTATTAATAATCTGCTTTCTATTGCAGGGATAAAATAATGACAATAGATCATGAATGGTCAGGCAGTCTGAAAAAACCACCACAAAATACATTAAGCAAATTGTTGACCACTGTAAGGCATATGAATATATAAAGATAAGCAAATGAATTGTTTTTAACAGTTAAAACTCACAATTTTGGATATCGGAAAATGAATGAATCGGGTAGAGATAACTGGCAGAAAATCCTAAGTTGAAGTACCGGCACAGTTTTTAATTAATCTTTTATATTAAGTTTCAATCATTATTCGTTAAATTTAAGTAAATTATCGTACAAATTTTGTACTTTATGCATAATGAAAATTGTAAAATCATTTAAGACACTGATTTCCAAACTGTGCGCCGCGGCCTCTTCACAGGGGCGCTGCGAAATATTGTAAAAGCTTCATAATTAATCGAATCAAGACATTTATAATTATTAATTTAATGTTAATAAAGTAAAAAAATAATGAAGATTCCCAAGTTATATTTATTTTTATCTCTTACTTACGAGTAGTCATACTTTTATTTAGGGTAGGGCGCCATGGAAAAATTTTAATTGAAAAAGGTCTTCACGACTCGGAAAAGTTTGGGCACTACTGATTTAAGAAACAACTGCGGAATTTTTTTTTCAGCTTCAACTTTAAAGTCTATTTTGACTTTTGAATCAGTTAATTAAATTTGAATAGATTTTTGAGACTATTTTTCAGTTGAATTCGACTGCTAATGTTAGTATTAAATTTCGGCCTTTGTAATTCAATTCAAGTTGTGTCATCAGAAGTGATTAAACGGAGAAAGGAAAAGATTAAGTGCTCAACTTTTAATTTACTGCCTGTTAAAAAAAAAAGTACGATCATGTATAAAATAGAAACACAAGTTAGAGTCTGAGAGATAGATCAACTCAAGGCGTTGATCGATTTTAATATTTTTTAAGTGAAGGAATAAACATAATATAAATTAAATGTTTACATTTTTTTGAACTATCTTAAATCAATTTCTTCTCAATACTAAAGCAAATAATTAGAAATAAATTAAACTAGGATCATTATTCAACAAAATCTATGCATTAATACAAATAACGGTATCTGAGTAAAAACATTCAAACATGGGTAAAAGTTCTGCATTAAAACTTTTAATGCAGAAAAGCAACTTTTAGTTGCTTTGTTGCTTCTTATAAAATAGAAAATAAAATTTGATGTATTTCCAGACAAATAATAATTAATGAGAATAAATTTAATATATATATATATATATATATATATATATATATATATATGTCACCAAAAAGCAGACATTTAATTCTTCGATAATTATTCGTTTTTAAGCAGAGTATGTGCCAAAATAATAAAAAAAAATTAAGATTTGTATTGTGTAGATCATAGATTACTTTTATATTTTAACCTGTGTTGGCTGCCACCTACTTCAAAAATAGTTATTTGTTGTAAATACTTTTACTTTAATTAAATAAAAATATAATTAATTATTCGTTAAATTTTAGTACTATTATTTTTTTAAGTAGGTTTTTATTTATTTATTTTTTTAATTATTTTATTTTATTTTTTGGACTCGCATATCAAACTTTCATATGTGCAAAGAAAAATGGATATTCAAAATTTTGACCCTTTATTATACTTTGATAATATAATCGTGAAATATTTTTTATTATAACAGCCCGGAAATTAAACAAAAAATTGTTTATTATTTTAAATATGTGAATGGAGAAAAAAATAATAAAAAAGAAAAATTAAGTGTTGAAGAAAAAATTAACATTAAATAAGTTTGTAATTTTGGACTTTAATATACATTAACCACACTTGAAAATCATAATTTAGAAACATATGATGCACTAAAATACATTTAAAGGAGTTTATTTCAGCTGTTTTCTTAAAATTGTTTATGTTATTATTTCATTTTTTGTAAAAATGATACTCTTTAACACTAATTTATTATTATTTAAAGGTAAGTTAGTTCATTATAATATCATTTGACAAAATACTTATTGATTTTAAGGTACTCTAAAAAATGTGGTTACAGTAGTATCTTAACCTCAACATATTACTTAAAATTATCATTATTTATTACAAAATAGGTTGATTTAGTATTATTTTATTTCATATTATCTGATTTTATTATTATGTTAATGAAAAAATATTTGATTATTAACTGGACAATCAATTTAAAATTATATTTTGTTTCAATAAATTTGTAGCTTAGATGACACTTCCTTCATTTTGGCATGTTAGCTTAATTTATTGAATATTTACGCCAACTTTAATCTTTAAAAAAATATATATATACATATATTAAATAATTTAGTGAAATTATAATATCAAACATTAATTAAAAGTAAAAATCGATAAACATATAAATGTAAAATTGTTTTAGCTACCAGAAAATATTTAAACATTTCTTTATAGTTTCCTTATCTTTAGATACAAAATGTTATCTTGAAGCATTATTTACAAGAAAATTTTTCATTAATTAGATCTGCTTTTGCCATTAGATTTTGTTATCTGTTGTGTTATAAATTTCTTATACATCTTATCATATTTTACGTTTCTAGCATATCATAAAAAAATTTAATATAACGAAATACAGTTATGAAAATTACTTATAAAAGTAACAAGTGGCAGCACATAAAATGGTAATATCTTAAATTTGGGTCAACTTAAGTCTGGATAAAATCAAATTTAACACTTTAGCTGTTTTTCAGCAACAAAATATTCATTTTTTTTTATTGTAGTAAGCCACTGCCATTTCTACATTAAACAAAAGTTTAAAATATGAAACATGGGAACAGATTTAGTAATATGTCTATGAAATTACGTGTTTTATTTATTTATATATATATATGATATATTATGTCGGACCCAGTGTAATGAAAAATTATTGTCTTCATTTTCAAGTCTTGGCCGATAACATACACATTGATATATATATATATATATATATATATATATATATATATATATATGTATATATAGTGAAAATACAAATATACAGCAATTTATATCGTGCAGAAAACACGGTCTAGTTAAAAAAAAAAATAAAACTTCAAAATATATTTTTTACATTAAAAAAATTAAAGCATTTGAATTCTGTGATACATAAGCAAAATTATGGGCAAACAAAATGAACTAAAACAAGTAAAAAGTTTGAAAAAAGCATTTTTTTATAATTAGTGTCATATAAATAAGTATAATTTATTTTTTATAAATACGATGATTTAAAAGGCTATTTATTTATCCGTACATTATATTAGAAATATAAATAGTTTTTTCTTAGAACTTTTTGACTAAATGACAACTGAAGAAAATAAATTCTTATCAAAGTCAGACATTAATTAAATGTAGAACGGATTATGTATTACCCTGAAAGAAAAAATACGAAATAATAATTAGAAAATACATGTTTTTTTACATTTTACTTATTACCAACTATAAGAAAAAATTACTAAAGTATTTTTACTACTCTAATCAACCATAATTAAAGAGAAACGTAAGCAATATTTCAACGGTACTTGCATAAAGAATGTTTACCCAAAAACATATGGACATATACTGTACATCAAAAACGTACACAGGCCTGTAAGGAGGAGTGACAAAAAGTATCATATGATATAAAAGGAGGATACATACAAAAGAAAATAATATTTTGTATTAATAAAAATTAAAAAAACATATTATAAGATTAGTCAATAGATTTTAAATTTTAAGAAATTAGATGGCATTTGACGTCCAGTGATGATCACAAATCTAATATTATTTTATCGATTTTAACAATATTCTTAATACTAATTATTTTTTACTAGATTTATCACAAATGTTTCAAATTGTGCATAGTTGGAGTATACAATAAATAAAATTTAACAATTCAAGAAAAAAAGAAAATTAGTTTTGAAATGGCAAGTTTAGTTTATACAATATATAAAAATAACTTATATATAAAATATTCTGAAGTGGTGGATGAGTTGTAGCATTTCTAGCTTTCATTCCTAAGGATCCTGATATTAATTCCGACCAAGATTGGCATTTTTTCAAAGACTAAAGTATCTTGCATAAAAAATGATTAAATTGTTATAATCTGACGCCACGAAGTAATAGAGAAAAGTTAAGTCAAAATAAGTTAAGTGAACATGTAAAGACAGAAAAATAAATTTAAAAAATCCGTTTGTAGAATATATTGATTTCAAAAATATATTATTAAAAAAAATAATAATTTTTAATTTTCATAAATTATCACTCTTTGCTGGTAGATGTAATTTTCTGGAAATTCTAGATTTAAACCTTAATAAATATTGGTAAATACGAGAATACTTCTAAATTAACATAAGCATTCTTCATAATCTAGTTTCATGCTACATATTTCATTATTATTTATATAGATATTTAAAATAGTTACGGTGAAGTTTTGCAATGAAAGCCTAAACACATATTGTCATATGAAGAGTATCAATAATACTAGAAATACTAGTATTACTAGCATTACTAGTAATGCTTTAGAAAAATATTCTAAAAAAATAATAAATAATACATTTATTATTTACTTTTAAAGTAAATAAGAATGAACGTAATAAAATTATCTAAAAAATTTTATTATGACTAAAAAAACGTGTTCTTTAGCATATTGTAGAGTTGTATACAACTAAAGTTTAAATCAGAGTTAAATTTGAATATTAACTCAACCGGTTTTTCATCAAAAAATTGAAAAGTCGTTAAGGATAATCCCAAAAATGATAAATTTAGCTCTTGCCTATTAAAAATTCAAAACTTTCAATTCATTTACATGTTTTTATCTTTCATAACTTTTTTTAATACTATCCTACCAAATAAATTAACAGTACTACGGACGGAAAAAATTGTATAAATCAATAATAATAAAATTGTTGATTTTCAATTATATTAATTTGAATTTGTTTAACACTGTTTGTTAATTAGTTACTTATTAAACCACAGTTAATAGTTAACGAAGAGTGAGTTTTAAATAAATAAGGGCCCAACATTATATAAGGGAGTAATTTGGTCATTTCACATCCAGTTAATCTATAGACGACTATAAAATCTAATTTTTAATTACTCGATTATTACTCATTTTTAGGTTACTGTGAATAATACCACTATAATTATCTCAGACATGAAGAGAAAAATGATGTGGAGAGAATGTCCTTTTAAAATATATGAAGCGTTTGCTGAATAATTTAAAAAGAAAGATGGATTCAGAACGCGTGGCAAGACAAAGAATTCCAAAACTGTTTGAAATTAACAAGGTAATACTGATCGGTTGCATGGTCGGTTTACTTGCGACAGTCTATGAAAGAAATACAGGTATTGGACATTTAGGGTCTAATTTAGATACCATATGGCATTTAGAAGTGGAAGGGTTTCGAAACGATTTATTGGCAATGACTAAAGCTTTATTAGCAATAGTTATATTAATTAAAGCTTTTACAAAAGAAATATATGTCGCTTGTTACGTCGTAATGGTGTACGCGTATTCAGGAGGTAGTAAAAGCGTAACTTTACCGTGGTTAATTTTATGTGGCATTAGATCTATAATATTGGAAACGATAAGTTGTTTTGCTGGCTGTGTTATCTGTGCCCATTATCGTCAGTTAAAAATTCCATGTGTGGATTTTGTTATAACAAAAGCAGTATGTTTGGCATGTTCCACTTTTCTATGGTCAGTTGTTTACGAAACTTACATGAATGAATCTAGGAATCCGACCAGGCAAAGAAGAGAGACTGCTCCCGCTCTTACGAGTCGGGAAAGATCTTTAGATTCCGTTTTAGCAGAAGCTATTGTGGACTGGTTTTTAGAAGAAGCAGAACGTTGTCAACGATTTGATAGCAAATTGGCGGTCGATCAAGACATAGTAAAATTTGAAGATGAACTTGCCGATAGGGCTGCAAAATTTCTAGAACTAACACCGGAAGAAATTTTAAGAGAAGCAAAGTTAAAAGGTGAAAGAAAACATCCGTTTACTAGAAAGCATTGTTCGACACAAACTAAAGAAAGCAAAACCGATATTTCCAGAGATTCTGTAGAACTGGATTTAAATATTGAACGTATTGAAAGAAATCAATCTGATACAGAAAGTGTCACGTCGATAATAAGATTATCTCCTAAAACGAATCAGCCCCAAAGAATTTCTTCATTAGATATGGAAAATAAAAATCCTTTAAGAAGATTTGCTTATTTCCCGCATATAGTTGAATCGGAATCCTCAAATGAAATAGTTGGAGATATTACCGTAGGAAACAAATCCACTTCCGTTCAAACCATCGATGAGAAAACTGAAGAAGATGATGAAGAAAACATTAGTGCATCACTTTTATAATTTATAAATATATACAAGTAAGATCTCGAATTTTAATTTAAAAAATGTAAATTTAAAAAAAATAAATTTTTATATAACTTAATAATTATTGACTTAAAAACATAGCCGTATTTCATAGCCTTTAATTAAGTAACAAGAAATTTTTGTGACTGGTATAGTGAGGTCCCAAAGAGAACTTATGAAAATAAATTTTATTTTTACCTACTGAATTTGCGTACTACCTGGTAATATGATTTTCTAATACAGTTTTTACGAGGATTATGCTAACGTTTTCAATATTTTTATGTTATTCAACAACTCATTAAATAATTTATTCAACAATTCATTAAATAATCTTTATTGGTCAGCAAATTTAACAGCATATTAACAATTTTTTTCCTTAAAAAACATGTTAAAAATTGCAATAATGAGAATTATTGCGATGTACAAAAAGTCTATCAGGTAATGAGAATAATTACATAATAGTACCACAGTACAACAAATATATACCAACGCTGACATGATGCAAATGTTTTACATATGTAAAATTATCTAAACAGAATAAATCAGGCACAAGAAATTTGATTTAATACAACGATTTATATGGTAATCCGAAGGCCAGTCAAAACGAAAACTATCGAACAGAAAATTATTTCTGATACAGGATATGATATGTCACCATTTAAAACACTATAAAATCTCTCTTTTTATAAAATTTGGGTTGTATTATACAACCTATTTAGGCAACCTAGGTTGTATTTAGGCTTTCTGCTATTATACGTACTGATTTCTTCTTCTTTTATAAACTTTTGTGAAAAAATATATAACTAAATTTCCTTCTTCAACTTATCATTTATTGTTAGGTTTTAATTTAAAAAACATCCAATTTTTTCCTAAAGATTTAAAATTAAAAATTACAGTAATTCAGGTGTAATACGAATAAAAAATAAAAGTCATTGATTGAATTAAGACATAATACATATTCTAACTACCTTTATTTGTCTTATTAGCGAAAGAAAATATTCAATGTTCTTATTTAGTAGAAAAATCTGTTCAACGATCTTCTTTTGAGAACACAATACTTTTTGGAAAAATCTGAAGTGGACACCACATGACTAATTGTACGCTTATTAAATTACATACTCACATTACTTTAAATGAAAAGCACACAAAATTTTATTTCAGTAATAACTTCTGATATTTTTTTTATTGTTATTATTGAATTATTATTTATCGTATTTTTTTACAATCAGAGATTAATAATTATTAGTAAATCAATATATTTAAATAAAAAAAATAAAATAAAATAAAAAAAAGGAGAAGAAGTCTATTTCGAACTGATGTACCTTCCCTGTGTAAGATCCAAATATTTCATTAATTAAAATTTTATTTGGCTATAACTCTAGTTATAGCCAAATAAAATTAGTACCAATGAAAATAAGTACCACTCATGATACTTCGTTGAAAAGCTCTCAATGAGGGCTTATTACTACAATTAAGAAAATTTTCAACTTCAAAAAAACAATTTTTCTGAACAGAGAGCTTATTGCTGTCTCTACTTACGTCAGGTTTCTGGGTTTGCTTTTTGGTAGCCGTCTTACCTGGGTCACACATATAAGGGAATTGAGAACAAAGTGTTCCAAAATTTTGGATATGATGCGGGTCCTTAGTAACACCAACTGGGGGGGCCGATCGGTCATGTATGTTGCGTTTTTACTACTCCCTTGTTCGTTCCCGTTTGGATTATGTTGTGTCACCTATTCTTCAGCTCGTCAAATCGTACTTAAGATGCTGGACGGTGTGCATCATTCTTTTCTTCGGCTTGCCACAGGTGCGTTTAGGTCGAGCCTTATCGCAAGCTTACTTGTACAGAGTGGCGAGCCATCACTTTGGGATAGACGTGATCAGCTTTTGTTGTCTTATTTTGCCCGTCTCAGCGGACAACCGAATCACCCAGCTTTTGACCCAGTTCATAGGGATCCTAATTTGAGGAAATATGAGGACCGTCCACGTTGTACTGCGCCTGTGGGTATCCGTGCACGAGGTCTGCTGCAGCGTATGAATGTTGGCACTCCCCTGTTGCTTCCATCATGTCCGTGCTCGAATCCCCCGTGGAGAATAAACCATGTGGATTTTAAGTTTGATCTTACAACGTATGATAAACGATCAACGCCTCCTATTGTTTTCCAGCAGATGTTTCAGTTTCTCCTCACCAAGTCGAACCCAGTGGTATACACTGATGGGTCGAAACATGACGGTAACGTTGTTTCGATGAACAGGCTTATATGTTTGGCCTACCCGGTGTTACGATTGTGTTCACCGCGGAACTATTCCCTGTGGATAGGGCTCTAAGTATCCTTGGCCCTAAATATAGGAGCATTCTTATTTGCAGTGACTCGTAGAGTGCTCTCCAGGCGTTGGAAAACCTTTACTCTGGACATCCTGTCGTCGTTGACATTTATGATAAAATCGCTGAGTTAGATAAACGAAACAGGGGGGTAGGTTTTTGCTGGATCCCTAGCCACGTTGGAATTCTAGATAACGAGAGGGCAGATTCTGCTGCGAAAGAAGCGTGTATTCAGCCTCCTTTCACCACCCGAGTTACTACCTTTGATTTTATCAATCATACAAAACAATAACTGCGAGCGAGGTGGCAAAGTGGCTGGACGACTGCCGTCGATAATAAACTTCGACGGATTAAATATTCAGTGCTGCCGTGCGGCTCCTCTTGCAGGAACTCTCGTCGTGAGGAAGTAGTCCTCTGCCGGTTACGGTTGGGGCATACGAGGATCACGCACGAATATCTAATGTCAGTAGAAGACCCACCCCTGTGCACACGATGCAACTGCCGCATGACTGTGCACCACATTCTTGTGGACTGCGTATGTTATGCGGTGTTGCGTCGTCAGTTTAATATACCCAGCAACATTCGTGATATCTTGTGCAATGATGGCGGGATTTTGGAACGGATGTTTCTCTTTTTACATGGTACTAGGTTACTGCAAAGGATTTAATATACTCATATATGTTTTTCTGTAAGGAAAGTTTTTTTAATTATTTTAACCTTTATTTTCGATTTGATTTTTTAGTTCTATGTGTTTAATTTTACTATCCGGGGAGGGGATTTTTGCACAACACATCGGAGATGGGTAAGTTTTTATACTTTCTTTACTATTATTTTAGCTTTTATATTACATCAACTTTGTCTGTGGTATTAGTTTTGGAATTTGTTTTGCCTTCTTGGCTTGTTTTAGTAAATTTTTATTACATGGTTAATATTACCTTACACCCTGTGTGGTTTATTATTTTGAAGTTATTTTACCCTTTTAATAATAACTACCGGGCGATGATAACGCCCAGGCGTTTTTCGCCCACAAACAGAAAAAAAAAAAAACAATTGGACTTTTGACTTTTTTGGACACTTATGGTTCAGTCGATTGCAATCAAAAGGGTAGGTACACAACTAGACGTTATAACAGTCGTAAATCCAACATTTCAACATCCTACGGCTAATCTTTTTTGAGTTATGCGAGATACATACGTACGTACATCACGCCGAAACTAGTCAAAATGGATTCAGGGATGGTAAAAATGGATATTTCCGTTGAAATGTGAAAACCGACATTTTTCGCGATCACAACACTTCCTTTACTTTTAACAAGCAAGTAAAAAGGTGACACTGCTGTTCCAACTTCAAAAATTTTCTTAATGTTTTTATATTTATTCTTTGAATACGATCATACGTTTACTTTTTTATCGACTTTTCGAAAGAAAAGTACAGTTTTACTTTTGGTGGGACGATGGGATTGGGGAGTGAAAATGGATTTTCTTTAAGTTACGAGGTATAATGAGTCCAAGAATACCATCATTTACTTAAAATATACACACATACATATATAGGCCTATGTATAAAAAACTGCTACATAAATTTCATTAAAATTTAGATATGCTGCAGTAATGTATCAGAAGTTGTGATTGGGAAAGTATGAAGAAGACTGGTTGAGTCTTGAGTTCGCTCAATTTGAAGTCGACAACAGACAATAGGTGATCGAGTGCATGTTTTGTAGGGTCTATTCGTTAATCGAACGTATGTATTGCGTTGTCCTGTGAAAATCAGTGCTTTTTTGGCAGCGAAATTGTGAGGGCATCGGGAACAAAATGTTCGTCTTCTTGCGCAGCTACGCGCAAGTTTTTTTTTTTTTTTTGTTAATGTGATTTGATATTTCAAATACTTAAGATCAAATTTAACAGATTTTATTCGAATTATTATATCTTATATTTTACTTTCTTATTGAAATTTTATTATAAACTTATTATGAAAAAATGTTCTGCTCCTATAAACACTGTTGCTATATTTGTCAAGTTTGATGAAATGACGATAATCTGCTTTTATTTCATTGTGGCATTTTAAGGGAGTATAAAATCCAGTTCGTTATTATTGTTATTTATAAAAAAATTATATAAAAGATAAAGATAAGAAAATGTTATATTAATAGAAAGTAAAATAATTTAGACAAGCATCATTAAAAAATTATTAACAAGCGCAAGCCAAGATTATATAGAATGCTGTGAACACCTTTGACCTAAGTTTTCAACTATTTTCTTAAAATATATGTAATAGAAAATATGATTAATATCAAATTAAATTCAAAATAAATAACATAATTTATTCATAATTATTTTTCTATGATAATCAGTGATGGCGAAAGACAAGTTAAAATAATTTTTTTAAATATTGTACATAGGCAACTAACTTTTTCGTTAAACATATCCGTTTAATTTTCCGGAAAAACGTCAAACAAGAATCCCAAAAACCTTCACCTAAAATAAAAAAATAATCAACGAAACCAATCAAACTGTTAAAGATTAAGGTTTGAGCTATGGAAAAATAAAATTATTTTATATTCTTTTAAAAGTAAATATTTTAGACAACAGTAATAAATATTATAAATTACTGACTCAGATTCAGCGTGTTGATAGTCCTTCGGTTATCTAATTAACAGTTGACTATTACTACTACGTCCACTACGATTCAACTAATGTTCAATTACAAGGGCATGCCACACTGATAGTACCCTGACGCCGCTTTAGTTAGCAACAAACTTGATTGAAATTTCAATCAGCTTATAATATACTCTATTATACTGTCTTCATCTAATCATCTATATCAAAATTTCATACAATGATAACTTAACTGCATATATTCAATCCTCTAAAAGTTTAAATCGGTAAGTAAGAATTTTATATCTAATATTGTCGGCTCAAAAAATGCAGCCGTTTTGTGTTAATAATCGTAAACAAATATTCTCCAATTAATATAATTTTATTATATAAATCGTATTTTAAACATCAGTTTCATCAGTTTAAGTTAAATAGGATATGTTCCGAATAATTTTTATTAAACATATCTTAAAAGAATATGTTAATTGCATTTTAATCAAAATTAATTAAACCATATAACGTTTTATAATTAAGTCTGATCACAGCTTCATGTTCTGATCAGCTTTTAACGTTATAATTCTGATAAAAATATTCAAGTTACCACTTTAAAAATTGAAAACCTAAATTTCGCTTGAAACTTTAATTAAAACATTAATAATTATCACTTATAAACAATTGTGGCTGAGATAAAAAGTCGATTTCACTCAGAATTTATTAAATTAACTTAGGATGTA
Organism: Lycorma delicatula; assembly: GCF_047948215.1. Taxonomy (NCBI): domain Eukaryota; kingdom Metazoa; phylum Arthropoda; class Insecta; order Hemiptera; family Fulgoridae; genus Lycorma; species Lycorma delicatula. The sequence continues at coordinate 86,308,096 of NC_134459.1, read as the reverse complement.
TTTACTCATAAAATCTTTAATTACTGTATTTTATATAACTTTTTTACCCCTCTGTTTCACCCCACATTGTATATCTTGGAGGTCAAATGTTAACTAAGTTTTAAGCCAGAGTTATATTATGATTAACAATTATTAATTTACTTTTTTACGCGAACGATATTTTTTAATCAATAAATTTTATTTTATTTTTTATTATAGTCATTTTTTTTTACCCAAGGGTAGGTTTGCTTAGTAGTACACATAAAATACCTCGGATTCCAGGTTTTCATATTATTTACTAATAATTCTGATATACCCTTACTGTATATTAAATTTTCAAAAATATATAAAAGGGATGGTATTGAAATTTAAGAATTATATTGATTGATTTGGTTTAGTGAAATTTGCAAAAATAATTTTATAAAATGTGTCTTTAAAGCTTACGATATCAGGCAAATATAAATAAAAGAAGATAATTAATTACTATGCATTTTATAGTCACCGGACTTGCGCGTAGGAATATAAATATAGAATAAAATCCTACAATTTAAAACAAAAAATGATTTAATATTTCACAGTAATGTTTATTTTTAATTAAAAATAACTTCACATAAAAAAACCCTATTTATACAATTCTCATTTTACCTCGTTTATTTAAAAAAATTTAAATATTAATTCAAGATAGCAAATGAATTGATAAAAAAGTATTTAAACAAAGTTTAATTAAAATATTTACAATACACCCTTACACTTACAGTCAAAGTAAATAATGCTTACTAAAATAAAAAGAATCCGAAGAATATTACTAAAAAACGGCTGAAAATCTTTCACTTTTCTATACAATAGATTTATTTTAAATTATTTTTAGCACACAATAAAAATATTAATAAATAGTTACAAATAAATAGTAAATAGTAAAAGTTACAATAAAAAAATTAGTAAATATTAAATGCTATCAAAAGATTTCTGAATAGTAAATAAAAAAAAAATATTCAAATTATTTAAAAAGATATTTAGCATTTTTACGTATTTTTGTGAAAATAAAAAGAAACCACAGCCAACTTTAAGATACGATAGGTTAAGAATTGTATGAAGAATAAATATTGCACTAAATATTTTTATAATCAATAAAATATGACTGATTAATTTTGAAAAAAAAATTATTTTACACAAAGCCAGGGAAGATGTGATGGCCAGGGGTTGAGGGAAAGCCCTCTGCGGAACTTTCGTTCGCCTGTGTTTGCATGGATGGGGCTGCCCATCCATGCAAACTCAATGCAAACAGTAATGAGGCACTCAGTGCCTCATTACTGCTGAGTAATGAGGCACTGAGTGACCGAGACCCTGTGCGAGTGCCCTATTGAGGGTGCTCTCACTAGAGGCATTGGCGTCAAGACAGAGTCACGGTTTTTGGTGTGGGGTCCAGGAACAACATAGTCGGGCTTGGATACCCCGCCCGAGGGGTTAGAGGCAGGCAATGAAAAGATCTAACCGGCGGGCTGACCTGTCGGACTAGACTTATGGCTGGTGGACGGCGAGGCTTGTTTGAGTAGACAACCCCTTGGGCTGTGCTTTGCTTTGTTGTGGATCCTGCCCGGGGGGTAGGATTGGGGGGAAAAAGGAAAGAAAACATAACCTCAATTTGAGGTTATGTTGAAAAATACGTATGAAAAATACATTGTCAACATAACCTTATGAGGTTATGTTGATTTAGTGTATTTTTCATACGCGTTTATGCAGTGAGTTACAATGGTGAGGGAGTTTAAATTTAATACTTGTGTGTAGGTCTATTCGTTATTTTTAAATATTTCGTGTTATAATAATATAATTTTCTTATTGACAGAAAATATATTTTAATATTAATAAAAATAAAAATTACGCCTCTTTTAATTTTCTCATTTAATTTATGTTTTGTATATTTCTTGCACAAAAAATTAATCGTAAAATATTACACAAAATAAAATAAGGAAAACTTGGTCTTCTCGCGCAGAACTGCGCAAGAATTTTTATTATTCTGTTGAATAAATAAAGCATTAAACAACTCAATATACTCGTAAATTATATTAGTTTGTGTTAAACAGCAACATTTATAATAATATTACATACTTTCATGGTAAAAAAGACCTTAATATCCAAATTACAATCACAATAAATAAGAAATAAATTAAAACAAAATGTATTTCTTTAATGTTATCCAGTCTCCCTTTCACTACTATACGATAGTTTCATAATATCATTATTAACATCCTTGTGTATTTGTGTCTGTTATAACTTACAATTTTATCACCATAAAATAATTTATATATGTAATATATATATATATCTTTTAATATGCAATATCTTATAATTTACAACAAATATTTCCTTATGATCCAATTAATAAAAATAATAATAACAGAAATACAATTTAATTTAGATTAAACCTTAATTATTCATTGTCCTTGAAAAAAGACTTAATATTAATTCATTCTCTTAGTGCTTAAAACTAAAATAACTCATTATTCTTACACTGTATTATTTATATGATAATAAATTATATTTTTATGTTAAACAGAATTATTTTATAAAATCAAGTTAAATTTTATTGTTATATTAGAACACCAAAGCGAGTCATTATTATTTTAAGATTTAAATTATTACTTCCTACAATATTTTCTAGGCTAAATTTTACGTGATAACATAAAAACTACTATATCATGTCAATTAAGACCGTTATTACGTACCGGGATGGTCTAATGGGAAAATCGTCATCGTAAATCAGTTGATTTCGAAGTCGAGAGTTCTCAGGTTCAAATTTTAATAAAGGCCATTGGTTTTATTCGGATTTGAATACTAAATCGTGTACAGCGCTGTTCTTTGGTGGTTGGGTTTAATTAACCACACGTCTCAGGAATGGTTGGGCTGAGTTCGTTTAAGATTACACTGATAAATCCCTAACGACTTAAATTGTTGATGCGACTATAAATAAAAAGATTAAAAAAAAAGAAAAGACCGTTATAAAATAAATTATTATTTATACGAAAACATTAATAGTAAATTTTATCAAAAATAGCTTTTTTAAAAATAATTTAGATTAATAATGCGAAAAAATGTAAAAATATAAAATTGATAAAAACTTAAAATTTCTTCTTATACAAGCAAAAATTTCGTTCTATCTAAAATCGCGAAAATATTAAAAGCAGCAACCTAGTATAGTTTTCTCTTCATATGTTTACACGGTAATTAGATATGGAGAAAGATAACAACAAACATAACTAATACATAATAACCAACTAAAATAAAATAGATTTTCAAATTTAGAAAAATAAATATTCGTACTTTGAAAAAGGTGAAAAATGGTATTTGTCGTCTTTATTGTCAATTTAAAAAAAATCGAAATTAATAAATAAACTTGAATAAGAATTACATTTAGTCCTTGTACGGTATTTTTTTTAAATGCATTTAATTAATTTGTTCAGCCATATTTTTAAATTTTATGTATTTGGTTTATTTCTATTTAAATTATGGATTGGTTAACAAAATATAGCGAGTATGTAAAAACGTCCGTTCGGTAGAATCGTAATAGGAACGAAAGCTGAATCCTGATATAAAAATAAATAAAGGGGTGCGGAAAAAATTTGCAATTTCAAAGGTTTCTCTTAGGTTCCAAGATTTTTTGTTACGAAATATTAAATATTAATTAATTAATTCTAGTTTAGCTGGAAGTATAACTTACGAAAGAAGAGATTAATATTAAAAATTAAAAACGCGATTGTCGAACAAAAACATTGATTACAAGGATTGCTCTTTAATATAGGATAATTACTAATGTAGGATAATTAAAGAGCATGCGGGCGACAAGTTTATATATAGTATTTGTATATAATACAATATTTCTTTAAATTTTTTTAAATTTATTTAAACATATATATGACACTCCCGGTAACGCAAGGATTCCAACGCGGATTCATACGTCTAAATCGGGTCGGCCGTTGAGATTCTACGATGGAACAAACATACATATATACGCGTACACACATACATATACCCTAAATAAATTACACTACTTTTTGGACAGTCGTGTTAAAAGAGTTAGCTCAAAATTTAATTCATGGGCGTATGTGAATGCAGCTATTGTGCAATGTTTCGTTGTCGCCTTATAATACATTATAACACGTGTGAGGTTATCAAGCAAAGAGATAACATCATACACCTATTAACTACCGCACAGAAACATAATTGCCGGAAATTTCACACAGATAATGGTAAAAGTAGTTTGTCTTAACAAATTACACATCAAGCGGTTCTTAACTAAAAGCACTTTAATGTAACTAAAAAAAATTAATCTGAAATCAATGTGTTTGCTAATATTCTTGTACAATATATGAGTTTTATACCCATGAATATGGGTTTACACGGATTTAATAAAAAAAACTCTTCAAATCTTTCAACTCATTTAATGTAAAGTTTTAAAATCGTTATATAGCTAACGTTTTTTCATGCTAAAGATTATTGAAGGATCACCAAACTTCCAGTGTAAAAACATATACAGATAGATAATTATAGAAATAAATCTGTACAGTGAAAATGTGCATAAAAACTTGAAAAATATAAAACCGATTTAAGAAACTTTCAGATTATCTGAGATGACGTATTTTAGTTTTTCTTTTATATCTTAGGATGTAGGGGATATACCGAAATGAAACGACTAGAAGTAGAGAGGGAATCTTGGAGAGCTGCATAAAACCAGTCAAATGGCTGAAAACCAAAAAAATCTTCCACTTAACGTTGCAAAAATAATTACACTAGAACTACCAGTACTTTCACTAAAAAAAAAAATAATGAATTGTCTAAACCTATCTATATTAGGAAGAGGTAAGAATTGAAAATACATTTAAAAAAATAAAACCGTATTAAATTAGAAACACTTCATTTTTTAAGTAGCTTAAAAAACACTTAAGTGTGAATTAAGAATTTCTGTAAAAGAAATAGATTTAAAAATAATTCAAATTTAAGAAATATTATTTATATTTGAACATATCAACAGATATATGAAAGAAAGAAATATAAAAAAATAAAACAAATATTTTCAGATTAGATTAATAAGTTTTTAATCAGAGTTCCATTAAATAAGGATTACTTTGTTAAGGATTCATAAATAATTTCCTATGTTACAAGATTTCAATGTAGAAAGGTGAATATCATTTAGAAAAAAGGCCATCAAGAACTTCTTATGAGTACAGAAAACAAGAAATTAAAATTTTCTACACGCTTTGTTTTACAGAGCCATTCTTGACACTAATTATATGAGAATTTTACCAGCAATCAATAAAAGTGAAGTATCCACTTACGTTCGTATAACCAATGTTTTTATTCAGAAAGTTTGCAATAATTTAACTCGAGAATTACAATTAAAGATAAAAATAATTCTTGTGCTAAACATTTTCCCATGTTTACCACAAAGCTTTTCAAACAAAGCAGTTTCTATTTAAAGAAAGAAACAAAAGTTGAAAAGTGTAACAATTTTTTTATAAGCAGCTATATATTTAAGCTTGTAAATGTAACTTTTTTATTATTTAGACATAAAAAAAAATTTTTAAAGGACATCGTAAAAGTTCCTGAATTTCTAAAATATATAATTTCCCCTGATTTATGAAGAAAAGTTGTAAGATTGAACAATATTTTGCTCCAAGAAAAACTATAATACATTGTATGGTGTCTTATAAAAAGATATAATTTCATTAAAAAACAAATTAACTTAAGTGTATCTTTTCTAGTGAAAGTATTATATTTTATGCTGTAGTTTCAATTTAAAGGCTAAAAGTTCAAGAGATAGATAGATAGGAAAACAGAAAAGAAGAATCATTGCCAGTTTTTTTTTATAAACAGTTATGAGCTAAAGAGCCAACAAAATAAAAAGTATTTTCAATTTATTTTTACAGAACAAAAAAACAAATGAAAATGTTTTGGAAATTTTGAATACTTTTTTGGTATTCAATAGATTTAGTCAGAAAATCTAAATATCTACGAGTAAATCTAAAAAAAAATAGGTAATAGAATAATTTTTATCAAAATAATAATACAAATCCTTATTGATTCTAATATTTATTGTTTCGGCTCATATATTTTAACGGAAATTAATTAACGGAAATAAATTCCACTTCGCAGATATGGAATTTTACAAGTTGTGAATCTAAAAAAAAGAGGCAAAATTTCTTTAAAAAAAAATCTGATGACACTTCCTTGTACGCCTATTAAATTACATATACACTTTTTTTTTTTAAATTAAAAGTTCATAACACTTTATTTCATTAATAACTTATGAGAATTTTTCATATTGCTTTTTAATTGTTATTAATGAATTTTTATTTACCGTAATTTTTTTTTACATCAGAGGTTAATAATTATTAATAAATCAATATATTTAAATTAAAAAAAAAGATGTCAATTCGATTCCAGAAGGAGATGTCGATTCGAACCGATGTGCCTTCCCCTTGTGAGATCCAATCATTTCATTAATTAAATTTTATTTTGCTATAACTCTGGAACCAATGAATATAAGTACCACTTATGATATATCGTTGAAATACTCTCAATGAGGGCTTATTAGTGTAATTTAGAAAAAGTCCGAAATCCAAACTTTTTGGATATTGTGCTTTTTTTGACACTTTTGGTTCAGTCAGTTGCACAGCTAGATGTTACAACAGTCCTAAATCTAAAATTTCAACATCCTACGGCTAATTGTTTTCGAGTTTTGCGAGATCCATACGTACGTACATCACGCCGAAACTAGTCAAGATGGATTCAGGCATGGTAAAAATGGATATTTCCGTTGAAATCAGAAAACCGAAATTTTTCGTGATCACAATACTTTCCTTTACTTCGTACAAGGAAGTAAAAAGAAATTTTTATCTCACTAAATTTATCAGTTTAGTCCAAAAATTATATTTCACTGGTGACAAGGCTAACTGAATAACCACTTGTTTATTTTTAATTCTGGAATTAAAACTCTACAAACTCAGAATTGAATAGTCTTTTCCACGGGACCACACCAATTGACATTTATTAAATACAAAAATTATCGACCTGATTATTCAAGGGATGAAGGAATTGGGGTTCATAAATCAATGTAACTACCAAACCTCTAGTTAGAATAAAGAAATAGAAATAAACTGTCTTGGATGTTTTTCTGTTTTTAGTTAGAACTCTTCTTTCATATGGGTACATATTAATATTATTCTTCTTCATAGACTTGCTGGTTACTGATGCATAAACATTTAATTTTCCAATATTTAGATTTTGCATTAGAAAAAACGATTTTAAAACATACTTCAAAGCTTTTATTTTAGTTCACAACATCAGACCTGACAGATTAACAAAATTTCACGCTACTTGAAGGATTTCACGAAATCCAGGACAATATTTACACACCAGCGAGAAGCTTACATATAGGCAAATCCTTGATGTTATGGAGAAACAGATTGCTGAAAAGAAACGTCAGAAATGAAGCATAAACCTATATACGTTAAATGAACTGATGGGATTAGCGTTACATGGCTTAGTGCACGTTGAATCTATTGATCTAGACGTTAAAGAAGACGTTAATAAGGTAATCTTTAAATTACTGGAAGGAAGGTTAGGTAGGAGTTATTCTCTTTTTACGGATAATTACTTTATCAGCCTCAATCTTGTTCAATAACTATTGGAAAGAAGGATTTACGTCACTGGGATACTAAGAACACTAAATAAAAACCAACTTGCCAGACTTTTTTCTGATGATGTCATATGCCATTTTTCAAATGGAGTGATCGAAAGGCTGTACTGATAATTAGCTCTAAATTTGGACATGCAATAAGGTGGCACGCAGTTCAAGCTAGAGGCAGTTATAAAATACAACAAAGCGATGGCTAGACTTATATCAAACATTAGACAGAAAAGATTATTTCATAAAGAGGAAAACAATAATGTAGTAAAAAAGGTTGTCAATTATACTTTTTCCATCTTTTATTTTTAATCAGTTAATTCCTAACCAAACATTAATCTAATTTAAAAGTTTCATTATACGATTTCCTTCCATCTATAATAAAATTCTTGATTCTATTAGCATTTAAGAAAAAAAAAAACAGTGTATCTTTCACTCTGACAAGACTGAAAGATAAAACAAAAAAACCTTGAAACAGTGGAAGAACAAAATGAAGACTACAAAAAACTTTGACAAGTTAAAACAAACAAATAAAAAGTAAAAAATACATTTTATGGTCCACTATTTCCAGAACAGCTGGGTGTTTGTCTGACCCCATGTTTTATTAACTTTGACGAAAGTTTAAGTAGCTAGAATGGAATTTGTTGTAAACTGACATTTTAGTATTGAATTAAAGTTTTTACTGTTAATTATTTTATATTAATTTAATTTCTTTCTAGATGGTACTTAATCATGTTTTCAAAACAGTTTTATTTTTAGATTATATTATTTCTTTTTAATGTTTCTATTCTTTTTTTCATAAAGTTAAAGCAAAAGAGGATAATAACGTGTTTTTAAAAGATATTTAAGCAGCAGAATTACAAAAAAAAAAATACTATGTAGAGTTAAGATGGTATTCTTGTAATTCGGGACGTTGATCCGGTGCACAACTACGAGTATATATTCTGAATATATATATTCTGAGTATATATATTCTGAATATGAGCCAAATCGAACCATATATACAATGTTTCCAAATATCTCGACACCAGCGCCACCTAGCGCTGGGGTCGAGATATTAAACTAATTCAGAACCTTCTCGGGCATACGCACAACAACTCACCAAAATTTCATCGCAATCGGATGAATGGTACAGGAACGCATACGGGACAAACAAACATTCATTTATATATATATATATATATAGAAGATAAAAACTAAAGATTAATCTCGTATTAAAGGGTCTTCGTGAGGGTTTTTTTACATACCAAGTCATAAGTGCTCAATACGTCTCGCTTCAGATGCACGGTAGTCGAATTCGTCTCACACCTTCGTCTCACTACTACCACGACTGCTACTATGCGACTTTCTAGTACCATAGACGGAATCTTTTACAAAACTCCACAAGTAAAAATCGCACACAGTGAGGTCTGGCGATCTTCGAAGCCAGAGACGTAAAACTGAATCATTAGGTCCCATTCCGCCGATCCATCATTGAGGAATCCTATCGTTCAAAAATTTTCGTACGTACAGACTCTAGCAAGGTACTACTCCGTTCTGCTGGTAAATGAAATGTACCGCATCAGCCTATAATTGAGGGAAAAGTCAGTTTTTAAGCACATCGAGAAAGTCTTTTCCCGAGAAATTGCACAAAAAACATTAACTTCTGGAAAGTCTCTCACATGCTGTACAAATTCATGTAGCTTCTCCGTACCCATATTCTATTACTGTGGCGGTTTACCTTCTCACTTAAATGAAAAGTAGCCTTGTCACTAAACACTAAGCGTTTGACAAAATTGTCATCTTCTCCCACCTTGTTAAGGAAGAATTCACAAAACTCCACAAGTCGTTGTTTGTCATCTTCATAAAGAGCTCGCAGTAACTGAATCCTGTACGGTTTCATAAGATAACGTCGACGCAAAAAATGCAAGCTAGACATTCTGGGAATGTTCAGTTCTCTACAGGCATGCGAGTTGATTTTTAAGGGCAACATAAGAAACTCTGATGGATGCGGTTCGCATCTTCATCTGACACAACTGGACGACCGCTTGATTTGCCCTTACACAGACAACCCGTGTCTTTAGAATGTCTATACCATCCCCTAATGGTCTGAGCGGTAGGAGGTTAAGCACCGTATTCACTACGGGAATCACGTTGAACAATAATTACGGACTCACACTGCGATGATTTCTGTTGTGGAGTCGCTATTTTCTCTAACGCTGAAATGAAAGAATTTCTGGTTGCAAACACGTAAAACTTGAGAATTTCCTCATTCTAACAGTAACTTTCTCGATCATAACTGATTATAACCTGAAGAGTTATGAAATTTTAAAATCGGCTGATTCTTTTAGGGGCACGCGATAAAGATAGTATTATAGACTTAAGTAAGCATTTTATTAAATGTTAGGTTTGGATTGTACTTCTGTATGAAAAAATAAAACATGAACGGTAACAAGAAAAAAAGGCTGGAATCACTTGAAAATGAAGAAGATTTTAGAAAACTGAAAGGATAAACAGAGTAAAAAATAAGGAGAATAGAAGAATAACCAAAACAATGCCGATATCCGCGGAGAAATAGTTACGGCCTTCTATCCGAGGGTTTCGGGTTCGAATGACAGTCAGGCAAGGCATTTTTTATACGCTTCAAAATCCTATTTCCATAATTGTACGTACAAGCTTTTCAAAGCTGATGTGGTGAATTAATTGAAAAAGCAAAAAAAAAAACTGCATATCACAAGATGAAAAGGATTGATTAAAAGAGTGGTAAAAGGGTTAAAAGACAAATGCTAGAAAATAATAAAAATTTAATTCGATATCGATGAAATTTTGGTAAGTGTGCGCACGTCCGCAAAGGTTTCTGAATTAGTTTGGACCCGCTATGTGGTCCTGGGATTGAGATATTTAGAAAAAATGTTTTTATAGACCGATTTGGTTTTGATTCTGGATATATATTTAATTATGTGAAAAAAAAAGTTTTGCATAACCTATACCCGTTAGGTGGCGCCGATGTCCAGATATTTACGAAACAACAAGCAAATATACAGACAGACTTTCTTCTTCTACATATGTAAAAGGCAATGCTCGTATGAGTGTCCGCTATAAACTAGAAAACTACTGGACCGATCTACGTGCGGGAAAAAGGGAAAAAAGGAAAAAGTGAAAATGAGAAAAGGGGTAAGGGGGAAAGGGAAAAGAGAAATGGGAAAGGGGTATAGAAAGAAAAAGAGGAAATGAAGAAAAGGGGATAAAGGGAAAAAGGTAAAAACGGGTAAAAGGGAAAACTGGAGTATGGGAAAAGGAGAAAGGGAGAAGAGTGAAGGAAGAAGGGAGAAAGGGAAACAGTGAAAGGTTAAATTATTATTAACTTCCGATTGTAAAAAATTTTTACAATAAATAATAATTCAATAACAAAAAAAAAATGAAAAAAGTAATAAAAAATATATCTAATTTAATAGGCGTACAAGGAAGTCATGTGGTGTTCACATCAATTTTTATTTAAGTGGTTTTGTAAAAAATAAAATTTTGAATATTAGTCAAAAAAAATCTTAAAACTATTACATGAACTACCGCTTCACGATGTAAGTGGTTTTGTGATACGCTGATCAGCTGGCAAAATAGCCAACTTTTCTTTGAAGCGGAAGAAAGAGCGATATCAATTTAGAACTGCATTTACATATGACCCACTTTGATTATTGATTAAATAGCACTTTACCCTTCTGTGTACTAGTTTTAATATTCAAAATACAATGAACGCCTTATGCTAGTCTTTCTCAACAGACTTATTTGTCGGGAAGATAATGTACTTTAGGTTCTAAGATCTCCTTGAAATACTCCGATGAGAGAAGACAAGGTGTTGGCTAGAATAGAACTGGGTGGACAGCCTTGCTGGTGAGGTCCAGCATGCTGCGGTGTGTTGGCACTGATGAGCCACCAAGGACTCCACGGGTAACAGTCAGGCAAGAGCACACTGAATACTGAAGGGACCCGGTACCGCGTCGCGGCGAACTGGGTCTGGCGTGGTGTATTAGTATTGCCCTTTTGGGTCCCCAAGGGGCCAATATTGATAAAGAACTCTCAAAAAGAGCTAACCGGTAGGCCGACCTGCCTTGCCGGTATATAGCCGGTAGGTGGGGAGGCCTATTTGAGTTTAAAGACACTCCCCTGGGCGGCGTAATACCAACAAGTCGGCCCGGCCCAGGGGAGCTGAGAGAGAAAAAAAAAAAAAAAAAAAAAGTTCTAAGATCTCCGAAGCTGACAGTGTGTGAGGTTTTTCTATGGTGATACTTGAAAAGTAAAGTTTATTAAAGTCGCCCACAAAATATTGTCAGCTAAAAACAAAAAAAAAGATTAGGAGATAAATCATCAAGATACCATGAGGTAATAATATGCGTAATATGAAGTATATTTAAACAAGAATGGAGAACATTTGCCAAACGGATTATTTAAAACGTAAAATACATTTTTTGTACAGGGTACACCTTTGTTTGTATTATAGTAAAATAAATATACTTTATTTACAACGGTGTTTAAATTATCGCCTCTTTTCCTTCTTAACTCTTCATATGTATATAACTAACATTACCTCTTAATTATTTGTAAGTAAAGTTTCTTATCGTTTTCCTTAGTGTACTAGTAAACGTTTCCCGTAGAAGACCTTCTGCTAAACAGCAAACTACTGGATATAATTAACGAACGGCTAGCTAAAAGGAAGGTAAAATGGTTCATCAGGCTAACTCTATGCATGTTTTTTTACGATGAGGAGGAGTAACTGCACCCGTGAGGTACAGATAATAGAGTTTTCATCTCGGATCCTAACAGCATGCGATACCTAGGATTGTATCTGGATCATCGTCTGATATGGAGGTTTCATGTCAAGGAGAAGAGAACGTAGCTTAACATTAAGTTCAGGAAAAAGTACTAGTTAGACGGGGGGGATGTCGCAAATCAGTTGATTTCGATGGTTCAAATCCTGGTAAAAGCAGTTACTTTTATACGGATTTGAATACTAGATCGTGGAAACAGGTGTTCTTTGGTGATTGGGTTTCAATTAACTACACATCTCAGGAATGATCGACCTGAGACCGTACAAGACTACACTTCATTTGCATTAATACGTGTCATCTTCACTTATCCTTTGAAGTAATACTTTACGGTGGTTCCGGAGGCTAAAATAAAAAAGAGATTGAGTCGTAACTATCATTGTCTAACAAGAAATTGTTGTACTCAGGGATCCTGAAACCGATTTGGACATACGAATTCGACTATGGGGCACGATAAGTGAGAGTAACAACGAAGTCGTATAACGATTTTAGATCAAACTGTTGAGAATTATAACAGAAGCGCCATGGTATACGAAAAAAAACCTGAAATATACTATTGTCTGAGATTGCCAATCTTTCGAGAGGAGATATTCTTTCAGTACAAGATATAAAATGAAACTGAACAAACATGTCAACTAGCTAGGTTAACCTCCTGGTTAACAGCAAAGACGTTAGGCGCCTAAAGCGACTGAATATTTTAGATCAGTATGTTATCAGAAATTTGAGGTGAATCGGCTACCCTAGGGTGCTGTGCATCTTCATAACTCTTAACTCTTCAGTTTGTTTCACCGTTCACTTTGATTTGTCTCAGTGTTTCTTTGATTAATTATGTGATTGATAAGTCTATTTTTTTTTTTTTTTTATGTTCTGAACTTTACAGTGTTCCTTGGAGTCATCTTTGTATGAACTTATTCATGTTTGTTAAATATCTATGTATATTGTATAAGATATGCATACATATACAATCCTTTTAGGGATATCAATGGAAAACCACAATCTAGATCTCTTCTTTTTTTTTGTATTCAATATTACTTATGGTTCCGGAAAATTGAAAATAATCATATATATAAATATGACAGGACGAAATATTTTTTTTTTTAAGCGCATAAGTGAATCGGTTATAAATATATATATATCCACCGCACTCTTACTCTTATCTCTATAACTGACAAAACCTTCCCCTTTTGGGAAGCAATCATAAAACACTGATTAAATATTTAATGTTTAAGTGAATAAATTGCCACTCTTACTTCTGTTATAAGCTACTTTTTGATTTATAATAAATAAACAAAATTAATGATAGTTTTGCGATGTCACAAAGTATATAATTAGTTATAAAATGGCTAATTGGTTGGATATTTATTAATACGTCTCTTAATACCGAGAATATCACACGTTCTATATATAAATAAATATATAATATGCATTTACGTATTAAAATACATCTATTTTACTGAACTATTAGTAACGTAATGGATACACGTTTACCAACCGCTTAATATTACTAATAACAGCGATATTACAGCATCATAATATAATATAGTAAGGCAGGGTATGATAAGATGAAACCGTTATTTCCACCGTAGCAAAACCACCTCCTCTAAGCACGATATGTAATACTTGTAATTAAGTACCACTATTATAATTTATGGACAAACTGTGAAATATTAATAAATACAATCTATTACAAGTAATCACTTTAAACACATAAAATTAAAAGAATGAAATGTTTAATAAATTAACTAAAGAAGTTTCTTCTTTCCTCGGGGATATAAAATAGAATTATTTATTATTTTTGTATTTTTTATCAGCTGCATGCTATGAACTGTTACCTCTTTTCTATTAAAAGAAAAACAATTTAAAAAACTTCATTTACTAACTTAAACTAACTAGCTGGTATACTCTTAGATAACATAAATTGAACAATTCTTCTTCCTCAACAATACGTGAGCTGAAAATTTTCCCCCACGCCAACTTCTGTGTCTAAGGTACTAGTCATTATATTGTACTAGTCCGATGTGTTTGTATTTCATATATAAATGTGTCATGTTGTTAGTAGTCGAATCATGTCATTTGGTTAGATAGTACAACAAACCGCGATCGCCCGTCCCGCCGAACCTAACCGGTAGTTAGGCTGACAAAGAGAGGAGCAAACCTTCGGCTCACTTAGTCTACTTCCCTTTCAATAATTTTATTTATTGTTTTATATATATGCAGAGTGTTTCTAAAATGGTGGGCCGGCTATACTTTTTTCGGATTCTACTGGTGTAATGAAACATAAAGTATCCTTAGGAAAAATAGTAATTTCTCTTTCGTTCCCCACCGTCCGACATTTTGTTATTTTTATGTAAAAATTTATATTTCAAGTTCGAACATTACAATACTAAAGTTGCACACTAATATTTGCTAAGCGTTTTGGTAATAAAGTTTTAAAATTAGCAAAAAATCAGTAATTAAATACCTTCAGAAATTACAAAATGGCGGCCATGTTTATTGTTTAATCCGTTATATCTCGGTAAATATTAGTTTTATCAAAATTTATGTCCTTGGCTAAAATATTAATCCTTTTATTTTGAAAAAAAAAATACATTTTATCTTTTTAAATCTGTTAACAAATAGCCGAGTTACGGCAAAAAATTGATGTAATTTTGTGTCTGTTTTCATGTCCGCCACTTTACGTTCAATTCGATTAAATATTGTTTTTATTTATTGTTAATTATATTATTGTAAAGTAGTTTCAAATTCAGTAATAATATTTTCACAATAATAAACCTAATAATTAAAAAAATTAAACTATATACCTTAATTATTTTAGAACATTAGGTATACATAAACAGTTAACAACTGTAAAAAGTTATAAGAGATGTTCAAAGTGTCCACCATTAGAAATTACACAAATCACGTCTTTTTTTTTTTTGAGAGATTGTCTTAATCGTTCAAAAATTCCGGGAGTATTCCTAATTTCTTGAAATTCATTCTGGATCTTTGTTGAAGATCCTAAAGATAATCCAATGTTGAGTTGAATAAACAAAATATGTTTCAAATGGTCCAACACGTAGAAGTCAAGAGGGTTTAAGTCAGATGATCGGGCGAGTCAGGGCACTGGCCTTCCGCGGCCTATCCATTTTTGATGGAAAATTTCAAGCAGGAAATCTGATACCAACTGACTAAAACGTGTTGGAGCTCCATCGTCGTGAAACCACATATTTCTTCTTAACTCTAGAGGTAGTTCTACAAAAAATGTGGAAGATTTACAATTAAATGAGCAAGATAATTTTCTCTATTTAAACTATTTGATAGAATGACAGGACTCAGAAGATGGTTTTTGAGTCTAAAATACCTGTCCATATGTTCAGGGAAAATTATTGTTGATGGCTATATTGGAAGGTACCATGAGGATTCTTGTCACTCCAGATACGCTGGTTGTGATAGTTTTGAACACCATTTCTGTTGAAAGAAGCTTCATTTTTACATGATTCATTTTTGTTAACATGATCAACAGTAATAGTCGCTGTGTAAAATTATTCAAAAGTAAAAAATTATATAAATTGTTTTATTATTATTTAATATTAAATCTTATATTGAGAAAATTGTTACTTAATTTGATATTAATTTACAATACTAGAATTAACAAAAAATAAAAACAATATTTAATCGAATTGAACGTAAAGTGGAGGACATAGAAACAGACACAAAATTACATCATATTTTTCGGTAACTCCGCTATTTGTTAACCGATTTGAAAAACTAAAATGTATTTTGTTCAAAATAAAAGGCTTAATATTTTAGCCAATAACATAAATTTTGATAAAACTAATATTTACGGAGATTGAAAAATAAACATGGCCGCCATTTTGCAATTTGTGAAGGTATTCTTGATATCTTGCTAATTTTAAAACTTTATTACCAAGACGCTTACCAAATATTAATGTGATTCCTCTATCCAAACTTGAGATATAAATTTTTATATAAAATTATTAAAATAATGGACGTGGGAGAACGAAGGAGAAATTGCAATTTTTCCTATGGATACTTTATGTTAAATTTTACAAGTAGAATCCCAAAAAGTATAGCCAGCTCACCATTTCAGAAACACTTTACAGAATCAAATTCTTATGAGTTATGAAACAAATAGTCATTTTGATATTCTACACGATCATAAGCGAATAACAATAATGAGAAACAATAATAAAGAAATGATAGTTACTACAATAACAGTGGATCAGTATTATCTTTTATCCACTGCTAACAATCATAATTGTAATAAAGATATTAATAGCAGCTGAAATAACAATAGTAGTAAAAATTAATAACTATTATAAATATATTCATATCTTTCTAATGTAATTTTCAAAGAATAATAACATTGAACAATTGTGGTATTTTCAGCAATTAAATTGGAAAGATACAATTTAATAATCAGAACACGACAATAACAAAACTAGGACAGACTTACAAAATCTGTTAAATAGATAAATAAACAATAGTTCGATAAAATATGTACACGAACCTAGTTATTTTTTCTCGCTTTTCTTTAACTAACAATGGATTTTTTTATGTTTGTCCTCAAATTTTTCATCCTTAATTTAACATACTTCTTGACATTGCAGATTTATTAAATTTTACACAGATACTAAGGTCGGGTGACAGTACAATTTTCCACCATTACTTTTGCAAACATCGCCACGTACGGGATTAAATTACGGATTAAAATTAATGGTGAGGGGAAAAAAATTCAAAACGGCACTGCGGGGTTTTTTAAAAATTTGTTTGATATTTTATAAATATACAAGAAATTTCAATGTATGATGGTATCTTTTGAAATCCAAATTAACCTACTAATTAAACTCATGCAATATATGACAGTAATTCAATTAAGTATAACTAAAAAGTATAGAGCAAGTTTTTAAAAATTTTGTAATATTATTTAAATTAAATTTAATAAATTATGTTATTATTTACTTACTGTAATTCTATTTTGTTTTTTACTTGAAAGAAGCCATTTAAGAATTAGGTAATTTGTAAAATTACTACATTTTACATATTTAGTAATGATTAATCTGAGAAGTTTAATAATGTTAACCTACCGGATTGGTCTAGTGACGAACTTGACATCGCAAATCAGCTGATTTCGAAGTGAAGAATTCTAAGATTCAAATCCTAGTAAAGGCAGTTAATTTTATACGGATTTGAATACTAGCTCGTGGATACCGGTGGTTGGGTTTTAATTAACCACACGGTCGGCCTGGGAATGCCGCAATGGCTCTGGACCTATACAAATACCACTGTCTTGTCTGTTCTTGAGAGGGTGTCGTAGATTATTTAAAAGATAGATTCAGATCGTTTTCAAGGCAACCTCTGAAGAACACTTAAGGCTCTTAATAACTCTCAAGGGAGAGTAAATTGCGTAGGCCTAGCTAAAGAACAAAGATGAATAGGAATTAAGCTTAATATTATCTCGTTATCACGGAGTATAATTTTACAGCCACATCCGTCGCTCGAGACAGAATCGTATGTATAGATGAATGTGTAACCGTTGTCACGTCGCTAAATTGGTCCGTAGCTAATCGATAATGTGGATCCCATTTACATCTTCCACATGGTAAATATTTAATTTTAAAGATGCGCGCAACCAGGGAGCGCCGCATCCTATCTACTTTCCGAAAATCCTCGGAACAAACAGGACTAGTTTCTCGAAATAGAAAAGCAGTCTTGAGGTCGAAAGGCTGAGGTAAGGACTTCTTCCCCTCGAATTGTTGAGTGCGAGCGAGTACTTATCCTTAACGAGTGGTTATCCTTAAAATTAGTCTCCTGAATTTGAAGTCGGATCAGGCCGATTAATAAGGAACTACAGTTTTTCTTTCTGGGGGTGGAAATTATTAATATTCCATTGTTGGACTGAGTCGTTGATACGTTAAATATTGCCTATCTGTAAGAAATTCTTTGGAAGGATGACCGTCCACGTAAATCGGCCAGTGAGCTGTCGACGAAAGGCGTCTCAGCGCTGCTGTCGTTGTAATCCTCATTGGATATGATTGTAATTTCAGCAGTATTCATTGACTCATTAGTCGAAATGTGTCACGCCAGTTTGTTGATTACGCGCATGATTCTATTTCTAATATTGCTTTCAGGTATATGTTTCCCGAAGCATATGTATGAATCCTATCGTATTGGAGATGTATTCTAATGATAGCTCTAGTACCGCTGAGTTTCTCTTGTTTCCGGAAGCTTTTGGAGTCAACATAGTTCAGAACATAGGGGTTATCTTTGGCTTGTAAGATTTCCATTAGGGGTTCTAGGCCCGCATCAAATATGTAAGTAATCTTTTTTGACTTTGATCTTATTCACTGACAGGTCTCTGGTTTGAGGAATTACTCAGCGTTTCTGCTACGTTCTTGACTATTCCCTGGTGGGATTTTAGTGAAAATAATTGAATTAAGAATAAGTTATATTTTTGAACTTTTCATAACATACAAGTATAGATAAAATTGATGAAAAATACTTTACAATACAATGGACAATTTAAAGATAATATGACGATATGTAATATAAATATAAAATTTAAAAACAAAAACCTAATGATACTGAGAGTTAAACAGATGAAATTCCAATTTTATTATTATAATTTAAGGGTTATCATAAAAGCTGTATATTTTTTTAAGTCAACTTTACAATAAAATCTTAAAATGATTTACAAAGTTAAATTTATAGAAAAAAATAAAATCTTTCTTTTAGTCTGGAGTATTTTTATACGACTAAACCACAAAAGAGTTACAGGAAAAACCTGGCGTCAATCAGTTTGATTAATGACTTTTTCGATATTGACAAAACGAGTTCGCTTCACATACGTGTCACACCGTAATAGACTTTTTTTTTTAAATTAAAATCAAGCATAAAGTTACTGTAAATACGAAGAAAAATTACTTAAACTAAATTGATTTACAATAGAAACAAAGAATGTATCCGAGAAAAATAAAGAAAATGTTTAGTGTTTAATTGTTATTTTAACGGCCGCTCGCTAAACGTATACAATAAAAAATGCAATTTTCTTTGTTTCTTCTATACTTTATATGATTTAGTAATTACGTTTTAATCATGGTGTCAATATATTAATAATTTAACTATATGCCTCATTCAATTCCTAAAACTCCCTTATGTAAGTATGAAATGTGAATTAATCCATAGTTTAAATCATGAAACAAAGTAAAAAGCTAAAAAAAGAACATTTTAAGAAATTGCAAAATATTTATTAATTAAAAGTTTCTAGAATAGAAACAATACTGCAGTATTGCAGTACTATACTACAATAGTAGTGTATACTATTGTAGTACTTCAAATACTACAATTATATAATTAAATTCTATTTTAAATTGAATGTGAAAATACAAAGACAGGTATAAACAAAAAATAATATTCCAGTGAAACATTGCAACGTTACATACAGTCATGTGAAGATTTGGCCAAATTATAAATTTATTACAAAAAAATAACCATTTTATCAATACATGATCTTGAAGTGACATAAAAAATTTTGCTAGGTTTCATACCCACGGGGTTGGTCTAGAGGTGAACTCGTCATCGTAAATCAGCTGATTTCGAAGTGGAGACTTATAAAATTTAAATCTTGGTAAAGGCAGTTACTTTTATACTGATTTGAATACTAGATCTTGGATACCGATATTATTTGGTGGTTGGGTTTCAATCAACCACATAACTTTGAAGCGGTTGGCCTGATACTGTACAAGACTACTCCATTACATTAAATATTGATCCTGTAAAGGAATCATATGCATGATTCCTTTACAGGATCATGCATATGATCCTGTAAAGTAATAACAAACAGTTATTCCGGAGGCCAAACAGAAAAAAGAGGTTTCACCAATGAATTTAATCTTTGAAAAAATCGTTTTTAAAACGTGTGATTATCTCATACTTGAAACTATATATATTAATTTTAAATTTAAAACTGTGAAAAATTTTTAAAACAGTGTTTTTAAATATATTACAATGATCAGTTTCTACGACAAACTTAATTATTTTGGTTGGATAGCCTAAATGGTAATAATATAAATGAAAGAATAGTAAGAAAAACACACTATTTAAAGTCAAATCTACCTTGTTATTAAAATAAATAAAAAAATTAAAAGTAGAATAGGAAAGCATTTATAAATCAATGTGTCTTTATCGAAGAATTTTTTTCTGTTATAATAAGTGTTTATCGACGGATGTAATATTTATTACAACAGGTGTCAATAATTATATCAATCTGTTTAGTGTTAAGTTTCGCTAAAAATGTTTTAATTTTTTCTGAAATATTAAAAAAAATTATTTAAATAAAATACACCGGTACACTGTAAAATAAATTATTACATTATATTTTTTATTATAAAATAAAACTAAAATATATAAATAATAAAGTTAAACTTCCAAATTTTATAATAATGTAGAATAGTTGAATTATTAAACATCACTTAGAACACAAGAATAGTGAAATGAGTTACACACAAAGTTACAATGAAAAAGCTTGAACTAACGTCAATGGAAATGGAACAAATCCATTATGAAACAAAACATTCGTATGTCTTATCAAAACAAACGACTTCATTTCAGTGAAATTTTCAATAACGCCGACTGAAATACAAAAGAAACAAAGTTCACTTTTCATTATGAATAAATAAATATTAGGAGATCTAATGCAATAACGTTTGATAGATCATAAAGTTTTCTATACGATACAAATAAATTAAAAAAAAAAATCAATAATGTATTTAGGTGAAAATTTCAGGTAAATAAGAATTAAAAAAGGAAATTATAATAAAGGAAGTAAATAGAGAGGAAATTTAAAATTATTCCTGTTTTATTTAATCTCATACCATGATTTTATATAATGGTGAATGTAAAAAAAATAAACTTAATTTATAATAATTTATACACATGCCTGAAAAAAATACAAACACCAAGCAATCCATCATTACCTAAACACAAAAGTTTAATAATATTAACATTTTCTCTAATTTAAAAACAAGGAAATAGAAAACCGCAATTTTAATTTCGAAATATTTTTTTACTAATATTAAATATTTATATAAGAACGATTTTAACTGATAATTACATGGAATTTTATTATTAAAATAGATTTTTTTTTTTTTTATTGTAACAAAGGCTATTTTAGAAGAAAAAGAAAGGATACGGAAAAGGAACTAAGTTTATGAAGTCGTAGTATGTGGTTGAGGAGGGAGTATATGTAAGATGAAATAGATAAATTCAGTTGGATATTCAACGAAGAGTCGTTTCTACATGATTGGATGGTATAAGATGGAAGATAGAAAATCGAAGTTAACGATTTGTTTCTACCACATTCAAGTAACTTCCTTTCAACCGAAAAATTCTAATATATATTTCCTAATAACATAAATATTTAATACAATCTTATTCTTACGTATCAATGTATAATAAATTATAAAACTACACTTACAAATAAATTGAAAAGCTAGTAAAATCGAACTAGTAAAACGAATAAAAATCTAGTTACGTATGCATTATCAAATCTGAAAAGAGCGTAATGTATATTTGTTTTATGTTTTGTTACGATTTTTATTTACTTGAAATTTGAACAAATTTTCGCGGTTTTGCTATTTTTCGTAAACCATCCCTTATTTACTCGCGGTGGTAAATAAAGTTTTAAGTAAATTCGTTAAGAGAATATTTTCCCCGTGGACATTGTTTCATTTTATCACAACAAGCGAAGAATATGACGGTGAACATGAAGTTTCTTAAAATTGTTAAAAAGTAATTTTACCAAAGTAATAATACCCAATATACTGGAGTTTCTCATAAACTCTAAAATCAATTAAATAATGTAAAAGTACCAAAATCTGTTTAAGATAAAATTAATAATTTATCTTTAATGTTATCAGGGTTGTTACTTCCTATTTGCCAATAGTTGTTACTTTTCCGGTCTTAAACTTTCACCAAGAAAGTACTATACACGTACACTGTGTATAATAAATAAATTCGTTAAGACAGTTAAGTAAAATTTTTGACTACTTAATTAATTTGTTAATATATATTATTTATTTTTATTATTAACAGTTAATTAATTGACCTATAATAGAAATTATATAATTTATTGGAAGAACGAGTATATACTGTATTACATATTTCATTATCAACTTTACCAAAGAAATCTTTATATTCATGTAATTTTATTACTATGCAAATATAAAATATACAAATGAAAATTACAGTATTCTTCGACAGTTTTTACCTTCCCAACATTTTTATTTTAAGCGGTTGAAAAACAACATATTCCAAAGCCTTACTATACAAAAAAAAATTCGTTTCCATAGATTTCGAATTATACATTTTATGATTTTGTTTAGAACATAAGTGTATATTTATAAAAACACTATATTATAATAACATAAATAATTATATTATATTAATATATACATATATTATATTATATTTATATAAACATTATTATAAGTGTATATTTATAAAACATTAGATATTTGAAATAAATGATACGTTTTGAGTACAAGCAGCAAATTATAAAATAATTGTAAAATACTTACCCGGAAATCATATTTAATTTTCTTCCTAAATTTAAATAAAGAATTTCTAATTAACAGCTTAAGGTGATTGTTGTAATTTTCATGGCGATATTGTTAAGTTACTAAAATTTAACAACTTCGTATATTGTCCATCTAAAACAACATCCTGATCACCTAGTTTGTTTTATAGGTTTTTTAGTAACCTTTACCTTTGTTGGTGATAAAATACTTATATATCATGTAATTTTTAATACTATAATACTACAGTTCAACTTTTTTTTATGGAGTCAGTTCGTGTAAGATACATTATATAACGTCGTCAAAAAATTAAAAAAATATTAAGGAAAGGTAATATTAAAAAAAATTAATTAAACAGCATTTCCAAAAATTGCTGTCATAATAAAAGATAAATATTAGAATTTAAAAAACACGACTGCCAAAAAAAAAAACACCATGGCTCTATCATGTAGGATAATTATAAACGTACAGTGACAATCAGTTCAGCCGTTGAGCTGCTACGGTGGAATAAACAAACATACATACAAAATAATTACATTTTGGGCAGTCGTGTAAAAACACTAGTAAGAAAACTTCACACAAATAAGATACGAGGTTTCCGAATTGTTCAGAATGAAGCGTTGACATGGGAGTTATTCAGACACGACTTATTCAGCTGATAGATTTTTCAAATTTTTAAATTTATTTAAAAAACGTATATATACACACACACACACACATATATATATATATATATATATATATACATAGCCTATTACACTCTCGGTAACGTACGGATTCCAACGCGTGGTCATATACCCAAATCGGTTGTCGTTGAGCTACTACAGTGAAACAAACGTACATTCTTACATAAACAATAAAAATTACACTCCGTTTTGGGCATCATATAAAAACACTAGTTACTTAAATAAAATTGATCATTTGATCTATAAAATGATAATTTGAAAAATCTATCTGATGAATAAGTCGTTTTTGAATAACTCGCATCAATGCTTCATTCTGAACGATTCGGAAACCTCGTACCTCATACATGAGATGCGAGTTATTCAAAAACGATTCTAACATATGATATATACACATATTTATACAGCCTATGAAACTCCCGGTAACGTAAGGACTCTTTTTTGGGCAGTCTTGTAAAAAATAAAAAAAAGGGATTATTAGTTAATATTTAGCAATACGATTTGGGCACAAAGCGGACCAATGGTAGTGCGCCGGGCGGCTGTACACGGCACCCTCTACGACTCTCTCCCGCTAGAACCAGTCCGTTGTCAATTAATTTACAGATTATTTAATTTAATTTCTAAGCGTAGATTATTCTTATTTAATCTTATATTTGTATTTTTATTTATTAATTTTATTACTAAAAAAAAAGGAATTATTAATACTTAGCAGTAAAAAGAATATGCTAACATGATTGAATGTACTGCCCGTCAAAAGATCATATGATTTTTTCTTAGATGTAAGTTTAAACAATTAAGTAGAAGAAGCAACACCAACAAATAAGAGCAAGAAGAAATAAAATGCTTACATGATCGAACATACGGCCCGTCAAAAATCATAAGATTTTTTCTTAAATGTTTATAAACAATAAATAACAACTGTAATAATAATTATAAAAAAATTAGTAAATTTTACTATCGTAATTCCGTAATTCAGAATCGTAGCAGAGCTTAAAACACAACTATTTTCGATAAAAATAAATCGATACTGAAAATACTATCGATTATCCACTTATAATCGTATACATAATTTTTTGGGGATTTGTTATAATTAAACATACATACATATTTATAGCCTATGAGACTCCCCATAACGTAAGGATTCCAACGCGGGAATATTCATTTAAATCGGTTCGGCCGCTAAAATGCAATGGTGGAACAAACATACAATCATACATACATACACTCTAAAAACATTACACTCATTTTCGAACAGTTGTATAAAAAGAATAATTAATATTTTTTGTTTTTACACAAACTTCTTAAAGATTTGACTTAAGACTGTACAATTTTAAAAATAATTTAGTTGATCTTAACTTTACAGACTTTTAAGAATTGATTGTTTTTTTTTACAAAATTATCAGATTTTCCATTTATGTGTCCAGGAGAAAACTACATTATGGACCACTAGAGGAAATATTTCCACAAAACTTATAAATATCACTAGCCTGAAGTTCATAAAAAAAACATACAGGGCGAATTGAAAAAGCTCTTTCTTAATTGAGAAAAGAAGAAAATAAAGAAATTAGAAGTTGATTTAAGCAAGTTCAAAATGTCAAATCGTAAAATAAATAAAAATATTTGTAATATTTTTTCTCATTAGTTTATTTCTCAACTAAAAAGCAATGCTTAAACTGCAGGACCGATCCCGGAGGAGGAGAAAAGGTGAGATATGAGTTTTAGTCGGTAGGGTGAGGGTACACATAGGCTCTTAATAACATCTAGCTGAACCCGTGCGAGTCCGACACTCCCCCATTTATGGGGGGGTGCGTTAATGGCATTTCTCAGACTCATCTATAAAAAAAACCTAAAAATATATACATATCATTTTAATAAATTAAATTTATGTCGTATTTTTGTTCAATTCTGTCAAATAAAGAGAATTTAGTAATGAAATATTGAAGAAGAAAAAATGAGACCTATGAACGTGATCATTAGATTTATTTTGTAAAGATCGGAAAAATAAATTATTAGATTTGGGTGAATGTGCACGCAACTCCTCTGCATAGAAAAAAATGTAAAAGCAATGTAAGATGCTGTATAAAAAACATTCGATCCTTACCAAATATCAACGCATAAAATGTCGAAAGCATTATTTTTATATATTTCATGAATTTACAAAAAAAAAAAAATTGTGTACATTTTTATGTCGATTTAGATTTAAGTGTTCTCATTATGTTTTTTTCATTATAGTGTAGAAATAAACTCATCAAATCTAATAATGTTATATTATGTCTGCTTATGCAGGTTAGTATAATATATCAGTCCTCTTAGCCTGTACTGTGATATGGACGAAATAAAATTACTTGGTAACAACACCGAACAGCAACTTGAAGAAGTTATCTGCATGTTTTTTGTTTTATTCTACACATCCTGAAAATTTTTTTGGCTTTTTATATATTCTAATTATTCAGAAAAAAATTTAAAATAAATAAGAAATAATTGTTATAGAGCGATCTAACATAAACAAAATAAAAATACTATGTTGAGAGTAGAACCATTGTGAATAATTCCGGCTGAATTTCACCTTTTTCTCCTCAACAAATGCATACATGTTAGACCAAGATGTAACAAGTAATAAACGATCATAAGAAAGAAAAATATGCAAATGCAAGATTATTTTGTGTAAGCCAGAATGTAAAATTTATTGTGGTTTTGAATCAATTTTTATTTTTCAGTGGTGGTAGAATTTATATGGAATAGATATTTTTTCAATTCAGCTTAATAGAGCGTTAAAAATTGCATTTACATCATGTATTTTAAAAACATCTCACGAAGTGTACTGTAACAGATATGTACGCATGGCAGATATACCATGATCGAGTTAACTGAGAATATAAAAAAAAAGAAAAATGTAACATAATGTATGTCAGTTGATCTTTCCAGTATTGTAAGATTCGGGTTGTTAACTTCGAACAAAGTCAGTATTTTATACATATATTCTAGACTTTATAGAATACATCGTTTCATGTTGCGAAAAAATTTGTGAATGTGTAAGGAGAGAATAATATGATATTCTCCAAAGCACTTTCCGTCACTCTAATTCAACACCAGTGGTTGTAGTATACATATATATTCATTAATACTAATGAATTAAAATACCTTTAGTGTACTGTTGCATATATTTCGGAATTTTTAAAAAGTAGTACCTTAAATTTTTACTTTTCCAGCTAATATAGCTAGAATAGCTAATATATTAAAGAGAGAAGTGATTGTGAACATGTCAATGGGGTATCGCGTTTTTTTTTACAAATCTATACGTTTTAAGGTCAAACAAGTTCATTAGACCAAAAATATATAAGTATATATGTTGTGCGTACAAATGTGTGTCACACTGCTTTTGACCTTATTTCTCAGGAATGACAAAACAGAATTTTTTTTCAAAATTGGTTCAAATATTTCTATTTATTGGGCATTATCAGATTAATTGTTTTTAAAATGCGTTTAGGGAGTGAAGGAATATCGCGAAATAAATTCGATTTTCTTCACATAAATTTTAGAGAAAACTTTATTAAAGGAAATTTGTTACCTACAACGCTTATATAAATAATCAAAAAAAAAAAACTTTTGTAAAAAAATTAAAATCCATCACTTAAAACTGAAATGTATACACAGCATTTTTTTTGTTCTTTTGCTCTATACAGTTTGAATATTTTTCAAAAATTTGGTTGAAAGTTTATTCTTCTTATATAAAGATGTGTATCAATTGTTTTTAAATCATACACCACGGATCTAAAATGGAGAAAAGTTTTTTCTTTTTCTTATTTTAGTCTTTATTAAAGGGAAACTAAATTTAGAAACAAATTAGTGAAGGTAATTTATTAAGGTTATTCAGTGTATGAATATTCTTAGAAAATTTTTTTCATAAAATTTATTCCCCACCTCTCAAACAATATCTTTTTTGGGGAGCTGCAACTCTATTAATTTTTACTTTGCCAGCTTTTTTTATTTTAAATGTATTATTAATACAACACTGAATAATTTTTAACATAAATTTTTTTCTTAGAAAAAAAGATTAATTAGTAAAACGTAATTTTACATAATTTGTTTAATTATTTAAAACTGGAATTGGTTAAAGAATGCTGCATACATGAAAAAATCTCACTTGCAAAACGAAAAAGGAAAGGAACCTGCGTTTTGACGAAAAGAAATACAGATATGATGTAAATAATGGATTACTTCTAGGCGTGTGTTCATAAAGCAAAAATATATAGTAATTTTAATATCTGAATAAAAATGAGCTATCAATGTAATATTTTTGTATAGAATATCTTTCACTTATTTTTAGAGAAAAACTTATAAGTAACAGCTTCAGGAAATTCCTCTAAAAACTGAATCGTTGAATTCAAATTATTTTATGGAAAGTAGATTTTTTTTAAATGTTAATTTCCTACTATAAATTTTATATTAAATATAGAAACATTAATTTTTAAAGAAACAAGCGTTACTTTTTTTTAATAAAATGTTACTGAATATATAGAAGGAACTTTTATAAAAACCTGTGGACCATGCAGGTTCACAGGTTTTTATAAAATAAAATTATCACGGTTTTGTCGCGAAAGATAAGTATTTTCTAACGTAGCATACGAAAAATAATGTTCATTGATATTTTACCTCCGAAACAGATTACTGATAACAAACACGTCTGACCATAATAAAAAAAATGAGAATTCAACGGAATTAAGATGTCAGTTACAGTAAGTCACTTAATAGCGACGTGCCGTGAAGGATCAGAAATTTTTTAAATTATTATCTCACTCATGTTCTTAATTTATTTTTTTCTCCCAAATCATGAATTTACAATCGATTCCGAATAAGGGATCACAAGTAAATCGCATTATAGAAAGCACTCGATGAGGGCGTTTCCAGCAGGCACCCTAAATAAAACGTACATAAAAAAAATATATGTATATATATATATATATATATATATATAACTATATATGTATAATAAAGTCTGTATAAACAAACTCTCCCATTGATTCGGATCCACAAAGATACAAGAGATCACAAAATTCTAGTGAAAAAATAACCAAAAAAAGATTCCATAACGTAACTAAACAATGGGTACAGATAAACAAAATAGTAACATAACAAGTTTGCAAAAATTAAAAGACGGAAACGCTAGGCTTTTCATTAGGGCATGGTAATGACGTTCATCATATATCTGACACCGATACAATTCAAGAATCACTCAGAAACCCCAAGACCACCAAGTGTAGATGTTTCAGAACGCTTACATCTTGGAGATGATTTTGTGGTCTAGGAGATGAACTGCGAGATAATTCATATGATTATTTAAACCCTGTCTGTTTAAAAATATTAAATACAATTTTAAAAATTATTAAGAAATTCTATTAAAAGTTAGCACCTACTTATAATTTATTCAAGGTTCGATTTGAGGAAGTAATAAGAAAAAAGTTATGTGAAAATAAAGTATTAAAAAGCAAATAAAAATTTAACAGGTCCATTATTTTGTAAAAAAAAATTGAATTATAATTTTCTAACTTTTCTAGCTATTCAGTTTAATTAATTTATTAAAATAAAGTTCATTATATATTAAAAAAATAATATTAAACAATAAATAAATTCAGTAAAAAAAATAATGATGAAACTGATGAAATCAAATAAACTCTTTTTTATTTAATTAACAAATATTTAAATGAAGCAAAATAAGCGAAAAAAACGTATGCATATTTTTTATATTTAAAGGTCAGTAAAATGTAAGCAAGAAATAAAATCCAATATTAACTTATTTTTTTTATTTGTTATTCGTGTAAAATGTAAAAATAAAGCAGATAATTTATTGATGAAACAACGTTTTAATCAAAGTTACAACATTAAAAATGTTAATAATATTTTTTTTTGTTTTTCCCCCTATTTCAGTAATAGTTGAATATAATTTGGTTGTAAAACTGATTTGATATAAACCGATTAAATGAATTTTAAAATAAAATTTTAATTTAAATTAGATTGATAAAATGTAAAGAAAAATAACAACAATAATACAAAAACATATATACTGTATGTGCATACAGTATTGCATTTACATTATATACTGTTTACATTATTCTAATTATAGTGTGTTGTAGATAAAGATTCACGATTGACCTACTGAAAGTTAATTAGAAAATTAGCTGTTTTATTATTCAAATAGCATGAGAGCATCCTTACTACTTTAATTAGGTGTACAGAACATTAGGATTAGATGAACAGTATGGGATTATAAAATCGTATAGGCAAAATATATTTATAAATACCTTGCAAATATAAAAATTGTCATCATAATTATTATTTTTTAAGTATTGACAAAGGGCTCTTTTCCTGTTTAGCCTCCAGTAACTAACGTTTAGGTAATACTTCAGAAGATGAATGAGGATGATATGTATGAGTGTAAATGAAGTGTAGTCTTGTACATTCTCAGTTCGACTATTACTGAGATGTGTGGTTAATTGAAAACCCAACCACCACCAAAGAACACCGGTATCCACGATTTAGTATTCAAATCCGTGTAAAAATAATTGGCTTTACTAGGACTTGAACGCTGGAACTCTAGGCTTTCCAAATCAGCTGATTTGGGAAAACGCGTTCACCACTAGACCAACTCGGTGGGTTATTGAGAAAGGGCTGCCTTTTCATTTGCATAACTTTAATATCTAAGTTAAACAAATATTATTTATTTAAATAATAATTACTTTTACCGTTATTAAATTGTTTTGGTGCAGTTAACAAACCATCCCGTTATGTTTACAGTAAAATAAGACATTTTTTTTCCACTGGTGGTATATTAAATAAATTTGCGGGCCTCCGTGGGGCAAGTGGTAGCGTCTCGGCCTTTCACCCGGGGATCCTGGTTTCGAATCCCTGTCAGACACGTCATTTTTCATACGCTACATTTCCATATCCCACGCATAAGCTTCAAGCTTATGTGGCGATATCATCAAGAAAAAAAAATAGACCATTCTACGAAGATTCTTACATTTAATAATGCGTACATTTGGTAAATGGTCTGAAAAACGAGTTAATTTTTAACCTAAGTAACTAAACATGTCTGAACCGGATGCATAATAATGTAGTATAGAATTCATTTATTGTATGAAAAATTCGAATTTTATCCAAATTCAAATCCAGAACCCATTTGATGAAAGGTGGATAAGTCATTATTCCGTCACAGATATTCCAATTATTATTGTAAATATACTATTATGATAAACCGCCGGGTTAATCAAGTAGTTAAAAATCAGCATAGAAAAATCAGTTGATTTTCGAAGTGAGATTTCTAAGGTTCGAGCCCAAGTAAAGGCAGTTGCTTTTATACGGATTTGAATGCTAGACTGAATACCGGTGTTCTTTGGTAGTTGAGTTTCAATAAACCACACGTCTCAGGAGTGGTCAACCTGAATCTACTCCAGACTACATGTTTACCGGTACATTTACACTTACATTGCAGCTACTTCAGGCCTGGGGCAAGTCGGTAGCGGTAATTGCATTTGCTTATACACACAAACCTAGACACAGCAGTAGCTGGAAAACTGGTTGGAGAAAACAAGTATTACCATATATTATAATAAGAATATTGTCACATAATATTAAAATATATTGAAATAATACAATGTGACCTGGATAATAACTGGTGTTTTTTTCGTTGGGTTTCGGTCATTTATTGAGGTAGGCTTCAATATGTTGAACTGGTTACGGAGGCTGAAAATCCAAAATTCGGTCAAAAGCATACAGAATTGTGGGTTGTTCCTGATTTTAGCATTTCTATTAATAAACTTACTTATAGTGCCAATAATACGGAATTAGGTTCCTTGAGGATGTTTGTAATATCTTACCTTTTAATAATCCTTTCTAATATAATTTCAACGTAAAAACGTCAACTGCTTTAAAACCTGATTTGTTATTTTTTAAAGCAAAAGGTTTAAAAATTAATTGCACTAATGACCCTAAATAAAATTAGATTTACTTTGCAATTAGTTTTTAAACCTTTTGGTTTAAAAAATAATTAATCAGGTTTTAAAGCATTTGAAGGTTTTACGTTGAAATTATATTAGAAGGAATTGTTAAAAGATAAACAAATTACAAACATCCTCAAGAAAACTAAAAATCTAATTTTATTAGCTTTAAGGTCAGAAGTACAACAACCACGATTTAATTTCGACATCGATTCAGTTACCACAAGCAGATGAACACAACTAAATTTCACGGTAAAAAAATTTACATAAGAAAGGTTAATGTACTGGGGGAGATGCATATTCATACTTTCTCGCAACAGAAAAATATAATTTGTCAATTATTCCTGAATTTGTACTGTCACTCAAAAATAATAAGATATTTCGTTACCTTATTTATATATAATGGAGTTGTTGCTAAGCGTATATAAATGTAAAAAGGAGTGAAAACGAACATAGAAAACCATAATTATTTACACACTTGTTTGACGTTTCAACCATTCGCCGAAATGTATCCAACTACATTTTATGAGACATCTTAAGATTTAAATTAAAAATCATATTTCAACAATCTAAAATCTAAAAGAATTATATACATTTAGATAAAAAAAAAAGGTTAGGAAAAAAGTTGCTAACAAACTGTTTTATAAAGAAAATGAATTTCTGATGAATTATAAAAACCCAGTATTTAAATGTGTAATTGTTTTTTCTTTTTCTTTTTGTAAACGTATAATTTTTTATCTGTACCTATAAAACAAGATGTCCTGATTGACTCATAATCAGCGCCCGGCAAAAATTACTGGAAAAAAATTAATGAAAATTTGTATGCACGTTTTTCTTGTGGTGTAGAATAGCGACTGCGGTAACTGCCGTAGTTCGATCTAAGGCATTAGAAGAACAAAGAAGGCAAACCGAAAGGAGGTAATCAATCCGACGCAGAATAGCCGTTGCCGGATGGCTGTGAGCGGCCAGCCGCGGGGCGCAATCGGCGGGGGCTTTCCGGGGTCGTCATCCGTCAATGGCCCCTCGGGGACGCTGTCTGGGCTATCCCAAGGCGGCAATAAGAGCGCTCGGGTGATCGCGCAGGGGCTGTGTGCATACCATACGAATTAGGGGGAGGTTTTTTAGCGGGTGAGAACCCTGCACTTGCTATCAGAGCGGGCCTGGCGGCGGCTGGCAGAGCTTCCCCCCTATGGTAAAAAAAGTATTTTTATATACAATAAGATTACGTGTTTTTTATCGGATTAAAAACATATATTAAGTAAAACTTTACCATAAACGTTTATCTTTGTCGGTAAAGTTTATCTCTACTGGAAAAAAAATTACAAGTATTTAGGTTATACGAAAAATATATTGCCAAAATATTATTTTCTTACAGTTTATAAATTGTTTTTTTTAATTAAATCTAAACACATACTTGAAGATTACATTATTAAAAAATAACGTTCAAAATATCTTAATACAGCCTGTCACTTATGCAAATATTAACTCCCGGTTTTAGGGTTAATGTATATTTCATGTACATATTGTATAATCTATGCTTGTATTTATTTATGCTTTGTAATGTAAATTTATTTACCTTATACGCATGAAACGAAATGTTTAAATGAATTAATGGTAAATACTGTTAATGCATCACTGTTAATGAAGCTTAATCAGATATTTAAATAGCAGAGCTATATAACATTATGAAATTTAGCAATAATTTTATGAAGTTTCTAATTAAAATTAATTTAAAAATTAATTTATCTTTAAATATGGGTTAAACAGGTATTTGTAAAAGTAGGATGATTTATTTGTAAATAATTTCAATGAAGAAATAATTTTCCTTTCAAAACAGTTTGCATATTAAGGTATGCGATATTTTAAAATAAGCTGATGGGCACCATATGACTTCCTTGTACGCCTATTAAATTACATATTCACATTTTTTTTAAATGAAAAATACATCAAACTTTATTTCATTAATAACTTCTGATATATTTTCTTTTTTTTTATATTGTTATTATTGAATTATTATTTATCGTAAAAATGTTTTTATTATCAGAGGTTAATAATTATTAATAAATCAATATATTTAAATTAAAAAAAGTTAAAAAAAATGAGATGAAATCTGATTCGAACTGATGTACCTTCCCCTTGTAAGATCTAAATATTTTATTAATTAAAATTTTATTTGGCTATAACTCTAGAACCAATGAAAATAAGTACCATTTATGATACATTGTTGAAAAGCTCTCAATTAGAACTTATTATCGCAGTTAAGAAAAGATCCATAATCCAAATTTTGTTTTGGAGTTTGCACTTTTTTGGACACTTTTGGTTCAGTCGATTGCAATCAAAAGAGGAGGTGCACAACTAGATGTTACAACAGTCCTAAATCCAAAATTTCAACATCCTACAGCTTTGAGTTATGCTAGAAACATATGTATCTACAGACGTCATGCCGAAACTAGTCAAAATGGATTCAGGGATGGTCAAAATGGATATTAAAATGGATATCCTTTACTTCGTAAAAGGAAGTAAAAATTATTTTTTTGTGTGTCGTAATTTAAAGTAGCTAACTTTGACAGCTGAATCTTAATGATGTGAAAATAATGTTATTTTTTAAAATACAAAAGATGATATTTAAGAGGTTACTGTTAAATGATTAATTCATTGCTTTAACACTCTCTCTTCTTCAGAAAGTATCAAGAATCATAATAACCATCTCCTTCGTTTCCTACATCCAGTATTTATTCCGGGTAGATTGCAAATCATGGACATCCGTCTAACCTTATTCCTTTTTTAGACAATGACTTTCCCCTCTTCTGTTCTTTTTTTAAGCCTATCCTTTTCACAAATTATCAATCTTTGTTTCGATCTTTTTTTTAGTTTTTTCATATTACGTTTAAATTATTATTTTATTTTCTAATCTTCCGCTGTATACTCTTTGTAAGTTCCCAGGCTATTTTACATAGCTCTATACAATTAATTCTCTTTTACAACCAGTTATTGTTATATATCTCAGTCATTCTCTTCGCTTCTTTCCTGTAACTATTCTATATGTCAATGTGTTATATTTTTTTCAGAAAATAACAATGAAACGTTTTTAAAAAGTGAAGTTTTTGTTAATTAACATCCAGTCAAGCAATTAATGTGTGATATTTAATAATTTTAGGTACCATTTGATCTAAGAATAAATATATTGCAATTTATGTAGCATTATTGGTATCTTGCTTTAATATAAAAACTGTTTTCAATTAAACCAAAAAAATATAAATATAAAAATGACTAGAATAATAGCTATTAAAGAGATTAAAATCTCTTTAAAAATTGATTTTACTATTTTTATAAAATATAAATTAAAGATAAATAAAGGAAAAATAATTTTTAAAAATGAAGATATTTTACAGATTTTATTAAATAAAAACCCACATCAACAAATATAACGTAAAACATCATCGTAAAGATACATCCAGATACGATACGTGACTCAAGAGTACGAAGAATCGTAACTGTAAATTAAAGTCTTTCGCGGGTAAAGTTCTCCGTTCTACGTGCAAATCGATTTTCGTATAAAACATACAGAAAAAGGTTAATTTGAAGTAAGAAAAACTTTCAGATGTTTGTAGAAAAAATAAAGACATCAAATGAAAGATTTTTTTAATTAAGATTAATATCGTTATTTGGATCAAAAACTATTAATTTTTTTTTTATTTATTTAAATTACGATTGATAAAAAGAAAAATTTAGGTATCAAAAATTTCGTACCGTAAAAATCGTTTGAAACAAACGTGTTCAACCACCTGTTAAATTTTGAAGTGGAATGAACTTCTACGGAATAAGATTAATAACATTCATTCTGTTTTTGGGTGAATAATTACTGAAAACCTACCTCTAATATCCATTGGATTTATTACTTTTAAGTACGTTGGAATAAATTATATACTTATTTACATATAAATGGTCTCTTTATGTTGAATTTAGTTTCAATCATTGGAATTCTTAATGTTGTAAAAATTTGCGATTTATCTACTTTTTCGCGAAAATTTATTCAAAATAATTTGTATAACAGTTTTTTTTTTAATGCATAAAATTATGCTATAGAATAAAGGAGGCGTTTATGACGAACTGATTCTCTACTGAAAGTAGTATATTAATTTGTTTCTCTACTATCCTAGTCATTCTTTTCTTACGATATTTAAAACCGAGGTATGATACAAAACTGTCGTTTTCTCTAATTGTAATATTATTCACAATACAACTACCCTTGCGGTAAATAAATTTATTGTTCCGTTTATTTGTGAATTAAATTATAATCTATATACCAGTGCATTCATGTAGTATGTATAAAAAAGAATGACCCGAGTTTAAGGTATACATTCCATAATAAAAATGTGTTATTTTACAAGAAAAATTACACACTATTTAAAAATATTTACATTTCACTTACGAAGTTACAAATACCCTCAATCTGCTGTTCGGGTATCATAAAGTTAGCAGAATTTTTACCACAAGAAAAGTCGCAAGGTGTAATGTCTGGAGATCGAGGGCTCCCGTACGGCCTATCCAACGATGAGGCGATGTTTCATTTAAAACCGAAAAATTTGGTTGTGTTAAATTGGTGGGGGGCCCTATTTATTAAACAATGAATTCTACGATAGAATTAAATTACTTACCACTGTGAGTCTTAATTTAGTTGTGAAAAAAGCAGTCCTGCAGCATCTCAAGATAAGAATGCCTTGTTTCCTTCAAAAAAAAGAGCCATAAATTTTGTAAGCAAAACCGCACAAAAAGATAACGTTGTGAATCTCGCTACTCCTGTACAACCTCGTAAGAATTTTCAAATTCCCATATGCGAATATTGTGAGGTTAAACTTTACCTCTTAAATGAAATGTTGCTTCAACACTAAAAATTAACCTATAGACTTCCATATCAACTAAGAGCACATCTCTCAAATCTTTACGTATTCTTTTGTCACTTAACACGAAGATCTCGTACAAGTTGTAATCTGTACGGCCTGAAATGAAAGTGTCGGTTTAATACAATCCAAATAATCATACGACAGATAGCAAGTTCTGGCTAGCGGGAAAAGTTAACTTCTTCTGACACTTCGCTGTAAGAATCTTGAACTCGTTGCAGATTTTTTTTTGAAGTGAGTAAATATTTTTTACTAAATATTTTTTACTGGGATAAAAACAGTAAAATACTGGGAGTTGGATATTTACTGTTTTTTTTTTTTTTTTTTTTTTTTTTTTTTTTTTTTTTTTTTTTTTTTTTTTTTTTTTTTTTGCCCTGGATAATTCCCTTTTGATTAACACCCAGATTTTTCAAATTCTTTATAACAGCGACGAATATTTACTGTTTTTAGCCGATGGTGGATCAATCCGGCAAACGCATGCTGAACCGTTATACGGATTCTGTCTTGCTAGATTGTAGAACACAAAATGTTATCTGTTTTACGGAGGCCATGTTGTTTACAACTGAGTAGTGGTGTACTTTTAAGCGCTACTATTGAAATCTGACAGTTGGTATTTGAAATTTTAGAATGCACACTTTCATTTAATTTCATTCATAGAGTAATTCTATCGGTCAAAAACAAAAATCCCTCACGGATTCTTTTATTTATCAACGTATTATACTTAAAACGAATTATATAGAATTTCTGTTACAAAATTGTTAGAACTGTTACAAAATTTTTATTTGTAAATTTTGATTTATATCTCACGTACTGTTAATTCTAAAAACACTTTTATAAAATACAGGCAATCTAAAAAAAAAGTAATCAAATTATTTATTCTTTCGGTTAGAACCGGTATTGTCTAATAATACAGAATATTTATCAAAATGGTTATTAGTATATATTTTTAATTAGTGACCTTTAATTAAAAAACAAAGTTAAACTGTACATGCTAAACATAGTATCTTGTATAAGTATAGACTATTATATTAAATCGATTTCCTTAATACTACTGTACAACAAATGTTCATTGAAAAGGTTTAGTACAAATATATAAATATATATATATATCGTTTAAGTTTAATGTGAATGCAGTTTTAATGTAAGTAAATATGACTAATATAGAAAAAATTACGAATACCGACGTCAGTAAATTACTATTACGCTACAGGTACCAATTTTCAATGAACTGAGAAATAATTAGAGAGAACAAATTCATTGCACTAGAGATAACACAATGTTCAGTATCTATTTACTCTGTACTGAATTTTTTAATGTATAATTTATTTCTGATTTCATTTATTTACTGAAGTTATAGTTAATAACGTTTTATTTAAAAACAAAATTTAATTTAAAAAATTAATTACCATGGCGTATTTTATTTATGAAAAAATAAAACGTATTGTCAATAACTTTTTTCGTTTAAATAAAATAGCGTTTCCATGTAATGATATTATTGAACTTTTAAAAAATATGTAGATGTATTACATTTTTAATTTAAAAAATACCAACATATTTTTTTTAGGCTTACAAAAAAGGAATTTTGTAGCAGAAAACACTAATGAGCTTGTTCTCTACATTCAACCTGGTTATAATCTCATAATACCTGACATGATATAACAGTGTACGATGAAATTTTATTCAGAATTCAAAAACAGAGTTTTTCACAGAGATTTTCCGTTAAAAAAAATAATTTTACACACACATACAGTATGATTTAATAAAAATCTGTTACTTTATTAAAAATTTTATCCATGTAAAAATAAAACGTTCAGATAACACTGAATTTCGACAAATTGAACTTTGTATATTTATTTTAATGAAAAAGTGGAGTATATTTAAAAAATAAAAACCATATTTCAAACAAAATCTGCGAACACACATATATGTGCATATACATATATACAAAAGGAATTAATGTAAAAAATTATGGATGAACTTTATGAAAAATATATAAACATATATAAATATATGAAATAATATATAAATATATAATATATTTACATATATAAATATGAAAAATATATTCATTTTCGCTATATTTTATGAACTGTCATCCTCAGAAATTTTCTGACACCAGCCAGGCTTAAGGCAGACCGGTAACGGGATACGAACTCTAACAAAAAGGTTTGGAATATGAAATATGTTATACGGCAACGATGATAAATAAATATTATTTTCTAAATTGACTAAGTTCAAATTCGTTGAACACGTATGACCAGAAACGTCTCCATCATTTAAATACTGAGGATGTACTGCATTCTTATCTATTATATAATCGAGAACTATTTATTTCTTTTTTTATAAAATACGATGATTTTGCCAGGACGTTTTCAAGAAGTTGTATTCTAATAAATAAAGAGCCAACCACTGCTGCCGTTGAATTTATTTCTTATGGCAGTTAACACAGTGATTAAATTCTAGATATGATATTAAACATTTCCTGATATGTAGTCCGCATAAAGATAAAATCAAATTAATTGTATTGAAGAAAAATCTAGACAAGAAAAGTCCCAAAAGCGGCTGGCTCCACCTATAGGTTTAGTTGCATCAACTGTATAAATAAAATATGTTACATAAAAGATGACAATTAACACAATCCAGAAGTTCGTTCGACCCTTCGCCGGTAAGAGTCCGCAGAACTGGATGGCACGGCGAAGTCAACGAACTATGTTTACAATTCTAAACATTACCAAACCTAAAATGGGAAAAAATTAAAACATAACCATGAAAACACTATATTTCAGTTCAATTAGATTTATAATAAAGAATACTTTTAAAAAATATTCAAATTTTGTTATAAAACGTTTTTTTCTTCCATTTGATGAACCGTGGAACTCGAATATGTCCCTTTTCCTAAAAAAGGTAAGTTTACGAACGCGCTGCTAGGTAGCAGTATTGATAGGTAGCGTACAAATCTTGATAATGTACTTGAAATAATAAAATTTAAAAGAAAATATACTACAGCTTGTTTTAATAGTAAATGCTCTTATGTAAATGAAAGCACTGAAGATAAAACAATTTTTTTAATTCACACTACTTAAAAAAAATAAAATTATTAGTTTACAAGAGATTATAGCTGCTAATAAAACACAAAAAACACGAACAGTAGGAAGTCTTGCAAATGTGGCGACAAAGATTTGTTACATAAAACAGAAATAAATTCGATTGGTAAAATTTGTACCTATTTGAACTAATTGATGGAGAAATAAAAAAAAAAACTCATTTAATAATAATAATATAAAAAGCGTCCACGGATACGATAAAAATTGAAAGTTACATTTACAAAGTAATAAGTGCAATATTACACACTGATCTTCGATTCGTGAAGTTCATTATACTAGTTTTATTAAAAAAGCGAAATTGTTGTATGAAGTGAATGACATGACTATCAACAAAAAAATTGGCCGAGAAATTCAAAAAACGTAAATTTGTTTGTTCTAGAAAGGCAATACATTTTAATGATAAATCCATAAGATAGCAAGTAATTCATAAAAAAAATAATCTCATTATTTTAATTCATAATAAAGAATAATCTAACAAAATGCACTGATATCCAAAAGAATTACAATGAAATTGTAAACGGTAAGAGTCTCACAAATATCGTTTTTCTGCTCAAAAAACAAATATTTCTGTAATATAAATAAAAATGTTTTTTAATAATATGATACTGATATCAAAAAAGGTAAGACGCAACATTTATATTATCAAATATGTTATTAATTTACAATTTTGTTTAAAAAAAAAAAATACATGTTACCGGCTTGATTTGATTTATTAAATAACGAACAATCATAAGAATTGTATTATTTATGCAAACGTGACATGTATTACATATAAATGAAATCGGGCCAGTAAAAGAAAAGTAACATTTCAATGAATATTACTTCATAACATGAACTATATTAATACGTAAAGAAACAGCTTACCAAAATAATTGTAAATATTTTAAAGGAAAATCCAGTAGTCATATCGTTTTTTTACGCTATTTATTAAATTTAAAAAAAAACCTTTTTTTATTTTTCGAGGAAGATTACTGTTGTACAACTATTACATAAAAAAACCCACGTTTTATCACTTGGGAGTTATTAATGAACTACAATATACTCGTTTTTAAAAAAAATATCTTTGAAAAATATATTGAAAAAAGAACAACTGAAATCTGAAATCTTTAGAATGTTTAAAAGTATGATAAATATACTTGCAGAATATGTACATACAGTTTGGATACATTAACCGCAAAAATATTTAACTAGAATAACACCTTCCAAACTGGGATGGAAATCACCACAATAAACACACATTAATAAATCAGTTTAATAACTTTATAAAAAAAAAAAAAAACTTTTGTAGGACGGGACTTAAAAATAAATGGTATCAGATTTTATAGTAGCATAATAATAAAAAAACCTATACGAAACCAAAGTAAAACTACCTTATTTTTAGGACAAAGATATATGTCACTGATATATGTTTATATTTTAGGTCATTGATATATATTTATCAGTCTTGAACAAAACTTTGAAAATATAAATACATGTCAGTAATGTAAAATGTTATATAGGAGCAATATGAAATAGCATTTGAATTATAAAACAAAAAGTTTCCTCCTGATATAGAAAATATGACCTAAATTATAATTCAGAATTCTGAGATCCGTATAGAACTACTTCAAACCCTCATCAAAATAAATGGTTTATCAATAATGAAATAAAAAAATTACGTACTTGAAACGTTAAAACTTTTATTTTTTTTATAGAACAGATATGTTTAGTTTGTGAGAAATTTAATAATTCAATTATTAACGAAAACGAAGTTTTTTCAATAAATATTTACACAAAAGAGAATGAATTGTAAAAGAGGACATTTGTATGTGTCTGTCTGTGTGTGCGTCCCTCTTCCCGATTCGTTATATTATTATATATCCATATATCGCATATATATGCAAATTATATTTTTTTTAATTACTTGATTATTTTTCTTCATAAAATTGATTATTTATGTTAAGACTTAGTTTTCATTTCCTCCTTTTTTATTTGTAAAAATAAAAATTTTTCACTTTTTTACTTCTTTTATAAATTTTCACTCTTTCTTTTACTCTATAAATTCTCACTTTTTCTGTTACTCTTAACAAAAGAATTTGTCTAATGATCTATCGTTAGTCAGTCTTATTCCATCCTTCACACTCACCATGTGTTTATTACGAACGTATAATTAATTAACACAATAATGTTATTATATGAATTACAAGTTCACAGATCATAATAAAAAATAATTTATATTGCAAACGAAATAAAGAATTTTATTTATTTGAATGAGCCAACGAATAATAAAATATTTAAAATAATTAAACCTTACCGAGGTATTATTTAACCAAGGCGGCAAATTATTCGAAATTTTTGGTCAACAAAATCCATTGATATTTTGTCAGAGTTTCGTATTATCATGGAAAAAAAATACATTTTTGCACAAGAGTTAATCAGTTTTGGACACCTAATAATAGCATTTCGAGACGCCGCCCGCCCGGAGGCGTATTATAGGCACGCCCTGCAGCTGGTATATAAAAAGGAATTTATATATATATATATATATATATATATATAAATTCCTTTTTTTCTCTATTTATTTGTTTAATATCTGTTGAATAAAACAATAGAAGCAAAGAACTTTGCTGAAGATGATATACTGTGTAAGATGCTCAGAACTGGAACATTCTGTACTAAATATTGTTTTTGACAACCCTCTATATTGAGTATATTTTTTCATTAATCACCGACTTCCAGCATTAACTGAAGAAAAAAATGAGTTTTCTTATTCTTTACATAGCTATATTGCTATATTGTTGCATTTATTTATGCAAGAACCACTTGAAAAACGATAAAAAAAAATTAAAAAACGCTAAAATACTGAACGACTTAACAGACTTAAATCTCCTACTCAACAGTTAAGAAGTTCGGCTCCTTCACGTTCTGGACTTGGAATAGTCTGCGATTCTTGGGTGGGACGACATCCCGTAAGTGATTAGCATCTTCTCTATGCCTGATGAAGGATCTAAATTCCTTTCATAAGCATGTTATTGTTTTGTCTTTCTTTTATTTCGTCCTTTAATCTTTGCCTTCTCCAACCAGTTTTCCAGCTACTGCCGGGTCTGGGTGTGTGTGTAAAGGCAAATGCAATTAAACAAGTTTGCCAGGTCTGCCGTAGCTGCACCTGGCAGCTAAGGCAGACGTAGTGCGGTAAACGTACCGTTAAACTTGTAGTCTTGAACAGACTCAGATCGACCACTCCTGTATTCAGTCTAGCATTCAAATCCATATAAAAGTAACTGCATTTACAAGGACTCTAACCTTAGAATTCACCGCTTCGAAAATCACTAATTTTGCGATGACGTGTTTAACCACTAAACTAACCCAGATGGTTTCCTTCGTCCTTTAATATTATTTGATTTTTTGTTAGGGTTTTACGAAATTTTGTACGTTCTATGAAGTGAATTTTTTCAAGACCATTTAAACAAATAAACTATTGTCTTATGCGTTTCCGAATACATATATTATTATCTTACACTTATATCACGCTGTCTTATATCACATTTGAACAGTTGTTTTATGGATGTATATTTTATTGAGAGGATTCAATGGAAACCCCTCAAACTTCAA
This sequence comes from Lycorma delicatula, assembly GCF_047948215.1. Classification (NCBI taxonomy): domain Eukaryota; kingdom Metazoa; phylum Arthropoda; class Insecta; order Hemiptera; family Fulgoridae; genus Lycorma; species Lycorma delicatula. Next base: position 86,264,790 of record NC_134459.1, on the reverse strand, counting down.
ATTTTATTGGAATTCTATTCCTTATGGTTCCTTCTTGGACCAATTATAAATAAACTAATTTTGATACAAAAAAAAGAAAAAAGTATGTTAAAATTAATCATAAACAATAACAAAAGAAGCATTTTAATATTTGTTTTGAAAGGAATTATTTTTTTTTTGAAGCTGGTTGTAATATTTTATATTTTTATCAAAAATTGTCTTTGAAGATTTATAAGGAAAAAGTCCTCCTCTATGAATCATGAGACCTTGCCGTTGGTGAGGGGGCTTGAGTGCTCAGGGATACAGAGTAGCTGGACCGAAGGTGCAACCATATCGGAGAGGTATCTGTTGAGAGCCAGACTAAGGAATGATTCCTGAAAGAGGGCAGCAGCTCTTTCAGTAGTTGTTAGGGGCGTGAGTCAGGACGACTTAAACGGCCGTATCAACATCACTCAGTCCTCTGAGTACTGCGCAGCTGAAAGCAATGGAAAACTACAGCTGCTTTTTTTCCAAGAAAATGTGGCTCTGCATTTTCACATATACAATAATGGAGGCGCCTTCCTTGGTAAAATATTCCGGAGGTAAAATAGTCCCCCGTTCGGATCTCCGGGTGGGGACTACTAAGGAAGGGGTCACCAGAAAATTAAAAAATAACATTCTACGAGTCGGAGCGTGGAATGTTAGAAGCTTAAAAAAGGTTGGTAGGCTAGAGAATTTAAAAAGGGAAATGGATAGGGTAAACGTGGATATAGTAGGAATTAGTGAGGTTCGGTGGGAAGAGGAAGGCGACTTTTGGTCGGGTGACTTTAGAGTAATTAACTCAGCGTCAAATAATGGGCAGGCAGGAGTAGGTTTCGTGATGAACAAGAAAATAGGGAGGAGAGTGGAGTATTTCAAGACGCATAGCGATAGAGTCATTGTAATAAGGATAAATTCAAAACCTAAACCGACAACGATTGTTAACGTCTATATGCCTACAAGCGCCCATGATGATGATGAGGTAGAATGTGTATACGAAGAGATTGATGAAGCAATTAAACACGTAAAAGGAGATGAAAATTTAATAATAGTTGGAGATTGGAATGCAAGCATTGGAAAAGGCAAGGAAGGAAATATAGTGGGTGAATACGGGCTGGGCAAAAGGAATGAAAGAGGGGACCGACTTATAGAGTTTTGCACGAAGTATAATTTAGTAATTGCCAACACCCAATTTAAAAATCATAATAGAAGAATATACACTTGGAAAAAGCCAGGCGATACTGGAAGGTATCAGATAGATTATATCATGGTTAAGCAAAGATTTAGAAATCAACTCGTTGACTGCAAAACTTACCCTGGAGCAGACATTGATAGCGACCATAATTTGGTGATAATGAAATGTAGATTGGGGCTTAAAAACCTGAAGAAAAGGTGTCAGATGAATCGGTGGAATTTAGAGAAGCTTGCGGAAGAGGAGGTAAAGAAGATTTTTGAGGAGGACATCGCTAGAGGTCTGAGTAAAAAAGATAAGATAGAAAATGTAGAAGAAGAATGGGAGAATGTTAAAAAGGAAATTCTTAAATCAGCAGAAGCGAACTTAGGCGGAATAAAGAGAACTGGTAGAAAACCTTGGGTTTCAGACGATATATTGCAGCTGATGGATGAACGTAGAAAATATAAGAATGCTAGTGATGAAGAAAGTAAAAGGAACTATCGGCAATTAAGAAATGCTATAAACAGGAAGTGCAAACTGGCGAAAGAAGAGTGGATTAAAGAAAAGTGTTCAGAAGTGGAAAGAGAAATGAACATTGGTAAAATAGACGGAGCATACAGGAAAGTTAAGGAAAATTTTGGGGTACATAAATTAAAATCTAATAATGTGTTAAACAAAGATGGTACACCTATATATAATACGAAAGTTAAAGTCGATAGATGGGTGGAATATATTGAAGAGTTATACGGAGGAAATGAATTAGAAAATGGTTTTATAGAGGAAGAAGAGGAAGTTGAGGAGGATGAAATGGGAGAAACAATACTGAGATCTGAATTTAAGAGAGCATTAAAAGATTTAAATGGCAGAAAGGCTCCTGGAATAGACGGAATACCTGTAGAATTACTGCGCAGTGCAGGGGAGGAGGCGATTGATAGATTATACAAACTGGTGTGTAATATTTATGAAAAAGGGGAATTTCCGTCAGACTTCAAAAAAAGTGTTATAGTAATGATACCAAAGAAATCAGGGGCAGATAAATGTGAAGAATACAGAACAATTAGTTTAACTAGTCATGCATCAAAAATCTTAACTAGAATTCTATACAGAAGAATTGAGAGGAGAGTGGAGGAAGTGTTAGGAGAAGACCAATTTGGTTTCAGGAAAAGTATAGGGACACGGGAAGCAATTTTAGGCCTCAGATTAATAGTAGAAGGAAGATTAAAGAAAAACAAACCAACATACTTGGCGTTTATAGACCTAGAAAAGGCATTCGATAACGTAGACTGGAATAAAATGTTCAGCATTTTAAAAAAATTAGGGTTCAAATACAGAGATAGAAGAACAATTGCTAACATGTACAGGAACCAAACAGCAACAGTAGCAATTGAAGAACATAAGAAAGAAGCCATAATAAGAAAGGGAGTCCGACAAGGATGTTCTCTATCTCCGTTACTTTTTAATCTTTACATGGAACTAGCAGTTAATGATGTTAAAGAACAATTTAGATTCGGAGTAACAGTACAAGGTGAAAAGATAAAGATGCTACGATTTGCTGATGATATAGTAATTCTAGCCGAGAATAAAAAGGATTTAGAAGAAACAATGAACGGCATAGATGAAGTCCTACGCAAGAACTATTGCATGAAAATAAACAAGAACAAAACAAAAGTAATGAAATGTAGTAGAAATAACAAAGATGGACCACTGAATGTGAAAATAGGAGGAGAAAAGATTATGGAGGTAGAAGAATTTTGTTATTTGGGAAGTAGAATTACTAAAGATGGACGAAGCAGGAGCGATATAAAATGCCGAATAGCACAAGCTAAACGAGCCTTCAGTAAGAAATATAAGCTGTTTACATCAAAAATTAATTTAAATGTCAGGAAAAGATTTTTGAAAGTGTATGTTTGGAGTGTCGCTTTATATGGAAGTGAAACTTGGACAATCGGAGTATCTGAGAAGAAAAGGTTAGAAGCTTTTGAAATGTGGTGCTATAGGAGAATGTTAAAAATCAGATGGGTGGATAAAGTGACAAATGAGGAGGTATTGCGGCAAATAGATGAAGAAAGAACCATCTGGAAAAATATAGTTAAAAGAAGAGACAGACTTATAGGCCACATACTAAGGCATCCTGGAATAGTCGCTTTAATTTTGGAAGGACAGGTAGAAGGGAAAAATTGTGTAGGCAGGCCACGTTTGGAATATGTAAAACAAATTGTTAGGGATGTAGGATGTAGAGGGTATACTGAAATGAAACGACTAGCACTAGATAGGGAATCTTGGAGAGCTGCATCAAACCAGTCAAGTGACTGAAGACAAAAAAAAAAAAAAGGAAAAAGTCAAAGTATAGAAAAAAAAAATCTGTACAAATTTAATATTCACTATTTCTTTGTATAAACACAAAAGAAAAGTAAACAATACAGCATGTAGTCAATCTTGATTCCAACATTCTTTACTTTTTATTATCTTCATTTAAATATTGACTGAAAATAAGATGAAAGATACGACTAAAATATAGCGTAAAATATTGAATTTAACAAAATACAACTTACCATCATTCACAAGATCTTTATTTTAAATGAGAGAGAGAGATCTTTATTTTAAATGTGTTTAAAAAAATATCCTTTAAATATTTATGAATATAGAAGGTAATCTACATGAAAGGAAGGTAACCAAAAAATAAATATTGCATTCGTAAATTGAACACAAGTTAACATATAAATTAAAATTTTCAGAGAGAAATTCCAATTAGGATCTAGGCACCCATCTAGAAATCCTTTTACAAACATAACTCCCAAAGGAAATAAAATAAGTTTTTTTTTTACTTTCACATATTACTTTACTGGATAATAAATTTTATCGGATTATAAGAAAAAATTAAATAAAACCTGTATAAAACTAGAACAAGCAGAAATTAAAAAAAAAATATTACTATTTTATAAATTAAATTTTGGATATCGTAACAAATTAAAAAAAAGAAAAACCATAATTAAGATCAATATTTTAAAAAAATAATACAGAACCGAATTTCATAATGATTAATTAATTGATAATATAAAATCTAAAAAGGAGTAATCAATGAAATAAGTAACGAGTAAGAAAAATTTTACGTATTTAATTTAGCTGAACATTAGAGAGAAGAACCCTACCTACATCACACAAGTCACAAAATGTAGCATGTTTGTGCCCCGATTCATCTAAAACTAGTATATTCAGGGAAGTACTTGTATATAGGATGATTTAATTAAATTGAATTATGTAATTCGTAGTGATTAAAAAAATAAATGAAATTTTTAATAATACAATCATTATTTTATGTAAAACGTTGAAAAAAATCACCCGCTATGAATAATTAATAGCAGCTTTTAAAACAACATCAGTAAACAGCGTTTATCATTCCTGAAAAAAATTATTTTTCTAGGATTTTTACCCTCTTTTATTTAGAATTCAGGTGACTTTAACTCACTTTCAATAAATCTGTTCTCTTAAAATTTCCATTTATGTTGTTTGGTACTGATTAACTTCAAATTCTGAATGATATAACATAGCTTTATGTACAATCTTACCATATGAAATAAGGACTGCAGTTAGGTTATTGGTAGTGAATAAATAAAGCTGCTCTGTATATCTTACTCTAGACCATTCGTTCTCAAAGCGGGCGATAACATCCCATTTTGGGCTCTGGTGGCCTTCAGGGGGGTATTAGAAGGCTAACAGAAAATTGGGGGCGTTCTCGGCTCACTCGGTTCGTGCCTAGCGTGACTTCAGCCACTTCCAACTCTTCTCGATGGAGAAGCTGGTGGGAGTCGTACGGTTGCTAATTCTCAGAAAAGCCTTGGTCTCGATGACATGCCGGCCAAGGATCTCAAGTTGGTGGCTTTCAGCGCTAGATGGAAGATCGCGCATCTTGAGCTGATCGCCAAGGGCAACGGAGACCTGGAGTTGCCGTCCTCCTACTGCCCAATCTTTATCGTGCCGTGTGGTCATTCTCGTTACATTGGACATGAAAAACGCATTCAACTCTGCACGATGGAGCGATGTGCTTCGGGCCCTGGAGCATTCATTCCACGTGGCTCGATAGCTCTTCAGAATGGTGGACGCATACCTGAGGAACCGCGGCAGGCTGGCGCAGGACCACAAGCACGTCGGAGTCGGCACAAGGGTCAATCTTCGGCCCCGTCCTTTACGCCGTTTACGACAGCTTGCTGAGACTGGAGATGTCGGAAGATTCGGTCTTGGTTGGGTTGCTGACGATGTTGTGCTGCTTTTTGCAGACCGCGACGTGGAGCGCGCCTAACTCATGGTCATTACCTGGCTGGAAAACCATGGGTTGCCTTCAACCCTCAGCAAGACGAGATTGTGGTTCTAACACAGAACCCTCCTCCCCTTACGGATGAGGTTTTTGAGACCAAGCTGGATGCATATGGTGCAATTACCTACATTAACTGGAATCTTAGACTACCTAAAGGAATACCATCGCTCACCTTCAGAATCTTCAGAAATGTAAAATCAACTGCTATTAAATTCTTAATAAAAAATTACAATGTACAACTTCAACATACATTTTAAATAAATAAATATTAAATTTTTAAAAGAATTACTTTAGTGAAAATCTTTAATCTATTTATTTAAAAAAATAAATGATAAATTTTAAACTATTATTCTGATCACATTAAAAATTCTAAATTACTTTGAAAAAATTAACATTTTTTAAATTCAAAAGTTTGAATCTGTGTGATGAATATCAAAACATGGTACTTCATACAACCCTACATCACATTGACTACACATATATCTACTCTTTCACTTTTTCATGTATTTCAGAATGTGTATAAACACAGCATTCTCTCATTAATTTTTTTTCTATTTGTTGTCTCCGGTACAAGAGAAGGAAAATGTCTCTCAGTTAGGCTGAGTGATGGCTCTTTAGATGATGGTTGTTCCCCACGCTGAAAAATCCCTGCTGTATGGTGCAGTTCAAGAAGTTGTTATCGAATGACTTCTAGTTGAAAGTCAGCTACGGTGTGACATATTTATCTGTATTTACCATGTACAAGGCATGGACATTCAGCAACACTATATCAATGAAATTTAAAAAAAACTTTTTTGTACTATTTTACTGTTTTGCGAATATATTCCACTGAACTAAGCATCATATCGCTTTGATCAACTGCCCCCATCCTCAATCAGCATTATAATCAACTATGCATTTTATTTTATTTTTTTGTATTCTTCTGTTATATGATCTTTTTTATGGTTGTTTTAATTTCATTTTTGTGAAGTGTGAAAAGCACTGTTACTTGTTTTTTGTCTAATCATTTTCACAATCATTTAGTTCATTGAGAATGTTTTTTTTTTTTTAAATATGATGCCAGAATCTGAATTGTCAAATTAATAAATAACAGGATCAAAAGCTACCTCAGACCACGGTAAAGTAGGTTTGGCTTTCTTCGTTTTTGTTCGTAGGGTCTTTATGTTGGTTTTTATCGTCAGTCGTCTTAGGTTTTTTTCTTGTGAAAGTTGCACTGTACCATCATCAGTTGAGTGGTCTAGTTTTTTTTTCTTTTTGTAAACATTATAACTGGGAGAGTGACGTCACTTCATTATAAGCATCATGGGTATTCTGTAGCCTTGTCGGCGGCTAAAAAAGTACGCAGATTTTCAATATTTACATCACTATCGCTGCTCTCACCATCCGATTGCAAATCTAATACTTCACGAATTTCATGTTCATCCGTTAAATTATCACAACATTTAGATATAAATTAAAACGAACCTATACCGACTATTGTCTACGAACTGTAACACGAGTGCACGTTCCCGCCGTTCCGTAAGAGTTGTGGTTAGCGGCTGGTGACATGATTTTTTCGTCGTTTATTTCAGCATTAGATAAAGATATCTATAGTGAAAATAGTTACTTATAAAGCCAATAGAGTGCACTAATTGGTAGACCAATATAATTATACCGAACTCGTTTAACACGACACTAGTACTTGGCCGGGAAAGTTCAAAAACGAGTATACGCGACAGTAGTCTTACGAGTGGAGCAAGCTGCCGTCGCGTGCACGCAACGCCAGTACTTAAAAGGTTAATAATGACAAAGTATCAATAGTTTAGTAATGTTTGAAAGGATAGCATTCTTTAGTCATTTTGGAAATAAAAAAAGCATGCTGTTTATCTTTTTGTGCATGTTGATTATCAGTATGATGTAGGATGTACATATGAGTTGAATGTTAGGTTATGATGCCATTATGAATTGGAGTCGGGATGTGTGATAGGAAACTCTTGTTTAGAGTTTGCTCAGTTTCTATAAGTCTTTAACCACACTATAGGCCATTAATGATTCTAATTGAGATCTATTGATTGTTTATGACTAGTATTATCATATTTTATAAAATAAGGATATTTTTATTATAAACATAAATGTACTGTCCATTTATTAATGATTTAATTAGTCTTGTCTATATACACATGTCAACATACGTGTCAAATAAAATATATGGTCACTATTAAGAAGTCTCATATAAACTAAAAACTTAGAAAAAATTCATCTAATCTTATCTTGAAGGACTGAAGCCCCGTTACTATGAACAACACAGTCAGTTCTCTTCCTTGTAAACTATTGAAATTGATGTTTTATCCGTTATATTAAACATTCCTTCCCTAGCCTCTTTACCTCTTCACACATATATATACAAAAATTTAAACTCTCTTGCTACTGAACATGTTTCATGATTTTTAGAGAGAGAAAGAAATAATGTTAATTACTGTCAGTATTGTAATACCTAAATATGATATTTATATATCTGAATTTGTACTTCGTTCAAAAAGTGCTGTACACTTTTGATGTATATACAAAAATAAATAAAATTTTTATATACAATGTTAATAAAATTTTTATTAACAATTATGTAAAACATAATTGTTGATTTTATTTCATAGCAACTAAAATAAAACTAAAAAGTAAATAAAACTAAAGACATAAAGTAATTAATTAGACTATTGACATATAAAGTATTACATAATGATTGAATGCTTTGCTGAAGTTTTCGCTGATTATATACATTTGTTAATAACTGCCTTTTACATACTACTTCTGCAACCTGTGCTCAACATCCTAGGAGGAGTCTTTGTAAATTATATATTTTATAATTTTTTATACTACAGCATTTTTTGTATCTGTATCATTATTCTAAATCTTCTACCAATCATCTTCAGTTTATTACTTTTATTCAACATGCTTATCTTTATAAGAATTCATTTTGACCAGTAATATATTAGTACTTCATCAAAATTTACTGTACTTAAAATTTTTTGTATGATGAAAATTTAAAAAACTTATTCTTTTTGCACATAAAAATTAATTTTGATTACTTCTACGCAACATTTTAAGACATTTCAAATGAAACTTTTAACATAATACTTATTTTAACATTTTGATGCGATCAAAATTTATTGTTCATATATGTACGTAATTAATTTCAACAGCTAATGTTTTATCATAATTCAAAGTAATTTAAAATTTGTAATGTGATAAGAATACTGGTTAAGAACATTTTCAATTTAAGCATACTGAGAAAATCTTAAAATTTTTATTGAAATTAACAATTTTGATTCTACACGTGGAATGTAAAACTAAGATCTCAATACACTTGAATAATATGAAATTTATCAGCCCTGAACTTAAAAAAATTAGAAGTTACTGTAACTGGACAACTGCAAATGAAGGCGTCATAATGGTTGACTTGGAAATATTGTATTGGTGCAAATTTTTCTGTTGACTTTGTTGTCGCTAAAAGTTTACAGCAGGAGTGTTGCATCTACTCAACGTTATTTTAAATTTATTTGCAGAAGGCTCTGAAATGCTGGACTAGTAAATGTGGTCAAATGGAAGTTCTGATGGAGGAAAAATATATTTACAATTTATTATTTGCAGATGAAAAGATTATTTTGGTAGAAGATGAATGATATTTTGAATATGATGGAAATGTTTATGATAACTTAATTATTGAATACAAGAAATGGGCACTAGAAATTAATATAGAAAAGACATGGTACATGGAAAAAAGAGAAGATTTAGAAACATTGTAAAGCATTCTGACAAATCTAAATATCTTTATATAACACTAACATCTATATAATAATAATAATTAATATCTATCCTGAAGAAATTCTACAAATATTATGAATAAGGTTATAAAGGGAAAGATGATTGAAAGAAGATTGCTTTGGTTTTGTGGAATAACCAAATCTAAATGAAAAATAAACATAACATTAGTTGAAAGCAGTGAGGCATATGTATCTGAGCAATGAACTCTATATGAAATTATCCAAGTTACACTGATGGATAAAGTCGGAGTAAATCAATTATGAAAATCACTTCTTCTTTGATAGAGAGTGTAGCAGTTAGACTGCTACTATTGTATGGTCATATACACAGATTGGGTCCACACATTGCCTTGTCAAGGTTGGGAATGGCAGGCATCAAAGAGAGGAAGGCCACAGAGGATGTGGGATCATGACGTGGTGAAGAGTACGGAGGATTGGAGTAGATGCAGAAAATGCTGTAACGGCTGTAAAAAAAAAAAACAGTAACAAACTCATGTATTTTTAAATTTCTTTAGTACAGTAAGAAACACAATGAAGTTATAATACATTTCATGGCTAATAAATTAAAGATAATAAAACTAATTCGTAATTTTTTTTATTTTTTTTTACTTGTTAATTTAATATAAAATTATTAAATATGAAATAGATATACACTAAAATAGTGTAGATATATGCATGATAAATCTAGATATTTAAAAGTGAATGCTTGTCTCAATGTCATAATAATTTATTAAGCACTTAAAATTAACAATAATTTGATACTATTAAATACAGTGGCAAACAAATTACTCCGAACACAGTATTTTTAACAGAAAATCTTATCTTTAAAAGCAAAAATGTTTAATAATCAAACTTACTCAACTTTAATTGTTTATGTGTCCTCCTTTGTTTATGATTATCTCACTAATCCTCATTGGTATTGATTCCACAAAGGTAGAACAATGATTTTTAATTTCTTCATCCCGAAACCAAAGAACTAAGATCTGATGTACTACAATTCATTTTCCCAAATCTTCTTTTTAGTATGACCCATAAATTTTCAATGGGATTCAGGTCAGGGAATCCTGACCACGAGAGCACTCAATTTTTTTTGGTTTTTGACAAACTCTTTTGCTGACTGGTGAAAGTCCTGTTGGAAAATGAGTTCTGGGTTCTTCTGCATAAGTGGAACTATTTTTCTTTGGCATATGTTATTGTATTGGTTTGATTTCATCACTCCATCCACGCATAAGTGCTCCATCCCTTATGAATAAAACATCTCTTTGGCTGAGTGGGAGTTTGTTGCAGATGTGCTGGCGTAGTCTTCTCATCTGCCAACTTACGAATGTAGCTGCTGCTCTCTCTTTGTACAAAGAAATGAGTCTTGTCTGAAAAAACAACTTTTTTTCTATGTCTCAATAGTCCATACTTTATGTTCCTTTGCCCATTGGAGTCTTTTTGTATTCATAACATGTGGCAGTAACTGCTTCTTTTTAGATTTCCGAGCAATCCTTCCCAATGCCAACAATCTTCTACAAACTGTCATATTAGAAACATTAGTCCCACTGGCTCTCAAATCCCTATTAAGATCAGCAGCTGACAACCGTGGATTAGTTTTATTTTTTCTTATTAGTGATTGATCCAGTGTAGGTGTGGATTTTTCCATCCACATTTTCCTTTTCTCTTTGGAGAGACGGAAACTCTTTCTTTAAACCTTTTCACGATTTACAGTACCTAACCCCACACTACCCTCACTGGCAATCTGTCTAAGTCATTTGTGTGTGTTGAGACAGAGTAACAATTCTTGACCACTTTCATGGGGTTACATCCATTGTATTAATTAGAAATGAATAACAGAACCCCTGACAAGGTGACCAAAAATTGACAATGAAATATAAAAGGACAAAAACCACTAATTCTATTTGCATATGAACTATCAACAAACCTGAAACACCAAACAGCAAGTAGTCTGCCACAAAATGAAAATTTCCTACAATAGAACAGAAATTCCCTTTGTTCAGATTAATTTTCTGAAGGTTCTATGTAACAGAACCTTCATAATAATCTGGTTAACTTTAACCATTTTATTTAAAGTAGAACTCAGCTAGGATCTATGGTGATAGTGGCGTAATGCTAAGAATCATGAAAGGTCAAGGTTATATAGTCAATCTATGCTGTAAATATTGTGAGAAGCAGAAATGGTTCTCTTTGAGTATTTTGGTGCAATGAAGGAAATTGCTTCTACCATTGTTGCTAAGTATGATGGCACAATATAGAATTTGGTGTTTTATATTTATGCATCATACATTGAAAACCAGTTTTTGTGTACTTTTGGGATATGGTTGTGGTATTATTAATGTTCAAATGTAAGATATTTTTGTAATTAATTCTCCAAACATCATTAAATAAGAGAAGTTTCAGTAATTTATTTTACTTTTGTTCTACTGAGTGTACTTACTGTTTGTGAATGTTTGCGTGTTTATTTGTGTGAAAAAGAATGTAGTGCTTTTTAGTAATACTTTGTTTTATTATATATTGTACAAAAAGTATAAGCGATTTTTAAATTTAATAATGTAACATTGTCCCACAAAGCAGAAATCTATTTTACATATGAATTTTAATGGAAAAAGGAAGAAACTACAAAAACTTATATCTTAATTAAATAAAAAGGAATTAAATACACATAATTAAAATTAAAGGCATTTAAATGTAATATATATTTTAATTAAGCAAATTAATTATTAGTTAATTATTTGCAACTTTTGACAATGTAACATTTTAATAACTAATAAAAAAAAATAATAATTCCAGTACAATATAAACATGACCAAAGTTAGATTTTACAATTCAGAATGTTTAAAAAGTTTCTTCAAAAGAAATATTACACAGTACAGAAGCAAAATTATAAGTAAAAATAACATTGTTTTTCATTTGCATTATTAAAAAAATATGTGCGTAAATTTATTTTATACATAATTTGTATTGGTAAATTTTTAATATAATTGAGTATATAAATAAAAGTTTAACCTTTTAAGTACTAAGTTATTTATCTAGATCCAGCATGCACAGACTAGGTTTTTTTGACTCACCTGTGATAGAGCTGTATTACTTCCTCTGTTAATTCATTTTCACTTTCATTTGTGTAATGATTTTATATTTTTATATGAAGAATATTTTACAAAAACTTTGTTAAATTTTTTTTTGTAAATTTACATATTACATTAAAAACCAATTAACTTTTTTTTCCACGAACCATGTCTTTTCTATGTTAATTTCCAGTACCCATTTCTTGTATTCAATAATTAAGTTGTCATATACAATTCCATCATATTCAAAATATGATAGAATTATCCTCTACCAAAATAACCTTTTCATCTGCAAATAATAAATTTTAAATATACTTTTCCTCCATCAGAACTTCCATTTGACCACATTTACTAGTCTAGCATTACAGAGCCTTCTCCAAATAAATTTAAAATAATGTTGGGTAAATACAACACTCCTACTGTAAACCTTTAGTGACAACAAAGGCAACAGAAAAATTTGCACCAACCTTTACCTAGCTTTTAGAACCTTGATAAACATTTTTAATTAAATTTTTTAATGAATTTATTTAACTCCAAAGTCCTTCATAAATGTCCAAAGATACTTAATAGGAACACTATTATAAGCTTTTTTGAAGTCAATAAATACTATATGGAGCTCTCTATTATTGGCTAATGTTTTTTCAGTAACCTGTTTTATGCAGAAAACATTATTTACACAAGAACAGCCAGGTCTAAAACCACTCTGCTTCTCCAATTGCTGTATCTGACTTTCAGTATGCTGTTTTATTACCTGCCCATACAGTCTATACTGAACTTGTAACACTGATACCTCTGTGTAATTTCTACAGTCCAATTTACCACCTTTCTTAAATACAGGTGTTACATTTCGTAACTTCCATTCATGTGAAATGTCATTACCCTTAAGACAAGCAGTGAACAAATCAGCAATTGCTTCCAGCATCACTAGTGGAGCGTTCTTAACCAGTTCAATGTGTATACTTCCAGGGCCCGGTCAACTACTGTTGTTCATACCCCTCAAAGCATCCTTCACCAACTCCATTGACAAATTAATGGAACTAGAATCCACCATTTCTGAGGCTAATCAACTATTCTAAATTTATCACTTTCTCTGAAAGGGAAAATGTGTATTATTGTAGTGTATAATAATACACATGTGTATTATTGAATATACATTGAATATATTTTTTCCTCATCATTGTATAGTTTATTATAAATAATCAATATGTCATTCATTTATCTTTTACATGATGGTCCTTAAAAATATTATGTAAATTATAATTCTCTGAATCATATTACCTAATATTGCTGAAAGTGGTGAACCCATAGTAAGACCTTTAATGTATATAATATTTATCATTAAATTCAAAATAGTTATATTTAATGCATATTTAGTATTATTATTATCTCATTTATTTATTATATTGCTATCTCTTTTTAATACTGTTAAGTGGTTTTTAATTTTATCGATTGTTCTGATGGTATCGATATTAGTTTACATATCTTTCATATCCAGTGTTATGAGTGTTATTGTGTTGTTTACATTTATGTCATATCTGCTAATTTGTATCCACTTTTTAAATTATATTTATTATCGACTTCAATATATTCTTTGAGTATTTGCTAGAAATTTACTTAGCGAGTAAGTTGGTAAGTTCCTGAGCTAGGACCGTGACTGGGGAGGACACACGGTGACCTGTCACAATTCGTCTCCGGTAAGGATTTGGTATATACTTACACAGGATTAAAAGAAGGGAGCTCCAAAATTGTGTGTACTGCGGTCAAGAGGACACTACCTGCTTCAACTTTTTTGAATGCGCACATTGGGAGGTCTAAAAGCCAGATATAACATAAACGAGATTACCCTGGAAACCAAAACAAAGTATATGTTGAGAGGTAAAGAGGAATGGCTGATATTAGAGATACTCGTGGCTGAGATTATACAAGAAAAGGAAGCAGATTACAAGAAGTGGAAGAAATTACTTTACGAAAAAAAAAAAGACCGAGACCCGGCTGCTGGGGCAGGGCCCGGGAACGGCATAGCCGGACCCGGTGTCCCTGGCCTTAGCGGTTAGAGGCAGAGGCAAGATGAGAGTAAGGAAAAGATCCGGAACCGGCGAGTTGACCTGCCATGCCAAACGTACTGCCGGTAGGTGGGGAGGCTCATTAGAGTCGCAAGGACACTCCCCTGGGCTGGGTAATACTTGATTGTTGAGCCGGCTGGTGAGTTAACACAGTTTGTTAAAGGTCTAATGGGCATATATGTTTTGTGGATTTTACGTAATGCTTTTAAAGTAGAGGTCTTTGTATTAATTAATTTAAAGTTTTGTTGAATATGTTCAGTTTTAAAAAAATATATTTATTTTTTAATGTTGTAAATAATATATATTTTTTTTTTAATAGGATCCTTAATTTCTTTAAATTAATTTTTTTCTATAAAATTATTGTTTTTTTTTCAATATAAATATATTATTATTCATTATCACCGGCGTCTTAGTGTTGACGGATTTAATTACAAATGAATCAATCCACCGGATTGGTCTAATAGTGAACGCGTCTTCGCAAATCAGCCGATTTCGAAGTCGGGAGTTCCAACGTTCAAATCCTAGTGAAGGTACTTTTATACGGATTTGAATACATGATCATGGATACCGGTGTTCCTTAGTGGTTGGGTTTCAATTACCTACACATCTCAGAAATTGTTTGAGATAAAAGACTGAAAGAAAGACTGTAGAAGACTAAACTTCCCTTACACTCATAGTATCATCCTCATTCGTTAGTACAGGCAATTTGTCATCAAAATAGGCTGTATTTGAAAATCCTTACCTACCGATTGATCTTTTGTCCATGCGTTAAAGGTGATGAGGGAAGCTGAATTCCAGATTTTTAACATCCCCCTCCCATAGATTTTTGAAAACTCAAAAAGTTTTTGAAATGCGTTTTTCTCAATTTTCTTGTACGACTTAGCATTCCAGAGTTATAGCTGTACAATGGCAACGCAGCGGTCCTATTGTTACTGTAGCCGGGGAGATTGGCATTGTTCAGCGACTAGACCGGTTTCGATCGCGTGCCCAATTCACTACAATTTCACAAGCTACAGCTCCAAAACGGTAAGTCGTAAAAGAAAATTGTGTAAATAAAAGTTGTCTGTTTTTTTGACATTAATAACTTTTTCAAATGCAATACAAACGAAAAACAATTTTTTCCGGTGAAAAAACTCGTTTTATACAACTTCAGCGCCGCCTAGTATTTCAATTTCAAATTATACGCCATAACTTCAAAGACATTAACTGTAGAAGAGAATGTCCTCTACATTTTTTGTTTGTAAAACCTTTCTCTAAAAAACATAAATTCAGAGAAAAACGCATTTCAAAAACTTTTTGAGTTTTCAAAAAATCTATGGGAGGGGGGTGTTAAAAATCTGGAGTTAAGCTTCCCTCATCACCCCTAACATATGGAAAAAACAGCAATCGGTAGGTAACGATTTTCAAATAAAAATACAAATTGACTGTACTACAACCTCTGAAGTATAATACCTGACGGTGATTTCCGGAGGCTAAACAGGAAAAAAACTATAAATGAATCACTTCCTTTTAATTTGTTATTTTTCGTTCTTGTATACAAGATAATTATTATTTATGTGTTTATATTGATAATATATTTTGTTACTTTTAATATTATCAGTAACATTTACAACTAATATCTCAATTTATTTTCATTATTTATGTTGTCAATTTTGAATATATTGTTTTCTACATCTATAATTGTATTTTTGATAATTTTGTTTGTATTTTAAGTTGTTAAATTAGATTTATATGCGTGTACGTATTAAACGTTATATGAACGTGATTAAACCTTCAATTTCATATCACTAAATTCTATATTAGTAGTGTTGACATGTCTGCTCCGTATTTATCTTCCTGAACTATTGTATTATCGTAAATTACACCATTATTATGCCTTGAATTATCATCCATTATCTTATTAAGTTTCCTGTTTTATATAATTCCTGTATATTTTCATAATTCTATTAATTTTATAATCGAAAATATCATATATTTCACGAAAAATTACGTATCCCAATTCAAAAATCAAATCCGAATGCATACTGTTCAAAATACTGTTAAAATACAGTTTATTCAAATTATTCCTTTTATTGTATAATTTTTTTATTTTGTTTTTTAACCGTAATATTTCATACATCTTTTTAGTAATTTTAGCGGATTTGGTGTTTTTTTTAATTTTTATATTTTTGTGTTACTAACTAAACATTTTTTATTAAATCTTATGTTAGCTATAGTTTTGTGAAGTTTTAGTTTTATGTTGAAAAATTAGGGTTCAAATACAGAGATAGAAGAACAATTGCTAACATGTACAGGAACCAAACAGCAACAGTAATAATTGAAGAACATAAGAAAGAAGCCGTAATAAGAAAGGGAGTCCGACAAGGATGTTCCCTATCTCCTTTACTTTTTAATCTTTACATGGAACTAGCAGTTAATGATGTTAAAGAACAATTTAGATTCGGAGTAACAGTACAAGGTGAAAAGATAAAGATGCCACGATTTGCTGATGATATAGTAATTCTAGCCGAGAGTAAAAAGGATTTAGAAGAAACAATGAACGGTATAGATGAAGTCCTACGCAAGAACTATCGCATGAAAATAAGCAAGAACAAAACAAAAGTAATGAAATGTAGTAGAAATAACAAAGATGGACCACTGAATGTGAAAATAGGAGGAGAAAAGATTATGGAGGTAGAAGAATTTTGTTATTTGGGAAGTAGAATTACTAAAGATGGACGAAGCAGGAAAGATATAAAATGCCGAATAGCACAAGCGAAACGAGCCTTCAGTAAGAAATATAATTTGTTTACATCAAAATTAATTTAAATGTCAGGAAAAGATTTTTGAAAGTATATGTTTGGAGTGTCGCTTTATATGGAAGTGAAACTTGGACAATCGGAGTATCTGAAAAGAAAAGATTAGAAGCTTTTGAAATGTGGTGCTATAGGAGAATGTTAAAAACCAGATGGGTGGATAAAGTGACAAATTAAGAGGTATTGCGACAAATAGATGAAGAAAGAAGCATTTGGAAAAATATAGTTAAAAGAAGAGACAGACTTATAGGCCACATACTAAGGCATCCTGGAATAGTCGCTTTCATATCGGAAGGACAGGTAGAAGGGAAAAATTGTGTAGGCAGGCCACGTTTGGAGTATGTAAAACAAATTGTTGGGGTTGTAGGATGTAGAGGGTATACTGAAATGAAACGACTAGCACTAGATAGGGAATCTTGGAGAGCTGCATCACCAAATGACTGAAGACAAAAAAAAAGAAAGTTGAACAATTTTAACACCATTGATTTTTGGTTATAATTTTGTTAAGCATGGCCCGTTGGTATAAGTGTATAATTAAAGTTAATATATAAAAAACCGCTTACCAACAATTGAATTCAAAGCGTTCGAGCACTTCGGAATTAAATTCCATCTTGTATTACATTCATAAGTCTTGATATCACAGTTCAGCAATCATACTTTTACATCAATAAAAACCCACTCTATATTAAATTATTTACGTAA
Source organism: Lycorma delicatula (assembly GCF_047948215.1). Taxonomy (NCBI): domain Eukaryota; kingdom Metazoa; phylum Arthropoda; class Insecta; order Hemiptera; family Fulgoridae; genus Lycorma; species Lycorma delicatula. The sequence goes on along the minus strand of NC_134459.1, from coordinate 86,246,885 downwards.
GTTATAACAAGAGAAATAAATAATAACACAATTTTATCTTATTTTTATTTTGTAATAAATTTAACCTAAAAAATTTAAAGAACTTGTAAAACTTATAGAATCTTTCAAAAAATATAGAGAAAAACGTTACGTAATCAAATATAGTCTTTTTATATTAAATTTATTTACTAATATTTAATTTTTAAGTGGAAAATTAAATTCCCTACTTGTTTAAAAAAAAAAATAACATAAATTAAGAAAAATGATGCAAAAAAAAGAAATACATACCACCGTTATTAATTTAACAATATAATTAAATTTTGTAGGAAAGGAATGTTGTTCTAACTTGTTTGATCCACTTGATCAAACAATTCCGATAATATTATTGGTTTTTTCGTACACTTCAAATAAACCCTAACTTTATATAAATGAATATAAGTAATCAAACTCGTGTATCAGACTGTAATATTGTATAACAAACAAATATTTTCTCAAAACAAAATTAATTTTTCTTCACACAAAAAATTTAAAAAATGATGCAATATTATAAAAAAAAAAATGTATATCTAAATTTAAATTACATATTTTAAACTGAACCAAAATGTTAAAATAACCTAAGTTTAAAAACTGGAACATTTTTTACAGTTTTCCATCAAAAATTTAATTAAAAAATAATTACTGTTATTATTATAGATTTTCAGATTAAATTATTGTAATTGAATAAGTGCTATAAAATGGCTGAAATTACTGTCATGTTCTAAATTAACTTATTAATTTTGTTTAAAAACTCATTAAATTTCGTAATTCACATGTAATTAAAATTCTTATAAATTTAATAAATATTATTAACATGACAATTAATATATTTTAAATTTTAAGTACTGCATTAAATTTCATATCTTTTTACTGTAATTTATCGTGAAAAACATTAATTAATCGTAATAACTTTAATTACAAAATTATTTTAAACAGTAAATTTTTTCTTAAATATTGAACTTAGGTTTAAAACCGTGAAAAAAGTAAAATATATAATTCAAGTAAGTATATGAGTTTTAAATAGGTTGTCACGTGAGCGTACAAGTTAAATAAAAGAAACACGTTTGAACAATACATTACTACTTATTACACTTACCGGTAGTAATTTATCTAGCAGTTACATCTTTGTAAATGCTTATCTGTAAAAAATAAAGATATATGGATATGAATGTATGATTGGTGCCAAAAGGTTTACTACATTACAAAAAAAAAGATGAAAAAAAATTAGTGATGATTACTGTGACGTAATTATAATAAAATTAATTCAGATAATGAACTGTGTTGTTTAGTGTTTAAACACATTTATCGGTTCACAAATAAGAAAAATATAATATTCCTATAGGAAATCGGTACACAAGAAACAAACTAGTTTGGTTAGCGAGTAAGATTATATGCAAAAATTTTAATTCGTACTTTATCAGTAATTTTATTTCTATGCTTTACATAACGTTTTATACTATAATCACCGGCCAACAAAAGACAATGAATGGATACAATTTTTGCTATGCTACTAGAAGGAAAATATGGGGAAAAAATGGGGAACGCGTTTTTCTCGACGTTTCATGACCCAGGACTTCAAAAAAACAAAAAAAGAAGTGTGAGGTAATGTTCGTACATTTATATGCAAGTTAGTGTGTTTGAAAATTAATAAGTTTTGACTAGATATAAACCAATTTTGATGAAAATTGGGACAAAGACTCGTGTATATTGGGCAATTTGTGAGTAAAGGTTTGGAATCAATATTTCCATTAAGCTCAATTTATGCATACACGCTTATCTTACCATTATAAAAAAAAAATTTCCCACCAAATTCTCCTCTTCCCAAAAATCGAAAAAACTATTTTTTTATTCATTACATATTTTTCAACCGAATTTTTTTTTACTTTCTAAGCACCATACTAGTGCAAGTTGATAAAAAAAAAAGTTATGGAGCAGTATTGGGGATGGGAGAGGTAATCAACAATATTGATTTTTTTGAGATTTTTTAAACTTTTTTTAGTTTATTTAAACCTTTAATAATAATATTACAAAAAAATTTCTCATAATTCACCCACCCCCACCCCAAAAATAAAGAAATCTTGATAACTTTTTACTGGTTTTCCATTTTTCAATGGAATTTTTTTTTATTTTCGTTCATTTAACATAGTAAACTTTAACAAATAAAATTTTTATTGGTAGGTGATTTTGGGGGGCTGGAGGAACAGAAAAAAGTAAAATATATCCATTTTTTGAACTATTTTCATGTATCATTATTTTTCCAATATATAACCAATGCCAGGAAACAACTTTGTTATTTTTTTTTTTTTTACTTTTAATAACAAAAAGTTTCATACACCTTTAAATTGCACGCACATTGATAGAATGTGAGAGGAAATAATACGTATTTTCTGTTAAGAGTGAAAACTAATGACGTAAAGCTGATAGGCATTTGGTACGGCGTAAAGTAAATTATATGACAATACTTACATTGGAATGATTTTAGAAATACGTTCCACTTAATCACAATCTTTCACTGATACTAAAATGTAGGTGATTATAATAATAAAAACAAAATATTTAATAAATAATTAGTTGCGTTTTAAATAAAAGTAAACGTATTCTGACAGCATTTTTTTTTTTTTTCAACTGTCCAATTTTACAAATATTTAATTAATTTTTAGGATTTTTCTTGTACGCTCACAAAACCTAATACTAAAATTTGTTCATTCTTTTTGTACTATTATTAAAAGTAGTATTTTAATATAGTTTTTAATAATTACCTGCCACTGTATGCAGGTCGAAGGCAGCAAGCCCTCCTGTAGTCGAAGAACAATTAGAATCACGATGATGGAGCTCTATATTCCAACCAGGTAAATAACCGGTTTCAGGGTTTTTAATTGTATCTATCGCCATTTCTACAGTCGGTAATACAAGACCTAATGGTGGTTGATCATGTATTGTTGAATTCGGACCGATAACAGCGAAACGTAATGTACCAGGCGAAGAGGCCATTGCTTCCGTAAAAATACTACCCAAAATTAATACTCTAATCGCTATACAATTAACAAAGTTTTGTCTTCGGTTTTGTCTTCTACCGCAAATAAAAACTGCACATACGACAAATACATAACGTAACAATATCAATATACTTTCAGCGATCAATTCTGTTATCCAAATAAAATTATTAAAATATTCTAATGATTTTAACTTAGTTCTACAAAATGAAGAAGAACCTCTTCGATTAATCATTAATACATCCTCCATTCGTACCACTGGAATTACACCCGATCGTAAACCACCAAAGCCCATGTTTAAAAGCTAACCCATTTTATTTACCTAAATTATTTAATTTAAAACACACGTAAATACGACTAAACCCCATTTAAACATAATACAAGAATACGATAATTTGTTATACAATGGACATTTTTTCTTCGTTTGTTTACACCACCTGAAATCAAAATTATTTAAATCTATAAAAATACGAACAAAGTTAAATATATATTTGCCTCATTTTTGGTAGCTTATTCTCTTTCTCTTATTCATTTAACATTTTTACGATTTAATTTTATGCATGAAATATCATTTTATTTATTTTCCTTTCAAATTGTAAAATAATAACATAACTTTTTTTTTCGCAGAATTTATTTGAAAAATGACAGCTGTTACGATACACAATATTTTCCTAAAATGTTACGTATAGAATAGATGTATTCTGCGGTGTATTCTGTACGTGTATTCTAAGGAAGGTACTGTGTATCGAAATAGCTATCACGTTTAAATACATTCTGTAAAAACCAAAATATACATTTGTTTTATTTTCTAATTTTTTATTATGGATTCACCAAAGAAAGGCTACATCCCTCAATAACTTTCGTTACGGAAAACACATGATGAAAAATGTCGTATAGTTAAGCCGACCTAAAATTATTTACTTATGCTGATTTAAATATTTAATGCATTATTATTTAAAAATGTTCTGTGAAAATTTCAACCTTCTAGTATTTATAGAAACAAAATGGCGGCTTTCAGATAAAAACATCAATTTCAGTTACACCACATTTTTTATTCATCACAAAATAGCAGGTAAAAAAGATTAAAATACATGATAATTAGAACTCGAATAATTAAAAAACAGTTAGTTAATTATTCATGATAATGACTAAATATTAACTTGTTTTATTCAATTTTAACAGCTGTTTAACAACACATCATCTGTTTTTAATAATTTTACCAGGTACTTTGTAATGAATAAAAATGTGGTTATTGATGTTTCTATACCAATAAATATCGTATATGTATATATATTATCAATTTCAATGTGATATTGATGTTTTTATTTGAAAGCCGCCATTTTGTTTCTATAAATCCTAGAAGGTTGAAATTTTCAAAGATCATTTTTCAAAACTTTTCTTAAAAACTCTGTAACGTTTTAGTGGAATCGGTGGAGGGATTGGTGAGTGATATTAAGTCAAAATCGTATACCTCTTTCTGGGACAACTGTATATATAAATTAAATGTCACGAAAATATTTACGGACGATTAAATTAAAAAAAAATTAAATGCAATTCAAAACCAATATTATATACCCATATAATAAAGTACGAAAAAGCTCATTTTGCAGATATTATTATTATTATCAAGAAATAATAATATTTTATATAATTAATTATACTTGCAGATATTTTCATTATTATTAAGACCTTTAAAAAATATTTTTTAAGTACTGTCAATCTTTTCTTTTTTTTGTGCTTGACCTCAACACCACCGTTAGATATTACTTCAGAGGATGAGATGAATGACAATTTTTGTAGCGTGTGAAAATGCAATGCCTGACCGGGATTCGAACCCGGGATCTCCGAATGAAAGGCCGAGACTCTAGTATCGTCAATCTGTTTTTTATCCTCCAGGACCAGTGTTAGGTACTGCTTCAGAGGATGAGATGAATGATTTGTAGCGTGTGTGAAAATGCCATGTCTGACCGGGATTCGAACCCGGTACCTTCGCATGAAAGGCTGAGACGCTAACACTCGCGCCACGGAGGCCAGTAAAGTATCGTCAATCTACACGTATAAAAGTATACGCTATAGATTATTATACAGAAAAAAGTAATATGAAATCCTTAAAAATTTCAAAATGTGAAGTCAAAAATAAGGTAAAAATATGTGTTTTATTACAAAAACAAAAAAAAGTTTAAGAACAGAAAGAAAGATAAAGGAAAAGGACTCTAATAAAGAATGGGAAACTGTCTGCATGAAACTCTATTGAAAGGAAGGCGAAGAAATATTAAGACGAAAACTGAATGAACGTTGAGGGAAACGATTTTTATGCTGAAGTAGTTAAAAAAAAAAAAACGTGGACTAGAAAATTAAATAGGTTTTACAGATATTTTTCATCATATCTGATGAAAACTGCACAAATATATGAAAATAAAAATAAATTTAGTGAACCAAAATAAAATGAAGTAACCTACCTAATGGTCAACACAAGTGATCGTATAAATTCATATTAATCAATAGGTAAACAAAAAAAAACATTTACAATATTAATTTGAAATTTTTATCTACATACTGCTTATAAATGAATACGTAAGTTATACTGTGGAACTTAAAGTAAAATTAAAATATGCTTTTTCCCTCAGTGAAAGGCAAGACAAAATAAACAACGATGATAGGAAATATATAAGGAACGAAATGTAAAATTGTTTTAAACATCATTGCAGTATAATAAAAAAATCCATGGAAAAAATGTGTTTAGGAAACAGATGACAAGGATCTGCCAGAATTAACTTAATTTAAAAACCTTGTAATGTTTAGTTTTACAGCCAAGGAAGTGCTGATGCGACTTCTAATTTAATTAAAGATTGCAAAAGTAGGGTGGTAAACGGCTTATACTAGACAGTAAAAAAAAACATTAAGATACAATTTAATTAATTACCAATACACCGTTTATTTATGTTATTTTAAAATTTTATCACGTGTTCAAAAGATTGAAAAAAGAAAATATCTAAGAAAATTAATTCCATAAATACAAAATAAATTTAATTAGCTAATTCATCAATGGAAAATTATTTATATTTTTTTTTAATTCTCTGTCTTTAAACCATTTTAATTAGAGTAAATAAAAACTCCTTTTTAGCTGAACTATTATTTTACCTTACAATTACTTTAAGACAATGTAATGAACTCTTTTGATGCTTCATGAAGAATATTAAGAGTTGAAAGACACCAACTCAATTTCATTTCTACAGATAGAACAATATCTTGACGAATGATATCTCAATTGAATATCGACTATCTTTTATATTCTAGTTTATAAAACATGAACGTATATATGTATGTGGTAAAACGTGAATCTTTTATCTTTTGGCAAAAAGAATCAATCAAATTTTACATATAGAACTTTATATTATATATATAGAATTTTTTGACCACATGATAGATCAAAAATGTTTTTTTTTTAAACATCAGCATTTCTTATACTTTTTGTTTTATAAATATTACACTCGTATTCTCTTTGAATTTGACATGAAAGAATATATCTACATAAAAAAAGAAAAGTAATATTAAAAGTTTATTAATAATTTGAAAATATACATATATTTATAAGTGGCACTGGCATGAACTATAATTGGAAGGATATAATATAATTGGGAGGATAAACAATATGACGCAGATATTCTTGTTTAATAAAATTAGAATACTCTTTGTATTAAGATGTGTTTAGTAATAAAGGCTGGTGATATTAACTACAGAAATAATTTTACATTGGAATCGATTTAAACTAAACTATTTGTTTATTCCTTAAGGAGAATATAAAAGGAAATAAAGAATAAATAAAATATCAACTGATGGCCATTCCCTTATTCCTTTATTAAATTCAACAACCATTCTATATTTATTTTCTAAATAATTGTGTATAATCCTCAGTACAAATACAAATACATGATTTCGAATTAGACACTATTGTATGTATACTGATCATTAAATTAAAAAGAGATACAGCGCTAAAAGGAAAAGGAAAGCTTAAATTTAAAGCCAGATAACTTATTATTAATGAGTTACATGGTTATACCTGGAGTTAATGAGTTACTAATTAAAAAATTAAAAACTGAGTAGATTAATAACGATTTCCTTTCACAAATATATCTTATAATAACAAACCAAAAGATTTTCGGGTAATAAAAAATAAAAGTACCCAATTTATGCTACATTTTTAACGAAAGTAACTTTAAATTCACATCTTATATAACTTAAACGAAAGAAATGTTTATTCAGAACTTATACTTTCGTATCCTTTTTAATACTAAAGCAAATATAGATTTGGCGAATAAGTTTTATGTAAGTTAATTTTTTTTAAATTAAATATTATTTTTCCGTTCATGAGGCGTATAATAATAAAATGGTTATGCTTGTATTACTATGGGGATAAAGAAAATCTGGACTGTATATTAGCGAATTTAGAGGTTGGTTTGATAACGAATATAAAATATTGAAAAAATAAGTAATTTTAAATTTTTTTTTGGAAAAGACTAAAGACTGCATACTAATGTACTGGCAGCGCAGTAAAGAAACAGGTTTTAGTACTACTTGCTACGATATAAATCTTTTATATTAAAAATTTAAGTAATTTTCAGTTCAGATTGGATGAAATGGATAAATTTCTTCGTTCTCAATACTCTACATAATTTACTCAATTTATTTTAAATAATTTTTTTAACAAAAGACCAAAACTGACTGCTTACGAAATATTTTGCAAATTGTTTAAAATTAACATACAGAACATATAAAATGTTTCGTTGATTATTTATTCAGATTAGCTACACACCAAAACGAAATATGTTTCGTATTAAATAGAAAAAAAAACTGAAAAAGAGAAACTTTGCACTGTTTTTGAGCCTCGTACACTGTGAACCTCAGTTGAGTGATAACGCCTGCCATTCATCGGATGATAACTGAAATTCAGTCCTGGTTACTTTTTAGATTTTCACTCGAAAAAAATTGATTTCTATCGTATTCTAGCTATACTTTAATAGTTTCTTCGTTGATAAGTAAATAATTAAATTAAATGAATACAGTTTTCATTTATAAAAAAAATGTAATTTCTTTGTTATTTTTGAAAAAAACTAGTTGAATATTTTTCTTTATACAGGAATAAAAATAATTATTAAAGAAATGAAAACCTTTGTTTAAAATGTTTGAATATTTTTGGTGTAAAATAGATTATACTAAATAGAATTATAGGTTATATTAATAGAAAACAAACGTTTTCTTCACTTTTATATATTTTGTTGTTATGTTATATATACGTATATAAGAAAATACATGAAATAAAAATTATCTAACTTTTTGTATTATATAATGAAAATATAGGTGAATTATTTTGTCGAATTGATCGCTTTAGTTTTACTGATCTAAAAGAGATCAGAGAGTTATGGAAAAAAATTAAATATTATTGGTATATTAAAACAGAGATAATAATAATAATTAATCAAAAGCTGAACAACTTTCACAACTTTATTTTATAAAAGTTGTGCGAAGGTAACAATGAATTCAACATTTTATAATATATTTTCTAGAACTGTAAGCCTAAAATTATGACAAATTTATTAACAAGAAGGCCTACAGTATTAAATTTATTAAATCTTGTAATAACATTAACAAAATTAATCTAATTAGCTAGACTGAAAAATAAATCTGCATTAGACATGATACAGGAATGTTGTTTTAGAAATATTAATCAGATAAATAATTTTACAAATAAACTAAATGCCCAACGGCTGTAACATAGATATTTTTTATAATCAGCTATATAATATATTTAATTTTTTATGAACTACTTGATTAAGATCTCTTTTGTTCCTTAAGAAAATGAATAATCGGTATATCGTCTGAAAAAAAAGTAAGTATTTCAAATACTGCACTACCGATTTTTTTTCTTACAAAATACAAAATATTATACTTTGACGTCGATTAATAACCATACTTTAAATAAATGTTACTAATGTGAAAGCATACTCAATAACAACCTTATTTTATAATCATACCCTCTAATAAACACTGATAAACATAATTTTTGTTTCTTAACCTGCTATACATAATTTAATCTGTTTTTTGACGCTGAAAACGAATACGAACTCAGAATCTTTCTATCACCCACCATTTATGAAAAAATTTTAAATTTTAATTTAAAGATTTTTTCATTTTTCAAGTTTAACAAGTGCGTCTGTAATTTCTAAAAAAAATAAACATACTGTAAAATATCCTTCATTGCAATCAGGCCTGTACCTCACAATGAAATTATTCAGCACTCAGATAACAAAATGCTTTATAAACCTATTTTAAGGTGGCTCTGAAGATAATCGAAGTTGGTTTTTCGCGATATCCCCCACTCCTAAACGAATTTTGAAAAAAAGAATTAATATGATCAATTCTGAGATATAAGACCAAAAGCAGTGCGACACACATACTTACGCAAAAAGTGTTTTTTTTATTTAGGTGAATTATTTGGACTCTAATACATAAAGATTTGAAAAAAGCCCAAAACCCCATTTCTAACACAATCACTATATTTTCCCTTAAATATAACTATTTTAGATATATTCGCCGGGGAAGTGAAATTATTCATATTATTTCCATTAAGTTTTTTCTATTGATACTTTCTTAATTAACTAAAGAATATACATTATTGGGTTAGATCCGTGTTATCATAATTTTAGCTTATTCATTTTAAAATTTTAAGTCCTCCAGTTAATTTAATCAAGCAGATAAAGTTTAATGAATCGAACTTTGTAAAGGATGAAAATAGTCGGCAGTAATACATCTTTAGGAGTGCATAATTTTTTAGTGAATATAGAACATGATTTTATTAATTTCAGAAATAATATATACAGATAATGTTTAAACAGTTGAAATGCGCATTTCATTTTATATATTTACTTTACGTAAACGATTATTTAATTTTATCTTACTTATTTTATTCATGTAACCTTTTACCAATACTAATTCTTGGTTACGTTTAATAAGACTAAATTTTGTATTCATATCGATGTACGAACACGAATAAATTTTTCATACGATTCCCATGATAAAAACTGGTGAAATAACTCACCCTCTTTAATTCATAAACGTTCGGGTGAAATAATGTGTTTATTATTTGATGTTAAAAAGGAATTTACAATAAATCTTCAAGTTTAAATAGGCTCAAATATTATCACTCATTTCATAAGGTAAACCACTCTCAAATGAAACTGAAGATAATTTTAGTAGGAAATATCTACTTCAATTAATTCATATATATATATAACTTAGTAACGAAAATATTATGAAGAAATATTTAATAACTGTAACTTCTTATTTAGATTTAATATTTCCGTAATCGTTTTAAAAATTAGGTCACAGTTTCATCGTTAACTAGATTGTAAACAAAAGAAGAAAGCGTTAAAATTTTGTATTATAAAATATAAAACAAAAAAATATATATTTAAAAATCTTACTATACTAATAGGTATTAAACTTTATGGAACTAGGATTACACTAATAATTAATAGCTTAATAAACTTCATTTTGCTGTAAAAACATAAAGTAATAAATAACAGAGTTATAAAGAATCGAACTTTAATATAAAATTTAATTTGGAAAGTTAGTGAAGAAAGTTTTAGAGTTAGATTCATCGAATCAAAACCAAAACGATGTAAACAAAGTGAAGGAATTTTTAATTGAGTTAAATATTGTAAAGTCAAAGAAAAGCAGCACAAAGCAATTTGTGAGTGAAATATTATATGACTTAATAGAACATAATTTTAATTTAATACTGCTATTGTGCGGAAGTTTTACTCGTTGTATGAATACAAAAGATTCGGTTTATAAAACGATTTAACGAATGGATGATTAGAACAAAAAACTTATTTTTTTTTTAACTACTAATAAAATAATAGAAATAACTTTTTATATCATTTCATTTTAGTACTACTATACTACAGAAAACCAATTAATTAAATGTCAATATGAATTTGACTATATTTCACTAATAATGATTGAATGAAAAAGTTTACTAAATTAAAAAATAATCAGTTAGAAAATTAGTAAATTGTTTTCAAACAAACTTACGATAAAAAGTAATGTTCAATTTGTTTAATGATTAGGGAAATACATTTATATATTTTTCATTACAAAAACAAGATTTCCAGTTATAATATTCCATTTGTACAATTACGAAAAGTTATTGAAATAATAATAATCATCACCATTTTGTTATTATTAATTGTTATGCCATAAACATTATGATAAAATAAACATGTAAAAATTACCAATATTAGTAGTAGAATACCGATAATTCTAGTTAGTGGTAGAATTAACAATCTGTTTTCTGACCTTCCAATATATTTTACAATCTTTTTTAATTTCATATTTTTTTTTAATATTAAGTTTAAAATGTACCATCTGGATGAAACCTCTGGTTTACTTATATAAGCTATTTTTGGATGTTTCCTTTAAACCGTTTTTATCATTTTAGTATGTAAATAGAATAATTCATCGAGTTGTGCTCTTAAATTTTCGAATCTAAATATTTACTCACTTTTCTCATACTTCTCACTTATTACTTTTTAATCTCTTAGCTAATAAAAAATTTCTCTACGAAGTTTAATACTATCATTTTTTCTCGTTAGATTATTACTTCATCCTTAAAGTTTTATTTGACTGGACAGAAGTAGAGTTTATCCTCTCAAATTTATTGGTTAATAATGAATACATCCGGGACGCCAAATCGGGTGCAAGACATACGTGTTTGATTCCAGCGGTGATCTTGTTTGATGTAAAAAAACGCGTTGTTCAACAGTGTGCCGAGGGGCACTACATTTCAGGCACTGAAAAGTCGTGGTGTCAGTACATACCTAAGAAGGGTAATCCAGTTTTACCTCTCCGAAAGATTGGCGACGGATATTTCCGTTGAGGGAGAAGTACAGATCAGGATGAGCTATGGTTTTTCACAGAGTTGGGGCAAACAATGTGGAATATCGTGTATGACGAAGTCCTGCCCGTCGTGCTTCCCATTGGGGTAGCCCTTATCGGGTTTGCCGACAACTTGGCACTCGTGGTGACGGTGAAGTCGGAACAGGTGGTGATGGAAACTGGGAACGAGGCGATAAGCATTATTTTGTCGCGCTTGCAGGATATTGGGCTTCAGCTTTCGCCGGAGAAGACCCAGTTATAGTCTCGGGTAAGCGTAAGCTGACCCCAATTTCCTTTAGGGACGGTACCATGGTAGTCCAACATATCCCTGCAGTTAAATACCAAATACCTAAGGGTGTGGATACACAACACCACATTCCAGAGACAAGTAGAAGAAGTGTCGGTCAAATCCGCAAACCCGGCTGTCGCGATCGGTTGGATAATGGCCAACATCTGGGTTCTTCGCACATCGACGCGAAAGGTCTTGTCTTACATGGTGCTTTCGAAAGTACTGTATGGTGTCGCAGTCTGGTCCGTCGCGCTACAAAGGAGGAAAGCGCATACCATTCTTAGCCGGGTGCACAGGGCTGTCTTCCTTCGGGTAGGCTACGGGTAAAGGACCAACTTAGGCGATGCGCCGGCGTAGTGGCCGGTTTGCGGCCTTGGATCCCCTCGTTCGGAAGATGGAGGAAATGTACAGGGGAGTGAGTAAGGCGGATGCGGAGGCATCGCTTGTCTGCAGGTGGCAGAAGAGATTGGATCAGTCGACGAAAGGAAGATGGACCTACAGACTGATCCTGGACCTCCAGAGATGGTTATGCCGTAACGGCATGAACTAGGGTACAAGTTGACCCAGTTTCTTACCGGACACAGATGTTTCAAGGCATACTTGGGTCCGCAGACTCCGAGACTCTCCGCGGATTGCGACTACTGCAGGGAAGAGGGTACCGGAGAACACACGGTGTTCGTGTGCGATTGGTTCCTTCAGTATAGTGAAGCATGCAGGAGGGAATTCGGTGTGCTTACTGCAGAGGTCATTGCTGGGACTATGTTACAGACCGAATGATCGTGACACATCGACTTCACGATGCTGGTTAAGATCATCCAAACCAAGTTGGCGAAAGATATCCATGGATGAATAACTACCTCTAAATCTTCCTTCAAGCAGGACCGCAGCGGCAAGAGGTCGAAACTTAAAAAAAAATCGCAGGATCCAGATAAGTTTGAGATGTGGTTTCAGCAATAGAAGCGCGGATGGTGACAAGACGCATCGGGTGCTGTGAAAATACCGTAATATGGGTCTGGCATCCCATGTTATAGTGAGAAAAGAGTTTTAATGGGTAGGCTCGCAGGGGAGAGTTCGATACTACTATAGGGCATGAGGCCACACGGTGCCTATAAAAAGTTTCCCCTCCTTCACAAAAAAAAAAAAAAAATGAATACAGAGTTATTGGTTTTATACTATATTCATTACTGTATTATTATTTAAATTAAAAATATTTTTTTATTTCCTTCTATCTTAATTTTATTTTTCTCAATACATTTTACAAATTATTCTATTGCATATAACCGAATATTTTTTCAAGATCTACAAAATTTAAATATTGATAAATTATCCTTAAAATGGGAATACCTACACCATACTGCTTCTGTACGTCTGGAAATTATAAATATCAGGTTCGTTATATGAGTTAATTAACCCATTAAAATTTTATAATAAATTTATATTTACGAAATTTAATGAATGATTCAAATGTGTCTGATAAAACTTGCTTAAAACGACATTAGCTTACCGTTCAATAACTATTTCTTGTCTACCAGCATTTTTATTGTATCAGTTTGCCCTCTCAGAGTTATTAAACTCTGTCCTAGTCTAAATCTGTTCTTCGTGCATTATCATAATTATTGCTAAGTTAAAAGAATTGTTTTAATTCACTTCGATTTAAAGATTAAACTCAACAGATGAAATTTGTACATTTCATTCCACTTTTAATATTGTAATGAAGGATGATTTCAAACTTAACTGCACATCTGAAATTATTTTCCTGTGAGAGAAATATGCTTTATGTAAATAAGAATTAGCATAAAAAAAAATAGTAATTATATATATGTAAATATTATATATATATATATATATATATATATATATATATATATATATATATATATGTGTGTGTGTGTGTGTGTGTGTGTGTATGTGTAAAGATGATTATCGTAAAATTGAAGAATCGATTTTTGGATAAAAATTATAACTTAGGAAATTAAGTCAGTTACAACGTCTATTTCGCATAGTGTTTGTAAAATTGTTTATTACTAATATATATTAATGTTTGTGTGTGTGAGTGAGTGAGTGAGTGAGTGTGTGTGTGTGTGTATATATATATGTGTATGTGTGTGTATGTGCATCATGTATGTATGTATATATATATATATATATATATATATATATATAACAACTGAAAACTAACATTTCTCCTTAAATGTTCAATTATATTACTTTACCAATTAATTGAATAATTGCAAAGAATTTTTAAGATTGTAGTGATACAAATTATTGTTGGACTCGGCCAGTAGAACAAGTAAAATTGGACTCCTCTCCTTAAATGTTATCAACCAGGAAAAAATATATAAATGTTCAACACTGTAAAAATATAACATTTTATAATAATATTTTATTATATTTATGAAAATAACTAAATTTTATTATATCGATTAATCACTTTAATTTTTTTTTTTTTTTTTAATTTATATTTAATTATTTAATCTTTTTACATTTTTATCTTTTCTAACTTTAAATATAATTTAATATCATTGTATACGTACACATACAAAGGTACATAGAATATACCTTCATTCAAAGAATCGGTAGTATTTAGTAATCCTTATAATTAATTTTTAATTTTAATTAAAGAAAATATCTCCACTGGAAGATTTAAATATATTTTTCTCTTTCGATAATTTCTTTCTATACATTTTCAAAAGTTATTAATAATTTATATATATATATATATAAATCAGGTCGTCTTTTCCACTCAGCATTATTAAATGGCTTCTCAAGATCTAAAAACTTCAATTTAGGTAACTATGTTTCCTTTCAGCTCCTGCTGTTTGTAAAATTAATTATGAAAACCAAATTTGTATAGGATTACAATATGCAAGCGTCTACGAATTTGCCTCTTTACCATACGTTTGATCATCATCTGATAATCTTCCACTTAACGTTTTATCTTCTAAAAATTATTTTCAATAATATTTTGGCTGCATAAATTATCAAGCTGATATGGAGTAATTTTTATTTATCACCTGCTGCATGTTTTAAAATTATTTTCGAAGAGACTTTATACGTATATCTCTCTATATATATAATACGCAATGGAAAGACGAACACTGTGCATCATTTATAAGATGCCATTAACAAAAACCCCCATAAATGTGGTGTTGCTGGATACGAAATTACACACATATGTGCATGAAACAGATTCAAGACAAATTTGAAAGTGAGAAAGTGCAAAAAGTTAGTTAAAATTCAAATTTGTTTTACTGGCCCATTGATGCATCCACTCTCCACCGAATGGTCGTTGTGGTATAACCACAATCATCTGTTTTGTAGCAGCTACATTTTTCATGTTTTCTGTAAACCTTTTTTTACAGTAGCATTTCAATCATTGTACTTATGTACTTTTTCTCTCTTTTGAAATAATCTGTTACTGCAGTTAACGAGATTTGTTTTTATTTTTATTAAAACCATCTGTCGCCTCAGACTCAAAGTTATATGAAATAAACAGAGGCAATTTGCGAAATTTTCGCAAGTCTACTTATATATACGAATTGTATAAAAAATAATATTAATAATAAAATACGTAAAAACATAATTTTGAAATATGCAGGAGATGATAAATAAAAATTTCCCTATACAAGCTTGACAATTTATGCCGCCAAAATATTAATGAAAACAATTTTTAGAATAAAACGTTAAGTGAAAGGTTATCCAATGAAAATCCAACTTATGGTAGAAAGAAAAATTTGCAGACGGTGTTGTTTACCGAATGATGATGAGTAGTAATTATCCATTAATCGTTAGTTGGTTCGTTCGACACGAAGTGGATACTATTTTTGTATGCATACTAATACTGTTCAACTATTTCTGCATAGCTCAGATCGTTCAACAGTATTTCGAAACACATCCTGTCACATTAGGAAAGCTATATGTCTGTAAATATTGCTTATAAGTTAACATAAACCATTCAGGTCACAATTCTTGTTTTGTAGACTATTTATTGCGACTCTGCACGATTTATAATAATATTTACAAAAGCATACAAATTGCATAACTCCTCACACACTGAGAATATAGACAGATGGCTGAGCATTGATTCTCAAAATTTTCGCCCACCGCCCACATTGAGAATCAGAATTTTCTAGCGTCCCCCTCAAATTTTAAAACCATCTGTTAAGAGTAATAATTGCAATTGCCGTTTTTAAAATGCGCTCTTAAAAACAGCAATTACAATTATTGTTTTTAAACGTGGCACATCCTATTTCTGTGTTGAAAAATAAATTTTACTTAATATTATAGTTTGAAATATCAGGATCTTGATATTAATCTTTGCCTTTTTTTTAATCATTCATCGCTTTCTAAACCGCCTGAATGCCCCCAATTTTCTGTGGGCCTTCTAACACCCTTCCTGAAGGCCTTCAGCGCCCACAAGGGGGGGGGGGGGGTTTCGCCCACTTTGAGAACGAATGGGCTAGAGGATACATTTAAAAGAAAGAATCTTTGTTGGGTCATCATACCTTATTAAAAATTAAACAATTACTACTTACATTCATTCACTAATAAATTTTATTTGAAGTGCTGCATTAAATACTAGGTGATTTTCTGTCAAAATATTACGTAAATTATTCTTTAATTACTGAAAAATGAGATGACTACTTATTTTCTATGAGAGTTTTTAAAAAAAATATATCACACTATTTTCTAATTGTTCCAGTTCAGTAGAAATCTCTATTAATTTTGTTAATATACACTACTTTGAAATTACTGTTAAATTTTTCCTTTACGTATACTTCGTCCAATAAAATTTTTGTCCTTCTTTCTTCATGAACTTTACTTTTCTAACCGGATTTCAGAACTCATATTTTCAGGTTTTATTTCTCCTACTTTTCTATTATTTTTTCTTCTCTACTACTTTGATTTTTTTAAAACATATGTCTTTAACCACTCCTCATTTTCTGCTTTGCAGATTTTATTACGTAATGAAAGAAAAGATTTCTGGGTACAGTCATCTTTTGCACTATTTTAATTTTTACGGAATTTAATTATAAAATTATTATTATTTATTATTTTTGCCACCTATTTAAAGTCTCTTGTTCTGAGTTAATAAGCTTATTTTTTTTAATTATCCCCCCTACCCTTTTTTTTACTTAATTTTCATTGTACTATATCTGTTCACCATCTATATTTCCAGTTTAATTTTTGTTTTGTTTAACTTCAAATTTCATTTTATCATAAACGCATTAAAAGATTATTTATATATGTGTTTGAAGACATTTTTGCATTTAACATTTTTACATTTATTTGTAAATGTAACAGATTAAATATTTTAATAGTAATATGTTATATGTTGTGCCGACAAAGCATCAATCATAAAAGAAAAATTTGAATACTTAAAAGAAAAATAGCAAAAATGCTACATAAAAAAAAATTAAAACATCCTAATATTGGGAATAAAAAGTCCTCGTTTAATATATGTCATAAGAAATTTGATTACAAAAAAACTGTTCTACAAAAATGTACTACTAATCAAACTGTCAAACATTAAAATTAATTCTTAAGTTTTCTTAGTACAATTATAAGTTATAGTTACTTATATATATATATAAAATATATATATATATATATATATATTTTAAATACTGCCATGAAACAGAACAATTTTCGGTATTTTATCAAATTATGGAAATAATTTAGACAATTTTGTTACGTATGTATATATATATATATATATGTATATATGTATATGTTTCCAGTAAAACTAAAAAAAAAACGGCTACAATTAACTCCTTTTGTCGAAGAAGGGTTTCGTTTTATCCATACTGAAAAATATTTTTTGAAGCTATTTAATTAGTATATCAAGTAAAACGAGTTGAAAAGATAGTAAAACAAACACACTCCGTAATTACATACACTATTTGCTATATATATATATACTCGTGGATATAAAAATGTATGTATGTTATATATCCACGAGTATATATACAACGTGAACAGCGGCGGCTTTTTGTGTTTGTAGGTGACAGTTCAAGGTAGGAAAGACAAGATATATTTTAATGCTGTCAGCTGTTCGATGTTATCTTTCAGCCATAAATCGGTTTAATAATACGACAGCCTTAGTGATCAATAATTTTAGCAACACAGCATGAACCCTACACATCCCAACATGAGTAAGATACGTAGCTGTTAATTGTGCCTTATCAATAAATCTGCACTAGTTATCAAGAAAATTCCAGAATAAATTCTGGAAAATTCCAACAAACTATTCTATTAATCAGCATTCACACAGAGAAAAACAATAATACAATTCGTACAGTTTAATTACAATTTTCGTGATAAGCAACTAGTTACGACATTAAAAGAAAATATTTTCTGTAAAACACTAGTGATAATTTTAATTAAATGTCTTTATATTGCTAAAAAAATTGGCAAAAAGTTTTGAAAAAATGTTTTGTTAGTTTTATCAATAGAAAGAGGCGTATATGATATAGGGCTGAAGAGGCGGCAGACAGTGATCTGACGTAAGACAGCAGTTTACTCTTCTTCAGTCTTATTATGGAAGTAAGGAGAGAGAATTCCCATTGACGTCTACATTACATATTCTGCTGGATACCATCATACAATGCCTATCAAAATACATTTGATACTTAGCCCTTCAAATGACACGACAAATGTATTCACTGTAAACAGGATATAAACATCATTGTTCTCTACCTACTGTTTTTTCCACCTAAAATACTATACATGTGTTGCAACCATAAGAAAGGCTGGAATACGCCTTGAAAAGAATACAAATAAATTCATTACATTACACTCATAGTAAATGGATGCAGTGCATTGCAAACTTATAAAAGTTTACACAAACTTTTATAAGTTTGTGAGCTGAAGATTTCGAATTAATATCCCTTTAGAAAAATAATTATTTTTACAAAGATTTGAATGCAAATTTTATCGATATATTGGGTAAGTTAAGGTACAGTAAAAAGCATTATACCCAGCAAGAAAATGATAATTGCTGAACTACTATTAAGTTCACAACCTTTTTTGAAACGACTAAGAATAATAATGAAGTAAAAAAAAAAAATTCTTTATTAAAATTCCGTACGAGTTCCTTCAGTTTTCATTAAAATTACTAAAAAAAAAAAAAAAAAAAAATGGTTTTCCTTGTGAATAAAAATTAAATAAAAGCTTTTAAAAACTTGTTTTTTGACTGAAGCAAAACAAACGAAAAATAGACAGAAAATCGTATTATTCTTTGGCTGTATTTACATGAATTTTCTCAGAATTAAATTCTCTACAAGTTTTGTTACTAAATCTTCCACATTTATTAGTCATTTATAAAGCTGTTGCACTAAAAACCTAGTTTTTTGACACCAAATTTTGTCTTTTAGGTTAAAACTACTAGAGTGACAGTTCTGGGGCTCGTTTTAGCCTATTTACTAGCTCAAACTGCGTAAGAAGCCACCATCTTTATTCCATAATTTGGGCCAAAAAAATTATAGTAAGGCATCATTTTGGTAGAAGAGCTGAAATCAGGGAAAAACCTTTCGCTAGCCAAAACTGGTAAAAAGCGTTTCAAGACCTATTTTTATATGAACTTCTTTCATTATTTTCACTAGTAGAACATATCCTGAAAGACACTCTTTCTTTGTGGGACACTCTGTATATAATTTTATAATTCTTTTAAATTAACACAATAAATTGACACATTTAAAAAAAAATAGTAAAATATCACTACTGAAAAAAAAAATTTGCCTAAAAATACCCCATTACTTTGTAAATTTCTATAAGTTTCTTATTTAAGCATGACTAAGCAATTAATGTTCACTTTTCCAAATTTATTAATTCAATACCCTGAATGTCTCAATGAAAATTGATTTATTATACTGTTGATAATTATTTCTCATTTCTAATTATTGTTTTACGTCGTTTTTTCAATTAATGTTTTTGATTTCTATATTTTTTTTACCGTTTATAATAAAACAAAATATAATAAAGATTTAACTTAAAATTGAGGTTTTGAAGTTTTATAATACGAAAAATCAAAAGTATTAAAAATATGTGAGGCTCCGTAGTTTTACTGAAATTTTTTTTTTTATTTTGCAATGAAAAATATATGCTCCAATTACATATTGCTATAAATTTTCGTAAATATATACATATATATTCGATTTCACAATAAATATTTTTTTTTAAATTAAAATCTTTGTTATAAAAAACATTTATTTATTTTTTTATGTTCAGAAAAACAAAAAGCTGAATAATACTTTTGCATTCACAACAGAATTGATAATCGCATTTTACAAAACCTTCCTATCTGACAGTAATTTTTTTTTATGTAAAATTGTTTTACGTTTATATTCTTGTTTACATAAACAATATAATTTACAAAATGATAAAATATTGTAAATTTGTATGTGACAAAATTCAACGTGATGAAATCATAATAAATATATTTTATAATAATTTAATTTCCTTCAATCTTTTAATTAATTTCGAAAAATTTCGCCTTTAATCCGTTTATATTTCATTCATTTCTATTTTTTAACAATTTATTTTAGAAAATAAAACAAAATCGCTACTTTTCTACACTCAGTAATTCGCGTTAAATTTTCAGTCCAGTCAATTTCACGGTTGCATCGTATGCGGATGACACTGATATTGGCGGTTGATGATAGCCCGGCTACTGCCTCTGAGAAATTGCAATCTGCAAAGGATGCCATTAGGGTTTCGCCACGTGACAATCGCGATAAGAAGGGAAGATTACCCTGTGGTTCGGTTAAACGGTGTCAGGATACCTCAAGTCAGTACGGTACGGTACCTGGACTTTTACCTTGATCGCCGTTTGACGTGGAGGATCATGTTAGGGAGAAGAGGGAGTTGCTTGACAATAAGCTTAAGAAGAAGGGTGTTGCGTAAGAAATTACAACTTTCTTTGTCCAGCACTCTACAAGGCTTTCTTGAAACCGATATGGACGTACGGGATTGAACTCTAGGGAACGACCAGTGACAGCAAAGTGGAGGTCATTCAATGATTTCAGAACAAACTTTTACGGAACATAACTCACGCACCGTGGTTCGCGAAGAATGCAAGATAAGTATCCAGGTTGGATAAGCATATTAATCATCTCGCTTTGAATCTGCTAGACAATAGTGAGGACGTTAGGAGCCTAAAAAGGCTCCACGTGTCTGATCTTGTTGATGACCGGTTATGATGATCCGGTTTCGCGGCATAGTGCTCACGTTTATTGTTCCTTGGCTGTTTCAAAGTTACCGTTTAGTTTACTGTTCTATTTAAAGTTATTATTTATTTTGTTGTTTTAATGTTAATGTTGACTGGACATTTAATGGGAATATCAAATATTATTTGTTTTACACTATTGCTTGTTTGTATTCTGCTATTGTATTTGTATTACTTGAGGATTATCATTGGGCGGTCGTCTTTCAAGTGATGATTAGTAATACGACTTAGTTATAGCTACACTGTCGTAGCTGATTGCAAGTAAATAAAGAAATTTTGCAAAAAAATTACACATTTAATGAAAATTATTCTAATTATATTATTGAAATATAAGTACATAATACACTTAGCCCAACAAGATTTTAAATTAAATTTAATGCACTACGAAAACTTAGGTATTACTTGGATTATAACAGTAGTTAAGACTGTGTAAGACTAAGTTTCAAACAACAATAAACTGTCACACAATGTGAAAGTTCACACAAAGCTATAAGTAAGTTGTGTAAAGCGTGAAAATACTATATATTTGTACAATATATCTCTAAGGTATCAAATTAACAGACATTAAAATTTTAGTATATTAACTTATGAATGTATTTAATAATAATTCACACTCCACCCCCAAAATTACGTATACGTATTACGTTAAAATGTATTACGTTTACGTACAAATTTTATTATATATAACCTTTTTATATAACATGTATAACTCCCGGTCTTTCCTTATTCACATACTTTTATAAAATAATACAAACATAAAAAAACTCTTACTTACGAATAATAAAATAGCAACATTTGTAAATAGAGTAAAAATATATCAGTTTTATTATAAAACACTGTTAATAAACACTATTAACACTGTTAATAATATAAAACACTTCTTGATTTTAGTGTTTAATAAGTACTTTTTATTTGTCTGTTAATACATTATTACTTTTTTTTTTTATTTATTTAAATATTTGCTTAAGTTTACTTTTTCTCAGTATCTAGTAACAATCGAATAAATAATTTTCTTTCAGATTTTAATTAAATTTTATTAAATAATTTTTAAGCACAACGTTTTTCAATTTTAACGATGTGCTTCAGTTAATCAAACCGCATTCAGAAGAATTAATCAATAATGATGAAATATTTTACCTTCAAATATATTTTATTGTTTAGATGATTTAATTCAAGCATAAATTATTGAAATAACTGTAAGGGATATGTTGAATATTTGTAAACGTGAAATATTTTGTTTGACTGGCATTTTATCTGGAATCATTAGTATGAAATAGGAGACTGTATATTCAACACAAAGCTAAGCCTAATTTTAACTGTTTTATTTACTAATAAACCATATGATGTATCATTTTCAAACAGGTTAACATTAAAAAATCCCTTTCGGCACGCCGGAAGGCGGAGGTAGATTTCACCGGTGCTAAGTAGGGGATAAAACAGATTTCCACCTTAATGTAAAGAAAAACTTCAAATTTACTTATGACAATGGTTGCATGTGAAAAAAGTTTTACATGTTTAGCATATGACAAGCCTAATCTTCTTACAATTCCAGCAACATTTTGGTCATCTCTTAACGTTTCAGACAAAAATTTTAGGTAATAATTACAGGACTAACGACCACAATAACCCGACTCCATACTGTGCCTATTAAGGGAGGTATGATTTTTTGTCTTAGAAACCTACTTTTTCCACCCCGTGGGCCAATGATTGGCGATATCAAAGACGTGTACTTAGATAGGTTTTAGGCCCTTATCCAAAGTACAGTAAAAACTTTAAACGAGTTCGATATTTTACTAAATAAGAAAGTTATAGCGATATTTTATTTTTTTTTTAAAAAGCCCCCTGTATTTCCATGGTTAATAAATTAGAGCGAGATTTTGGGTCGTTATATTTTACCAATTAGAAAGTGATTGGCGATAAATTACGGCAGTTATCGTGTCCACAGGAAAGTGAAATATATATAAATGTATATATAAACTTTTGAACTGACGGTGGTTTTGGTATCTGAGGGTTGTGAAACGCAATATATCGAAATTTTCCGGGAGTCGAATCATGATACTCATTAAAATAAGTAGCTTTCTTATGAAATCTATCTAATTTTTATCCTTAAGATATCTTCACTCACAAAATCTCCTCAAAGTCTAGGAAGTTCCAAGTTGCAGTCCCTGCATAGAAACTGCAATCCTAAATACTTCATTAATCACCACCATAAAAAATCAAATACTTTAATAATACGCTTAATGATAATAATGGTAAATTTAAAAATTATGAGCTGGATTAATGATGAACTGATTTATGAAAGGAATTAGAACAGAAGACAATGTAGATGGATGAATTAATAGAAATCTAAGAACATGTAATGGTGTGTCAGTCAAATAAAAAAAGAAAGAAAGAAAGAATGTTCTTTATCATTAATCTACTATTGTATACAATTCTTATTTATCAATTATCTTTTATTTCATCTAAAATATTACTAATTAATTAAATTACACCACGTATGAACTACTAGAATAGAATAAAAGTAGGACACTTTTTATTTATATTTTAAATTCCACATGCAGTAATGAAATAACTGTCAAGAATACAATTTTAACTATTTTTAATAAGAAATAATTTTTACACAAACCATATTTAGATGAAAATTAATTTATTATAATTTTATAAAAAAAAATTAATTGAAGAAAAATATAAATTTGAAAATTATAAAATGAATTCCGGGTAACAAAATTAAGAATCTATATCAGTGTTATGTTGTTTACGTAAATTCGTAAAACATGTTAATTATCTCAAATACATTGTTGTGAACCCACCGGGTTGGTCTAGTGGTGAACGTGTCTTCCCAAATCAACTGATTTGAAAGTCGAGAGTTCCAGCGTTCAAGTCCTAGTAAAGTCAGTTATTTTTACACGGATTTTAATATTAGATCAAGATACCGGTGTTCTTTGGTGGTTGGGTTTCAATTAACCACACATCTCAGGAATGGTCGAACTGAAACTGTACAAGATTACACTTCATTTGCACTCATACATATCATCCTCTGAAGTATTATATGAAAGGTAATTACCGGAGGCTAAACAGGAAAAAGAAAGAAAAAATACATTGTTGCGAGGGGGGTACTAAATAAAGTTATGATAATTTGAGTTGGTAACTCACGCATGTAGAAATCCACACACTAAAAAGTTTGGGAATGCACATGATTAAAAGCTTATATTTTAGAAAGGCTAAGACTGTTCTTTGGTGGCTTTTTCTGAGGAAAAGAAGTTTCCTGTTTGGTGCAAGAGTACATTTAAGCTAGTAAACAAAACAAATTCCAAGTTTTCTAAATATTATTTATATGGAGGGTGTCTAGAAGTAGGTTTCAAGGTTTTATCTTATATCGTTAATTTTTTTTTCCTGTTTAGCCTCCGGTAACTGCCGTTTAGATAATACTTCAGAGGATGAATGAGGATGATATGTATGAGTGTGAATGAAGTGTAGTCTTGTACATTCTCAGTTAATTTAGTTTTATGATGCCGTTCTCGCATGTGTAGGAAGTTCCATTCTTTCCCATACCATTATTTCCTTTAATTTCTTCTTCTATACTTACGGTTCCATGAGTTTATATCAGACCTTGCTAGGACCATGGTGAGGGTATGGGGGTGTTTAAAAATCAATACATTCTTGTCATGATCTGATGAAGGGGGACATGTGAAGGGGGGCATGACCTATTTCTGGCCTGGTGATTTAATCTTAATATTATAAGAATTTTTCTTCTACTCTTGAATAGATATGATAAATGAAAAAGTATCTACAAAAATCCAAAAATTAAGAGAGAATTAAAAAAAAAAAATGAATCGATTAGGAATTTCATGTAATTTTGTTTGGATTTATTTTAATATAATCGAGATATATTTCCTACTAAATTAGTATTGTATATACCACATTCTTTTACAACAGCATAAAAAGGTATATTAATTTATTTTTCGATATTATCTGCCTAGTTCTCCTTGTAAAGGAAGAAGTGCAGGGGTGAATAATTCACCCCAGTTTCTTTCAGATAAAAAAAAAAATATGTGCAAAGCAATGGTGTGGAGGGGGTTAAGTGCTGAAGTTAACAAGAGATATGAGATACCGTAATATAGGCCCGGCATCCTACGTTGCAGTGGGAGAGTGGTTTTAATGGATAGGCCCGTAAGGAGGTCCTATACTAACATGGAGTTCGAGACCTTATGTTGCCTACAACAGTTTCCCCCACCGACGAAAGAAAAAAGTCCTTCTTGTGTTTGCGATGCATGTAAAGCGCGACTGTGGACTAGAGGAACCAGTTAGAATAACTTTCTTTGATAAGATAACATAAGGTATTATTACTCAAGTTCCTACGGTGAACAAAAATTAGATATCATTTGTAAGAAAAAATATCACCTACATTTCGTCAGGATAGGCACGGTTATATGCAATATTACATTTGGTTTAATAAAACAAAACAACAAAAAAAAGAAAAATTCAAAGGGAAACCACTTCTTTCCTCACTTTTTATATACGTTTGGGATTGTATGCTTGATGTTCTTATGAAATTCTGTCATTTTCGGGAATAGCATAATTATGTCATTAACAACCATTACTGATATGACACACTTGATATTTATTTAATCTGCCTCTTCATTTTTCAGAAAGTTTTTTATAAAAACGATATTTTATGGTCCCACTAAACTTTTTAAGATATTTTACTCATGCCTGCAATGACTACTAAGCACGTAAGAAACCTGTTTTTATTTGTATACCGTAAAAAACTAGTTGTTTTTAATATTTTTTATGACTTCATCGTGTTTTTTTTTTAAACATTATACTGTATTATATAAGTCATTTATTAACGTAGGGAAATTTACGTAATGTGGTATATCGTTTATAAAATACGGAATGAAAACGTGCACAGAATTGAATGTACAACAGAGTTTGAATAAGGTTTCTGATAATAAGTCTCGTTTTGTTTAATGAAAGCGATGATTCTAACAGCTTTAATGAAAATGCATAGAAGTAAATAAGAAAGGCTTATATTTATAACTAAAAATAATAGCTGCTATTGAAAGTCAAATGAACGTATATCTTATAAATGTTCTCGTTAAATAGGCAAGTTATTTGTAAACATTAAAAGAGAAAGGCTTTTACTTAATTAATTTAAAAAAAACAAAGAGAAAGCGTCCGTTTTATATATGAACATAAGAAAAGAAAACTGAACAAAAGAAAAAGAGTTTAAACTTTAAAATTAGTTGTTTTTCAATTAATATAAAGTGTCAGTAAAACAATTAACACTTTTAATTTAATCAGAGTGATTTGTTTTAACGGGAAATACTTTTTTACTTAAGGAAACGTAATTGTATATAACAAAAAAAAAAAAACAATGTTTTCCTCTACTTTTAACATAACATCCGTCATTAAAAGATAAAAACACAAGTACAGTTGATTGATATAAAATTTTGCTCAATACTAGTATTTATAAAAGTGAAAGAGAATTGAGTTATAAAGGTTTTAGCGTACTTAATACTGAGTTTATATAAACCGCTCGTTAACACTTGGATACATTCCAAAAGAAATATTCATCTAATTTAAATAAGGGAAACTTTTAAAGGATTGAACAGCTAAATCGATATTCCTATTACGCTTTTATCTTGTAAATATAAAAACAAAATTTCTTTTTATAATACTAGTAATAAATTATTGTGAAATATTCATACGATAATGACATTACCAGTTAGAAAATTTATAAATTACAATTAATGTTGTAAAATTTTATAACGAAATAAAATATTACAATCCAAACATTTTTTTTTAATTCGAAACAAAGTAATATTTATTAAAAACCACCATACTGAAAATGACCATCGGAAAAAACGTTATAAATGTTTAAATTAATAAATATACTATTTTTTTCTAAATATACTAGCATATTAGAAGAGATATTAAAAAGGTAAATATTTATCAAAAGATTATTTCTTTCAAAAGCTGTTGATAAAAGTATACACCTTCAAAACTGCATTAGCAGGAAAATACACAGAAGGTAGGTGACCTTGTTTATTGCAGTTTTAGACAGATTTTCTTTATATAAATTTTAGCTCACAAAAGTATATCTAAAAGAACAACATTTATTCAATATAAAAATCCAATTTTCAATCGTGACTCTTTAAAGACAAAATTTTCCTTTCGCGATAAATACTAAGCGTATAGTTCTTTCCTAACAATCTAATGACAGGTAACACTTTTTTATACTTTTTTTGTATTAAAGCACTTGTACTATGTACTATTTATTCTCTTTTAAGCAACTACTCCTAAATTTCTAAAAAAAAAATCCAATTTTGGCAAATCTAACAAATATTTTATATATAATCTGTTAATTTAATTAAGGGTTTATTTTTCCAGTGATCAGGCATAATTGCAAATATTCAACAATGTTTCAAAACTATGATTCAAGTTCAACTGAATAAAGATTCACCATTATTTAACTTAAAGGACTTACAATCATTGCGTGAGTTAATTAATATCACGACGATCAGTTAGTAAAGTGCATTGGACCGTACTTTCTTTTTTCCTGTTTATCCTCCGGTAACTACCGTTTAGATAATACTTCAGAGGATGAATGAGGATGATATGTATGAGTGTGAATGAAGTGTAGTCTTGTACATTCTCAGTTCGACCATACCTGAGATGGGTGGTTAATTGAAACCCAACCACCAAAGAACACTGGTATCCACGATCTAGTATTCAAGTCCGTGTAAAAATAGCTGGCTTTACTAGGGCTTAAACGCTGGAACTCTCGACTTCCAAGTCAGCTGATTTGGGAAGACGCGTTCACCAATAGACCAACCCGGTGGGTTGTTGGACCGTATTTAAGATTGATAAGGTGCACTGGAATAATTCTAAAAACGGGTTTCAAGATTTAAAATATAGCTAAGACTAAACTCTTTACAGGTTCAAAAAAGAATTCAAAAACAGACATCAAGCATTTTTAGAAAGAGTTGGAATTATTATCAAATAGCGGTATGGATTAAGTAATTTAAAGCAAAAAATTTGTGTAGATAATTTACTTAGAAGTATTTCAAAAATTTGTGGCCCAGAAAGTATTTTATAAGTTAAGGAAAGTTTATTCCCGAGCTACAAATACCTAGCAGGATGTAGTTTTCTTGTACAGTGGATGTATGGTGGTTTCTGTCAATAAAACAGTGTTTTTTTTTTAGATGGTTGATATTAATTGTCAAAGAAATGGGTTATTCCTCAGTACAACTATTAGTAACGACTGAAAGAATTTAAATAAAATTCTAATTTACCGTAAAATTATATGCATCAGACAGTTACCTACCAATGTAGATCACGACGCTCAGCTTAAAACATTGATGCCACCTGAAGGTGTTTAAAAAAGTAGAGAAGTAAGACAAATTTCGACACAAATCGTAAATTATTTGGTTCGTATTAACGTAATTTTATGAGCAGAGACCGTATCACGAAGCCGACTTTATTAAACTAAAACAAAATATATTTTTATACTGGCCACCTGCATTACAATAGAATAACAATATATCTTAAATTATTGATTGATTGTTGGTGTTACAGTAATGGAACTAACTAAATGAATACTGTATTTCATTTGACTTGAACATCATGAACGGATGTGTTATCCTGTAACGCGTAAAATCTTCATTGGATAAAGTATAAATCATTCTGTCAATTTTTAAGAAATGTGACATTTATACTCCAAAGGATTATCATATTTATAAAATTAACAACCTTAGAGGAAAATTAACCAAATTAAAAGCTTTTCGGTCGCGTAGAAGTGTACTTAGTTTAATTTTTTGTAGTGATAATTTCTAAATTAATAATTTCATAATTACTGGTTATAGCATTCTGTTCGTATTAATTCGTAATGTTCTGAATTTTCTTTCATTTATTTTAATTACATTTAACCAATATTAAAATCGATTTTTTAATGTAAAAAAAATAACTTAACAAAATATGATTACGAAAAATTTAGACAATTATATAATAACCTAATCTATTAAAGAAAAACAATATTTTTATTTTGGAGTTTATAAAATGCGATATTGTAGCCAAATTCTTGAGAAAAAATGATAAAAGCTAGATAGACACTTTTAATAAATTATATTGTAAAGTAACAGAACCTTTAGATTGGTTAATGAAATAATATAACAACTTCTAAAAGGAAACAACCAGTACGGCGAGAAATTTGAATAATAATCTTTTAAATGATAGAACAATATTAAGTTTTTCCAGAAAGTAAAAAATATAACAACGGTAATAATAGCGGGCCGATATAAAGGTAGGTCCCAAATCTAAAGCTTACTCCACAAATACAACCGACTAAGATTGATAGAAGAAATGTCAAGATTTTGTAAAAAATTGCCAGTTTACAGAGACCTAGGAATCCAGAATAAGTTATTTAGTTTTAGAAGGAAGTGGAAAGACTAAACACTGTAAAAGAACACAACGGTTTGAATATATTTAACAGATAAATGCATATTAATGATTTTTTGGGGTTAAATATTTATTCAGAACCGATTGTAGAAGATAAATGTTTCCAGCTAATCTTATAACAACAAAATTATTAAACAAACATTAAAGGCTGATAAATAAATATAGAACTAGATATGAAAGAAATGACACTTTAATGCAAAAGAAGAAAACTGCAATGAAAAAAAAAATATTAAAATACATGAAACAGGTAATGATTTTATAAGAATGAAAAAGGTATTTTTAAATTAAAAAGAGAGAATTGTCATAGAACAGAAGGTAGTGAATAAAACCAGTTCAGTGACTGAGTAACAAAAATATATATTATTTCAACAACTATAACAAAAAAATATATATATTAAAAACAAAAATAATAATAAAATGAGAATCGTGTAACAAAATACAGGAATCTATTGAAATACTAACTTGATAATTAATACAAAACCGTAATACAGGAAACTTATGTGTTAAACCGGAAAAAACTATTCCCATGTGATCTCCATGAATTATTTGCTAAGACATTATTTTTCTTTTGAGTCTACGAGTAGTGAAGTAATTTAAAGGTAAAATAGAGAATTTTTAATTTCATATCATATAAATATTTATGAAATCCACCGTTCATAAAGGTATAAAATTTACACCGAGCTAACTCTTTTGATTTCGTTTTACAAAGCAAATTATTTAATATGTCACATATATGTATATATACGTATTTGGTTATTTATAGAATAAATAATAATTTAGAAACAAAATTTGCAAAGGTATACGGCGATTTAAAGTTTAATAAGGCTACATTTTTAAAATCATAAAGGCATTAAAATATTAATAAATCCATCAATGAAAGTAAAAATAGATATTAAATCTGAAGTCCAGTGACCACCAGATAAACAGAATTAATTAAAATGGTATATGTGATGTGCTTGTATAAAAGAATTATTACTTTCCCGTCTACCGCTGTAGCAGAGCTAAAGCTTAGAAAGGAAAGTATAGAAATCGATCCAATTTTGACATACGCGGTTTTCACCGAATCTTTACGTTTTGATATCTAAGACACCCAAAGAACCGGATGGAAATTTTCCGGATGTTCGTATGTATGTGTGTGTGTGTGTGTTCGGTGTCGCTCTCTAAATCACCTTATACCTCCAGAACTATTCGACCGATTTTAACCGAACTTGGTCAGATTACTTCTATATATGGATCATTGACGCAATTAAATTTTTAACTTAAAAGTTGAAGCTGTCGAGCCTCCCTCCCTCAGTATCGAGAATTTCGCCTAAGTAAGATCATATTTTGACAATTAAACAATAATGTTTGCAAAATCGCATCCCTGCTAAAAAAATTCTCTAAATAAACTAGTGGATAAATGGGTATACTGCATTATTAGTACCCCCTCTAACCACAAGGAGCGGTAGTGTAGCAGTGACGTACAGCTGCTGTAGTCATCTTTCTCTTTTTCTGTTTAGCTTTCGGAACCATGGTAAGTTACTACTTCAGAGGATGAATGAGAATGATATGTATGAATGGATTACCAAAATCCAAAATAATTTGGATTTTGGACTTTTTTGGACACTTTTGGTTCAGTCGATTGCAATCAAAAGGGGAGGTACCCAACTAGATGTTATAACAGTCCTAAATCCAAAATTTCAACATCCAACGGCTAATCGTTTTTGAATTATGTGAGATACATACATACGTACAGACGTCACGCTGAAACTAGTCAAAATGGATTCAGGGGTGGTCAAAACGGATATTCCCGTTGAAATCTGAAAACCGAAATTTTTCCGCGATCACAATACTTCATACAAGAAGTAATAAATAAAAAAACCGATCACCGTGGCGAGTGTTAGTGTCTCAGCCTTTCATTCGGAGTTTTCGGGTTTGTATCCCGGTCAGGGATGGCATTTTTCATATACTACAAAACTTCATGTCCATATTACCTCGTAAAAGATTGAAAAGTTTCTGTGGTGAATTATTTTATCAAATAAAAAAAAAATGTTAATAAAATGATTCTCATAAGATTATTCATTGAATATGTTAATCCGAAATTCTGGTTTATCGGAAAACATTTATTTTTAATTGGGTTAAGGAACTCAATTTATGATGTCACGATTATAGGGCACAATTGTGTACTCCTACTCGTAAAAAATTATTAAAAAATGCAAATATTTTAAATAACTTCAAACTACTGAAGAAAGAAAATACGAAATAAAAATTTCCAGTCGAGCTAATTGTTATAATAATTAAAGTAAAAATTATCATTCAAATTATGGTCAATACTACATTTCAACTTCATAAGAAGTGATATCTAGTACCGATTCAGATTAAGATGTATCTAATCTGAAGATTAATCAAATCCAAATATACAGGTTAGGTTCTTTGATGGAAAATCCCTGTAAGCTATAGAACATCACATGGTTAAGAGAACAACAGTAAATTGAAATTTAGTATCTTAGTCTGTACATCACACTGATGTGTTCCTTTACCAGGAAGGAATAGTATAAGCTATTGTAGTCGCTGCAATTAATATCTTATTCTAAAACAAATATTGTAACTAATGAATTCCAAGAAATACAACAGTTAGATTCATAGATCGTTCAACGAAATCTTTGATTATAATATCTGGCAACTATATTCATGATTATATTTTCCATTATAGGTAGAATTTTGTTTCAAAATTTAGATTGTTATAATTAATTTGTTAGGTGAACTACTTGACATTTTAATGAAAATTATTACGTTTAATTTTTTTCCAACATTCATAATACTCTTACGGATTAAAATAAATTTGTTAAATGTATTTATATTTGTTCTGTTTAATAAAGAAAGAATAAATTATTCGAAGAATCTTAGGATAGACAAACTTTTATAATCGTTGGTTCGGTATGCCTGCTACAATGAATAATAAGAATAATTTAAAAGTATTATTTATAAATAATTAATATTAATATAGTTTTTATAATTTATATATATATATTAATTGTTACACATACAGTTTTTCAAACTTAGAGTTTACAGTTAGACTTTAAAGTTAGACTTTACAGTTTTTCAAACTAGAAATAAACGGTTAAATATACTGCTTCCTTCTTGAGAGGATTTAATCAATATTTATTTTCTGTCTAAGTAATATTTAATATAAAATATAATCTAAAACTGTTTGTAATCAATATAATTTGCCAGAGTGCTCTGTATTTGATGGTAAAAATGATTAGCAGGGTCCTTCTCTTTGTAGGTGAACGTAGTTCAAAGCACGGCCCGAAACAGTTATAACTTAACGTTAATAACTCCCTTAACAGAGTCCCCTGCTACTGTTTTGTTTCGAGGTTCTAATTTACGACACATTCTAGCTTCGCAACACAAAGGAACGTACGAATTTATTACACGAAAAAGCTACGCAGTTGCTTACGGACACTCCGAATAAATAATCTGGCTTATCACACTAATTAATCAATCAGCATATAGCTTTAATATTTAATGTTAAACTAATCATTATTACGTGTGAATTTTGTGTGATAAATTTACCTCTTTTTTTTATTTTTTATATAAAATGCTAATAATTGATTTATATTTTTTTATTTATGTTGATAAACTGAGTGATGAAAATAGCGGCGCTTGATGAAAACTGATTAAAAAAAAAATATTATGAGTAGCAAGTATAAATTATTACACTAAGTCGCTATTAATTATGCATTTATTAATTACATACAAAATTACCAAATTATTTTCTGTAGGTAATTACAATGCTTTGCATTAAATTAATAAACAATATAATTTTATAATTCACTAAATACTGTGAAAAGATAAAAGAAAAGGTATTTTAATTTTTTCGATTTTGCGCTAACAGTTTTTTTATGGATTATTTCATCACAGAAACTTACAAAGAAGCTTTTATGTGGAAATAAAATTTTGTAGCGTATGAAAAATTCCTTGCCAGACGGGGATTCGAATCCGGGATCACCGGATGAAAGGTCGAGACGAAACTATTCCCTCACGAAGATCAGCTAACATATAATACATTACAATAATTTAAAAAATATTTATTTGCTCATTTATCATTTACTTATAATTTTTACATCCATAAACACACTAGAACATTTAGAATGTTTAATTAACAAATCAATTTAGCAAGTTTAAAAGTGATGGTGAATTTATATTTTAAAGTATTATATTTAATTTTATAACGGATCTGAAGGAAGGAATGAGTAAAATAAATTAAATCATGATAAAGTAAAAATGGTAAATGAATAAAACCCCTATAATTGCAACTGTGACCTAGATTAAAAAAAATCCGAATTAAAATTTAAAGAACAGTATAGTTAGATAATAGCATATAAGTGAAACTAATTTTAATATAAAATCCTTTAACACAATTTTAATTGTACACTATGAATTATTTAATCCGTTTCTTCTTAAATAGCAAGGAATTAAATAATTTTAAAATATCGTTTTACGTATATCAAGTAGGAAATTAACTCTTTTATATGATATTATTAAACAATAGTTAAAAAACTTTTTTTTCTTTTGTACTGTTTTTGACAACTGATGGTTTTTATTTTAATGAGCCGCTTGATTGTCTATAAAGTTGTTAAAATGATTTAATTTTCTACATTTTTTTCTACATTTTATTCTGGATTTTGAGAAAAAGTTATTCTTTAAAAGACATCAATTTTTGTTCGTAAAGTAAAAATATATTTAAAAAATGTTCGAAATCTCAGTTTTAAAATTTATCAATATTTGATAAAAATACAAATTGATTATTTTTGGACGTTTTACCAGTATAGTTTTCTAGGGTACCTAATTGCGCCATTTTTCACATTCACAAAGGAAATGACAGTTGAAATAAAATAAAATTATATATATGTATCTATGTTATCATTTTAAAGAGTCCCATATAAGTATTTACAGTTATGTAGATACAAATTGTATTTGTATGTAGACACAAAATTATTAAGAAAATTTTTGTGTATTAAGATCGAATGAATAAACATGCGTTTAAATTACATTTTATTAAAAAAAAAAAAAAAAAAAAAAAAAAAAAAAAAACTGTTTGGGAAACTACACGAAAACTGTAGAAAAAAGATAGATGTGAATTAAACTCATGCTAATGCATGTAGAAGGACCAGTAGAGCCTGGTGGAGCATTCATCATCAGAAAAAGGAAATCAAAAATCTGCATTAAAATAAACCGGGTGGGGCTGTGTAGGCGCACAGCTGTTGGTTTAACGTGAAACGTTACAGACCTTAGATTAAGTTCCTCCGAGCTTCAGACCGACTAACCTATCGGTAGACTTAAATGGGAGAGCCACCATCGTAATTTTTTTTAATAATACTGAAAGTTCTCAATGAAAAATTTTAGTTTCTTCATTTGGCCAAGTCTACAGATAAATTGGTCGGTCTGTATGTAAACGAGTCACTTTTATTGCATTGGATTGAAATAAAAACGAGACATTGAATGCGTACTAAATTTAATTTTAACATAAAACAGACACTAAATGATAAATGATATTTATTTCGACTAACATTAGACGACAATTTTGTTCAACATTGGTCTCTGACATGAGAAGTAAGACACATAAGGCATAATAAGCAGCGGTAAAGGAGCTCGCGCCATCGGCGTCGCGACGGGGTTTCCGAACGACGCGTCGTTCACTGAGCGCCCCATGCCGGCTATGCGACGCACCCGAGTCTCGCTCGCTTGGCACCGGACATTTGTGCGTGATCCATAACCTCCCTATTCCAATGATATGCGTAATTTACGTTTCCGGCTGGCTTTTGCGGGGACTGAGGTTGATATATTGAATTTTTATACTTTTGTATATGTTTACTTTAATTTTTTACACATAAATATTGTCCAAAATACATTTATTATTACTTAAATCTATCTATATCGACAAACTCTAAACAAAAACACACCAATCACTGCGCATCACGACTAAGTCATGAGGTACACTGAATGGAAATGAGCGAGAGCGCCAGTTTTGGCCGATCTGCGCTGTGCCCCTTCCCCGCCTCACACTCACCAGTGTCGCAAACTCAAAAGTAAGTTATAAAATAATAAGTAAGTAAGTTATAAAATGACACCGAATTTACGTCTCTGAGACTAACAGTTAGGGAGTTATTAAGGCAGGAGAATATATACCTTTTCATTACGCTAGAAATTTCTGTTCTGGTACCTGTATGTTTCGGTGTGATTTTAAAGTCGTTTCACATCAAAATCCCAGTTGTTAATCAAAGAACTTTGATGAAAATATCTGACTCAAAAAAAAACTTCCTTCCCGAAAAGAATCCTTTTTTCAAGGTTAATGTGATTTAACAATGTTTCACGGAAGTAAACCTTACTTTTTGAAAATATTGAATGACTCAGAAATAATGTATCAGAACACATCGTTGAGATCTCCAAAATTAAATCGTAACTCGGTTTTCATGATGGTTGTAGAAATAGTGAATCTCCATTATCTACGTCACGTTTACTTTTTTACTTCGAAATTCACATTATTAGATTTGAAAATCTACTAAATTTTATATCAAGGCAAAAGGCCAGAAAAATAGTGTTTATACATGTTATTGATCATCAATAATACATAGAAACACTATTTTTCTGGCATATTATATTTTACTGTTTTTCTAAGTATTACTTTTACTATTTCACGTACTATATTTTTACTATTTTTCTATCTATTATATGTAATTTATAAATTTTGTCTCATATAATTAACTGCTTTTCATATTTTTTTATTTTTTTTTTTTTTGTCTACAGACCTTATGAAACTGGTTACGTGACTCACCTCGCTAACTAAACTCATAACTAAACTAAAATGATACATAGCGAACATCAAAAGAGACATTAATTTAATATATTAACAACCTACCTTAGTTTAATAACTAAATTAAGGTACCTAAACTGAATTAAACTCGGTGTGAGAATAATATAGTTTCACCCACACGCAATATTGTTTATATGTACGTACGTATTCCTTAATGGTATATAGAAACTACTGATGTAAGTGCATTGTTTCATATGTAAAACATCTAAGTGCGTCGAATGTAGATGTAAATCAGGATAAGAAGTAGTCTCATTTTAATGTTTTATTCGTCAGTTATAACTTATTCAATTCTAATTTTCATAAAAATCTGCTTCCTTGAACCCCAGTAAAAAAATGACAAGATTTTTTGGAAAATTAATGGAAAAAAGTAAACAGAAAAACATAAAGAAATATTAAATCTTTTTTTTATTGGTATTTTATAAGTAGGATAAAAAAATTAACAAGCAAGGATTACCATGTTGTACAACTATTTAAATCATTATAACAATAAACAATTTGCTATTTTTATACGTTTAACCACCTACTGTTCTTCCATATTATTATTAATTATTTTTGAAAATTTAATATGCAATCTTTAAAATAACGGTAATTGTTTGTAGATTCTATTTATACTCCTACCTAACTTCCAACAACCTACATAACATATGTTGATGATGATCATTGTAGGTTGATAGCTATTACTAAAAATTAATTATTTTAAATTGATAGTAACATTTAGGACAATATGTTTACATTATTAACGATAGTAGATGTAAAATATTCGATGTGAGGTGTACTGATAACAACATTGTTTTATACATATAAACCAAACATGTAATACAAATGTTATGTTGTAGCTGTACATGTAATTGAACATGTAATATATAAAAGATACAATTATTTTTATATTAAAGTATTATAATTTATATTTTTTACTTCCTTGTACGAAGTAAAGAAAGTATTGCGATCGCGAAAAATTTCGGTTTTCAGATTCCAACGGAAATATCCATTTTGACCATCCCTGAATTCATTTTGACTAGTTTCGACGTGACGTCTGTACGTATCTCGCATAACTCAAAAACGATTAGCCGTAGGATGTTGAAATTTTGGATTTGGACTGTTGTAACATCTAGTTAGGTACACCTCCTTTTTTGATTGCAATCGATTGAATTAAAAGTGACCAAAAAAGCCCAAAATCAAAAAAAGAAATTGGATTTTGGAGTTTTTCTTAAGTGCAATAACAAGACCTCATTGAGAGCTTTTCAAAGATATATCATTAGTGGTACTTCTTTTCATTGGTTTCAGAGTTATAGCCAAATAAAGTTTTAATTAAAGAAATATTTGGATCTTGCAGGCACATCAGTTCGAACCAGACTTCATCTCTTTTTTTAATTTAAATATATTGATTTATTAATAATTATTAATTTCCGATTGTAAATAAAATTTATGATAAATAATAATAATAATAATAAAAAGCCAAGTCGTTAATAAAATAAACTTTTATGTACTTTTCATTTTAAAAAAATGTGTATATATAATTATAAGGAGGCGTACAAGAAAGTTATATGGTTTCCACATCAGATTTTTTAATTCTAATATTAGAGAAATTACTTTCTGTTGTATCTTATTAATATACAAATAATGATTCAAAAATTAAAATAGTCCAAAACGTTTTTTCTTTATGTATTTAGAATTTCTTAACTTTGATTTCTAATTTATTTTTAATCAATATTAATTTTATTTTCAATTAATTAATTGTAAATCTAGTCATCGAAATATATTTCTCAGATAAATATAAAGAAATATTTTTTACAGATTATTGACTTCACTCACCATCCACAGTATAACAATAAATCTGCTATAGTATTAACAGAATATTCAGATAATTAATATTTATTATTAACCTAATAATCTAGTGTACATTTGTTTTTTTTAAAAATAAATTAAGCTTTTTAAATCAAGCATTTCACCACGGTTAATTTTTTTATGTTCTGTTTGAAATGAATTTTCTTCATTTTATTCGAAGAAATCCTCTTCCAAAGTAGCTCTACTGGGGAGTCTGCCCAACTGTTTTATCTTGAGCAGCAAATACCACAAATTAGAAATTTCAACATATTCTAAAAACCGCTTCATTGATTTAATAAACTTTTTGGCAGTAGTTTGAAATGGCATCTTAATAGCTATTTGCTTTTTTCACGGTCTGCTTTTTATCTGCTACTGGATTGATTTCTTTATATTTAGCTGGTAATCAATCACTTCTTTCATGTTCCGGTAGTAACACTCTTTTAATTTTCCGTAAATATGTAAAGGTAATAATAGAGCTGCTTTCTGTCGCTCCATACGTAGATCCAAAAATTCCTTCCATAATTTTATATAATGAAGAATACGAAGACAGGAGGAGAATATGAGTAAGTTATAATGAAGAATTGATATTAAAATAAATCATATCATATCAAACTGATATATAATTACGAAAGTGTGTATCTGTCTGTCCGTCCGACCGTCGTGTGTTTGTTTATTAGTTTATTACTAATCACACAAAAAATACTTCACTGATATCGATGAATTGTTTTTTATATTCATTATTCTTTTTATATTGAAACATAATAGACAATAAAAAAAGCCGATAATTTCATTTTTTCAAAAATAATGAAATTATCCAATTTTGAAAATATAATTTGTGAAACGTGTAAATTTCTTCTCTCAGCGAGTACTACTGCACCGATTTCTATGAATTTTTGTTTATTTTCTTACTTTTTTATAGAGAAACATAGACAAAAAAAATCCCGTGATCAGAATTTCAGGTTGCATCAAAAGCTCTTGAGAATGAAGACCAAAACAAATGTATGTGAAAGGACTCAAGTGTGCGTACAAAGTAGCTGGTAGCCAATAGTAAATAATATATTCTACATATATCATTTAAATACGAGTATATTTAAATAATAGTATTATATTTATTACTTAAATAAATTCTAGTGAATAATATATTCTAAGAAAGCTCAAAACTAAATGAAAAATAGTGTGGAATAAATACAAATACCTAACTATTAATAATTATAATTAATGGATTGAAACAAAATAAAAATGCAGATGAAAAGAGTTGGAAGTTATTTTGTTAGACCTGTAATTTGCAGTACAGATCAATATGCATAGAATATTTGTGTTCTTGCTGACAAATATTTGGTCTCAATAAAATTTCTTCAAATATATTTGTATATCTTGTCCAAGCCGAATTTGCACAGATCTGAACAGCATAGCTGTGTAACTTGCTGCCTAACGAGCACGGGTGTATAATATTATTCGATAAAAGACAGTATGTATACGGTACGACTACTGTTTATAACGATCAATGAGCAAATTCACGTCTTGTATTTATTAACTACTTATTTAATCCTAAGTTATATATTATTAAATTAATATAATTTATTTCTTTATTATAAACTGAAATAGACATGCTATGCTATATTGGCAGAAAAATCAATAGTGAAATAGATATGCTATGCAATTTTATGCACACAAATCGGTTATTACTGATTAGTGTTTAGTTCTAAATGTATTTATTTATAATTTTATACTGTATAAAATATCCAAACCAAACATGCACAAGATTGATGTCTTCTGTTTATGTTAAGCTCTTCGCCCTTTATTCTGAGGGTGGGGAACAACCGTACGCTAGCCTAGGCAATGAGTCGTACATAAGAAAAATTTCTTTAATCAGGTTTGTGTAAATAATAACCGAACGATATGTCATTCTAAACATTCAAATGAAACATTAAATTTCTACTTGTACAAACCGTTCCTGATTTATTCAGAGACTATCTTTGTAAATGATTCCGTTCTAATTTATACTGTGTTTGCAGTTAAAACTTGTCAAGTTAATTGTAATTGTGTGTGTCCAAAAAGTAAGATTATCGTCCGATTACAGTGTTATTTGAGTTCCAATTCTTGAAATTAGTTGAAGTCTTAAGTGAAATTTTAAAAGTAATTTATTCCCGTTAAATTAGTAAATTTTTGACGGCTCTATTCTTATGATAGTGAATTGATTTTATTATTTTGCGAATTATGTCTAATTTTCGTGGAAAAGATATTCACCGCCAAGGAAAATACATTATACACAACGTTCTTAATTACATAGAAGAAATGTTTCAGTTGGAATGTTTGTTAGTGACCCCAAAAGTTGTAGAACGTGTTGCGTGTGCCACAGGAGTCTCAAAAAGAACAGTTTAACGAATTACTGGTGAAATAGCTTCGGAAAAAATTCAGTTACCCTCACAAAGGAATAAAACGAAAAAAGGAAGAAATAAATCCGGACAGTTTTGATCACAATGCCGTACGACGTAAATTGTTAAAATTTTACTTAAACTAGGGCTGCTTGCTTGCTCTAAGGAAACTTAACGTAAAACTAAAATGTGATGGGATATGTAATGGGCAAAAGATTAGCTTACGGGCATTTTTATAAAAACATGGACTTCAAATGAAAGAGAATTAAAAACAATAGGGCAATTCTTATCGAAAAACATAATACAAACGGTTTGTGTATTTGAATAAAGTTGAAGAAAACCAAAAAAACGTAGATCGAGTTGAAGGAAGACCAATTGTCGATGAGACTTATATTTTAAGTTCTCATTACCAACAGAAATGTTAGCAATGTTCAAATGCGGCTGAATGTTTTTCTGTGCCAATTTCAAAAGGAGAAAGGATTATAATTATCCACGCCGATAGTGAAATGGGATTCGTTCCCAACTGCTTGACAGTAAAGAAAGCCAAATTTTCCTCATGTGATTATCATTCTCAGATGAACTGCAATATGGTTTTAAAGAAAAGAGAAAAATTTATGCCTAACTTGCCAGTAAACGTATCGTTATTTTAGATAATTCTTCTTATCACAATGCTGAAGAAAGTAGAACACCTAATTCAGCAACAACAAAACAACTAATGAATTCAGAAACAACAAAACAACGGCTGCGGACTAACAGCTTACCATTCAATGAAAATTTGTCAAAAGTTCAGTTGTATGAGACAATTAAAAAAAAATAAAGATCATCTGAAAACATATAAGATAGATGAGATATTGGAGGAAGGCGGGTTCCATGTTTTACGCCTACCCCCCTATTATCCCGATTTGAATCACATCGAGATGATATGGGCACGAGTCAAGAACCGGATCGCTGCCGAAAATGTACAATTTACGACAGCTGCAACAATGGAAATTTGTATAAAAAGTTCGCAGAATTCTCAGTCGAGGACTGAATAAAATATTGCGAACATGTTAAAAAAACGAAGATGAGTATTGCAAGCTGCAAGAACCTGTAGAACAACAAATTGAACGGGTCATCATCAATTTGGGAAGCAAGAGTTCATCAGAATCGTCAAAAGAAGGCAAAAACATCCAGTAGGGAGTGAAGTGCTATATATTCGGCAAGACAACTTTGTAATTTTTTACTTCAGTCATTTGTGTTATGCTAGTGCTAATTATAAAATTCATTACGAAATACATTATAAAGTGTAAAAGTTTTAGTGAAAAAAGGATTATCGAGCAACTACAAAACAATTATAAATACACAGAAAAAAAGAAATACCTAAATGTCAAGGGAATATTTATATTTAATTTTTTTCTTTTTAGTTTAAATATTTAAAAATAAATTAGCGAAATATTTATGTATTGTTTTAGTCAATTATAATTTTTTTTTATATATAAATATACGACTGAAATAACTTAAAAATTTATGATGTGAATTTGCTTATTAATTGAAATAAACAGAATAAATACTAAGTAAAAAAACCAATTATACTGTAAATTATAAAAAAATTAAGTTAAAAAATTACTACAAAATAAAAAATATATATACTGTAAAATTTATTATACCGTATACACTGTCTTCCACGAGTAGCATATTATATAATAGCCCCGCGCTCACTGGGCAACCATCGCCTAGATCTGATATTTCCAATTCCGCTTGGACAAGCTATAACCGTCTGTCTATCTTGTACACTTTCAAACGTATTTAACAATTTGATGGCTGACTTAACGAAATAGCTTTAACTACATACAACTAAATTTTAAAATGATTCCCCCATGTACAAAAAAGATTTACACTAAAACATATTCAGAAGAAAATTTAAGCATAACTATATATCAAGATAAAAAGTTTGTATATCCATGTATGCGTAAAGGACATCATCTGAAACAGATTATTTTTTAATTAACGGAATAAATACAAAACAATATTTTAAAACATAAATATTAAATATGAACGGCCTACATCTAAAACAAGAAGTGTAAAGATGAAAAAAGTTAAATATCGCAAATTGGATTTGAAAAATTGTGAAACAGATATGATTATATCAACAATATAAATTAAAGTTTAACGGGATTAATGTATTCATCATAAATAACGTTATCAATATTTTCTAAATTGCTTAATTACATTGGTTTCTGAATTTCAAATTTTATTTTAATGTGTTTAAAATTTTCAATCTCATTTAATTTGATAAAAAAAAAAATACTGTAAAATACGAGATTATAGGAAAATGGGATGATAGAGGAAAAAGCTTAATTCCATTCCTAATAATTTTCATAATATATAAAATCAATTAATTAATTCGCATACTAATTAAATAAAAGTAGTAATAGATATATGGAGTTAAATATTTTTAAACTGAATATTTCTTAAGCAGAGGTACGAGTTAATAATTCAAAGCTCCCACGATAGTGGTTTTACCACATGATTATTTTATGAAAATTTCTAAATAGTAGTCTCTAAATCTTTATTTACTATTATTGCTGAGTAATACCTAATGTAAATTAAAAATAAATTTATTGGGAAGCAAATTCCAATGAGATAAAAGGTAATTTGT
This sequence comes from Lycorma delicatula, assembly GCF_047948215.1. Classification (NCBI taxonomy): domain Eukaryota; kingdom Metazoa; phylum Arthropoda; class Insecta; order Hemiptera; family Fulgoridae; genus Lycorma; species Lycorma delicatula. The sequence continues at coordinate 86,203,272 of NC_134459.1, read as the reverse complement.
ATAGGGTTTTTTCTAAACTACAATAAATCATAGAAAAAAGGATTTAATAAAAATAAGAAAAATTACGCTTAAATGTCTCAAATTTTATATAGAACTAAAACAATTTCGCACGCTATTTCTGTTGATATACAGAAATATCATCAAGATCCCACGTTTTGACAGCTTTTAAACAAAAATAATATTTGTAAAAAAATAACAAGCAGATTTAAATATATTTAATTTAAAGATTTTGTATTTTTATTAAAAATGTTATATTAAATACCAGTTACTTTTTTTGTTTTGTAATATTTTACTACCGAGTGTTTATTTAAAAGTAAAATTTATCGGTTATTGGTAATATAGTTCAAACTAATAGAGATTACAATTAGTTGTCTATCGACCAATAAGAGTTCATGTTTGCACTTTTAGTCTTTCACAGTATCTCTAATCAACCAGTAACCATGACATTTACAGGAAATAACAACCATCCATCATACTGCACTTTCTACACATCAAGCCGTCTAAACCACCCAGTTACTTATATATAGAAAAACCACACGAACATGCGTAGATCAATGAAAACTTATAATTTTATCGATAAATTTATTAAAATACATTTTAATAATCGAGATTATTAATAAAAATAATTACAATGACTACATCTGCGAATATATAATTAGGATATTTCGTGTAGCATTAATGTAATATATCTACGATATATCTTATAGTATGTATGTGTAAGTCTAGATATCAGAATAGCGTAAAAATAACTCTTGCTACATAAATAGTTTTTTTTTAAATCCATTACGAAAATGGAGTAATTAATAGAATATTAATGTTTAAAATAAATATTAGTTTATATTTATAATACTTTTGTTAGGATGTTTCGATTATGATGGTTTTTATTTAATGATTTGGGTTACGAAATCACTTCGACCATTACAACAACGATTATTGCATAAACAGAATCAAGTGATATGTCAAGTTTAGTCACTTACACAAGTACATAGTCACTTATATGTAAACAATAATGTTATCATCTTATACCAACATGAACAAGTTACTTATCTAATTCGTTCTGAAATGTCTGTTACAACAAAATTCAATTGTATTGTAAATAATTGAGAAAAAACTCATGATGACGTAAAGTTGAATCCCAAACAGGGGAAAGACTACAAAAACCCACCGTGTTGGTCTAGTGGTTAATGCGTCTTCCCAAATCAGCTGATTTGGAAGTCGAGAGTTCCAGCGTTCAAGTCCTAGTAAAGCCAGTTATTTTTACACGGATTTGAATACTAGATCGTGGATACCGGTGTTCTTTGGTGGTTGGGTTTCAATTAACCACACATCTCAGGAATGGTCGAACCGAGACTGTACAAGACTACACTTTATTTACACTCATACATATCATCGTCTAAAGAATTATCTAGACGGTAGTTACCGGAGGCTAAACAGGAAAAAGAAAAAGGAAAGACTAGAAAAAATTATTTCATTAATTCACAAAGTTTTTATTTTTACTTCCTTGTATGAAGTAATGTATGTACGTACATACGTATGTATGTATTTCGCATAACTCTAAAACGATTAACCGTAACAAGTTGAAATTTTGGATTCAGGACTATTGCAACATCTAGTTGTGCACCTCCCTTTTTGATTGCAATCGACTAAACTGAAAGTGTCCAAAAACAAGCCCAAAATTTAAACAAATTTTGATTTTGGACTTTTTCTTAGCTGCAGTAATAAGCACTAATTGAGAGCTTTTCAACGATACATCATAAGTGGTATTTATTTTCATTGATTCCAGAATTATTATAGCCAAATTAAATTTTAATTAATGAAATATTTGCATCCTAGAAGGGGAAAGTACATCGGTTCGAATCAGACTTCATCTCCGTTTTTTTTTTTTACTTTTTTTAATTTAAATATACTGATTTATTAATAATTATTATCTTCTGATTGTAAAAAAAATTACGATATATAATAATTCATTATTTAAAAAAATATGCAAAATATCAGAAATTATTAATAAAATAAAATTGTATGTACTACACAAAAAAATGTGTAAATGTAATTTATTAGGCGTATAAGGGTTATACAGTGCCCACAGATTATTTATTTTATTTATTTTTTATTCTGTTAAGTAATTAATTGATTACATCAATTTAAATACGAAGTACTTTCCTCTCTCTCTCTCTCTTTTCCTGTTTAGCCTCCGGTAACTACCGTTTAGATAATTCTTCAGAGGATGAAAGAGGATGATATGTATGAGTGTAGATGAAGTGTAATCTTGTACATTCTCAGTTGGACCATTCCTGAGATGTGTGGTTAATTGGAACCCAACCACCAAAGAACACCGGTATCCACGATCTAGTATTCAAATCCGTGTAAAAATAACTGGCTTTACTAGGACTTGAACGCTGTAACTCTCGACTTCCAAATCAGCTGATTTGGGAAGACGCGTTAACTACTAGACCAACCCGGTGGGTTAAACGAAGTACTTTCCTGGTTTCGTAATTGTAAATACTGTTTTTTTTTTGTTTTTTTTTTTAATAACATCTCTAACTTAATCTTAACCAGACTGGATATCAGAAAACATTCTTTACATTTTATTTATTATTGTAAACATGGTCGAAGTTAATAACAATTTTATTAACATAAATAATTTAAGTAAAATTAGTTACATTATTGTTTAGTAATAACGGAACAAATAAGGTAATTAATGACAAAACAGTCTGAATACTAGTGTCTAGGAATAAAATAATAAAATCTTAATTTTGTTTTATTTATAATTAAAAGGGAAATTCTACCGTTAGAATTTCCGTTATTTTATGTGGTATATTTATTGTAATTTATCATATCCTACAATTTTGATAACAAAAATCATAGACGTAAGATTAAATTTAAAAAAAAAATAATAGAACAATTTTTTTCTAAATATTTTACAAATTAAAAAATTATTAATCGATTAAAATGTATATGACAAAAAAAAGTAATTTAAAAAAAAAATTCATTCTTTAATAATGAACCGTCTCCAAAGGATCAACAATTCAATTATTAACATTTTTTAACGAATATCAATGCATCTTATAATATCTAATATTAAAGAAGAATTGAAATACATTATTCATTTTTGATACTTGCAGATACAGAATGATTTTTTATGTTAAATTTATCCTTTATGCTTATGAATTTATGCTTGAAAAGTTAATACATTTTTTTGCGTTTATAAAAATTATGTAAATGATAATTTAACACATTAATACAATACACAAAACAAGAATTCCTTTTTGTACTATAAAAATTAAATATCAATTAGAATTTTATTATTGTAAATAAAAAATAATATTATCTAAATCGGCAAATAAAAATAATAGTAAAATACTAATATTATAAGATAATATTTTAAATTTTATTTTAAATAACCTTACAAACGTAAACTATTACGGGTATTATTCTATCAGTCAGGATAAAATTATTTTTAGCAATATGAACCACAATTAAAAAAGAAGATTTAAAAATATTAATATATTTATCATTGGTATAGTGGATCATCGGTTTATTCGATTCACTAAAAAAGCTTAATATTTTATGCCACTCATAATGTGGGTAAAGTCAATGTTAAAAGTAGCATATTGAATAAAATTATGAAATTATTTCATACAATAAGGAACACGGACGGTAAATTCATATAAAAAGCGTGTTACTGTATTAAATATTCAATTATACGGAGTGAACTGTGTGGAAATACAAACATAAACAGTAACGTATATCCTATAAAATAACATCAACATCTCCATTAAAACACACACAAAAAAAAACTAGAAGATAGGGTAAATTAATAATCTATATTAGTAGCGGCGAAAGCAGACACCAGCTGCATTATGTATTAAGAAGAGAAATGGTGTAAATTGCTGTCTTAAAAGATTTATAACGTCCTGAAATCCTATTTTCGTAAGCTTAAAATTAGCATTTCTCTACGTTTAGTTCACTAACTAGTATTACACATGACAAAAATACCGTACGCATCAACAGTCTATAACATAAATATAAGTAACATGTAATAAAAAATTATTCGCACAATAAATTTTATAAGTAGTTGAAAACATACGTTTTAATATTTTATTATTGAATTAGTTTTTTTTTAACAAGATTTAAAACTTTGTAACTCGCTTCATCATTCATACCTTCTTAAAGAATTTCTATCAATGAATACTTAAACGAACCTCAGATAAAAAAGTTTAATAAATTTAAATACCCACAACCTTTTTCATTATTTTATAACTTGAATAAACTACATTACGTTCATTTATTTAGCTTCAATATTTATATACAACCAAATAAATAGTTAATATGATCAACAAATCACTTTGAAGTTACACAAATAAGAAACGGTAAATAAATAACGTATTAAACCCCCTTCCCGAAAAAAAAATACTAGCTTAAACAGAATAAAATAAAATGAAGCTAAATAATATTCCGTAGTATATTCCACTGCAAACAATGAAATTGGGTCACATTTTGATAAGATAAATAAATGAGGGCGTTGAAAACTTCTTCCTAACACATATAAACCTAGTTTATATTAAAACAAAAAAACTAAATTATAATAATCAAACAAAAAATAAAAAACCGTTTCCGTTTTTATATTTTCAGCGAAATTATTCTAAATATAGCTTGTAAATCAAACATCCTAATTTTTCTGTTATTGTATGTCATGAATATACGTATCTATGATACAAGGACATAAAATACCACTGACTGAAATATTATTTAAAAAATTCAAAATATCTTACACAAATAATAATTTAATGTATAAATTTAAAAAAAATATATATCATTAAACTGAAATGCTTCCGAAAACTGAAAATATTGGGAAGTACTAAAAGTATTATTAAAACTACTTATATGGAATACCGATGCCACCAGTTCCCTTCAAATTGGTGCTTTATCAAACGAATTTCTTTATTCATTGTCAATTTACGTACTGCAAATTTTAAGTACTTCAACTTAAAGATCACGGAGAATTTACTTACTAACTGTTGCATAGTGATTTCAAGTGTATTACATCGATTATTCTGTGGAATGAATTCTCTTTTCATATTGTGCGACGAGTCGCCACATAAATTTTGCGGTGTACAATTTCACCTGATATCTAGCAGTTCCCCTATGCTTTTCATTCCGCCATTTCAGCGACCCCCAAAATCGTTCAATAGTTTTAATATGAGCACAACCGTGGGGATCAATGAAATGGTACCGATGTTTCACAGTATAATGGCGGAACCACTCCAGTCGTTGTCTTTGAAAGAATTAAGCAAGGGTTTGAATTGATATACCAAACTTCACAACGAAAAATTCACCGTTTTCATTCGGCGTCAAAACCCATTGTTGCGGATAGACGCGATAAGCATCATTTTTTCTCCTCGAGATCAGCATCCCATCGATTCCACGACCATATACCATTTCTGCGAATTTTACCGTGCCTGTGAAGTTCAATATACTCGACACACACTTCTCTAATGAAATTATTCCAGTCGGCTACTCTACTCGGACCCATATCCAATTCACGGTGATATAAAGCAACACTTGATAGTTTGAACGCCCACGTATATAGAAAACAATAGTTATATGACTCCCAACTATATATAACAGTCACGAAGTTGAAGTTCGAATTTTTCACACGTACTGACACGAATACTGACTTTCGATCGGCAAGTACGTTAGTTGCAATGCCGTAGAATACAGTCAATTTCAGTTTCGTAAAGACGCATAACGTATCCGTCGCGAGATGTCTTTATTCCTGGTAGAATACCAAGCAGTTACAAGACTCAACGGCATCGTGTTCATTAGTTGACAAATTCTTAACATACATGTCGGTAGCGAGATTAAACTGGTTTAACGATAAGCGCACAAAACCAACACAACGTAACCGGCTGCAATACATTAGACACATATACCGAGTTGTATTTATATCATTGTGATAAGGAAACTTACTCCTCCCATTCGTGGAATTTATATAATGTTAAAACGAAATAAACTGGTTTTTTAAAAAAACTAATCAGTGGCGCCAGTATTTAATAAAAGTACCACATATACAAATAGATCTAGAAAGGATCTAATAATCCAGAGGAGGGCGATGCTATGTATTACTATAGCAGTGAAAAATGATCAGTTTTCATGAATACGGTATCAAACTTAAACTACACGCGCGCGCTCATATATCCGAATATAAATTTTCCTGCAGGTGCCGATTATTAAAAACAATTCAAAAAGTGGAACCATCATTTGAATTAAGATAATAGTATGAAATTTATTTTTTATTTTAATTACATTACTTCCTTACTTTAAAAATCGTTCATTAATAAATTCGTAGACAATAAATAATAAAAAAACTAGATTTCGTAAGATGGAGAAAGTAACGGTCATTTGAAATCTCGAAACCATTTTTTTAAAGTAATTTAAAATTCTTTTTAATTTATATCCATGTAAATTTTTCGCTAAGTACGTTGTGAAATATTAAATCATATAAAAAGGGATTAAACACAGTTTCACATCGATATGTAAAGAAAAATTCTGGATAACTGTTTCAAATACTGTTTGTGGTCTTTTGAATTTTTATCTCAGACAGATCCTGCGCAAATGAATTTAAAAATATTCATTTAAGAAATGTTTTTTTAAAGTCCATCCTAAGGAGATTAAATATCTTTTATTTATTAAGAGAGGGGGTTAAAATTATAACTGAAATGTAACACACAATTAAATTATCAATTTTAAAATTAATTACTATATAGAATTAAAAATAATATTTCATAAAATAAAATGTTTTCTTTAATTCGAAGCCTCGTATAACCAGTCAATAATCGAGGCAGTGAGCTAACCTGGTAAAAAAAGGTATATTATTTATAAACCGACATTTTATTTTAGTTCGTATGTATCCCAAAGATATTAGTTTGTTTTATTTTGAAAGTAAAATTAAACACACCCTTCAAAATTCTCGATCAAATCCTTACTTAAAGTACGAGTAAAAGATAGATAGCGCTCGTTACGAAAAATTACGTCACTCGCTTACATATAATAATTACCAAACAATAAAGTTTTCCATTAAATCTTTGATATTTTGAGAATGGTTTATCTGAGAGTTATAAACAAAATACAAAATAAAAATTTAGTCTATTATCTTATTTTATTCCGTGAACGATTAGAATATTTCTTATAGAACATGATTTTGTCTGAAACTCGAACTTTATTATATAAAGATAAAAAAAAAAGTAAAATTCATTACGGCTAAACCGTGCAGATAGTTGAGTTTAATCCTAACTTATTATTCATCAACAAGATTTTCCGAGTTGAACTAAACAAAAGTATTAAACCTTCTTAATTGGTAGTCATATAAGGAATATTCAGATATATTCAAGAGTTCTACATGAACATAGATGATAATGAATAAAATCAAAAATAAAATTACAATGTCGACTTCAGCCGTGGATTAGTATCGTCTCTGTTCATTTGGAAGAGCGCGGTAACAATTCCCGGTGATTTTTCATACGCTAAACAGTTTTATTTCATAATTCAATCTAATAAGCTTCGTGATGAATAAATCATCAAAAAAAGTGAAATTATTTTTTCTGACTACAAATAGCTTCATTACCTGTAAGGTAAATATAAAAAGGTACTTTCCAGCGAACTAGCTATTTATGTACCAATAGTTTATTTATATGATTCGGTTTCGTATTAAAAAAAAATAATGTTTTTTTTATCTTTCTTTCATTACATTCAGAGGCGAGCCTTTCTACCTAAAAATATTTAATATTCAAGAATGTATAAACCTGCAACGGTGTATAACCATTTTTTTACTATTTTTCTATTATGTTTTTCTAAAACAGATTATTCATCAATCTTAGACAAACGATAACTTGTTTTCAAAACTTTTGTTTATGATTTTTAAAGTTATATTTTATTTTTTTAAGTTTTTATTTAACAAATAGTCGCTAATAAATTTAATATAAAGTAGGATATTGAATTATTATTAAGTATGATTTCTTGAGAACGACTCTGACTTATGCTGGTTAGGGGTATAGTGGGAGAAAAGTGACTAGAAAGTCAATTATTATTAATTCCAATAAATACGATCATTCGTAACCAACAATATCGATGAGGACATGTGGTAAAACCATCTCCAAAACATATTATTTAGAATATTTGTTCAAGAAATTTTATTAAAAAAATTTGATGTGGACACCATGTAATTTCCTTATATGCCCTATTAAAGTACATACACAATTTTTTTTTTAAAATGGAGGTACATAAAATTTTATTTCATTAATAACTTCTGTTATTTTTTTTTTTTACTGTTATTTTTGAAATATTATTGTAAACCTTTTCTTACAATCAGAGATTAACAATTATTAATACTTAAATTAAAGAAAACGGAATTAAAAAAAAAGAAATGAAGTCGGATTTGAAACGATGTGCCTTCCGCTTGTAAGATCCAAATATTTCATTAATTAAACTTTTTTTGGCTATAACTCTGGAACCAATGAAAAGAAGTACCACTAATGATATATCGTTGAAAAGCTCTCAATGAGAGCTTATTATTGCACTTAAGAAAAACTAAATAAATTTGGCTTTTGGACTTTGATCTTTTTTTGACACATTTAGTCCAGTTGATTGCAATTAAAATGGGAGGTGCACAATAGATATTACAACAGTTCTAAATCCAAAATTTCAACATCCTTATTAATCGTTTTTTAGTTTGCGAGATACATACGTACGTACAGACGTCACGCCGAAACTAGTCAAAATCTTTTTCGCGATTACAATACTTCCTTTACTTCGTACAAGCAAGTAATAAAGAAATTTGGTACTAAGTAAAAACTGCCATTAACTGTTTAAAAACTAATAATTTTGTTTACAAACATTTTTGTCTGGAATTATAAATTTAAACATAAAGAAATAAACCATCTGAATAAAATCAATTCAGTGTTTTATCTAGATTTATTGCTTCGGTGGATAATCAAACTCAAGTATAAAAAATAATATAACAGATGTTTCTTTGAGGAAATGTTTAGAAAAATCTGAAATTAAATATACAATATTCCATGATTTGAAAAGAACAATTGTAATCTAAGAAAATTGATTTCAACCATTTCGGTTGCAATATTATCTATTTTGTAAATATGAGAGAGTTTAATATAATGAAAATCCTGAGTTCGATTCTTATATATGAAATATTTTATCAATTATCTTTCGTATATTTTTAATTTAAGCCAAAGTAATCTTTCTTAAAAAAATAAATAAATAAATAACGTATTCATTTATTGAATATGATAAATTATACACGAGTTGTTAATCAATTACTTAAAATAATTAAAATATAAAGGCTGTAAGTTAATTACACCAACTGTTTAAAATTTATTGCATCGTTTATTGTTTTTAGTCGTCAGAAAAAAGAATGAATGCTCTAAGAAAAAAAAAAATAATGAAATTCAAATCACGTAATATATTAAAATTTATTGATTTTTATATCTAAAACTTTATAAGAAATATTTTTACTAGACTGAATAATTCATTTACAAATATGTTATAAAATCTACAACGGTAGAATAGGGAAGAACTAAGTTTTGGAATTAAAAATTAATTAAGGTTAATTAAATAACACCTTCATGGTCATTATGTTTCTATTTCTTAGATAAGAATTCGGATAAATATTTCTAACACGGTTGAAAATCAATAAAATTAAATCCGGTTTTATATCCATTATCTTAAAACAGTTACTTCTACAGAAAATTACTTAAATTGAATTTAAGAACCTGGATGAAATATTCCATTAATAAGAAATAAAAATTAAATTTTTATAACATTAACTGTCTATTAAATATATGTGTTTGATGTGTAATCTTTATTATACATTTTGTTACTTTTCCAATCAGATTCGATTTAATTACTAAAGAATAGCTAGGAAAAAAAGAAAATAATATAACATAAACCAAAATAATAAACCCAATAATACCCAAAAAGGAAGATAAGTTTCCTTTTTTAATACAATAAGAATGTTAAATTAATTTTGGTATTAAAACATTTTTAATTTAACACAAAATAAAATAAATCTTCTTTTTTTTTAAATAAACGTGAATTTGTACACTAGTAAGAAAAAAAAACTAAAAATAACTCGTTTTTTGCAGTCTTAAAATTTTTTTTTTCTCATATTCAAATACAATTACGTACTAACAATCTAAAATTTATTAATTTCCCAACAGCACTAAGTTAAAAAAGAAGAATTTAATTCTTTTTGATTATTTTTTTTTTTCAATAGTTAGCCATTAAATGATGATTTTATTATAATTAATTTTTTTTCTTTGTATCTCAAATTATATTTACAATCGGTTTGGCATATTAGAAACCATAAGCAAATTTTATGACAGTAATCAAGTTACAAAGGCGTTTCCCTTGAAACACCTTAATTACATTCTAGACATCAACAGTAAACCAAAGGTAAAATTTACAAAGTCCAGCCAATAATTAACTAGAAAACATAATAATGTCCAGGACCATTGAATAAAACTACAGCATAAAAAAAATAATAAAATACAGAAACAAACAACATTAGAAGCATAAATGATCATAAAGATAACATGTACACTTTGATGACGCACAACATAAAAAGAGAGGTTTCGTCCTGAGTATCACTCAAGATCTAATACGTGAACCCGCTTTAACCGCCTTCCCTACTGTCTAATAGGTTAACAACTAGATAGATTACGTGGTTGTTAAAGTCTTATTTTGTACTTAATTACATATATATCGATTTCTCGAACGCACGATAACCCAACTACTCATTTCGTTATTCCGTTCGATCCATAGCGTCTCTGTAATGTATCTCACAAATTTATTCTGGAGTAGCTGAATAATCTCTATATTGCTGGTATTCGCCTTTCTTTTTGTTTAGCCTCCGGAACCACCGTAAGGTATTACTTCAGAAGATGAATGAAGATATAAATCTGGGGTACTCGCCGTACCCCAGATTTGGATTCCGTACGTTCAAACGGTTTTAGAATCACTGCGAATAGAAGTAGCTTGTTAGATAGGAATAGTTGCGATTTCCTGCCAGTACATACCTACCAGTATTATATATTCCTATAATATATGTATATTCCTACCAGTATAGCTACTTAAATTTAATATCTAGTTTTTTCCTTTTTTGTTAATGTGAACTTTCCATGTCACATGAAATGGTCTGACACGATTTAGTTGAATTACCTAAATACCGTACACTTTCAGCTCGTGAGATGTAATCTTCATCTAAATAGGTTTCTGAGCAGTTACCTCTTCTCATCGCGAAAGTTATGTAAATCGATTTCGCTTGATTGACCTTAATTTTCCATTTCTTTAACCTCTCAACTAGTAGGTTTAACGAAGATTGCAACTTAGTCGAGGCTTGTGAGTTGGATCATCATCGAGAGCTCTCTCTTTTTCTGTTTAACCTCCGAAACCACCGTAAGGTATTACTTCAGAGGATGAATGAGGATGATATGTATGAATGTAGATGAAGTGTAATCTTGTACAATCTCAGGTCGACCATTCCTGAGATGTGTGGTTAATTGAAACCTAACCGCCAAAGAACACCGGTATCCACGATCTAGTATTCAAATCACTGACAGTTGCGATTGCCATGTTGTCGCCAAACGATGAAATAGTGGTAATGTCTGTGACTGGAAGGTCGGCAGTGAAGATGGAGTAAAGAATAACTTTTAATTCGTGTGGAAAAACTTACAACGCGAACACTACAGAATCTTCTTTTACAATATAAAAAGGAAACACTGAAATTGATCAGGCTGATGAAAAATTATGGCTCGACTGTAGGTAAATAATAAATGAAAAATAACACAGCTCGAGAGGAGAACCACACTCAGGGTTCTTATATTCGATTATCGGATAGGTAATAAGATTAAATGGTAAAACAATTAGGTTTTGCTTTCCTGGCATCATTGCTTTCAGGCTATGCTACACGAACAAAAGTTTAATACTCAAAAACTGGGGTATGCGTTTTTCTTGTATTTCTCGATGTTTCATGATCTAAGGACCACAAAAACAAAAAAAGTGAGGGTAATGTACGAACATTACCCTCACTTTTTTTGGGGTACATACATACGTACCCCAAATACGCACGTATTTGGGGACACAAACGTACGTACGTGCATGTGGTGGCTTGTTTGAAGCTAATAACTTTAGGCTGATGAACCAATTTTGATGAAATTTGGCACAAAGACTCGTGTATATGGGCAATTTGTTGGAAAAAGTTTGGGAATACTATCTTCATGGGGTGAGGTAAATAATTTCTTTGGGGTGAATTTTCTTAAATTTTTTTAACATAACCCCACTTTATATTAAGCACTCAGTACATGCGACATGCTTATCTTACCATTTAAAAAAAAATCTTTCCATACATTTTCCCCTACCCAAAAATTAAAAAAAAAACTATCTCTTTATTTATTGTATAATTTTAACCGATTTTTTTATGTCTTCCTTAGCATCCCAGTAGTGAAAGTAGAACCCACAAAACTACTTTGTGGGTAAACGAGCCAATCAAAATTTTAAAATATCGATTTATTTGAATTAAAAGTTTTTTTTCATGTATCATTATTATTCCTCCACCATATAAGAATAAATAACCAATCTCAGGAAAACATTACTTTTTCTTTTCAATATAAAAAGGTTAAAAAAAATTTGTTACTTTGAAAACATTAGCAAAGAATTTAATTTATATTTATTTATAACTTATACTGAAGAAAAAAACAAATAGAGAAAAAGCTTTAAAAAAGCATTTTCTATGTTGAAGTATTTTTAAAGTTATATATAAATTACCCTAACCGTAAACAGTTATTTAAAAGAAACAAAAACAAATGTTTTAAAAGGAATGTTTTAATTCTAATTTAATTTTCGATAAGCAACTAAATTTGAATAATCATAAAATTAAAATAAATATATAAATAACATGAATATAAATAAAGAACTTTAAAAAAACTATCTAAATTTACAAGAATCTAACAAAAGTAGTAAATATTTTACTACTTTTCAGTTACGATGAATAATTTTTTACAAAATCTAGTATTTCTTTTAAAAAAATAAATACGGGTTGAAAACGATCAATTTTAATATAAGATTATTATTAGTTATAAATATTAATTAAGATAATTTTTTTTAAATAAAAAAAAAAAATAGTTTTAAAATAAAAGTTATTCCAAACGCAGGAGCCAAAAACTATTATAACAAGATCTAAATTTACAAATCCATTAACTTCCATCATCATAGTATTTTATGCTAATGAGTTCAGTAATACAATTCACTAACTTCTGATTTATGTATAAAATATAAAAGGCATGTGTAGAAGGTAAATACGATAACATTAAATTAAAAAAATATTAAATCGAAAAAAACTATAATTTTTTTGTTTGCTTTAAATTAATTTTATTGTTATGAAAAATCCTTTTTTCCGCTTATTTCTTACGATTAAATATAATTAGCATTTATTACTGGAATTTTTTTTTTTTAAATTCTGCTACATAAACGGGTAAAAGGATAATAAATTAAATTTTAATGAAAATGGTTTTATTAAGTTTACACTTTTATTATCCAAAAAACTATTCTTTTTTTACTTTTTTACCGCAAAAACATAATAATTATACAGATACGTATCGAGTAGCTGGAACATTATCTTAACGACAAACAATTTTATTCAGATTATTTAATTAATGCTAAAATAAAACTATGTTGTGACATAATTTTTTTTTTTTTTTTTATAAATTCTAAACATTTTCCAATGCTGAAAGTGTTGTAAAAACTGATGGGAAAAAGAACATTGTAAGTCTTTACAGAATTTTAAACTTCAAAACAAAACAGTAACTAACTAACAAATACAATTTTTATGTATGAAAAAATATAAATATATACTGTAAAAGAACCGTATAAAAACGTTCAAGCAAAACAATTTTACTACTAAAATTTTAACAACAATTATTATTAAAGTAAACCCCTTCAGGCCATAAAACAATTTAATTTGAAGAAGGGGGAAATCTTGATTTCGTAACCGAATAAGTAAAAAATCTTAAAATTTATTTATAAATCGATTATTTCAATACCTAATTGGGGATACATAGTTTGCATTTAGTTTGCTGGGTATAAATATTAAACAGAATTTTTTTTATAGTATATGCTTGATAATTTCAATAATATCTAATTAATTTAACTGTACTAAGAAATATTTGGAAATTATCTCTCTTTCCCGAAACCTCAGTGAAGTGAGATAATCAACCAGTGTACTTAAGTAAAAATAATCGATATTATCACATAAAAGTTACCACTAAATTACTGTTATTATAAGCTCTCTAAATTTTGAAACTAATTAAATTCTACAACAAATCGCAACAAAAGGTAAGCACAAGATATCTGTTGCTAGAATTTTTAATAGAAAAAATTAAGGTATACCTGATAAGATTATTTATTTATCTAATAGAAGCTGCAGATCAAAATTTATTTTGCTTCTCTACATTTAAAAAAAATACTGCGTCGATACAAAATATAGAAATTAAAAAAATCGTTAATTTTTAACAATTATTATAATTTTTGTCAGTAAATTTAATGTTTTAAATTTATATTTTATCAAACTTTTTTGTTAAAAAATAAAACAATCACAATGTTTGCAAAAATAACATATTCCCATAGAAAAGAAAAATATTAAAAATGAATGAAAAAAAATACAGATAAAACACGTAGATATAATTACTCGTATATAAGTGTTAAGAAGAAAAAATAATAAAAAGAAATAAATATTTAAAAGAAAGAGTAAAAGAAATTGATCAATCAGCTACAGAAAGTCTTAATAATGAATAAGGAGATTGTGATAGTGTATCAATACTGATCTATTATCAATGGAAAAATAAAGTCAATATAGGCTTCTTAAAATAGAATGTCTTTTAGTTTCAGGGCAACGTTTACTACGTATATATTTATGTATGAATACAAAAATAAAATGGCATAACAATAAATTTATACAAGAAATAACAATAGCCGTTTTTTTTTTAGTTTTTTTTTTACAATCGATAGCTATTAAAATATTTTCACGTAAATGCAAAATACATAAATATTACAACAATGTTCTTAAATATAATGTAAAAAATGAAAGTGAAAATATCACTGTGTTTGAAAGTAAGAATAAGTAACTATTCTAATTATACCAAACATTCCTAAAATAAAGAGGTCAAGTTACGCTATTATTACAAATAACACAATCGTACATTAACAGACAAATATATATACAGGAACACAAACACACCATAATCATGAATAAGTGATCATTATTATCTGTGTTTTAAGTTCACTGTAATTAAATACAATTATACCACGAGGTGATATTTCTCAAAATGTTTCACAAATTTACTTTCATTTATGATCGTAGCTGTGTTATAAGGAAGACTACTACTTTTAAACACCTTAGAAAATGTTTATTTCAATAATAATACATTCATAATGTTTATGTTTTTATCTATTATTATTAATTCTTTAAGGTGAAATTTATCTTAATTATTTGCGGTTTGTATGTATTTATTTGGTGAATCAGTTATTTTTAAACCTTTTGTTTCAACTAAAAGAAAAACGATTATCGAGATATTTATCTGTTTTTTTACGATAAAAATTAAAAAAAGGTTCAACGAAAACGTGGAATGGATTTTTATTTAAATTCCTTCGTCCTAAAACGAATCCAGGTTACACTATAACTTTAAAACCCATCTGGATATACGGACCACAAATTTGGGGAATGTCAAAATGAAAACTCAGTGTCAAAATGAGTGAACAAATATTTCTACATCTTCACAACATCCTGTGACATAAGACAAATAAAATATTATATAATAATCTTAATATCCGAATTAAAAAGAAGAAGCATAAGAAATTACATTAAAAAATGAAAAATACAATCCAAAAAAAATTGGTAACAAATATATATTAACAATCAAACCATAAACATCATCAGATCTATTCACAGAATAAATTATAGAAAAATAAATTTTATTTAAATAACATATTGTAATAAGACCTGTGTAACGGACCTGAGTAACGGATTCTTGCCAATTAAAAATAAAGTAATAGAAAATATAACAATGGGAGGGATCCAGAAAGGAGCTAAAAGAAACCTTTTTAGTAAATGTAACATGTCCATTTAACAATCGCCCTTTGTAATACTGCCCACTGACACACCTGAACAGATGTTCCCCAAGAAGAGTTAACGGACACATGTTTGAAATCTCATGGGAAATGTGAGGGCGGACGACTATTCTCACGCTATCAGTTGGATCCGGACCTGCAGGTAAACAGGATAGGAATACAAATACTCCGGGGAAGACCAGTTGACAATCAGTCTGCGAGAGATTGCTACGACAGAGTTACAAGCGAGGAGTTATGCGAGTTTCAACCTAGAATACTCTGCGAGGAAGTCAGTGAAGGAGCGATGCGATTGTATTCACTGAAGTCAGTGCATACAAGTTCGATGCAATTAAGGTGACGTCACAAATAATTCCAGTACATGAAAATAAGAAATGGTTCGGTGGTTACTGTTAGACTGCAAGTGAAAAAAAATAATGTACTAAATTTCATTCATAAATTGTTAGGGTAGTTTTATTTATTAACAGCAAAAGAACTTTATACTTGTCTTCTCTGCTGTACTATAGTTGTTAATACAAGATTAGTGGTGAAAAGTGTTAACACTAGCGGTTTTCCTAATGTATTTTGTCAATGGGACTGAATTCTGGTTTTCAATATTTAACTTTCTGTAAATAAATCCTTACGATTATTTTAAATTCTGTTTTGTATGTAATCACTGTTTATTATTATTATTGGCATTTATCACTATTATTGTGATTAATATGATTATTATTTGTTTATTATTCTTGTTGTCATTGTTATTATTGATTTGTCTTATTTTATTTACGTTCTTAAACTAATAAATTGTGATTATATATACATTTTAATTGTCAGTCTCTCAATATTCTGATCGAACCGCGTACACGCAACAATATATTTAAATTATAAAAAAAGGAAACATGTAGATAAGAAACATATTAATTAATGAATATTACCTTCCACAGAAAAAAAGTTTATAATATTTACTGAAAGATTTAGTAAGGTTTTAGGAAATTTCATAAATTGTAATTTTCTTTCTGTTTAAAAAAGCTCAGCTTTAACTTTTTTTTTTAAATTACGACTATATTACTTTATTTTAATAAGAAAGATTGGTCAAACTGAGAATGTTGTACAAAAATATTTTCTTTGTTTTTCTAATAGTTTACAAATGAACTGTTATATGGAGCAATTTATTTTAACTATAATAATAATAATAACAGTCTAATTTAACTTTCCATTTCAATGTTTATCAAACAACAGAACATAATATAAAACTATAGTTGAGTTAACAACTTAGGAAAATAAAATTTAAAAAACTTAAAATCATATAAGTACTAAATTGTAAAAAAAGGTTTAAAATATTTGCAAGTCAAGAATAATGATATAAGTTTCTTTTTTCAAATAAATAGTTATTAGTAATAATTAAAACCAATTAAATATCTCCAAATTTGTTGCTTACTTCATTTATAATTATTTACTTTCTATTTTAGGAATAATTTAAGTAAGTAATTGAGCTTTTTATGTCAATTTCAATTTACAACGTAATAAATTATATAATACCGTATTTACTCGCGAAATTCTCGTACCTAAATTTTTAAACAATATTTTTTTTAAATATTCAAAAATAAAACATTCAGTCAGACAAATATCATTTTCTCAGTGGTTATCACATTTTAATTTCATTATAAACCTACATAAAATCGTTTCCTCGCTTAAATTAAGCAGCTATGTTTTGATAAAAAATCTGATGTGGATACCACATGACTTCCTTGTACGCCTATCACATTTTTTTAAAATGAAAAGTACATAAAATATTATTTCATTAATAATTTCTGATTTATTTTAATGTTATTATTAAATTATTATTTACTGTAAAAATCTATTTACAATCACAGGTTAATGATTATTAATAAATCAATATATTTGAAATGAAAAAAAGGAGATGAACTCGGATTCGAACTGTGCCTTCCCATTATAAGATCTATTTTATAAATTAAAATTTTATTTGGCTATAACTCTTGAACCAATGAAAATAAGAGCCACTTATGACATATCGTTGAAAAGCTCTATTGAGGACTTATTACAGTTAAGAAAAAGTCCAAAATCCAAATTCTAATGGATTTTGGACTTTTTTGGGTACTTTTGGTTCAGTCGATTGCAATCAAAAGGGGAGGTACACAACTAGATGTTATAATAATCCTAAATCCAAAATTTCAACATCCTACGACTAATCATTTTTGAGTTATGCGAGACACATACATAGGTACAGACGTCAGCCGAAACTAGTCAAAAAGGATTCAGGGATGGTCAAAATGGATATTTACGTTGAAATCTGAAAACCGAAATTTTTCGCAATCACAATACTTCCTTCACTTTCTACAAGGAAGTACCTAGTACAAGCAAGTGTGTGAATTTAATACGGTAAAAAGTGCGAGTAAATACGGTAATAAAAATATTAACTCTTTGAAGAAATTCTCTTCCTCAAAATTTTTAGTTTTAATACATACAAAAGTTATACGTTAAGATATTACATTTTTATATATGGGTGTTACATGTAAAACATATTATTTTTCAATATTTAGAATATTTTTAATAATAAAATATGAGCTTTAAAATAACAATTGTTTGTAGATTCTTTAATTACTGGTGAACGCCTTTTCTCGACCTACGTAATACACCTTAGTGATGATCAATGTGGGTTGATAGCTATTTATTACTGAAATTACTTAATCTGACTGGATGTTAGATACAAGCCTATATGTTACAATGTTAACGATATGAACAATAATATTATCTGACAGCGTTTGTTATTACAAGGAATAGTTATACATTATTTTAAACCATAATCTTAATTAAAAATGTTTACTTCCGTTAAAATTATATGATTTTAAATTATAATACGAATAATTCAAAAATATTATTTTATATATTTATTGTTTTTTTCTTTCTTAATTTACAGTATACATTACTTCTTATTACTTAATATCCAGCTGTAAACAATCTTGCTAAGAATTAGCATAATTCATTTGAAGAGTTAGAGGTCAAATATAAAACATCATATAAACACACTTCATCATCCAAGTTTTAATTCCACTTCACTTTATATTAGTCACAGTTCTTTTAATTACTTTAAATAACTGAATTAATAAATCAGAATTAAAAATATATCCTTTATAAATAGAAGTAGGTCAAATGTTTGTAATTCAACAAACGTAAAAATTTTCAGTTCAATAAAATCATTATAAAAAAATCAAAACAAAAAATTAAGCAAGACAAACAAAACCAACCAATTCATAACACATACACTTAATACTGGTGAGAAAGTTCCAACAAATTCAAGACATCAGGGTGTAATATTCTTTATAAAAACAAAATATACATAAAAAATAAATTAAAAAGTTGATTTATTTGTTTAGTGTTTAAAACTTTGATTGTTCAGACAAATAGAATAACTTCTACTGGAACAAACAGGACACAGTTTTTCAACGGCACAAAGAACATGTAAAAGCACTTTATTGAATTCAATTTCCCAAAACACCTCATTGACACAAACCGTACATGCACAAACGAAATGAAAACGAAAACAAAAGGCGCAAACATGATACATTTGATCAACTCGAATTAAAAAAAAATATATAAAACCAATATACTAAAAGAATAACACAAAAGTGACATGACACACTCTCTTCAACAACTTAATAAATAGTAAATATATTTCAAAACCCAATTATCTTATTTTTATAAAAAAACTTGATTGGCAATTTGTTTAATAGTATTTACCATACCTTAAAAAATTTTAAGTACTGAATGCTGTATAATGAAGTTAGTCAGCACTCTGAGATTTCCACATCAATCATATGACTAACATAGCCACAGTAGTTGCGATAACGTTTTTAAGAAATCTTTCCTTAAGTTCTTGAACATTTCGTGCCGTTACATCACTACATACCTTACTTTTAAACTATCCTTACAAGTAAAAAAGGATGCAGTAAGACTGACTGATGTAGTGGCCCAAGGAATATTGATGGGTCTTTTTTAGATGACATTGTATGGAAACTATAGTTTTTTTGTATTGATTAATTTTCTAAATGTATCGCCTATCTTTTTGGTACAACGTAATAATGATTAATTTTACGATTTTCCGCTATTTGAGAAGACAAAAATTTTATAATCATTCGCAAGAGTGCTTTCATTTTTTCTTTTGTTGTCCTCAAAGAAATAAAGATCGATTATTCTTAAGAATGCTGTTGAACAGGAGAAAATGGGTGATGTAATGTCCAGAGGTTTATAATTGTATTTCATTAGGGTTCTTTATCGTTTATACCAGAAATAATGTTTATTCCATATCTAAATAAACAAAGATATAATTTATCACTTTTTAATTTATTGTGGAAAAGGTTTCAATACTAATATAAAATACAGTTCTATAATATAATATAGTACTATAGAACTACAATATAATATATATAATACTAATATAATATTAGTATTTTACGTGGAAGTCTCGAAGTGAATCGAAGCGATGACTACCTTCGGAATGTAGCGTTCAGAACTTAAAATGTTTTAAGGTATAGTAAATGCTATTAAATAAAATCCCTATCAGGTTTTTATAAAAATAAAATAATTACTAAATTTTTCAAATTAAGGTTATTATTATTAAATAAATAATAAGTCATATTAACTAATTATCATAACTAAATGCACAGAACCTATTGTTACCAAATGTACCTGAATACTACCAAATAATAGCATTTTTTATAGTCGTCCGTTCACCGGTGTGTACATATATATGTATATGTATGTTAGGTGTCGTAACTAAAATGATTGTAGATGCCAGATACGAGATAAAACCATTCCTAATGAAACTGGAAATAATCCTTTTCTCATAATAAGAAGATCCCATAATACGTTTCATAATTAAAATGGGGAATGAAGTGGTTTCTCATTGCCTTCTCTACTTAGTGAAACATACTACATATACATCCATGCCAAACCTAATGAAGTGGAGGAGACACTGCTCAAGATAAATTTCATTAGTACCTCTAGACACACAGCAGATAAAAAAAAATATATATATATATAAGTGAAAACAATATATAATAATATTAGTCTGGACAAAAACCAATTGTTATTCTTAAAATGCATAATCTAGTGGTAAATTACTATCAATATTGGGTACTCATTCGTTATTTTCTAATAGTTGCAGCACTCTACATACAGTTGATCATTTTTTTCTTTTGTTTTTTTATAATTAACTTTATTTATTTACTTTTAAAAATAACACCAGAATTTTATTTTTTAAAAAATAAACCGTTGGGAGAGCAGAATTTGAATGATTTATTATAATATAATACCAAAATGTTTGATTTTAAAGAATTCTGTATTTTTTAAAAACAGATTTCCTCTGAAAAATATCAGAATTTTTGTGACTGAAATTTTTAGGTCAAGAGTAAAAGGTAATTGGAAAAGTTGGTCAAAAAAGAAGCGTACTGCAGAAGAAAAGAAGCGTACTGAAGAAGGTGAACTGCATCTGAGGGAACGATACAAAATATCTTTTCAAACATAGGAAAATAGTTTTTTAACAAAGAAGACAAACTGATATTAATATTATGATGCAACGATGGGGCCTCTTGCTCTAAGAAATAAAAATCTGAATAATTATTTTTTTTATAATTGATTTTCTATATATGAAACCGTAAAAACGCAATACAAATTACTTTACTGTAGAGTAAAACCAATCACTCAAAAAATTTTAACTTTCTGTTGAAATTAAGAAAAATTATACTTATCATACCAAATTAATCATATAACTAAGCTCGTTGGATGATACTGATACTGTAAAGATAAGAGTATAATATTACGAGTAACATCAAATAATATAACTTACTATGATTCTTTGCATCCGAAGTAACTTTATTATTTTTTTTAATTAAAAACAGGCTGAAATTAAATCCAAACGAAAAAATCAATCGAAAGAGGGAATAATGCAATTGTATCAAATAATTAAGCTTATCGAAAGCGTATATTAGTTTAAAAAACTTAATATTGTAACCAAACATATTTTTTAGTTTAGTTAAATCAAATAAATAAATCTAACTACTGAATTTATTTTAGTGAAAGTTTCAATGCTCACGAGAGTGATCTTAGGTGGCTATAATTTCTTGGGTAATTAATAAAAACAAAATAATGATGAATTAAATTGAATTGTAATTAATTTTCACGTAATTTTATAATAATTTAAAAAGTAAAATCTCAAGGTTATACATCCACGCAGTCATATCATGATTCAATATATAATAGTCGTGTTCTAATTTTAGTATTAAATAGAAAAAACGTGCTATTATATACGACATGTGGGACATGAAATTATCTTGGCACTTAATCGTTCATTTCATTCTAGAGCAAGCATGAAACAACCTTAATATTACGTATATTATTTTACACTATGTATAGTCTATACCTTCATTAATTCAGTTACTACTTCTATTGTAATGTAAAACTATTCTACAGTAAACGTTTACTGGTGTTATTATTGTAATACAGAAAGAATATTTATAAAATTATAATAATATATACCTTTTCACAATACATATTATATTGTAAACAATATGTGTTTTGTACATGTGTTCAAAACACATATTGTGCTTTGTAAAAAAAAGAAAACTATTCAGTACTAATAAAAACCGGTGGAACAGCAATAATAATAAAAATTTAACAATTTTTTATTATTATTATAACAATCAATATTAACAGCCAATTAATATTCAGTGACTTCAAAGACAATTTATACAAATTTATATCAAAGCAAATAATGCAGAAATTTAAAACGAAATTGTCTCTTGACTGTTCTTTACTGTATATTTATTTAATCAACCGATATTAATTGTCAATAAAAATAGATAAAATTTAGTAATAAATATAAAATTAAACTAAAATATTGTTCAATATTATTAATTGAACTAATATTAATTATTAATAAAATAAATTATATTTTTATAATAATCATATAAAATTTTTAAACGAAGATTTTTTTTCTTAATAATACATCTATAATAATAATAATTATTAAATTTTTTTTTTTTTTTTTTTAATTTTATAATTGTGCAACAGAACAGTTACAAAACCTTTGTATGCCGCACAATATCACATAAAGTCACAAAAGAACAGCCACAAGTCAACAACCCACATATAAATTAAAAATACAATATTCAAAACACAATAATAATAATAATAACAATTATGCAGTCAAATACAAAAAATAATTAGAACTTTAAAAACGGTAGCTACGGAGTGATGATAAAAACACATAGATGAAAACATACAAAAACAAAAAGACAACATTACTAATACATTCCAAATAAAATAAGTTATAAGCAAAATCCTTAAAAAAACAACAATAATTTTAAAATCATGAAAGTGAGCATCACACCAAGGACAATGATCCATCGCCACGTAAACCTCTCAAATTTTTAACGAACGTTGCCTCATCTTCCCAAAAGCTTAGCTTATCCCGGAACTCCGGAATATTAATAATAATAATAATAATAATAATAATTAATATACGAAGTATTTTAAGAAGTTAATTTATTATTTTATAAAAAGGTATGATGGATAGTGTAATTCTGCATAGGTTAATTATAAACTGTATTTTACATAACACGAGTGGATAAAGTCTATAATGCTAATGAGAATTCGTAGGTTTACAGAAGTAAAATTTTAACGATTAGGTAATTCTTGTAAAGATTATGTATAAATACATAAGTTTGCCTCAATTATTTGTTTGTATTTTAAAAGCGAAAATATTTAAATAAGATGTTTAAATAGGATTTTTAATAATACATGTACAAGAAATAACATTATTATAAACGATTCAAAGATAAGTTAACACAAATTGGTACTATAGCAGCTGATTTAAATAAGAAGCTATAAAGTGTATTCTCTAATCTTCACGGTAATTTATTACAAGAAAATTATATCGGTTATAAATAAATTTAGAATTTATTTGTAACAAATAAATAGTACAGAATTTAATTGCATTATTATCTTTTCTCTACTACATTAAAAAAAAAAAACAATTGTAATATAAAAACCGAAAAGGAAATCTGAAACTGATATAAATCAATCATAAAATTAAAATATATAAATATTTTTATTATCAAAAACAGTACCCTTTTAACTGAAATATACTTATTTTACTGGAATAGTCGCTTTAATATTGGAAGGACAGGTAGAAGGAAAAAATTGTGTAGGCAGGCCACGTTTGGAATATGTAAAACAAATTGTTAGGGATGTAGGATGTAGAGGGTATACTGAAATGAAACGACTAGCACTAGATAGGGAATCTTGGAGAGCTGCATCAAACCAGTCAAATGACTGAAGACAAAAAAAAATACTTATTTTAGCACAACTTTTTACACGGACTAAAAAAAATTGATTATAAAGTTGTAATACCTTCCAGGCATTGGTTATTTGTTCTTATGTAGTGCAAAAATAATAATACATGAAAATAAACCAAAAAAAAGTTATAAAATATTCAAAAACATCGATATTTTAGAATTTTTATCGGCTTCCCCAAAACCAATATTGCCCCTAAAATACTATTTTTTTTGCGCAGACTTGCACATCTACTATGCCTAGGAAGACAGAAAACAAATCATTTAAAAAACAAGCAATAAATAAAAATATAACTTTTATTCTATTTTTGTGGAAGGGGGAATTTTAAGGGAAATTATTTTTTTTTTATTGGTAAGATGAACATGTACTGGGCTTAATATAAAACGGGGATGTATTAGTAAACCTTTTAGAAAATTGAGTTCAAAAATATATCTACCCCACCACCGGAAAATATGACACCAAAATTTTACCAATAAATTGACCCATATACACGAGTCTGCACAACATTTAATCAAAATCGAATAATTCAGTCAAACGATATTAATCTTCAAAGATAATAAGCTTAACACGTACATAACGTTTGTACAAACATTACCCGCCACTATTTTTATTTGTTGCGGTTCCTGGATCATGAAACGTCGAGAAATGAAAAACACATATCTCTTTTTGTTTGACTGATTATCATACACTCTCCTTCATAATTTTAGAGCTATAATGCCCGGAAAGTAAAAGTATAAGAGTAGAAAAAAATTGGAAAAAGCCGGAGAGTCAGTGAATGGAGAAAATCTAAAATTTAAAGACCATCAAATATGAGGATCAACTAGTGATAAAGGAATGAAAAACTAAAAGCTATAATTGAGGAAAATGTAAATGTGAGAAGATTTTTTATAACTGAGGCAAAAAACTGGCAATAAAATTTATTTGTGATAAGATAATATTGTGAGGGTAAAAAATTAATATATACAAACAGAAGTAAGACCTGTTGAGGATAAGGAAAGAAAAAAAGATGCTGATAAAAATAATTAAAGTTATTTTGGTAACAACATATTACGTAGGAATTGTCTCCAGAGGTCAACATAGAGGAAAATGCTGAACGTATAAAATAAAGAGGAAGGATTTAAATTTTAAGACATCAAGCCAGAACACGTTATAGAGGAATACGGAAAGATGTTCAAGAACGAAAGAGTCATCTTTTGATAATTATCAAAAGCAAATTCATAGAAGAATAATTAAATTTGAAAAATTGAGAAAAAAATAAAATAAATAATAATCTGATGAATACATATGGATAATCAGGGTTAAAAAAAGATTTACTTCTAAAACGTTATCTTAAGGATCTTCTATCAGTTAACGTAACTTAACTCACTTCTGTTGATTTACTTAAATGTTTAATTAACTGATTTAGTAAAGAATGAATCATATCATGACAAATAATGTTACATGTTTCACATTAATTTTCTGAATCCTTTTTGTGGCTCTGAGATATATAAATCGCCTGAATACATATGAAAAGATTAAGAGTTGCTCTCCCTTAGTGAAATGATATACGTTATATCGGTTATAAATTTATTGATGATTCCAAATACATAACGTGTGAAAATTTGATAAAATTTGGTTGAGTCGTTCTTGAATTATTCGTAAATTTTTTAGATTAGAATGAGTTGGTACTTTTTCAAAAGGAAACAAAATAAAATAACAATAAGTGGTCTTCTTGCACAGAATTGCGTAAGAATTTTTTTAACGTTTGAATAAGTATTTGTACTTGATATCATATAAATTATAAATATTGTATATTTACAATTTGTTATTTATAGAACCGCAAACCTGAAATATTCTAATGTACGATATACGACCAACTTAACTCAAACAAAATCGAATAAAGTGTTACATAAAATAAATTTAGTAATAAAAAATACAATATTTAGACTAAGTTTATTGAGAATATTAGATACTAACTACTACCTCAAAAATTCAAGAGTAGATTTTCTTTTTCTGTGTTATTTCTAGATAAATTTAAAATATTTGTATTATTTTAATAACACATAAAAATTAATTTTTTTGATGGAAAAAGTAATAATTATAATTTATTATTATTATTATTATCATATTTGTGAAACATGGGAGTATAAAATAGAATAATCTCTGAAAGGAAAAGAATGATTACAGTTTAATTAACAAGCAATTTTAGTTGATGTATTTTGGAAAATAAAATGTTTTCTATTTCATTTACAATTTTTTACATTTGATTTTTTTACAGTACATTTTTCATTTTATAAGGATATGGTGAAAAATAGAATTCTAACCAGAGAAAATACAAAAAGAAATAAATTATGAATAAAGAAATAAATAAATAAGTTTATAAAATATCTTCTAGAATAGTCGAAGTAAAGAAAAAAATTAAGCCACTTTATTTTACTTTAACCGGATAAGTATCGTTAATTTTAACTTTCAAGAAAAACAAACAAGTTAGTACGGATTATCTTCTTTTAAAATTTATAGGGATTAAAATTTTAAATGGATTTAAAAAAGATAAAGTATTTTGTGGTTCAAATAAAAAATTCAATAAGTATTAAAAAAGTTTAATTCTCTATGATTGGAGCAAAGTAACCTAATTTAATTTTTAAAATGTTTTAATGCAATTCTTTGTCAGATAGATAATAAAACAATTTTATATTTATTTAAAAATGCTTAACATTTCCTGTTGATATCTCTTTATTTTTTTTATTTTTTTTTAATTTTTAATCCATATAAATAATAAAATAAGAATATTAATAGAAATAACATAAAATTTAATTTCTTTCTAGAAAAAAATATGACAGCATTGTAATAAAATTTAAAAAGTAACAATTCAATACCGACGAAATACAAATTTTACTAACCAGAGCAAATACAAAAACAAATAAATTATGAATAAAATTTTAGTATCTACCTTAATCAAGAAAATAAAACATTTACGATGATAATAAAACAAATATGATATTTATTTTTTTATATAGCTTAAATGAAAAGACTTAATAGAAAAGATTTTTTTTTAAATCCAATACTTAACAAATAAAAAATTGTAATATTAGTGTTTTGAAGGTTTAATTATTAATTTAAGATACATCTACTATTCAAAATTTTATCGTAACATTAATTAAGCATTTTTTAAAATAAAATAGTAAGGCATGTGAGAGAAGAAGCCATTTATTAATGATTTCCAGCATCCAGTCAGGAGTATTTACAAAACACGATTTCATGTTTCCCTAAATAAACAGTATGAAGCTATCCTTTGATCTTTATTACAGAATTTCGGAAAAGTTATTGTGCATGAATTGACCAAATACAAATTAATTTAACATTTGCAGAGTACAGCAGCTTTCCAGATATTTTCAATAAACAATTACTGGCAATCTTACATTTGAAACAGTTTTATTTTAATACAAAATCTCCTAAATACATATGTATTATTCAAATATATATATATGTTCATCCTTTATATATATAAAAAATAAAACATCAAAATGTAATAAAATACAAAATACTTATAATTAGTTAACCATTATAGAAATGAAAAATTGTTCAAAATATGTTTAAAAATATCTAAACTAAATGAACACGTGAATCACCTAGCAGTGAATCTGTTAACAAAAGTAGCGATATTAGACGTCTAAAGAGGCGACGAGTGTTGAACCTGGGTTACGGTAGGTAGCGATGGATTATCAATCGATGGTATCAATTATTACTGATAATCTAGTTTGTAATATTGGATTTAAATTCTAATATTTTTATTATCTGCTACGAGAGAGAATTCAGCCGCCGATTAGAATTATTTAAGGATTATTGATAAACTCAAGGCTACTGCGATGTGGTCAACATGATCGCGACTGATATGATTAAATTATGAATCGTTCTAGTGTCTGTGTTGAATTTACTTCTTTGTTGAACTTCTTTAATAATTTGTTTCCAATCGTAAACTGTTATTTTTATTTGTTTTAATACTCGTTATGAAAAGAAGTAATTAAATTATTGGTGTCGGCATTTCATGAGGGGTATCTCTGAGTACTTTTCATTTTTGCCATTATTTGTTAATCCATTTACTTATGGTTTCAATAAATAAATATGAAACCAATTTTAAATAAAGTATAGCAGCAAAAAAAAGTCTATAAAAGATTTACCATGATTGGTATTTTAACAAACCAGAGTCAGCTTTGTAAGAAACTTCATTCAAGAGATAAATTTTTGTTTACTGTTAAAGTTAATTTCTGTTACACTACTACAATACCGAGATTATTTCCATAAATATTACGTTTTATTGGTTTATCTGGCTATAACTTTAATTTCAAGTTAATTTGTTTTGAACAAAACCACCATTTAAAGAAATCTTGCTATGTTATTAATGAGAGGCTGCTTTTTAAATGAACAACCTGTTTTATTTTTAAAACTTTAATCTACGTCATTCATATGCAAAAAATATTTCCAGATAATTATGTTACGTACATTATTTTTATCTAATTACGAAGTTACAAAATTGTAGTATTATTGTTAAAAGTAAAAAGACATAAAAATCTAAAGATATAAATAATATATTTAATTGTTTAATAATAAAATTGTGTTAAGTGTAATATTGCTAGCAATTCTTTTATATGAAATATTCACATTAAAATAAAAATCCACACTGCAACACAATTTGTTCCGTTATTTATGAACGACCTTCAAATATTATATTTTTAAAATTATAATAAAAAATAAATGTTTTTTTCGATAAAACATGTCATTTAGCTACCATTTTCTTATACGTAATCTAAAACGTAACAATTATGATTAAAAACAAATAATGCGAAGAATGTAAAATAAAAATATTAAACATGTACATAGGAAACCTGTTAAAGAAATTTCTCATAATTAAATAAAACGAGTGTTACAATACAAAAACAACGTAGAATGCAACATTTTAATCATTTTATAAGTTTTACTGTATTGCATTTGACTGATATCGCGAGTATTTTAAGAAATTATCCTGGTTTATTAAATTTCTAACGGATTCAACTTTTTTTCCGCTGTTAATAGTTGTAAATCGAATTACAGCAAGATATTTATTACTAATGTATTTTGCTAACTGAAAAATAACATACAATTATAAAAATCCATGGCCATGGAACAATATTAACCACATAAAAATACATTCAAATTAAAACAATAACAATATTAAAAAAAAAGTAATAATAATAATAATAATTATTATTATGATACAATAATAATGTAATAAAAGAAAAAACATTAACCAGTTCAGTTAATAAGACTAATGTATATATATATACATGAATGTATCCGGCATTAATACAGCATTAATGTTTAAAAATAGTAATACAATTATACCACTGGAATGAAGCTTAGAAAATTGCAAGGTTATTATTGGCCAAGTGCCACCATTTTATTAACTGTAAATATTTAACCGTATTTAATTGTTATTATAACATAGATTACTAACTTTTAAGGCCAACTTCATTTTAATATTACGCAAAACAATTGTGTTCCTTTAAATTTAATTAGTCTACTTTTCCTAATTAAAATTATACATCACGATATAATATAATACTAACTGAAGAATGTTATGAAGATGCATAAACGAATAGTTTGCATATACGTAATGAAAAACACTACAACTAATCCTAAATAATAAAGGTTTTTTTTTTTATTATAACGATACAGCAATTTTACAATCTGTTCAGTAAGATAATTGAACAATAATTAAATAAAATCTATATTTAACTAAAATTAAGTAGTCACAGACCCAGCGGCTGGTGACTTAACGATAACAACGAAATGAAATAGAAGAGCACTCCGTACAGCCAGACCATAGTCACCTAATTGAAACGATAAGGCCAACCAAGAATATTGTTCCTTAGCAATCTTGAAAAATCGCTGTTCTTGTTATCCAATAAATTGACCTCCAAATAATTCGGATGCCGATCTAAACGATTTTGATACTGTAGGCTGGCCAGAGAGATTTCCTTCCGATCGGTTCGCAATTTAAGAACATTATATATGAGGCTGTTGCTTATGTACCAGGGTATGTTAAGCACTTTTCGCAGTGTTTTTGTCTGGTAACGTTCAAGTATGTCAATACTGGAGTTGTACGCCGCATCCCACAATTCAAGCCCGTAAGTTCAAACAGGCTTTAAAACTGTGTTATAAACCAATAATTTACTTTCCCTGAAAGCCGAGATCTATATCCTATCAGCCAGTACATGTTTTTAAACGTGAGATCCAATTTTTTGCTCTTAGAATTGATATGTTTCGTCCAAGCAAGTCATGGGTTACGATGAAGACCCAAGTATTTACAGTACATCTTGAAATATTAAAGTGAACTAAAGTTAAATAAAAATATGAGGATTAAGATGTGTTTAAAGACTTCTGTTGTCCTGTTTGTGTACAGTGGAAAACTGTGATGAGGAGTTGGCCTAAGATGTGAAAATTATTCTTTTACGAAAATTTACGTTTAGAATAAACACACGGGAACCATAATTCTGAATATTATAATAAGATTTATTTATTTGTTTAAATCCTAATAAATCTGAATGATTTCTACCTCTAGATATATGAACAAAATGTAAATTAATTTTTTATAAAATAAATCAAATAAAGATGCGTTATTCACGTAACGAAACGTAGTAAAAATTATTAATTATATAACAAATTATTTATTATTTACTTTCTACAGTGTTGGATACTTTCAAAAAAATATTTTTGGAACCAATTATATAAAATTTCTCAGCAGTTGAATAACTAGTAACTACACTGTTATGGGGTGCATAATTAGTTCCAAAAACATCTGTTATTTTTTGAGATAAAAAGAGTTAAAATAAATAAAAAAAAGATTTATGTGACGAAATACATGCAGTAACGAAATTGCTGTAAAAACCGCTTACTGATTTTGTTTTTCTTCGTAAATCTTAATTCTATTGAAAGTTCAATAGGAAGAAATTTATATCCTTAAAATATTCCTCATTTCCATCGTGTAGATGAGCATCACGTAATGTTAGAGCCAATGAAACTGCTTTGAATTCAACAACATTGTTAAGATATTAGTGATATTTTATTTATAAAATTATTGTGAGATTATGCAAGTCTAATCTTGGTATTATATCAAATTCTTTTTCTGTAAATAAATTTAAAAAAATATACATATTAATTTTTGCTGTGTTAAATAAGCAATGAAAGAAAATAAAACTTGGGATGGGATATTTTGTGCATCGTATTACTACGAGACTATCTCCACATCAGAAAAACAGTTATGTTTATCGTTTCATGATGTAATGTCCTCATTGAAAGAGTATCGCGATCTTTGTACGGAAAAGTATTCACTGCATTAATGTAACAGTCTATTAGTGAGAAAAAAATTGCCGATTGGGGTATCAAGCTACATTTTCAGTGAAAGTTAGTTAAAAATAATAGCTGGGATCGAACACATACATCAACGAATTTCGGAATGTTGGGTTTCTGTAGTAAAGTTTAGTAGTAAAGATCGACGACATGCTTACGTCAGAAATCAGGTAGTACTCCAGAAGTCATTTATATTATGTAAAACCTTTTCAATTTACATGCTAATCAAGCAACAGTCGAACTTGATATCGTTCGTCTCAACTAAGTAATGTGGATATTGATGAATAAAGTTTTCTGATCTTAATTAGTGTATTCAATATATAAGAATAATTGATGTAATGCATTATTATTACTATTTACATCTAAAATTAATCAATGACATAGCGAAATAATCTGTAATTTGTAAATGTAACTTACAACTGGCAATGACCTAGTTGGCTATTGTTAATTAATTGGTTATCTAGTATCATTTCCCCCTTCTTCCACCAGGGTCACCTAACAGCACAGAATTGGAGGAGATTGTTTCTATGAATTATATAAATTATCGATTACATAACTTTCAACTTATGTAAATGTACGAAAAATGAGAGTATGGGGAACAAGCCGGATTGAATATAGTCGAATAGATCACCCTCACGTCCTTGAATCGTTTCTTACCTGATGATTAAATACAATTTTAATCATACACTACCAGTTGGTTATAAAAGAACTCAGCGAATTATTCCCTTTCATCAAGATAATGAAATCTAACTGAAGCGTTCCTATAAAACGTTTTAAAGCCGCTTTTTCGCATTAACAAGTCAATATCTGAAAACCATAAAACGCCATTACTCATGTCAATTAAAAACTTTAAATTATTAAAATGATTCAAGTTTTTGTGTAGAAAAATGCCTTCCTTTATTGTCTTTTTGTGACTCAGTTGAATTATATATATTCTTTTGACATGATTTAGATGATATGATCTACCATAAAGATATTATAATTATGAATCTTATAGTTTATTTACTCTAAAATGCATTAAAATCAATGCATGAAGTTTACTGCACAATTAAATTTTATAAATGATATGATAATAGCCAAGGCGAAATAAATAAAATGGAACTTGCTCAAAGACGGATATTAAGGAATTCTTATAACCCAGAAAAATTAAGTTTGGAAATTAAGGAAGAATGAGGAACTTTACCATGAGTTAGTTAGAATCACGGAAGCAATACGTAAGCGAAGACTGGCGTTCTATGGATATCTAACAAGAACGGATTCAAACAGACTTAAGAAGAGAATTTTTGACAAGTTTAATGGTGGCAAGACGAACGTTAAATGGTTCAAGCAAGTTAAAGAGGATCTAAGGATAGCAAACGTAAACGTGACGGATTTAAAAGCCAGAAGGTTGCTTAAGAAAAAATGTAATAGAATTCCAAGGGATCCGTAAGGAGAAGAAAGAATGTGCTAACCTAAAGTAGGCGAAAGAAAGAAGGAAGCGACACAGTGAAAGAATGAAGGAATACTGGAAAGCTAAAAAACTACCCAGAAATTAACTATTCTGTTATTTTACAGTAATCGGTGACGAAAAAAATGTTAACAATGTTACTGGTGAGAAATAAAAAGGTGCTAAAGAACTACGTTTTTTGATAGTGGTGTTATTCTGCTATTTATTCTGGTTTGTTCGATATTGAAAACTATGTTTTAAAATCCGTTTGTAACAGATGTTTTATCGTAGTTATAAGTCTGATATAAATGACAAGTAAATTTTTTATTTCCAAATGTGAAAGATTGAAAAAACAAAAATAATTTATTATATAGGCTTTTTAAATTAGGTAGGAGGAAGCAACCACGGATTAATTATATTAGTTAAGTATACGAGGCTAGACTTTAAACGATAAGCATTAACCATTTTAAGAGCTACCGCATTAGAATTCAGTACTAATAACTATAGGAACAAAAATAAGGTAGAGCGGCTGGTTAGAAAGGATGATGTACCAACAAAGAACCACACGGAAAAATACTGACAACCACCTGAAGAACCTCAAGCTTCAAATATTAGGGACATCCATCCTAAAAAAAATTCTTTCGGGGATCAAGATATCATTACCCCGGATAGGAGCAGCAGTTACTAAACAATGATTTACGTTGATTAATTTCGCACTAACTCGATTTTCTTACAGTCACTTGAGGTGAAAACCAGGATTTCGTAAGAAAATTTTGTGTCCAAATATAGATTTGTTGGACAAGTGAAAGTAACCGACTGAAGAATATAGTCGGTCAGCCAGGTCCAACACAGGAAGATCTGTGACCTATCAACCAATATACCAATGTGTATCCTTTAATAGGTTTTCCCATATGAGGTAAAATAATGTTACACAACGAGGAATTAAAAAAAAATTAAAAAGAAAATTTCTTAGAAATTATAATACTTAGATAGATATAAATTTATATTTTTACAAAATATAACCTCACAATAACAGAAGAATATTTAGCTTAATAGTCGATCTTAATCAACCTTATGTCGACCAGAGCAAAGACGTTATTGTTAATTAAACCCCAATAATATAATGACTAAAGCTATAATAATTTATTGAAAAAATTATTATAATTTTTCTAAAATGAAATGAAAACGATAAATATAATGAACTAGTTAAAATCTGACAACAAAGTTGTAATAATTTCTGGTATTGGTTTTTATTCTAACATAGTAGAAAAATGATACATGAAAAAAGTTTAAAAATTAAAAGAGAATTTTTTCTCTGTTCAGCCTCCGGGAATCACCGCCAGGTATTACTTCAGAGGATTAATGAGGATGATATATATGAGTGTAAGTGAAGTGTAGCCTTGTACATTCTCAGGTCGACCATATCTGAGATGTGTGGTTAATTGAAACCCAACCACTAAAAAACACCGATATTCACGATCTACTATTCAAATCCGTATAAAACTTTGATCTACTTCTCCATTCCCAATATTATCCCCAAAGTACTTTAAAAAAAAAAATACTATATTTAAAAAGTATTTTTTGAATACTTTTTACCTCCCTGATTCATAATATTGTCCCCAGAGTACATTTTTGGGACACTTGTGCTACAATATGGTTAGGAAGACATAAAAAAAATACCAATAAATAAAAAGTAGTTTTTCGATTTTTAGGGAAGGGGAGAATTTGAAGGCAAATTTTTTTTAAAGTTTGTTCGCATGTACTGAGCTTAATATGAAGTGCTAAATGTAAAGAGTTAATAAAAATAACTATAAAGTACGAGTAGTAAAGAGCTAAATATAAAATTTTCTGAAAACTTTGAAAAAATTGACCCCTACTATTAACCCTACCCCCTGAAGATATTGATCACAAATTTTTATCAACAAATTGACTCATATACACGAGTCTCTGTACAAAATTTCATCAATATCGGATTACACAGCGAAAATTTATAAGCTTCAAACACGCCAACACTTACATGCGTATGTACGTGCAAACATTTCCCTCCATTTTTTGCCTTTGGAGTTCCTAGGTCATAAAACGTCACAAATTAAAAAAAAAAACCATATCCCATTTTTTGACTGATTAACATACTTTCTTTCTTATAAAGCTCTAGAACTGTGTAGAATTTATTAAATTACCAAAGATGCATTTTTACTATTTAATATATTTATTGCAAATGTAAATTTAAATTCCGAAAAGTGGTTTGTTGGCTGCTTTCCCTAAATAAACATCAGCCAATTCCCTGTCACACTAAAATAACGTGTAATGTTTAATGCTAACTAATGCTCTGCAGTGTAAGAAATTGCAAAGAAGAGCACGTTTAATTTTAAAAATTATTTTTTAAATAATAATTACATTCATAAATGTTTACATCGATTAATATGTTATAAAAATAGCAAAACAAGCTAATTACATTTACCATTTTTTATCAGATTTTTTAAGGGAATAAGTTACAGATATTATTAAAAGAAAAATTAATTCTTATTCTAGAAAATAATTTATATTTTAGTATTTACTTAAAAATTTACAAAAAATTAATGGAATATAATTCATAAAAAATAAAAACATAACAGTAATCTATATTTCTCATTTATTTAAATCTAAGTCTTTTCCATATAAGTATATAACATACCTTATTTAACAAAAGAAATGACGTGGTATTAATATAGTTTCATTTTGTTAATTTATTTTAATGAGTCAATGTGTATAAAACACATTGACAATGACAATGACATTGACAATGAGTCAATGTGTTAAATGTGTATAAGTAAAATATTTATGTCAACATGGTTTTATAGGATACTGATTTAATTTACAATTAAAATTCATTTTAATCGTAATTTTTTTCGTACGTCTATTATAACAGATTCACTTCAATTAATCACCGAGCAAAGGTGGGGAATTCTGATATACAACAATCTGCTTGTATTAAACGGTAAAAAAAAACCACACACACACACACACACACACAGAGAGAGAGAGAGAGAGGAGAGAGAGAGAGAGAGAGAAGTATATGAAAAATCACTTTCACGTACATAACAAGGTTATGGAAGTTTAATAAAAACATAAATGTTTTAGTTTAATAAGATATTTAATTTTAATAAGAACAGTAAAATTTAAATGAATCTCTAATCGTCAATCTCCTAGTGATTCTAATGGAATGGTAGAGACTCACCCTTTCATTCGGAAGGTCCCGGTTTATAGTAACAAGAAGTGTTACTTTGGTTCTCCTGTTATAGTTATATATCTTTTAAAAGTAATCGTATATTGAGAATAGAGGATGATCATTACGTGAAACATCCAGATCCAGGTATCATATTATATTTTTTATTTTTTAGGAGATTTATTTTTTGATCATTCTGTTATTCAAAAGTAACCTATATAATCTATTGTATAATCAGAAGTTATAGATCAGTCATTAGCTAATCTTGATGACAACAGTGAATTGGCGACTATTAGTAACTGCATACAAAATCATAGGGAGCCAGGACCTTATAATTAATTGAATAGAAATCTGAAAAAAGATGTCGCGTCTTATTTGATTAGAAATAATGTTGTCAGTAGTTTAAGTGATATTTACGGAAGTGAAACTGATAGTGATATCACAGATTCTCAAAAGGGTCTGCCTTGGCTGTGCCAGTTTTGAGTAAACCAAAAGTGTCACGTGACTAACTGATGATTTACCACTAAAAAACCGATTTGAAGATATTCCACTGGAGGAAATTAACGACGAAATAAATTCAGAAGAAGGCTGATAAGCCTCTGCCTATTGTTCTGTACGGCATTAACGATTGACTAAAACTACACGAGTTAATTGAAATTGCAGTAGCCAGAAGTAACTACTGTGCACGGGTTATAAGAAGAAAGAATTAAGGATAATTTCGAAGGATGCAGATGTTTACAAAAGGATTATTGATAAAGTCCAGGAGCGCAACCTTACAGGCCATACGTTGACAAGAGAGTCGTTTCCAACGTTCTTTATTAACTTGGAGCCCCGAAAGAATAACCAGGCGGTATTCAATTTTAATTATATAGTCAGTCAACTGTCATTCAACTGTGGTGTTAATTTCGAGACGCTTCGGGATCTTCTGGAATCCTACAGTGTCAGCAATAGGGGCACACTAAAAGGAATTGTATTGGGCCACAAAAAAATTATAGGAATGTAGACTGCCCAGTAACTACTAAAAAAGGTAGGAGTTCACCGGCAACTTGTGTCATATGTCTCTCGGGCCAACCTGCAACTTATAAAAGGATGTAAAGTTTACAAAGAAATTCTCGAATGGAAAGAAAAGGAAAACATGCATAATGTTGAGAAAAATATCCTTCTTTACTAGTCAAATTAAAAAGAACACATTTCTTGATTTAAATAATAAAAATTTCCCTTCATTGAGCCAAGCGAAAACTAGGAATTCGAACAGCCATTCCAGTTAACTTTCTCGGTCTTATGTCGATGCTACAAAAAATAATGCTACAATAAAATAATAATTACAAAAAATATAATCGTTTTAAAACTGACGATAAATTAAACAAATTAACATCAAATATTGATTTCTAGTTCAACAAATCGGCAATCTGGTAAGCGTGTTAACCAAAGTAATTAGTAGAATCTCTGTCAATAGCAACTAAGAACATCAAGGGTCTTATAGATCGACGACAAGAATTGGAAACTCTGATCATTCTGAATTATTGGATGTTATCCTCATTTCGGAGAGCCACTTTACTCAACGATCTGGATCATCTTCTGACGTGAAAACACTGTGAGAGAAAAAGGAAGAAACTGGACACTATCTTTGAACAGATACATTTGTTACTAGACAGAAGGTCGCACTTGTTATTGTAAAGTAACCAGCTACTGTACGAAGTACTTCTGATACCGGTATGGACCTACGGTTTCCAGGTTTGGGGAACGTCAAGTAAAAGCAACTTGAAATTATCTAGCGGTTTCAGAATAAATTATTTAGGACCAAAATAGAGACGATTTAGGACCAAACGATTTAGTTTGAGACACATATTGCGGCTTATCAACCATGAAAACCATCTTGTTCTGAACTTGCGATAATGGTGAGAATTTAGACTGTTGAAATGATTCCATGTCTTGGATCTAGGAGGTAATGTGCGATGTCCGATGTAAGAGTTTCTTCTCTCAAAGATTGTTGTCGTTCGTCTCAGGACTACGTTTTAAAATTTGGTGATTATGTTTTGTTATCTTCGTTTCATAATGTTCTATATTTTACTTTACTCAGTGTACGTTATATTTTTCATATATATAAAACATATAGGTTTGCTTATACAGATTATTTTGAGGAGTTTCATTGAAAACTTTCTCAGTCAATCCAGTTAATTTACTCATTTAATTTTCTTAAAGTTTTTGTAAATAAAACTGATAGTAAATAAATCTTTTCACAAAAAAAAAAAATAAATAAATAAAAGTAAAATATTTCCACCCAAAAGCCTTCCAGTTTAAATATCAATAAAATTTTATAATAATAATTAAATTTAAGAATTATTAAAAAAGTTTTAAGTTAAATTGTAATATAACAGTAAAATCTGTTGTGTAAGTGTACAATAAATTTGTCATACATTTATACACTTTTTTTAAAATGAAAAGTACATAAAATTTTATTTCATTAATAATTTCTGTTATTTTTTCATATTTGTTTTTTTTTTATTCTTATTTTTGAGTTATTATTTATCGTAATTTTTTTTACAATCAGAGGTTAATAATTATTAATAAATCAATATATTAAAATTAAAAAAAGAAGTTAAAAAAAAGGAGATAAAATCTGATTCAACCGATGTGCCTTACCCTTGCAAGATCCAAATATTTCGTTAAATAGAATTTTATTTGGCTATAACTCTGGAATCAATGAAAATAAGTAATGATACATCGTTGAAAAGCTCTCAATGAGGACTTATTACTTCAGTTAAGAAAAAGTCCAAAATCTAATTGTATTGAATTTGGGCTTTTTTGGACACTTTTGGTTCAGTCGATTGCAATCAAAATGGGAGGTGCACAACTAGATGTTACAACAATCCTACATCCAAAATTCCAACATCCTATAGCTAATCTTTTTGAGTAATGCGAGATACATACGTGCATACATACATTCATAAGTACATACAGACGTCACGCCGGAACTAGTCAAAATGGATTCAGGGATGGTCAAACGGATATTTCCGTTGAAATCTGGAAACCGAAATTTTTCGCGATCACAAAACTTCCTTTACATTGTACAAGGATGTAAAAACTTGTTGCATAACATAAACATCATGCGTATTTCCCTAGATAGTTAAAAATAAAAGCGAGTATTAATTATGGAATTTCGTTCACAATATTAAAGGCAACAACATTATTGTTCTTTAACATCAGATGATCGGTATTGGTTATTCCCGTAATTAAATTATTTAGAATCAATTATTTCTTAAAAAATTAGTTTATACTTTTATTCTATATGTGAATATTTTCCTAAGTATTCATTAAAAATATCATTTTAAAAAAAAACACGGATAAATCTTAATTCAATTTTAGCCAGGACCATTAATAAATAAATAAATCTTTAATCTGATCGGAACATAATAACACATTTTATAGTTCAAGTCAATAAATGAGATAAATTATTAACATAAAACAAATTATAAGTTCAAAAATAGATCAATATTTATTTTAAGGTGAATATTAATTTCAATACAAATGTGTGAATTGAATGTTAGAATATATACTTCAAATGTAAAAATTTAAATACTATAAAACAATTCACAATTTAGAAGTCGATATTAAAAGTTATTTTGAACAGTAAAAGTTATTTATATACCTACTTGTATTGAACGGGGAGCAAATAAATCGTGTCGTTTTGTTATTTTGAGTTTTCTTTTCATTTATTAGTATTTAAAAATATTTCAAAGTAATAATATTTTTTACGCAAAAGAAAATATTTTTATTATTTTTTAAACAGATTGGTGGGTTTTTCAAATGATTCGGAAATTAATTAAAAATGATGCGAGAAACATAATAAGCCTGTGTAATCTGTAGGTAAGTAAGAGTATGAGAGTAATCTTGGGATCATTAAATAATATAGATTTCTTGAAAAGGAATGAAGCTTAACAAATTTATAAAAAGTAACGTTTCAGGTATTTTAGAATTTTTTTTGTTTCTGTTAAAAAAAGATTATTAAACGTGAATATTATTAAAATAACATAAAATACTTAAAAAAAGAAAAAAAAATTAACATTATAGAAAACATATTTCCCATAGCTGCAAAAAAATGGAAAAAGAATTTAATATTCTAGAACAATATAAGGATGTAAAATGTTATCTTCATCTATAAACATTTTGTTTAAGAAATTACATTAAGCCTTTTTAATCTTTTTTTTTTTTAATAAATATAAATAATTAGTTTTTTAATAATTTTATGAAAACTGATCTAAAAAAGAATGAACTAAAAAAAATAGTATTCTTAATAAAACAGATATATACATTTTATAAAAATTATACCAACCTAATTTTTTTTTTCTGTTCAACAACCAGTATGCTTACAATCGGCTCCTTAAGTGGAACCATAAGTAAGTCACCGGACAAGAAGCACATGATAGGAATTCTTAAGGAACTCCTTAAGACCTGATAATTTGCGCTTTAAAATTTTGAAAATTAGTGGTAAATAATTATTAATTAAGAGTAGCTTTCCTATTCAACCTAAACTTGCTCTTTTATCTGCACAGTAATCGTACAATTTTTTTTAACAAAAATCTTTAAGAGAAATTATATATATATATATATATATATATATATCTTAATCTCTTATAACTCAGTTGTTTCATAGCCTTAAGAAATATTAGAAAAGATATAATGCAATGTAACAATTTAATATATCCGTCTCTGTTTTTAATATTTAATTATAAACGCTCTTCCCCGATTTGTGGGAATTAAGCTAACTCAT
The DNA here is from genome assembly GCF_047948215.1 of Lycorma delicatula. Lineage (NCBI taxonomy): Eukaryota > Metazoa > Arthropoda > Insecta > Hemiptera > Fulgoridae > Lycorma > Lycorma delicatula. Next base: position 86,161,962 of record NC_134459.1, on the reverse strand, counting down.
TAGTTAAGGACTATAGAAAACAGTGCTGTAGAGAAAATAAAAAAATAAAAAAATGTTATAATTAAAGTATTTAATGTACCGCAGTAATTTTATTAAATTATTATAAAGATAATTTTCGTAAGAACTTCCTGATATTATATAATTTTATCAATCAAAACCCGACGTACACAAAAAAATCTACGTGAGCTTGATGTTTACGAAACAAGTTACAGCGTAAAAAAAAACATTTCTTTTATTTTCATTCTACCTTTGTAGAAAGATTTATACATTTATATCATTATAAAATAAATTTCGGTTTCACTAATACTTTTTCAACGAAAAATAATCACTTTATTTTTAAATAGAAATTTTCAGTGAGTAAAAAAAAATTACATATTATCTAAGAGTAATAGTTTTCTTTAAACAAAATATATTTTTTTAACTAGATGATACATTAAAAAAAAAAAGGTTATTCTTAAATTAACATAAAGACCCCATTCAATCAATCATGTGAACCATTATCTTTGACCTACTTCACCGCACTTTAAAATAAAAAAATCTTTTTTCTTCTAAACTGAAAATTTCCATTAATATAAGCAGTATCCTAATACTTTGCGACGTAACATTAATAAAAAACACCAAAACCGTTATGTTTGTGTCCATAAAAAATCTTTGCATATAAAAACTTTAAAGTAAATAGTAAGAGTAAAGATTTGGAAAATATTTTTTTTTTTTTAATTTCATTGCATTAGAATTTTAGGTGTATTTGTTTTACAAATTCGAAATGTTTTTGAGAGGCGATAAGGATTGTTTAATGTTTATATCATACCCATAAAGGTACATGACCAGTATTAAAAATAAATCTGATTAAATTAATGACATATAAAACTTGTGTATCTAAACAGATTGAATTTAAACAGATCTACATCGGAAGAAATTCAAGAATGGGAGAAACACTATCGTCCGTTTCCTACTACTGTATTGTTATACTTCGGCCGTTATTATTGGCAACTGGACATAGCTGTATAAATCACAAAATTACCCCCACCAAAACGAGATGCAGCATGCGTTTTCACCAAGCACAAAAACTCAGTCAGGTACAGAGATGGTACAGTCATAGTCACAATTATTGATAAGAGCTTCTCCAGTTGCATGATTTTTTAGAGGGCATATTTACAAACTAATATAAATAAAATAAATTTACGGTATAAAATATATAATATAAATAATACCAAATATAAACCTAATTACACGGTAATTCGCGTTTCAGTTCTTTTACTGACTGTACACGCACTGATGTTGACAGCACGAACCCAGTTACGGAATGAAATGCGCACGCGCTAACCTCTATGGAACGCCTTAGAGCAAACTATCCGTAGCCTCGCGCCGGATTTCTGTCTGAAACTGAGTTGCCAAAAACGAACAGTCGAAGTATATTCTATTAGATAAAAAGTTTTCATATTTTTTATTCAACGATATGAAGTAGACTCGAACAGGTAATAACCAATATTATCGAATGCAGCATACATATACTCTTTTGAAATATCCATAAACTTTATCGTAAAAAATTGTAAGATTATAATGACAGTAACTCGGTATTACCAGAGAAGTACTCCTTGATTCAATAATCAATATCGATACATTGTAAACTTAGATTTTATAGTCTTGTTATACTCTAAGTATTGCATTAGAACCATATTCTGCTACGGTTTTAAACCCAATATTAACGCGTCTAATGATCCAGTTCTTTTTTTAAACCCAATTTGTAAGGAAAGTATCAATTAAAATTAAGTGGAACTTTTACTGGGCTTTCGATCTGTAATAAAATAACGGAATAAAATTGAACAAACAAATTTTAACTTTAAGTAAACAAACCAAAAAGGAAATAAAATGCAGAAAATAAATGACAAAATTTGCAACCTTCTTTTGCAAACATTTATTTAAAATCAATCTACAATATAACGAGACGAATAAAAGTCTATTTATTTTCATTTTATAATGTGTTATATTAGAGAATATTAGTAAGGCTAGTCCTTTGATTAGTTTCAATTAAACTTTTTATTATTTAAATAAAATAGGTAACCGGTTGCTTTAATTTACATAAAGAAATAAAGAAAAACACCACAACCTATAAACTCAATACCTGATTGTTACGTAATTATCAACAATAGTTTTATCGGAACTAATAAAAAATAAGTACAGAAACAAAACAAAAAAATAAAGAAAAACTTCTCTGATGCGATGCAATACTAAGAAATTAAATACAATAAAGTTTTGAAAACTAAAATAATATTAAAATATCGCTATGAGTAATCTAAGCAGAAAGAAAACGGTTACTTTGTTTGGATGTTACCTTGAGTATAATATAATTCCAGTTTTACATTAAACTTTTTTAAATTGCTGATTCTGTGTTTTCACTACGTTATTACTTCTATTTTACGGATTTTAATATCCGTGTTCCTTTACAACTTCTTCATGTATTACTTTACACAAAGATATTTGAATTTATCTGCTTCATTATTGCTTTTAAGTTTAAAGACTGTTATGTTTATAATAACACATTTAAGAAGTATTTCTGTCGCAGCTTCAGCTTTAAATTTTATTAAAATACGTAAAATAATTATTTATGCTATAATAAATAATTATTTTACATTATACATATATACAGTGACTGTAAAGAATCTGATGAACAACAGGCACTAGTTAAAGTTACTTTTCTTAAAGTAATAATATTCACTAGACAGCCAGTGTGTCAGTGAACAAAGTGATGATATCAATCTCGTAATCTCATGCTGAACATCAGAATTTCGGTTGGCTTGATGTTTTGATAGGCACGAGTGTTTAGGCTCAATAAAGATGGGAATGCTAAACCGTTTCACTTCCCTTTTTAGTAAAGTAAGTCTGGCGTGAAATCTTGTTATTTCTGAGATGACTAGTCTAAAACCGTTAAAGTTAAGGAATTTAAAATGTATTCAAATAAAATAACAAACGGAAATGAAATAACTTAACAAAAATTAAGAAATCTGTAAATTATTTTATAGAATCTCTTTTTTTTTTTTTTTTTGCGCGGAACCACCGTAAGGTATTAATTCAGAGGATGATATGTATGAATGTGAATGAAGTATAATCTTGCACAGTCTAAGGTCGATCACCCTTGACCCACCGGGTTGGTCTAGTGGTTAAACTAGACATCGCAAATCAGTTGATTTCGAAGTCGTGTGTTCTAAGATTCTCAAATCGTAGAAAAGGCAGTTACATTTATATGAGTTTGAATACTAGATCGTGGATACCGGTGTTCTTTGGTGCTTGGATTTCAATTAACCACATCTCAGGATTGGTGGATTGGTGGACCTGAGGCTGTACAAAACTAACTTCATTTACGTTCATACATATCATCCTGACTTATCCTCTAAAGTAATACCTCACGGTGTTTCCGGAAGCTAAAAAGAAAAAGAGTAGGTCAACCACTCCTGAGAATTGTGGTTAATTGAAACCCAACTACCAGAGAGCACTGGTATCCACGATCTAGTATTCAAATCCGTATAAAAGTAACTGCCTATTCTAGGGTTTAAACCTTAGAACACTCGACTTTGAAATCTGATTGCGATGACGCGTTAACCACTAGACCAGGCCAATGAGGTAAATTATTTTAATAGAATAGCTAAAATAAACAGTTAACAACTACACAATATTGCGGATTTAAAGTAAAAAACTATAATATTATTATATTAAAAAATACTCCAATAAACCAATTAAATTTATAAAAAATAATGAAAAATACTAGCAATAATATCCTCAAATTGACCTGTGGTTGTTTCACCATCGCATACCCAAACACATTTCAAAATTAGATGTCAGTTGCAAGAGTATGATGTATTATTACAGAAATAATCGCTTACATCACAGCAATCACAGAAAACCATAAACACAAAACAGGTACTATCTCTCTCATCCCCTCTCTAACCTTTCTCTTCCTTTCTCGCTGACACATACGCACAAATAGCCAACTAAAACTCTTTACTCGTGGTGCAGCTTTCATAGAATTCTGCTTAGTTGCATTGATATATTAAAATGAAATGTTATCACTAATAATGGTATAAAACATCTATAAATACATATGTATCAAAAAGTATTTTTCACCACTTAAAATGCATTAAAAATATAAAAAAAGGAAGGAAAAATTAAATATACGAGTATAAAACATTTTGAATAAACTTTTTCCGAAATTTTATTGAACTGTTTATTTTTCTATGTAGTTTATTGTTAATTCTAAAACATATACATTAACTGATAGACAAATAAATACATAAATTTTATATTTATTCATTTTATTTAATAATAAAATAATCTTCATTTAAAAATCAGAATTTTTTCATTATAAAACAATTTACAAATAAAAAAGAAAAGAAATATATATATATATATAAATAAAAAATATAATGTAAATATAAGATGCGGTATTTATTTTCTGTTTGGACTACGAAGAACAAGATTATTTTATTGAAGAAAAAACTAATTTATTAAATACAAGTACCTTGCAGTACATAAAACCCTCCAAGATTAACATTTATAATATTATTACAGAAGAGTAAAATGATAGATAAGCTTTTATCGATGTTATGGTATCCCTAGAGAAAATATATTCTAATGTGAAAAATGGTTGCTTATAACTAATAAAATTTTGAGCAAAAGCTGAACTGGAGACAAAGATACTTGCCTGGTGTACCATGAAATGAAGAATTACTCCCTGGTGAAAGCTCATGCCTCAGAGTAAAAGAAAAAATCTTTCGATAACTTCAAATAAAACCGGTTAGACTTCTAGTAAAAATATTCACATGAAGAGATTATATTTTGGGTAAACGCTTTTATTAAAATAGTAATTAAAAAAAAAAAAGTACCTAATATCGATTAATAGACATGATTACCGTTCAAATCACGTCACTATTTCTGTGCTTACACCTTAGCGTATTTATAACTATAATCTTTTAATTAATCAATATTATAAAATAATTAGATAACTATTATACGAAAAAATCTCAAAACAATTAGCGGTCCATCTTCTGCTAATGGCGCCGTATGTAAATTAATTCTGTAATAACATCGTTTATTTATAAAATATTTTGTAAGACAAATAAATAAATAAAATGTAATTATTTTATTTTTTCTTCACTTATTCTTTTGTATAAAACTGAATATCTGTTACAGGTATCTTAAAAATTAACTTCTAATCTGTTAGAGCAATTACGAATTATACGTATATCTTATAATTACTCTATAATATCCATCAAAATACTTCCTTGACGCCTCAACGTTTTTTATAATCCTCAATAACAAAAATTTAATTATTATAATTCTCACATAACCTTTATTCAAATATTTAAAAATCGGTTCCATATTCAAAGTTCAGAATGAACTTTGTGTGCATTTTTTAGTCTAAAATATTATGATATTCCAACCAACAATTTTAGTTCTTTGGCTTTTTACTTCCTTGTTCGAAGTAAAGGAAGTATTATGATCGCGAAAAATTTGGTTTGCAGATTTCAACGGAAATATCCATTTTGGCCATCCCTGAATCCATTTTGACTAGTTTCAGCGTGATGTCTGTTCGTATGTATGTATTTCACATAATATATGTATCGTTTTTGAGATACATATATTATGTGAAATACTATATATATATATATATTTGTTAACACTATATCTTTTATACTTCTTCAAAATTAATATATTTAAAGAAGTATGCGTTAATAAAGAACGAATAGGAAAGTTAAATATTGAGAACTTAACAATAATTAAGTACTACTGTCGTTTGTAGATCCGACTGACAAACACAAACACACAGACATATATATATATATAGGAGATACATTATGAACTGGAGGAAAAGGCAACTAACGCCCGACCGATACGAACAGTAATATTTGCCATCAAACACAAATCACATATCCAGACGGGTAAATATTTGTAAAGGTATAATAAATGCCGTCATATTAATACACAAGAGTAAATTCACCAGTTTACATTGAAACTCAATATTACGAGTTCTCGAAGCAAGCGTAATTTTATTCTATTCATCCTTCTAGAATCCAAGTTTTATTTTAGAATCTAGAATCCGAGTTTTATTTTATTCTTCTAGAATCCAATATATTTTTATAAAACATATGAGTCTTTGTAGTTTGCAAATGATTTAACTAAAATTATACATCAACATACAACCCAACCCAAACTTAATATTCTGACCAATATATCTCGCTGAAATTTACATGGGATAAACCAGTTTTTAATTAGAATGATATTAAACTAATAAATATATAAAAGCGAAAAAAGGAAAATGGAAGTGGAAGTAGCTAATTAATTATTAAAATGAACGATCATCATTCTTTATAAAAAAAAACGTTTACGAAAATAAAGTAACTATGTAACAAACGAAAAAAATTTACCTAAGTAAAAATATAGAAATAAATGCAAGAATTAAACAATCATCAGTGGTTATAAAGGAATTAGTATAAAGAAATATTAATGGCATAATGAAAAAGCTGACTACAAAATTGTAATTTTTCCTAATATTGGTTATTTTATTTATTCTTGTATAGTGCAAAAATGACACACGAAAAAAGTTATTCTAAGATTTCTTTTTTGGAGTGGGGGTAATTTATTATTAAATGATATTGTAAAATAATACATATAAGTTCAAATAAACAAAAGAAAGCTAAATATCAGTACTTTTTTTTTGTCTCCACCGTCACCTTCGAAGAAACGTTTTTGATTTTTCTGCGTTTGTTATGTTAAATGGGAGAAGCGAAAAAAAATCCACTGAAAAATATAAAATTTTACCGTTGTAAAATGAACAAGTTTAAATAAACAAAAAAAAATTGATAAAATAAAAAAATCGATATTTTTAAACTTTTATTGGCTTCCCCACTCGCAATATATCCCCAAAATTATTATTTTTTTGGGTCATTTGCACTACTACTACTACTAATACTACGTCTAGGAATACATAAAAAGAAATTCTGTAAAAATATAAATAAAAAGGCAACTTTTATTCGAGTTTTGGGAAGTGAGAATTTAGGGGCAAAAGTTTTTTTAAATGGCAACAGCATGCACGCATGTACTGAGCGTTATATAAAGTGGAGTTATGTTTGAAAAATTTTGAAAAACTTTATCCTAAAGAAACTATTTACTCCACTCCTTGGAGAACCAAAAAGTTTACCAACAAATTGCCCCATATACACAAATCTCTGCACGAAATTCCATCAGAGTCGGTTTATCCAATCAAAAGTTATTAAGCTTCATACACATCAACACAAGTGCATACGTTCGTACGTACGAGCATTACCTCCCACTTTTATTTGGATAGGTCAAGAAACGTCAAGAAATCAAAAAAATACTCCACTTTTTGTTAATTCCATATTTCCCTTCTTGCAGAATAGCTCTAGAAATATGATATCAGGAAAGCAAAAATAGATAAAAACGATATTTATGAAACAAAATAAAAACACAGTATTACAAAATAAAATAAACTGACATTGATCAGTCAAAATGAAAAACAAAAGTTTAAATTATAGTGTAAAATTTCACCTATTCTTCTTCCTAGACAGACAACCACTTTTTGTTCCACAGTTATCATTAGAAGTAGAAAAAAGATGAGAAAACGTTAAAATAAGTACATTAGCCAAAAACTGTTTGTTACAGAGATGTCTATCTGATAATAAAATATATCTGATTTCTGATAAATCTTAGATATCTGTACTAAAAATTGTCAGAGAGATATCTGATATCACCTTAAAAAAAAAAGTAAAAAAGATTTAATTTTTAGTGGGCTTTTTAAAAAAATTTAAAGGAATTTTTCAATTCTAACAGATGACTAGAAAAACTTAATTTATCCTCTCACAAAATAGTTAATTTATTAAGAATCCAAAATATCTCATTTTTATTTACTAATGAAAATTTTTTAAAAACTCAGTTCCTAATAAATTTACCTCACAACTAAATAAGATTGTTTTTTTTTCGGTTTCACGATTTAAATATTTATACTGTTAAAAATTAAGTTTTTTCGGAAAGGAAATTATAAATCAAACGCGAAAACGCTGAATATGAGGCAGTACTGACAACGAGAAATTTAGATTAAAAAATTACAGTTACTTTTTAATTATAACGGTTTTAAAATCGGATAATATAAAAGAAAAGATAATGAAGATAAATATAAATTATTAACGTCTTGTTACAGGATATTAAGTACCATAAAAAATTTTAATTACAAATATAAGAGCAAGTTAAATACATATATTATATGTATTTAATATAATATATGTAAATAAACGCTATTATATGTGTATTATGTAATATATATGTATTTCGATATGTAAAACTAAGGAAACGTTTAGATGTGTAGAAAATAAAATTCTAATCACTTCTGTACGTATTACAAGAAGGTGCGGCCCTGGTAAGGTGATGTAAACGAATACATCCTCTTATTAGTTCCTTTCTGTTAGAGCACCACTTAAGTATTCTGCCCACAGAGTACTTATGCATTCACAATTTGAATTAAATATGCACTCAATTAAAATAAATTAATTATTTTATTGTTATTATTATTATTATTATTATTATTATATTATTAATATTATGAAAGCTAAACACCACTATTAAATTATTTAATCACCACTTATTTAAACAATAAACTATATTAGTTTTCAACAATACCTCGCGTAATGTTTATTATAAATAGCGTGTAAGTGAAGTACAGAGAATTCTCAATTTAAATAACAAATCCTTGGTAATAAATAAATGGTATAATCTATTTATCCTTAAATGGACTTCTTTCTAATTTAATTTCTACCGTACTTAAGTGTTATTTAAATATTAATTGTAACTAAAATATATTGTAATACTTAGAATAATGATATAAATAAATTAAAACCTGCATTTTATTTATTATGATGATATTTTATTACTTCTATCACGTTTATTAATATGATAAACAAATTTTACTCCATTAATATTTTTTTTTTTTTTTTTGTTAAAACATCGTAATTTTATAATTGATAAAAAAACATTCAGTTTGGGATTTAAAACATAATATTCTAGTAAAAAGAGTTTAAAATACTGTTTTCTTTCATTTTAGCATTTCTTATTTTATTCGTGTATATATATTCAGCGATAAATTAATGAAAAAAGCATTCCTCCTAAGCATGGTATAATCCTAGTTTGAAATTTAAATGAACGTTTTCAAAATTTTTAAATTATACCATATTTAATTTTTATTTTGAAAACATAATACCACTAATAAAAATCCATATAGATAACATATTCACTGAACGAAAATTCACTAATAGACCCCCTTGGCTGCAAACGTAGGGCAGTCTAGTTTTAGCATTGAGATTGCATGGAAAAGATAGTTAAAGGGAGCACTTTCTAAATCAGAATTTAAGCCGAACGAAACTACAAGGGTTTTCCGTTTGCTTGACGATAAATAGACAATTGTCTGGCTAAATAAGACGTACTATAATTCCCCATAAAGGATGATAATCCCTTTTCCCAGACTCTAACAGTCTTTACAGTCAAACTATAAAATATATAATTAAGGATTATAAAAAGAATTTTTTTTTTATTGTTAAAGATCAGAATCAGTAATCCTTGTTATAAAACTGACAAAGCAGTGTATGTTTACTGCATATAGATTAATTGGCTAATACATTATATATATATATATATATATATATATATATATATATATATATATATATATATATATATATAAGAATGTATGTAGTGAATAAAAATTTAATTCTACAGTTTATTTTTTCAGTTTCATTTAAAGTCTTATGCATCAATACGTTTCCACACCATTTTTATTGTCAAAAACCTTTCCTGTAAACCTTTTAATATTACATATTAGTGTAGGAAAGATATTTTGAAATTCTGAATAAGAGCTCTGTCACTTAATATGTCAGAGCTCCTATTCAAACTACCAAAATATTTTTCTACGTAAGTAATGAAAATCTTACAAATGTTCTATTTATCCTAAAACTTATTTTTCATATAGTGCGTTCTTAGTGACTAAATACAATTTTTTTTACGATGAATCTGTTACTGTTCTACGATAAGACCTAAGTTTTTTATTAAGGTTTAAGACAACATAATTCTTCAACATTTGTTTTGTATAAGATCTGCAGTTCTTGTATGAACCGGCGGACAAGCTGACAGACACAAATCAAAGTAATTGGCAATGATTTTGTTAAACCTGGTAAAAACTGTGCGAGAAATTAAAAATGTAATTATTATAAATCAAACTCAGAAAAATCGATGTAACTAAATAATTATAACTATTATAAAATTCACAAACTTGAATTCTTTCAAAATAACAAATTCAAAGCTCCGAAATTATTCGTCTGCTTCATTAATTGTCAAATGTTCACATTGCTATTTGTCATTATTTATTTATTGGTTACAACAACTAACATATTCAAACATAAATCTTTTAAACTTACAAATAACAGTATTTCTAATAGCTGTTACACTATTTCTAACAAATTTCAAGTTTTATTACGAAATGAAAAGATATCTTGTAAAAACAATAAAAGGATCTAAGCAATATAAAGAGAGAAAAAAAATCACATTCATTTACATCTACTGTTCAATATCACATTTTAAAAATCACTGGAAAGACCGAGTGACTACATTTAAAATTGTTTTTACTTAACGATACTGGCAATAGATAAATCTTTTATAAAGAGTATCTCGATCAACAGGCATAATTACAACAGAGAATGAAGTAAACTAATGTAAATACTAAAGTAGGCTAATGGTTTTTACATACAAGCGTACATATATATTTTAATTTTGTATTAAAATGCCATACTAATTTTTTTTCTTTTCTGCATCACAACTAGTAATCTAACGACATTATCATTAAGCCGTTGAACAAATAATAAAAAAAGTGGTTTAAAGGAGTAAATTAAACAGAAAATTAGTGTATTTAAATAAATAGTTTACTGCATATAAATAAAAATGTAATAGAAATAATAAACAAATTAAATAATTTCCAAAAACGGTTTCAAAAATTTTGTATTTTATAAAAAAAATATTACATATTAGCAGACCTGGCAATGCTTCGCTATTGCTAGATTTGAGTATATATATATATATTAAATGAACATTACGGAATTTCAAAAAATTTAACCTTTCCCTTTTCCCTTTCCACCTTCACTTTCCCACCCATTTCTCTTTCCTTTATGTACCTTTCCCTTTCCTCTTTCCCTTATCTTTTTCTCCTTTCCCCTTTCCATTTCCTTTACCCCGTTTCCCCCTTTTACTTTTGCATTTTCCCGTTCTTCCATTTTACTGTTTTCGATTTTTCCCTTTCCAAATTTTCCCTCTTTTTCTTTCCCGATTTTTCTCTTTCTTCCTTTTCCCCGCGCTTAAGTCGGTCAAGTAGTTTTTGAGTCTACAGCGGTCACAAATATCGGAAACATTGAAATGGAATCGTAAAATATTTAGTTTTAAAAAAAAAAAACATGTTTTTACCAATCACAGGTGTGACATCTTAGGTATATAAAAATACGCGCGTATTCGAATGGAACTTTGTGTCAAAATTTCAAAGCAATCGGTGAAGAACTTTCGGGGATTTAAGATTTTGAATAAACGAACATTTTTATTTATATAGATTTAGATTGAGAAAATCAGGCTTTTTTCGATAAAATAGTTTTGTCTTATATAAAAAAAAGTAAATTCATTATATCCTGGCAAAAAGTGTTCTGTATATGATTATTGCATACAATCAGTTGGAATTGATGTCAATAGTAAACACTGAATGTGCAAGTTTACCGACATTAATGAGACATTTTTCCTGGAGAATAACGTTATACATTTAAACCTAGCTTAATAACATTATTTTATAGATAAATTTATTCGAAATTTTGTTAAAAATTTTGTTATTTTATAAAAATAATTAATAAAAAAAATCTCAATATCCTTTAAGAGAGTGTATATATTGTTATTTTTCCTCCATAGAAGACGTTCATTAATTTATGTGATATCCCAAATTTTCTAATAGGTTTGAGAGATTATGGTAAACAAAAGAAACTTTCTATTAGAATACTGATAGTCAATAGAGAGCAGCTGGTACCAGAGATTAAAATTATGAAATTATTTCATACTATTATATACATATTATAATTATATAATTATAATAAATATATAAATAATAATATATAATACATATTATTATTAAATATGAAACCGACGTGTGACAGTATGTTTGAAGAATGCAATGGAAAATCACTTCTTTTTTTATTTTCCTTAATAAACTTAGTATGAGAGGTTTGTTACCTTTAGAATCGCTATTCGAGTATCAATATTGAGTTGTATCTCATATCAGGTTGATTAAAATCAGTTTGGTTAATTCACATAACACATAAAAACTATTTTTATGACCAAAAAATATTCAACTTTGAAAACAGCATTATTTCATAAAATAATTTGCTTTATAACCTCCTACTATTTTTTAGACTTCTATAATCATTTCTGGACATGGGGCCGTACAAAATTATCCAGGAATAAAATTTCAAAAATGTTTAATAATATATTACAAATTGATTCCCCTGCTAATTTGAAACAGAATATACCAAAGCATTGTTTCACTTTAAAAAATGGTACATTAATTTCTTTTTTAAATTATTAACTAGAAACTTCTATACTCATAATTCTAGTAATGATGACATGAGATTCTAATTTACCAGAAGACGACCTTCATTTTTGAGAATGGTTTTTAATTACGTCAGCCACAAAAAATATTACCTTTTTGATATTTTACAAATTAATTTTTTCTCCTTTCACGATTTTTTTTTATTCCCATTACTTTTTTAGATTTGATAACATTTTACTTCCTACGAAGTACGAAGTAAAGAAAATATTGTGATCGTGAAAAATTTCGGTTTTCACATTTAAACGGAAATATCCATTTTGACCATCCCTGAATCCATTTTGACTTGTTTCAGCGTACATACGTAAACGATTATCCGTACGATGTTGAAATTTTGGATTTAAGACTGCGGTAACACCTAGCTGTGCACCTCCCCTTTTGATTGCAATTGACTGGACCAAAAGTGTCCAAAAAAGACCAAATTAAAAAAAAAATGGCTATTGGACTTTCTCTTAACGGCAATTCATTGAGTGCCTGCATTACGAGATTTTCAACGGTATATCATAAGTGGTACTTATTTTCATTGGTTCCAGACTTACAGCTAAATAAAAGTTTAATTAATGAAATATTTAGATCATACAAGGGGAAGGCACACCGGTTCGACTCCGACTTAATCTGTTTTTTTTTTTTTAATTTAAATATATTGATTTATTAATAATTATTAACCTCTGATTGTAAAAAAAGTTTTACAATAAATAAATTTCGATAATAACAATTAAAAAAAGTATGAAAAAATATCGGAAGTTATTAATGAAATAAACTTTTAAGTATTTTTCATAAAAAGAAAAAATGTGTATAAGTGTAATTTAATAGGCATACAAAGAAGTCAAGTGGTGTCCACATCATATTTTTTTAAATTATTAAATATACATATAAGGAATGCATATAGTAATATATATGCATAACACATACATGTTATATATAAAATCGAAAGTTTGTTTGCTTGTTTTGACATCGCGCGAGGACCAATCGGCCGATTGCTTTCAAATTTAGAAGATATGGTCGTGTTATCCCATGGAAGGTTTTAAGCTACAGACCGAGTCCTCAGCCCCCTTGGGGGTGAAGAAATGATATTCATTAAAGAAAGAAAAAGGATTAATCCTTTTATTTCATTATTATATTTTTACCAGCATGGCAAAAAAAAAATAAGTTATACATTTTTCGTCATCAAAGACGTGTGATAGTTGCCATAATTACTACTATTCTGTCTTTTTTAATTTATTTTCGTTTCCAGGTTTACATAAAGCCTGAATGCACTAATTATCAGTAATATTCTCACAACCATGAAGATAAGAACACTGCGAGGGACAAGAGGCGAAGCTCTCTAGCTAGACGGGAATGGCAAGCGTGTGGGGCTGGGGTAGGCCCCGTGTCCCGGAGGCTCTGGAAAGCCCCGAGTCGGCTCCTGGGTTCACCCAGACCAACCTCGATCCCGGAAGTCCAGGGAGCAGAGACCCCTGGCTAGTGAATATGTGTATATATATATATATATATATATATATATATATATATATACATATATTAATTTTGAACCTTTCTAACACTCCTTTAGCCAATTCAAGACAAAAAAAAAAGTTAATTAAAATAATTAATTTATGTATATTTTGATGATTAATTTAAAGTATTTAATTGATTTAGAATGATATAACAATGGTGTCGTTGAAACGACAGCTCTAATTGTATACGTTAAATATTTTGGAGCGTGAAATAGATCTACAGATCACAGAACGCTATATGTAATTCATTCAAAATAGATTTCATATAATCAACTACGCAATTTTTAACACAATTAATGTTTATTTTTGTTTACGTTAGTTAATAAAATAATTATACTGCAGAATAACGTCAAATAAAGCGTCTTTGTGTATGCGTATAAAACTGAAAAAAGAGAGAGAAGAAAACTGTTGGACCAAATATTTGCGACCGCATTAGTGGATGAACCTACTTGACTAGTCGGCTACTATTATTCCGCCAGAGCAAATTAAGTAATAATGGACTAGATGGAAACTGAGGTTGCTATTAGTAAAGCAAGAAAGAGTAAGAGAGAGAGAGGGAATGTAAGACTGAGAGAGTCAACCGCAATCATGTCCCTAATTACAAACTTAACTGTTAACTCACTTCACTGTCATGGAGTTAGTATATACTATGCTACACAGACTACTCTCGCTAACTTCCTTTCGTATAATAAAACTTTTAACAAGATCGAACGAATTCCATACAATGTCATCATTCAATTTAATACTTGATTAAAATTAATTTATAATTTTATGGAAATCTTATGGATACGTTGATACATAATTTATCAATAACAAGGATTTTATTTTTTTATAAATCTTTTACATTTTTATACGCACTACACATGAAATCGTTGATCAAGAGAAAAAAGGTACTGCTTTAACTTGACTTTTTGTCATTCCGTCAGTATTTTTCTGTAATTGTAACTTACGTATCACTAAACGCATTTTCCGATGTTTATGAAATTTTGAAATAGGATTCCTTGAAATTATACGGAAAAAAAATAAGTGTAACGATTTTTCATCAATTTTTTTCGTTTCAGAATGGCGGCGGCTGTAACTTTTCTTTGACAGAGCGTAGGAGAGGAGCAGAGGTAGAGAAATACACATCAACTTGCCTTCACTATTAATGCGACTTACTCCTGAAATCAAGTTCTATTACAGTCTGTCTTAGCGACTACGCATAAGAAACTTCACTATTTAAGTATAACGTTATTTTAAAATTTAATGTCTGTCTCACCGACAGTTCTATCTACTTTCTCACTGACTTTAAAATGTAGAAAAAAATATCCTTTTAAATTTAAGATAAAATATTAAATATTTTAACTATTAAACTTTATTTTACCATCGTTTGTTTATAGTCGCATCAACGATAAAATTCATTAGCAAATTTAATAAACTAAGTGTTCATAAATAATTACACAATAATCACCAAACAATGGATAAGAAACTGGAAAATGAATAAAAAATATTAGAACAATAAACATTTTAATTAAACTATTAAATATTTTATCCTATATTGATTTTTTATGAAATATTTTTTATCATTTTCCAATCAACTACCTCATTTACAAAAAAAAGGTAATATTTAAAAAAAAAAAATAGGCTATAATGAAAGTATTTTCACGACAGCACGATAACCAGACAGCACGATTGACCAGGTTGTTTCAATAACCTGGTGTGTCCCTGAAATCATGCTTACAATTGTAAATTCAGTAAGATTTATTATACTAGGCAAACTTCCACCGTCAGTGGAACAAAACAAAACATTAACACAACATAATTATGTTGTTTTCTTTGATATTATTTTTTTACTTTATTCATTAAATTTCGTTATAAAGCTTAGTTTATTAATTTCATACATATTAGCACAGTCTACTGTTTACAAAAGTACCAGTTTATGACTAAAATAAAATAAAATGTAGTAAAAGTACGACTTTTATCTGATGATTTATAAAGTACGACGAAAAAAAATATCTTATGTGAACACCACATTACTTCCTTGTACGCCTTTTAAATTATATACACATTTTTTTAAAAGTAATTAAAATTTTATTTCACTAATAACTTCTGATTTTTTTCATACACATTTTTTATTGTATTATTGAATTATTAATTATTTAAAAAATGTTTCTACAACCACAGATTAATAAATCAGTATATTTAAATTAAAAAAAGTTAAAAAAAAGGAATGAAATAGAATTCGAACCGATGTGCCTTCCCCTTGTAAGAACAAAGTATTTCATTAATTAACTCTTATTTAGCTATAACCCTGGAATCAATGAAAATAAGTACCGCTTATGATATATCGTTGAAAAGCTCTTAATCAGGGCTTATTACTGCAGTTAAGAAAAAGTCCAAAATCCAGATTTTTTTTTTTTATTTTGGGCATTTTTGGTCAATCGAATGCAATCAAAGGGAAGATGTACAACTAGATGTTACAACAGTCCTAAATCCAAAATTTCAACATCCTACCCTATCGTTTTTGAATCATGCGAGATACATACGTACAGGTACGTATGTGTCGCTGAGTAAAACGGTTTCCACGACCTTTTCTGAATTAAATCCGTTGCGAAGTAAATTAGTAATGAAAGCTAAAATAATTGACCAAGTGAATAAATTCAAATTTGCAGTATATCATCCTGCAACCGAAACGGATTTTGCCGAAACGGATGTAAAAAAAATAAGATAGAAAAATTTAATAAAAAGTATTGTACTATTAGGAGAATATTGCGTGGCAGGGTGAGGAATGATACAATGATGAAACTTTATAAAAGCATGACTGTTCCGGTGGGTATGTATGGTAGTGAAACATGGGTTATGACATCAGCTGATAAAAGCCGATAACAGGCAGCTGAAATACCTTTTCTTAGATCTTTTACAGGAATTACCCGAAGGAATACGGTACGAAGCGACGAAGTGTGACAACAGCTGAATAATTCCAATTTGAACGACAAAATTATCGAATATAGAAATAATTGGAAACAACATACAGATCGAATGGATAATTGTCGTTTTCCAAAGAAGATAATACAGTACAGACCGGTGGGATACAGTAATATTGGAAGACCCCGAGAAGAGATGGTAGGAAAATTGATTAAAGTTTGCAACAGGTCGAAAGGCCTAAGGCTTGAAGTAGATGATGACGACACAAGTACATACAGACGTCACGCCGAAACTAGTCAAAATGGATTCAGGGGTGGTCAAAATGGATATTTCCGTTGAAATTTCAAAACCGAAATTTTTCGCGATCACAATACTTTCTTTATTTCAAACAAGGAAGTAAAAAGCTACAACACAGTATTTAAAACCAGAAATTAATTAATGTCAACTAATTTAAATCGATTTTAGTCGATTTAATATTCACGATAATCAAGTCCGGAAAAGTATAATAACAATAATTATGAACTCCAACGTAACACTAAAATTATTGTAATTTTCACAAGTATACGTAAATATACAAAATGCCTTTGCATCCAAACTTCTGGTATCAACTAAAATGAAATTTACTAAATATTCTCTCCCATATAAATTTGTCTTCTTTTGATCAACTGTAATTTTTAATAGATATTCTAAAGCAGTTGGTTCTTTTCATTATATTTGTTGTATTTATTTTTTGATAATTTTTTTTAAATATTTACGTTTTTCATAGAAAAGAAGTAGGAACAAAATTAATTTATTTTTGTATATATATTTTTTTATAATGTTGAGGTGTGATCAAAATTTTGGTTCATACTTATATAAGAATAAGAAAGTTGGTTAAATAACAGGTGAATGACAGGGAAATGAAAGACAGTACACATTACAAATCTCATTAATGTAATCGTGGCTCAATACGTTCACTTGTATAACCAATGAAGTTCAATTAAAGTTAATATACAAAAACATCGCTTACCAACAAATGAATTCGAAGCGTTCAAGCTCTTACGGAATTAAATTCCATCTTCAGGAACTCTCATATTCGTCCTATTTGTAACAGTAATTAAAACTTCACATGTCAATTATAAAAAATCGTGATATTTGTTTAAAACATAACACTTGGTCGCCATATGTTATATAAGTATGTGAACGTAAACGTCCTGTCAATTTGGCGGTCTCAACTGATGTCGATTTTTTTGTATATTAACTTTAATTATATACTTATACCAACGGGCCATGCTTAACAAAATTACAATGAAGTTTAACAGAACCATTATATATAACTGTGAACTAACACTAAGTATAAACTTACCCCGACAAATACAAGTTTTGTAGCAGTAAGAATTCTATCGTTTACAGTTACTCAAACTTGTATTTTCATATAAAGCCAAACTTATATAGGGAAAAGTTTAATAGTTCCCTTATATGACGGCTTTTAGAAATACAATGTTAATTTCATAAGCGACATTAAGACCAACCATTAAGAAATAGTCCTATCGAGTATTTTTAGAGTTTGTCCATATCATAAAATTTCATTGAATAACAAAACACATTATTATCTAAATAAACAAATGCACGTCTATGTTGTAAAAGTAATCAAAGAAAAATGTTTCTGAGGGTTATATATTTCCGTTCATATTATTTATTAATATATCTATGATCATTATTAATGATTTAAGAAAAATAATGGATCTATATTCAAAATTTCAACAAAACAAAAATGTCAATAAAATTGAGGAAAACTGAGAATTTATTCAATATTAATTTTTAACAAACTATCTCGCGAGGTACATTTTTATTCAAGAGAAAGACAATTAAAGAAAGTGTGTGAGTTCAGAACAGTACTTATAAAAAAAAAGTGATCTTTATATCTTAAATATATTTCTCAGATTTTTAAAAACCTGGAAGAAATAAATAAAGGATGAAAGAAACTTAAGTAGACTTTCTTTTGTTGCTACTGGTATAATTTACTTTAATAGAATAAACACTGTAAATCTATTAACAAATACTTCATTATAATTTTAAAACCCTTTAAACCAAAATATCTTCTTTAAAAAAATACATTTTATTTATTTAATACTTTTAAATTTTACGCATGTGAGTTAGATGACATAATCAAACGTTTGTAGGCGATCTTATATGAGATAGATATCATTCCCAAAATTACAAAAATAATAAGTATACTATGATAGCCTGATTCAGAATAGCAAAGAGTGAAATAACGTCTTTTTTTTTAGTGAATGGAATACACTGCTCTGTATCAGCTTGACAACGAAATAGAAGTGCTATTAATCTCTACAACCAACACATTCTCTTTATAAGTACTGGCTGTATATAAGAAAGTAAATTTCATTAGTGTCACTTATTTACTCACATACTTCAAATTTGTTACAACCATAAGAAAAACTACGATTTGTAGTACATTAATTTTAGTTTACCGTTTCTGAGAAAAAGGAATCTTAAGTATATAAAAAAATATAAAAAGAAAGAATGTTAAATAAATGTATAAATGATTTTATAAGATGAAACATAATATTTAAAAATACATTAATTTTTTTATATAGTAGTTTAATATCAGTTAAGAATATTTAAAAAAATAAGTAATAGCAAAAGCAAGTATTTTTATTTTTCATTTTGTAAGAAAACTGTTCAGCTTATTGTAGCTCAACTAAACAAATTTTAAAAAAATTACTCGCTAAATATTGTTAAAATTTGTTATGCGATGAAACTAAATCTTCAACTAAGACACAATAAAATTAAATGCCAAAACAACATGATGTCATTCACACAGACGCAGCTACGCTTGGTCAGTGAAACAAATTAAAAACAATAATTAAAGTTGAATCACTTACAAAATATTTTTTAAATGTTATTTTTAAACGAATTACTACGGAATGTTTATGGAAAATCAATCTATGTCATGGGCAATTTAAATTTAAATACATTACGATAGGCCATTACACAGATAACTTACAATTTATCAAATTAATGATCCGAAAACTGAGAAACAAACAGTATTAATAAAAGAGAAAGAGAATATAACTACTATAGTTATTTAAATTTATTATTGTTTAATAATTGGAAATAAAATAATATTTATACATAATAATATTTATATAAATAAAATAAAAAAATTAATACTAAACATTTTAATAAACTAATGACTGAACTAATTTAAAAAAAATTAAAATGAGAACTAATCGATAAAAAAAAATTAAATTAGATCATTAAAAAAAAACCTTAATTTGATTTTTAAAAAGCAAAATAACTTTTTTTAACCACATTTTATTATATAACAATTGTTAATACCGAAATAATTTGTAAAAAAAAAACTTTAAGTTTTCTATTTTTCTACCTCTCTCAAAATTATTTCTACCTTTGTAAAATATATAAATATATGTGCTCAGATTATGTGCCAAAAGTGATCGCTGCCAAGTTTTATTCACTTTTTAACATTTTTTTATTTAAATATAATAAAAAAAGAAAATATAAAATCTTATTTTCCGAATAAAATAGTATGCAAATTAGTTTGGATATATATATAAAGAAGTCATTGTTTGTTCGTTTCATTTAAAAACAGCCTTGGATATTATTGGTTTTTTTTTTTAATTTTTTTTTTTTTTTTATAATTCGTGAATTAATTAAACGATTAAAAAAAAAGTTTTTATGAAATTATTTTTTTAAGCAAAAAAAGCAAACAAAATTATCATTTATATCATTCACGATATACAATTAAGGATCAGGCTTTTAAAACCTACATTCTATAGTGAAGAGCTAGGTAAATAGTTTACACATTACAGTTGGATATTTGGGCACCTCCACACCACAGAATTCTAGGAATAGGAAGGGATTTTTCTTAAAAAAAAGACCCTTGAGTTAGGTGACTATAGAAAATTAACAAAAAAAATTTGCTGGAGCATTTATTTCAGCTTAGCTACTTCAAAACGTGAGTCAGAAATGTACTGTTAATCTGGGTACAAGTAGCATAATCTCCAAAAGGATTGTGGGAAGGAAAAATTCCCATTTTCTGAACCCATAAAAAAGTGGTCATGGTGGATCCCCTAAACATAAATTGTTTACTTATAATCAATATCCTTTTTTCTTTTGATTCTTTCCTTTCCGGAAGATTTTTACAGCTTTTTCTCAGGTGCCCGTTGGATCCAAACCAAAAACTGTGTATCTCTTTCTAATTACTAACTCATTAGTATTTATATCTTATGGATCGACATTACTTGAAGACCTGGCCAACGTCTTTGTTTGATAACCACTGGCTGTGAAAAGCCCAAAATGGATATAAGTCGCTTACCAGGTAATGCTGGGGGTTTCTTAATATTTAATAATATTATACGCACTTGCAAAATTTAAAATACAAATTTTTGTGGTTGTAAAATAAGAAAAAATTTCGGAATAAATAAAATTCAAAAATTCTGATAATTACAATATATTATTAAATTTATATACATTTTTTCAATGTATATTGTAAACTATTCAACTAAATATTTTTGATATACTCGTATTCGAAGAAAAATTGTTTCATTCAATTAATATCTAATACTATTACCAGTTCTCTGATTATACCTCCTTCATTGAATAAATTGTATCCTACAATAAAATTGCACCAATAAAATGAAAATAAAGTAAAACAAGGAATCTATTGAGAAAGTTAAGCCAGGGTTAAAAATAATCTTATTGAATTGGCAATATCGTAAGCATTATTCCAGGGACTCTGGATATTGCTCGGTAAATGACTGTTGAAGAAGCACTTCCACTATATTCCCAAGACTATCTTTTATTATTTCTTTCTATAAAACTTAATTCTTTTTAAATTGTAATAGACCTCTCTGTAGACTATTATAGGGCTGGAGGTACCTTTTAGAAAAATTTAACAGATTACTCAATTATTTTGAAAGGGAAAATTGTCACATAAAAATAGTTTCGCCTAATTAGGAATAAACTTTGAGCAAAATTTCATAAAAATCACAAAATCACTTTTATTCACATCTGCATGACAGTCACAAAAACAAAATAAATACCAAAACACGTTTAGTTTTATCAAGGATTGACATGATACTACTTTAAACGATCGAAAAAAAATTATGTTGAAAATATTTTCATTTTGGCATTTTTTAATTACGTTTGAAAAATTTTTACAAATAAATTAAAACTTAAATCAAAAGAATACCTACAGGATTTTAGTTTCGAAATTATTATCTGAAATATATATATATTTTTTTTGTTAATGTACAACAGCTTTAAATCTAAAAAGAGTTCGTTTACTTAAAAAGAAAAATTTTGTGTATTACCCACCAAGGAATCTATAAATACTAAAAATACGAAATAATGATGAGATGAATGAATATAATAAAATTTGAATACAAAAATTTTGTTTTTAAAACAAAATTTTCACAGATAAAAGAAAAATTAACAAAAACGACTTCAGTGGAAAAAATTTAACTTAAGTTTAACCCCTTGATAAACTTACAAACAGATAATACCAAATAATCCATCCAGAATTAAAGAAAAATATAATTATTTTTCTTTTTTCGTTGTCGAGTAACAAATAAGGAATAAAATAACGAGTAAAACTTTCTAAATATTAGATATGAAATAAAATTACAATAATTATTTTTGTTTCAGTCTTTAACTTAATATAGTGATTATTTACTTATAATTACTGTAATAAATGTTAGTTTTGAAAATGAATGGTTGTACATCCAATTGTTGTACGGCATGAGTTATTTGAAGGGAGAAATACACCCCGTTCTCCGGAGGGATTTGCTTATGCTGACTTATGCTCCGTGGGACGGAGTGGGGTGTTGTCTAGCTTTTTGTAGTTTTAACAAAAATAAATTGCAAAAACGGTCACTTTCGCGAACGGAATTTTCGCGCGGTTTCCATTTATAGGTTAAGCGATATAGACGCTCCTAAGCCTGGTTTGTCATTTTTTGACTCTCGTACCGCCTCTTCACGGTGGTTCGTTTAATATGGCATGAGACAGTTTTCTTATACTCTGTGGAGTACGGTCCTCTCGGCAGATGTCCCGGCGATGGCCGTGTTCGGACACGGCCGCTCAGCCCGAACAGTCTGCGTGCCTGTGTCACCCCCGCCCCACGGATACAGTGTGTAGTCCCGCATCGTAGCGAAGAGTGACGTTTCTGACTAACCACGGAGCTCCAAATATCGTCCGCAACGCTATGTTTTGGACGACCTCTAATTTCTTTTGAAGCGTGGTAGTATGAAGTTTTATCAAATGGCTCGATAACAAAGAAAGTGAATTGTATATAATCATGATATTTTTAAAAGAAATATTTCTAATGAAATAATAAATGACATTAAAAAACGAGGTAGATTTCAAAAATGTTATTCATTATTATGAAATATCTAGGTTTAGAAAAAAATAATAAAAAAAAAAATAAGCAAAACTAACAGCTACAAAGAAGGAAGGCACGATGAAAGAATGAAAGAGTATTGCAACAACAAAAAAACTAGCCAGAAATTAACTGTTCTATGTGATCCAATAGTGACCGGAGTCACTGTATTATACGAGAAAAACATTAACGTTATAGAACAGTATTGACAGTTATTTTATTCTCTTTTTTCTGTTTAGCCTCCAGAAATTACCGTTCAAGTATTCGGAGGATGAATGAGGATATGTCGAGTGTAAATGAAGTGTATCCTTATAACAGTCTCAGTTTGACCATTCCTGAGATGTGTGGTTAATTGAAACCCAACCACCAAAGACTACTAGTATCCACGATCTAGTATTCAAATCTGTATAAAAGTAATTGCCTTTACTAGGACTTGAACGCTGGAACTATCGACTTCCAAATCAGCTGATTTAGGAAGACGCGTTCACCACTACACCAACCCGGTGAATTAGCAGTGATAGTTCTAATGAAACATAACAGAACCATATTAGCACAATCTATGTTATCACATTATCATTAAATGTTAAAAATTTTCCAAGAATCTATAGCAACCAGCGCCTGTTCTTACTCTAACAATATTTTTCTACACAGAAAAACAAAAAAATAAATACTAAAACACGATTGGCAGAAAAATCATTGTTTTTTACTGTAGGATAATTAAAGAGCGTACGAGTGACAATCGGTTCAGCTGTTGTGCTCCTACGGTGGAACAAATACACAAACACCCTAAATACATTACACTCCTTTTTGGATAGTTATGTAATAAATGCGTATTAAACGTAACAAAATATTTGGTAACATCACTTCCAAAAATAATAAGTTTAATTACAACGTGTAGTCCGAAACACACTTACGGAGTTTTCATTATCTACCTAGTGACACAATAGAGAGATAATGAAAACTTTCAGTATCACCTAGGCTACAGCGTGTTTTATTATAAAAACTGTTCGTAGATTTAAACTTTGTATTGGTTATCAGCTAACGATTAGTCACTGCCCATTGCCATTGACATTAATTACAATGTTACTACTACAGTATGTTTTTTGTTTTAATTAGTTTTAAGGGTAGTTAAAAGAATTAATTTAATTTTAGAAGAATAGTTAAATATTAACAAAGTAAAATTGTAATATTTTTAAATACTTTTAGAAGAAAAATACGGTATTACTTTCGGACACACGTCGGGATTGCGGGGTGAAATTTAAATTTGTTTATACTTGGAAGTATTTCTTCAATTTAGACACATTATTAAAAATATATTTAAAGCCTATAAATAAAATTTGTGGCTCGAAAATCTCAAACTATTAAATCAATTTCATTGAAATTTAGATATGCTGTAGTAGTGTATCTGAAGCTGTGCATTTGAGAATTTGATAAGATTAGTTGAGATGTTCTTCAGTTACGCTCAATTTAAGGTCGACAACATAATCTCAATTTGAGGTTACGTTGACTGTATTTATGTATTTTTCATACGTGGTT
This sequence comes from Lycorma delicatula, assembly GCF_047948215.1. Lineage (NCBI taxonomy): Eukaryota > Metazoa > Arthropoda > Insecta > Hemiptera > Fulgoridae > Lycorma > Lycorma delicatula. Next base: position 86,136,940 of record NC_134459.1, on the reverse strand, counting down.
ACGCATGAGTTACAGAGATGAGCGAGTTGAAAGTTAACGCTTGTTTGTACGGTCTACTCGTCATTTTTAACTATTTCATCAAATTACAGTTATAATAATTTAATTTTCTTATAAAGAGAAAATAAATTTTAATATAAAAAGCCTCCTTTAATTTTCTCATTTAAATTACATTTTGTATACTTCTTGAGCAGAAGGTTATGCAACAAAATCTTCTAGAGCAAAATCAGTGCAAGAATTGTTCATTAAATATGATTTTCAGTAAATTCCAATTCAAAATTATTTTAAAAAAATATGGGTATCAATCTATTATTTTTACGTAAAAAAAGTATCTCTTACTCTGTTGTATTTTTAAATCTCCAACTCCCATAGTAAAACATATTTATTCTGTGTTGATAACAAAATTTATCTGGAATCCAATTTTTCACTTTATATCACTGGAATAACTTTCTTTGCGAAATTTCTTGTGTTTAGATTAAAAAATAAAAATCAACAATGATAAATCAAAAATATAACTTGAATCTGGGTCATTTTGAAACGAATGCTGTTATTGTTTGCATCTTAACATTTCGGTGAAAGATCTATTGTTCATGGATGAGCGTTGTATTACAACAGAATTTATAACTTGCGCTGGCTTCTTCGAATCGATACTTATATATTCTTGCAAAAAAATAAATAACTAATACAATCTACTGATTTTTTTTTTTATACCCCCAGTAATTAAAACAAATCACATCCTCTATTTAATAATAATTATTCCTGATAGTTGAGGCATTGTGCTAAGTTTTTTTCTAAACACTCTATACGCTTTAACACCCTTTCTTATGTTCTTAAACGGCCTTTCGAACTGTGCTAGAGAGGTATCTAAGTTCTTATTAGTAAAAAGACTTGATCCCTAGACAAATTCTACGTTTTTTAACCGCAGAACATTTCTCTTTAAAGACGTATTTTTTGTTCACTAAATCTACTGCTAATAATAATTACTTTAAATTCTTTACAATTACCTAATATAAAATTTTTATACAGTCATACAAAACACAAGTAAAATTTACCTTATTTTTTCTTCGATCAGCTACTTTGAGTCTTTAATAACTGAATCATACTGGTATAATTAAATAAATGAATAAACAATTACAATCCTTTGGTATCAATTAATATGAAATAAATAACTTATATGCGGGAATAAATAACGTTTTAAATTTTAAAATATCCATTAAAAAAAAGCTGACATTACAGTTGTAGGATTTTCCTGTCAACGCGGTTTTTTCTGATCCACGGCTTACATGCATACACACACAACTTAATTATAAATATTTTTTATTATTATATTTAAATATAATATTTTTCGTTTATTTAATTCAATGATTCTAAATAACCGCACGCACATACGGTATTTCATTCGCGCGGGTGGCGGTACTAGCGGCCGCTTTAAATACTTTTTTATACATTAAACATTATTATTCATTTATTTAATGCTACCGGTCACCTATGACTTCACAACATAGTAGAAGACTGCAGGAGCTGTACGTCAGTGATACACTAGCGCTTCTTGTGGATAAAAGAGGTACTAATGATGCACTATACCCACCTGGCAACTTTTGCAATCTTTATAAAAATTTTGCAATTCAATTTTGCAAATATTATTATTCTTTAATAGTTACTAGTGTAAATGTGCCGAAGAAAAATAAGACCTTAATTAGGCGAAATCTCGAGATACTGAGGATGACCTTGTTCTACAGCCTCACCCTCTTGACCTTTTAAGTTGAAACTTTAATAGTACAATGCCCCATAAAAGTTTGGTCAAAATCGGACGAGTAATTCTTAAGATATAAAGAGATTTAGGGTGCGACACAAACACACACGCACACACACACGTACTTACGAATACCCGTAAAATTTCCCTTCGGTTTTTTTGGTTTTTAAGTTCCTTAGGTGTCAAAACGTAAAAATCCGGTGAAAACCACATATACCCAAATTGGACCGATTACAATACTTTCCCTTCTAAAGCTATTGGGTTAGACGGGAAGGTAATAAAATAAAAGAGAAATATTTAGTTCTTACTCTGTGTTAATTAAAAAAATAATAATTTGAAAGAGAAAATCCTTTTTCAGTGGAAAAGATATTTGAATTCTATGATTAATATGGAATAATCAGTTTATAAATCAAGGGCTTTAATCTAGTTAAACAAATTCATAAAATATAAAGCTTTCTATTTCTTTTATGTTATTACAAAAGACAAATGTGATGTCTTTTATGGAAATGCATTTCCTATGTTAAAACAAGAAAATAAATATGATTTATTATATATCACGGGATTTAAGAGGCAGTGCATAGCGGTAAAGTTATAATTAGTCGAGTGGATGTAATCTCTTTAATAAAATTATATCATCTTGGTAATAGCGGTTGACTAATGGAAAGCTTGCTTTAGACATTTAGTAAACGTAAGAGACCTTGAAACGAATTAAACCAAGCAAGACACAAAATACGGTAGGTGAATAAGTAAAGGATGTATAAATCACATTAAGGGTTAAATTTTTAAGCATTTGCCAAAAGGATTTTATTTGAAATAATCATTATAGGTAATAACGGGTTACGATTCAATCACCACAAATAAGAAGGGAGCATGACAACGTGATAAGAGGGAAGCCGAGAGTTACGAGATATATGGTATTTTTAAAGTTACAAACAAAATTCAAATATATAATTTAAATCTATATATATAGATTAATCCCAACATATATTTTATTCCTAAAACAAGGAAAACATATATATATATATATATAAATTTCTTGTTAGGTCGAAATATTAAAATGTATGTTTTGAAAAAAATAGGGAAAAAATATAACGCCCAATTCAAGTTTGATAACACTTTTACGAAATTTAAATCATATCAATACGCCAATAGAAAAATTAAAGGCAATTGATAATCTAGTGTTGATTAGTAATTAAATATAATCAGTTGCGAGTAATTTTTGAACTGGTTTAATTTGGCGATTGGATTTTGGCATGAGGAATATAAATGGAAACTGAAGAAACTACCCTCCATAAAATGGATTCTCACTCAAAATTCTGATGTAATCAATTCAAGTGATGGTACACATACGTTTAAAATTTAGAACTATTTGGAAGGAAGTCTTATGAATGTAATTTAGTAAAATAGTCTATTACTGAAATTGTGAAATACCAAACGAAGAGTCACCCTATAATTAAATTAATTCTCATTGTTTCTGTACACACAATGATATACTTGGTGCTGGAGAAGGAATGAAATTTATACAATGACTATGGATATGAACTGGATGTAAATTTTCAAACAAGGTGATTTTATATATGCTCATATCCTCGCTAATTTATAGTCAACAATAACGAACAAGCCAGTTGTAATAAATGGGTAAACAGTAACATACATTCTGCTTAATGGTATCTAGTCTGTCAATCTCAATTTTTTTTAGAGATATTTTCACATTAAATTTATTAATATTATTTACGTCTCATGACGGAACTACTATATATTTAGTGGTAAAAACACACTTTTTTTCATTACCAAATTATGCTAAAAAAAGAATTACCAAATAACTTAGAAAGTTTTCGAATTTAAAAAAATTCACTACCTACAGTGTAAGATTATAATTATTTTTTAAATGATTTTAAAAATTTAATACACAAAATATTGTTTTACCCTCATTTTAATGTTATAGGTTTTTTGCAATAATTAAATTTCCGTCAAAATCTTTGGCATGTGAAAAAGATACCATTAATATTTTCAATTTGAAATCCGATTTGTTATAAAGGTAAACGTTTTCGTTAGAAAGGTATATTTTTATACAAAGTTATTTTATATGTAATAAATATGAAAATTTATGTAAAAAAACAACATTTTACTTATGTAAATTTAAGTTAATTCTTTTTTTTTTTTGTAGAAGAATATTTAATGTATATTAAATTCTACATAATGATCTGTAACATGGTATTAATGTGCTAATGACTAAAATCCACTTATTCTTGGGCGTATTTTAAACTTTAAATAAGCGACTTTTTACATAGAATTTACTCATTACAACAAACTACAACCAACTAGCATTCACCTTGCGTCTGTTACTTAGTTCAGATGTGAACTGAATTAGAATAAGTTATTGCTTGCTTCTACGCCTCGAAAAAATATATAAGACTACGTAAAAGTGAATTCAATTTTGAAATTCCTGCAGTGTAAACTTTTCTTTCAAATATCGTTTGTTATAAAATACTTTTTTCTTTTATTTAAAATGTAAAATTGTACGGTTTTATACAAGTAAAATGTGTCTGTTGTAATAATGTATACACTTAAAAAAAAATTAACTTTTGACGTTTTATAACATGAAATTAATCACTTTTAAATTTATTTTATAAGCTTAAAAAAGGTTTTTTTTTTTGACAGAATATTAGAGATTAATTAATTATAATCCGTACTATAAGTATTATTAATATTATTATTACTATAATTATTATATAATTCCTTACTATATAATAATTAAAAAATACCTGCAACCCTTTATTCAGAAAAAAAAAATTCCTAATTTAATCGCCTAAGCAGTATTTTAACATACTTTTAAGCGGATAGTAACAGTAACTACAATAAAAAGAAACTCTCAAAAAGCGTTGAGAGTTTCACAGATATTATGCCACGATAAGACCAGTTTTACTACATGGAAGTGAAATTTTATACCTTGCCAACCTGAAACCGTTAAGGAAATAGAGAGATTTTTGAGAACAATCCTAGATCCCAAGAAAATAACAGAAGGATAGAGATTGAAATCCAATCAAAAAAAGTATGAATAAATAGAGGACATGGGATAAAAAGAACACTGATATTCCTGGACTGTGTGTACAGAATGGACGAACAGATAATAAATAAACAAATATTCATTAAACTCTCGGAACAAAAGAGTAACCATAATATAGAAAATGAAGTAAGAGTTACGAATCTAGTATAAAAGAAGAGGAAATTAAAGATAGAAAGAAATTCAGATAAAGCATACACGAAGTTGAGGGTGAAACGATGAGGAAGGAAAATAATTAGAGAAAGACCGAACTGACGAGGAAAAATTTAAAGAATATTGGGAGATAAGAAAAAAAACCAAAATAAATTATATTTTCTAGGTCCACAGTTCGTCTAACCGCCAGAAAAAAAAATTATAACAGGTTTTAAAGAAAGAATTTTATTTCTAAATGGTTATTCCTGATGGGGTTAACATATTCTAATGAAAGACGGGTTAAAATTAGTTAGTGCTAAAGTGTATTATATTATTGGACGTTGTGGTTTAATTTAAGTGTGATTGTGTAAAACTGTTTAAGTATGAGTGTTGAATAATCGTGTGAGCGGAACTCGATCGGACGAGCCGTTTTTTAAATTACTAAGAGTTTAGTGGTAAGTGTTTAAGACCACGTGGTGGCAACTATACCGTGAGTACTTATAAGCTAATATTAGGTAATTTAGTGTTGATATACAGTATTATTTAAATATATATATATATATATATATATATATATATATATATAAATAAATAAATAAATAAAAAAACAGAATTTTAACTGGTAGATGACTAAATGTAGCCAGTGGGGTCAAAGCGCGGAACCGTGCAGGGCCAGGGAGATAGCCCTTTTGCTGAGGACGTCTTGGCCCAGTCACACGCAAGAGTGACTGGGTCGGGACGATCTGAAGCATTAAGGATTCTAGAGTTTTAAGGGATGGGCGGGCGAAGGTCGGGGGATTTGAATGGGGGCATACTCGGACCCGACTAGGAGTAGGGCGGGGAGGAAGTGGAGGTCGTATTGCTTCAGTGAACCAAGAGGGAAGTTGGGAAGGTCCAATAGGTGGACAATGCTGAAGGTTGGTGGCTAGATATCGCCGCTTCACATAAGGTCAACCGAGGCACCGTCTTCTAGGCGGTTACCGCTTGGCCTAGTGGATTATAAAAAAAAAAAATTGGGTATTCCTGACTCGCATAAAATAAAACAGTTTAATATGATTAACAAAGTATTCAAGAAATAGATCTCCATGGTTGAGTCGTAGCGTCTCGCCACCATTTCACCCGGAAGTCCGGGGTTCGAATCCCGGTCAGACATGACATTCTTCATACGATCAAATTTCCATTTTCATATTCCCACGTACAAACTTCTGTAGTAAATTAAATCATCAATCAAGAAATGATTTTTATTGAATAAATCTTCAACAAGTTTTTTAAGAAATAAATGTACTTTTTTCTTAAGATTTGAATTTAGGCTGTTTGACTTTCTTATACCCATTATGTTTCGATTGATTCACTTAAAAAAAAATATCAAAACCTTTTAAAAAAAAATTTAACCAATTTAGAGGAAATTAAAAATTATGTAAAGAATTATTTTTATTAAAAAAAAAATTAAACTTTTTTTTAAAGATTATTTTAAAACCTTGTGTACAAATGTACATACAACAAAAGGAAAACCAGAATTTTGAAAAAATACTTAACAGAAATTAATGGATATTATCTAAAATAGTGATGATAGTACAGTAAAAATAGAATAAAGCAACCAACTGATATATCAAAATTCACGGTTTCAACATGAACTTGAAAAACGTTTAATTACTCTCTACTAATTGATTTATTTAATCTTTCTACAAAATAATGTATATTCAGATTTAACTCATAAAATTTATTTGTAAATAATAATTATAAATTTGATACTAATGGTACTTATTTATTTATATTTCTATATTTATAATAAAATAAGTACATTTAAAAATAATTACAAGAATTCATAAGTATATGTTATCATTTTCTACTCCAAAATGGGTATTTTTTCGTATATAAAAAATTAATTACAATATAAATGATAAAATCATCTCAAATGTATAATACTCTAAAGCTTATATCCAATCAGACTATGTGTATTTTATAATACTTTTTTCAGATGGTTTTATTTCATTCAACTAATGATTTATATACATTTCGATGGTGTATATACATATGCAATATATGTAACATAAATATTATTGCCCAATTAAATGGAGATTACTTCATGTTATTTTGGAAGTAGATACCGAATTTAAAAAGCGATTCAACTGGGCTACATGGCAGTAACAAGATTCAGTTTCCAGTTAGCTCAACCTTGTTGTGGGCTTTGAAAGCGTAGATACCATAATGGATTTTACGGGTAGGTAAACAAAACAATTTTCGTTCTATGCAATTTGTTAGAAATAGTCATTACATACAAAGCCTATATAAAATGCAATATTAATCATAAAGCTTCCTTAATATGTATCATAATATATCACGTTTATAAAAAAAAAAATACCTGTGCAATTATAAAGGATTTCACGCCAAATTGTATAAGAATGTTTAACAAAATATAATATTACATGCAGTGATATAAAAATTCATTTACACATTATACATCCAGGAAATCGTTCAAACGGACGTACAAACACACACACACAAACACACACAAAGATATATATACATACATACACACACAAACACGCGCGCACCTGTGAAAAAACAAAAACAATTCATTATCTTGTATTTGACTCTAAATGCAAATTTATCTATTCATTATTAATAAATTCAAATTAAATTCAGTCTTTATTCTATTTTTAAACAATCTACTTGAAATTCAGTATGAAGAGAAATTTTATTATAGTCTCTCAATGTTATTTTTATTTAACAAATCAGTTTTGATTTAAGTCCTAGATCTGTTTTACCGGTACGAAATTGTTTAATAAAAGTTTCCACACAACTATAAATTTAAAAACAAGAATTCAAACCTACTTTTTTTAAATTTTAAATAAAATATTTTTTTTTTCAATACAAAATTATTTTTATACGTCGTAAAAACTCGAAAACTTGATGGTAAATTAAATAAAATATATATTGTTTACTTTGTTCAAAGATGATTATGTTGAATTATTAACACTTAACGGTTATTAACGCAGTCCGACTTATGTATAAAAAAAAACAAAAAAAAAACTGTTACTTATAATTACGTCCGCGTTTGAATTTAAAAAGAAAGTTAAGGATTAATTATAAACAAATTTGAATACTTCAATACCCAAAAGCTTTCTCAAAAAAATTACGAATAATTTTGGGAAAACAAATTTTTTACAAGTATAGTGAAATTCAACATCAGCGTCGTTACACAATTCAAAAATATAAGGAAGTTTTATTAAATAAAAATAATGAGGAAACGAAATGGTTTTTATTTTTATTCCCAATGTTGCAACACTTGCATCAGACCGCCGAAGGAACTGCATGACAATTCCTGTATAACAGATTTTTTAGATGTATTTTCAATTTATTTAGAAAACACTGTGTCTCCTTTTAATCTTTTTTTTTTTTCGAAATTATATTAAACACTGTGAATTTAATAAACTATTTGAACACGGAAAGACGATCGACTGTGATTATTAAAAAAAAAAAAAACGTCTACCTGCTGCCTTAAGGGTTAGGATTACCAAAATAAATATTATTTTTGATTATTTACGCAAACACCGAAATTTAATACTAACATAATATGATAAAACCTTTGTTAAATCCACCTACAGACCTAATGATGAAGAAAAGAATAACAAATCAAAGTTATTAATAACTAATGCCGAGGTAAGCAAGCGAAAATTTTCCGAATGCATTTAGTTAAAAATGAATAAATTTACAATTGATCTCTTCAGAAAGTTTCACTAAATATAGTCTTGCTGAACAATGAATTTTTTTCATATTTTTAGAAATATTAAAAGTATGTTAAACAACCGGAACACTTGAACATTTTTCTATTCTTTAAACAATTCTTTTTTTTTTAAATGCTTATTTTAAATAAATATTTAATATTTGATGTTAAAATATTAAATATTTTAAGCTCTATAAAATTTACATACCAAAAATTAGAAATAAAAGATCTTCCATTAAACATTTTAGTAATTTTATGAGTAAAAGGCGCTCAGTTATTGAGAAGCGGTTGGCGCCAAACGTCGGCTAAGCGTTTCACGTTGATTTGTAACAGCGATTTTTAACGGAGTAATAATTTAATGAAGTATAACAAGTTCTTTTAACATTAATTTTAGGTCAAGCTACATTACTTTTTTTAAATTTTTAAGGCGTTCCATTGATCTATTTTTGCTAAAAAAATATATATTTTACAAGAAAATACTATTAATCTATTTTTAGATAAAGACACATGAAAAATCAATGAGTATCAAACTATGAAATAACACACTTGCCAAACAAACATAAATTGAAGGGCAAATGAAAAATAAATAATAGTAATAAAGTATAAGTAATGTGATTTTTTAATTCACAATTTACAATGAAGTGTAAAACACCTTAGAGGAATTAAACTACTGTCTGTCATTATCTCTCTCTTTCTCTAACACAAACAAACAAGTAAATAATATGAAATAATACAGTGTTCTAATACTACACGTGTACTAAGGAAGATGCAAACATCAAAGAGTAAGCATGACATTAATTCAGGTGTGTTATTATGCCAACTATTGCATACACTTATAATAAACAGCTATCTACAGCAGCCAATTCTCAAGTATAAAAGATTTAACTACGTTCCTCACCAAGCAAATTATAACATAGATAATGTAAAACGTATTCGTTAATGAAATTTTAATAATTTGGCTAATTTTATAACTAGGATGTAAGCACTAAGAATAGGTCTGATCACATATCTTCTAAATTTGTTCATAGAGATTAAATTATGTTTTACATTTATTATACATATGCTTTCATACATCCACAATGTAAAATAAATAGTATCATTATTTTAAATAAGAATGTTATACGCATGCTATAAACTCTACGTAGAAAACTATCTCTCTTTTGCAAAACTAATTAAAATTATATGTTTATAAAAATTAAAATCCTAGGTATACTTTGAATAAATACAAAAAGTTTCTACTCTTACTCGGTACTCTATAAGCTACTGCAATTCCGCTACAGAGATCAATGGTCGTAACATATACAGTACACCACGAGAGGGGACAATAATCAACAGCTCTGAGCCCTTCTCCTCATCCATCAAGCTGCAATGTCTGATATATTAGGTTATTCAACTTAAAGCCCATTGTGTACGTCACTGCATTTGTTTATGTATACAGTACGTACAGAAAAAACTAACACTATAATGATAGCAAAGCACAGCTCTCTTCTAACGTGGAACACCAATTAAACATCGGTTACAATTTCAGTAATAAATGTAGGTGATTTCGATAACGTATGTTATCTAGAAAGTCCCTGGTTCTATAATTAATATATACATATATATTATAAAATATTACTGTCACCTAAAATTTCGTGTAAGTCAACTTTTACATTGTTTACACGTTTCATTTAATATCCTATAATTTTGAAGGAATTATTTGATATGAGAATATAAAAAATGTTGTATTGATTTAAAATAATTTTATAGTTATAAAAATTTGCCTTTTCCGCATTATTCCAAGTGTTGTAGGTGATTAATGGCAACCCACTAGGTTGGTCTAGTGGTGAACCCTTCATCGCAAATCAGCTGATTTCGAAGTGAAGAGTTCTAAAATTCAGACGATAGTAAAGGCTGTTTCTTTTATACGGATTTGAATACAAGATCGTGGATATCTGTATTCGTTGGTAGTTGGGTTTAAATTAACCACACATCCTAGGAATGGTCAACCTTAGACTGCACAAAACTACATTTCATTTGCATTCATACATGTCATCCTTATTCTTCCTTTGAAGTAATAACTTACACTGGTTCCGGAGGCTAAACACAAAAAGAGAGAGGTGATTAATGGCCTCACTAGGTTTTTCTACTGGTGAACTCGTCATCGCAAATCAGCTGATTTTGAAGTAGAAAGTCCTAAGGTTCAGATCCTAGTAAAGGCAGTTACGGATTTGAATATTAGATCGTGGATACCGGTGTTCTTTGGTGGTTGGGTTTTAATTAACCACACATCTCAAGAATGGTCGACCAAAGACTGTAAAGACCACACTTTATTTACACATTCATACATATTCGCATTCATCCTCTGAAGTAATCCCTTATGATGGTTCCTGAGGCTAAACAGAAAAGAGAGGTGATTAATGTCTTATGTAGAATAATTTTTAGTTATTTTACATAATTTACTGCTTCATTTAGATCTTCACCCGCTTTGGCAAATAAAATTAAAAATATTTCTTTCTGTATCGGATTAAAAATTATAACAATCCAAGTTGCTTAGTGTGACAGTTTATGAATAGTTTCACTGAAAAATGTAAAATGACGTCATTATTGAAAATTAACAGTTTATCCAGAAATATTTTACTTCACCTGTAAAGAAATGTATAAAATTATTATATACACGGCAATTTAACTTTGTCCAATAAAATTACCGAAACAATATATGCAGATTCAGCTGCCTGATCTATTTTTTAAATGTTTAAATTTTCTGAACAAATTTTTAGAAAAAAACAAAGTGTTACAGAAGATTTGAGTAAAAACTTAGTTTAACCAAACCGAGTTACATTAAATATCAAATAATTCTTTAATTTAACATAATTTTGATTAAAACGATCAAAAATAAAACTGTATTTTCACTTCGTTCCGTATTTTTTAAAAATTTTATATTAACAATGAATCGCCAGTGGTGATGAACAAATTTTAGTTAAGGTAATGAATGTTAGTAATTGATAAAACCTGAAGTACATTTTGTTATTAAAACAAGGAAAAAATTATTACGGTATTATGATATATTATTAAGTAACTACAGGGATTTTCAGTTTCTAAAATCTCTTATACGAACATAAGAACATACTATTTCAAGTGGCACTTTTATGACGACAAAGAAAAACATTCCCTAAGGAATATCGTATACTTGTTAGGAAAAAAATTGTATATATATGAAGTAGAGTCTTGACAGGAATTAAGTTAAAAAATAATAAATCGTTTGTTTTAATAAGCCTGACATAATTTTAATGCCCTCAAGATATTAAAAGAATACGAAATAAAATATTAAACTTTTATATTTATTTCGTGTAAGTCAGTAACTGTTAAAGGAAATCTAATTTATACATAAATTATTCCTTTCATTAACATAAATTAAAACAAAAGAAAACTAAAATATTAACTAACAACTCATCAACTTAGAAGTTGACATGAATTTAATATCACCACTTTTTGAAATGTTTCTTCTAATGTATGTAACTTATAATGCTATTCTGTAATTTAAGTATTAGAGAATAAATGTTCGGTATCTTATTTTCATTAATAAAATCATTTTAGAAAGATAACAACAAATAAAATGTAAAGTATTGTTTTCTCTTAAATTTCAGACGAAAATGAAAAATTATACTCGTGAAAATAAGCAAAATCGACTGAAATAATTAACCTTTCTTTTAATAGATATTTTAACTCTTATATAACCCTATTATTCCTATATATAACAGTGTACATAATGCATCATTTCGCAATAAAACATAATATTACTTTTATGATTTGCACAATATTCCAATCAAAAATTCTTTAGTTACCCTAGGAATCCTAAAATGAAATATTTTATTTGGATTACTTCTTTTTCATTTCAAGGGGTATGCAATGTTTTGTTTATTAAATTAATCATACTACTATAAAACAATATATTTTTCTATTATACCTTATAATGTTCATTATTTTTTGACGTGAAACGTCTTTAAAATCACACCGAAACATACGGATATCAGAACAGAAATTTCTAACGTAACGAAAAGGTCTATACCGTTCTGTCTTAATAACACCCTAGCTATTAGTCTCAGAGACGTAAGTGCGGTGTCATTTCATAATTTACATGGTCAGCTTTCCGATAAGATTTTGAATTTGCGTCACTGACGAGCGGGTAGACGAGGAAAGGATACAGCACAGTTCGGCCAAAACTGGCGCTCTCGCTCATTTCCATTCAGTGTAGCTCACGAGTTAACGTGTTAGCGCGGTGATTCATGTGTCTGTGTTTAGATTTAATCGAGATAGATCGATTTAAGTAATAAAAATTGAAAGTGGACAATAATAATGTGTAAAAAATAAAAGTAAACCTGTAAAAAACTATAAAAATTCAATATGTCAGGCTCAGCCCGTGCAAAAGCCAGCCAGAAATATAAATTACGCATATCGTTGGAAAGAAGAGGTTATGGGCTACGCACAGGTACCCCAATGTCCAGTGCCCAGCGAGCGAGACAGTTTCGGGAGCGTTGCAAAGCTGGCACGGCGTGCTCAGTGAACGTCGCCGTCGGCGCGAGCACCTCTACCGCTGCTGTACCCGAATTAATAGACAAAAAGAGCGAAGATCACAACCTACATCTGTCGAACACGTCTCCGGGCTGATGAATATCAACATCAATCGAATTGATGCGATGCAGGACCATTGGCGTGCAGCGGACAAACGCTTCAAAATGGCATTTGAAAACAATCCGTTTGGTATATCTTGCAGCGTTTGTGATCGACAATGGTTTGACGGAGATTTAAAGCAGACGAAAGATCGCAATATTCCTCTTCTTCAGACTAAATTCCCCGGCTAAAATGTAGCGGCATTTCGTTTATGTAGTATCTGGAGAAGGTTGATAGATGCCAATAGAATCCAGACGCTGTCGCTCAAACGGATTTCGACATCACCCGAAGCCGGATGGCCTGCCACCGCTTGACCCGATCAGTGTTCGGTTGATTTCGCCGCGTTTACCCTTTATGCAAATTCGTCGTCTATGCTACGAAGGTAATTATGGTTTAGTCGGCCAGGTGATCAACATACCCGTCGATGTGTACAACATGGTGCAGCAACTACCGAGGCAGATAGAGGACGACTTACCTTCAAAGTCAACATAAAGAAGAACCTCATTCACAAAACTAATAATCAGCGGGTTCGTACGCATAACGGTGATCAAAGCGTGACTATGCTACTTGGTAAACCAGCCGCTGTACAAGCACTACAACCTACAGATAGACTGGAGTCCGTTCGACAACGGAGGATGACAATATCGACCTACCTTGCAAGACGGGGACGAGCTACCTCCACGACGGCAACTAGTTTTGATCGTATCTGCTTTCAATGCACAAAGATTGGTGGCTCACGCAGGATATATTGAAAACGACATCATACTCAAACACTTCGACTACACGGCAGTTACCGAGACTTGGATGGATTACGCGAACACTGTGAAGCTCAACGGCTTCGAACTAAAAGCAAACAATAACACCGCGCTTGAATATCGGAATATTGTGTAGATCGCCCGTTTACCTCGTCCGAACCGCCTGTGGCACGAATTTCTGCAATCTAGAAAAAGTCTAGTGAAAAAATCTTCACAAGATGTAGAGAAATCATCATCGATGCTATCAGTCTGAGCGGCAACTCCGTCTTGAGAAAACATAACGTCGGCGACATATGACTGGTGGACGTGAAAGTCGAAGATCATCCGCTGTTTATCCTCAGTGACGTATATATACATCACAAAGCGTTGGCCGAAAATGTTAAGATATGTCTTTCTCGCTTCTGTCATATTAAGCGAACTTGGCGAAATTATTTCCAAGCTCTCCATCAGACTTGAAGAATCCCGATTTTCTCTGTGGCGATTTCATAACGATGCACGACACAACAGCTCCCTCGCTGACTTCATGAAGAATGAATTCGGCCTCAATTACGTGCTCACACAACAATCAACGCTGGGCAACACCACTATCGATTGTACTTTTATCAGGTACATTCATGTTAATACTGTGCCTTACGTCTACTTCTCATACCACAGACAAATGTTGAACAAAGTTGTCGTCGAATATTAGTCCAAATAAACATTATTTACCTAGTCTTTTTGTGTTAAAATTATATTTAGTACGCAGTCAATGTCTCGATTTTATTTCAATCCAATATACTAAAATTGACTCGCTGACATACAGACCGACCAATTTACCTGCAGAGTTGGCCAAATGAAGGAACAAAACATTTTCCATCGGAGACTTTCAGTTTTGTTAAAAAAATACGATGGCGACTCTCCCATTTGACTCTACAGATAAGTTGGTCGGTCTGTAGCTCGGAGGAACTTCATCCTAGGTCTATAACGTTTCACGTTAAACCAACGACCGTGCGCCTCGACACAGCCCCAACTTATTTTTTTTCTCTGATTACTCCTTTTTAGCTCTTATTAAAGGCTTAATTATTAGCTGATTATTTTGACATATATTTATTTTTCCCTGATTGTTCACCTTTATACTTACATTCTGATTAAACCCAAATACACAAAATTTAAAGAAAAAAAAATATATGTGTGTTTATGTCATTACCCATTTATACGAATTAATCGGCTTATACCTTTTTAATTTTTATCTATGAGGTTCAAAACTAATTTCAAAAAAAAAGTTGTGCCTTAAATTTGGTAAACAACTTTTTACGAGTTTTTGTAGTTGTTAGTATAAGAGCTCTTTGGGTGAAAACGTTTTATTTACAAATTTACAATGGATTACAAAAAAAAAAATGTTAAGGAGAAAAATTTAAGTTAGTTTACTAAAATCTAATGTTGTATAAATAGTTAAACCTCCCTACGGGTATATTTTTATTACGGTACATTATTTATTTTCTAAATCGTGCAAATAAAGATATATATTATAAATTCGTTTTGATATAATGAGGTAGACATAGATTAATTGGAATTAAACACCAGTACTCTATATTATTACTGTAATGATTTTAATTTGTAACAAAAGTACATACGCATTTTACTGACTAGTATTTTTTATCTTGAGTACATTAGGATTAAACGTAGTGGCCTACTCAAGTACACAAAATGTAGTACATAAAAAGTAAATAGATTCTTAGCAGTATAAATAATGTTAGTTTCTTGAAAGGTCTGGCAACATTAATCATCTTCATGACCACGTCAACCGTAAAATTAAAAGAATAAAAAAATTGTAGTAAAAAATTTATTCATCATAACATCACTTTGATGTTCAATTTATAACACCAAATTTATAAAGGAACCAACATAATTTTCGCATATCTCAACGAGTTAGAAGTACGAAGATATCACATCTTCATAAAAGTAAAAGTGAAAACTAATGTACATTAGTATAGACTACGTATAAATTATGAATAATCTAACAATCCGAGATATTTAATCTCTAATTTTACAATAAATAATTATATATCGATTGTAGTACGCACATAAAATCTGTTTGTTTATAATAATGCTGACAAGAGCAACGCATCCTGATTAAAATACTGTCCCGTAATACTGTACCCAAATTAATATTTTTGAGCCAAATGCAGTACTACTATGCTTAGGAATATATTTAAAAAAATTCAGTTAAAAAATATACAATAAATAAAAAGAGAGCTTTTTAATTCCTTGTACGAAGTAAATGAAATATTATGATCGCGAAAAATGTCGGTTTCCAGATTTCAACGGACATATACATTTTGACCATTCCTGAATCCATTCTGACTAATTTCGGCGTGACATCAATATATAAGTTCATATGTATCTCGCATAACCCAAAAACGATGTTGAAATTTTGGACTTAGGACTGTTGTAACATCTAGTTGCGCACCTCCACTTTTGATTGCAGTCGACTGAACTAAAAGTGACAAAAAAGCCCAAAATAAAAAAAAAATTAGATTTTGGACTATCTCTGAGTGCTTTTCATAGATATATCATAAGTGGTAGTTATTTTCACTGGTTCTAGAGTTATAGCCAAAAACTTTTAATAATTTAAATTTAATTTACTGAAATATTGAATCTTCGGGGAGACTGTTTTGTTTTTAATTTAAATATATTTATTAATTAATTTATTAATTATAATTATTAAACTCTCATTGTAAAAGAAGTTTTACGATGAATAATAATTCAGTAAAAAAAAAAATATGAAAATATATCAGAAGTTTTTAATGAAAGAAAACTTTATGTATTTTTTATTTTAAAAAGTGTGTAAATGTAATTTAATAGGAGTAAAAGAGTCATGTGTTGCCCACATCAGATTTTTTAGATTTTTTTTTGCGAAGGGTAAAATTTGAGAGCAATTTTTTTTTCTAAATTAAGATAAGTTTGTACGCATATACTGAGTTTAATATAGTATGGTTATGGTAGTAAAATTTTGAAAAATTAACCTCAAATAAACTATTTACCCCACCTCCTGGATATATTGATCCCTTTGCCTTTATATATACACTACATAAAAAATCTTTATATATAATCAATATAAACCTTTATGTACACGAGAATCTGTGCCAAATTTCACCAAAATCGGTTTATCGAGTTAAAAGTTTTTAAGTTTCAAACACGTCAGTACACGTGTACCGACGTACATAGGTACGTACGTACGTACGTACGAACAATACTCCTATACTTTTTGTTTGTTTGTTACAGTCCCTGTGTCATGAAAGGTCCAAAAATGAAAAAAACCCATACTCCATTTCTTGACTACTTACCATACTTTTCCTCTTACAGCATAGCTCTAGAGCTCCAAAACCGCTATTAAATTGAATACGATAAAGAAATGATATTTTTTATTTTAATGTCAATCAGATAGGAAATTAAATCACTTAATTTAAAAAAATATATATATTATATATTATAATAGAATGAAAATAGATCTCGCATAATGTTTTGCAAATGGAATATAGATAAACTAACTTTTAAAGAACATCGTATTTTACTACCTTACTACAATTACTTTTCGTGAGTGAAAAGACGACAAAAGAAAAAGCATAAGGGAAATTCAATTTTCCCAACCGATCTTTAGTCTAATAAATACTGAAGTTGGTTTCACTAATGATTTTAACGAATCATCGTTTACCTAGATCTAACTGCAATAATACTAATTCAAATAAACAAAGTAACTTCTTATAAAAAAAAAAAAACATTTTAAATAATGAACTTTTTTTGTTAATAAACTAAAGGATTTTTATTTGTCTTTTTTTTAAAAATTGTTCAAAAGATTAGAAAAATAATTAAAAATATGGTAATGTCAACCCATTTTAAAAGTTATTAACAATCTTGATGAACTTTTCTGAATTTGCACAAAACTTTAAATTTAACTTCACATTTATGAATAAAGTTGGTATTTTTAAATCATACATGTATAAATCATAACTATTTCTACCCGAAAAAAAAATCATATATTTAATTAAATTAACATATGTGCTATATAAGTTTGTCGAACTAGTAAAAATTACAAAAATGTAAATATTTTTTAATCCCACTGTTAGATACTCTGTCCTACGATAAAATAAAATTTAACTTTTAAAAAGAGCATCTTAAATGATGATGATAATAATAACTAAAATTGAGTATTTCAACTTAGAATTATTTTTTAAAAAAAGTTGTATTTATTCCTCCAACTTCGTATTGGAAGGCCAAAGTTAAGCGGTTATTTTTTATTTTTAGAACATCGATATTTATTTGATTGTACGTTATTTGTCAATTAATTTTTGGTATATACTTATAGGTACAAATTTTCTAAGTAAATAAATTATTGATTGACATTAATAAAACACGTTGAAAGAACCTCCATTGATGCCTTTAAATATTGATGTTCCTTTAAATAATTGTAGATTTTAAACCATAGATATCTTATTGTATTAATGCGTTTATTATGAATTATTGCAAGCCTGATTGTATTATTATTACTATGGCAAACAATTTCTGATCCACCCTATCTTTAATTTTATCTAACATTGTTTAACTGTAGAAGTCTAATTAGATTGCTTTTTAAGATCAGTTTTGTAGAAAAAATATCCAGTTAATGAGGTTCGGAGTAGTGTTTGATTTTTCTTTAATTAAGAGAGGTATTTGCAAATTACTGTTTAGTATATCGATACGTATGTATGGAGAAATGTTAATTAACATTTATTAGAATGTTGGAATGGCTTAACTGGAAATGAACTAAAAATATGCAACACTGTTTTACTAAACAGTCGATTTCGCCGCCAGAGGTACAAAATATTTTAAAAACTGATTGGAAATTTGTAAAATAAATTACTTTAATTAGAAGTATAATTTGTTGTGTGTTTTGGGCGAAATTTAGGGTTTTTAACAATTTAGAGAAATAAATAATAAACAGTTCAGGTTTATCAGTTTTTCAAAATATTTTAACTTTTGTGAGACATATTTAAAAAATTTCAAGGTAGTTGTCGGATATATAAAAACAAAATTATCAAATATTTCTTTCAGTCTTTAATTTTTCTTTTCGAGATCAAGAATTTTATAGGATTTAAACTCTACTTTCATTGTCATGTAATCTAACTGCTGCTTTAAATAAGTAATCTCATTAAAAATAAAAATGGTTCCTACTATTCTTTGCATAAGGGCCTAAAACTTATATAAGTAAAGTTTTTTGATATCCCCAACAATTGGCCCAGTTGGAGTGGAAAAAAATGGGGTTTCGATGACAAAAATATCATACCTCCCTTAATAGGCACAGTATAGAACCAGTATAGTCCTCTAAACATTACTTACAACTTTTGTCTGAAACAATTTTTGATATGACCAACCCTTACGGCAAGGGATGACCAAAATGTTGCTGGAATTGTAAGATGGGGCTTGTTCTTTGCTAAACATGTGAACTTTTGTTTTACATGCAACCACTGTCGTATTGAGTAAATTTGAAGGTTTTCTTAACATTAAGGTGAAAATCTTTTTTATCTCCTACTTAGCACCAGTGAAATCTACTTCCGCCTTCCGGCGTGCGGAAAGGGATTTTCTTTAAACGTTTTACGTATTTTTTTTTACTCAACTTTTTTCGAAATCATTTACAAGTTTTCAGAACTGTAGACAGTTATTTTACTTTGTACATCTGCAAAAATTTTACATACTTTACGACCTCTCCATTTTTCATTTCCATTTATAACTGTACTTTGCGTTCAATGAAAAAGTTTTAATCTTCCCTTTCTCTTTTCAAAGAAAACTTAGAATACAACATAAAAACGATTTCTCACTTAAAAGTTTTTATTAAAAAATTATTTAAAAAAATTACCTTTTATAAATATATTTAAGAAGTAAAACATTGATGGTACGGAATACTAATTTCAAGTATACATACTTCAACCTATGCATTTCAAGTATGCATGTCAAGTGTAATGAATAATAAACGCTTCAGGCGTTCAGCTGCAGCGAGAAAGAAATAAAACGTTAAGTAAAATACACGCCCGCTACGGGAAACATTTGTATGTGTACATATTTTATCAATTAGGACATCGCATTACCACCTATTTCATTTCGTAATCTAACAGAACTATGTAAAGCGGTACAAACAAATTTATTTGGTATAATAATTTTAAAATATGGAACAAAATACATTTCAGCTGTCAATATAATTTAAGCTTTTAAATTAAATTCATAATGTTATCGTTTATAACCCAATATTATCCTAAAAGGTAAATTTTAGAAAATATATAAAATTATGTTAAATAGATGTTTATAAATTAGCATAACATAGATTATAGTTAAAAAAGAGACATGTCTGTATATATCTAACAAATAAATGTTTCATGTATCAGTCGTATACTACATGAATCACTCAGTGTTACTTTTTTTTCTATGTAACAAAATATTTAATTTAAATTTATTATTTAGCCGGCCTCTGTGGCGCGAGTGGTAGCGTCTCGGCATTTCAGTTGGAGGTTCCGGGTTCGAATCCCGCTCAGCATGACATTTTCACACGCTATTTGTCATTTATCCTCATCCTCTGCAGCAATACATAACGGTAGTCCCGGAGGTTAAAAAAATGTATTTTTTGTTTTTTAATGATTTGTGTACTAAAAATAGAACAAAGAATGTAGATTATAAAATAACCAGAAAAAAAGAAATAAAATTTTTAAATAGAATATTAAATAACAGAAAAGGTTAAAACAAGACAACGAGTTCTCAGGTTCATATCTTAATAAAAGTACTAAAGGTTACTTTTATTCGAATTAAGTACTAGGTCGTGGATACCGGTGTTGTTTAGTAATTTGTTTTTTTTTCAACCACCGGGACCACCCTATTGCCGTTACCGTTAGGTATTGTTTTGTGTGAAAATGCCATACCTGACCGGGATTCGAACCCGGATTCTTTGGTGGTTGGTGTTTAATTAAACACACATATCACAAGTAGTCGACCTGAGTTTGTTCAAGAATACAAATTTACCGGTAGCGGAACATTACACTATGACTTTTTACGCTAATGACTTTAATTACTGATGCAACTATAAATAAAAGTATTAAAAAAAAGATAACGAGTCAGATAAAATTAAAAAAAAATATTATTAAAACAAATTAAAGAAAAACACAAATACTGTGATAAATAACTTTAGAAAAATAAGTAACTTTTTGCGTGTTAAGGCATCCAGAAGAACTATTATAACTATAAACGTCAGAACAAACGTAAAAAAATGTAGGGGAAAAAGAAAATTGGAATATATTTAAAGCAAACAATAGAAGGTGTAGGATGAAATAAATAGTTAAAGATTAAAAGATTACGTAAAATATAGAGAAACAGAGGAATCCATTAAACCTCTCAATTGTCTAAAGTTTTCTTTCTATTACATTAAACAATATTGCAATCGGTTTGCTAGAAATGAAATTCAACAATAATATTTTTTATACTATATTTATAATATGTTTTATGACGTAGAAAATAAGAATTTAATACAATTTAACTTTGACATTTTCCTAAACATAGAGAAAAGTTGAAAAAATGTAATAATGTAGGTACGTATAATAGAGAATTTATAAAACATGAATAGAAAATAATGACCTTAATAATTACCTTTTAGACTGACCTAAAAGGTAAGTCTAAAACATAAAATATTTAAAGTTTAAGTTATTCAAGTAAGCTATTATGTAAAATAATAAAAGGTAAGTAATGATGATTATTTCGGCTTTACGTAATATACCGTATTTATTCGTGCAACCCCCCCAACCGAATAAGCCCCGCACATCGATTTTCCGGACCGAAAACCTAAAAAAAATATCGACTATATACTACTGTTTTAAACTATCGTAAGAGTACATGAACACTGATCTTTTTATTTTTTATTGGAATCATTTTAAAGCTTTACTAATATATTTAATGGATATAAAACAACAATAAATAAAATAAAATCAATTCATACCGTATTTAAAAAATAAATAAATACAAGTTTTCTATTGAAAGATTTAAAAGCAATACCGCTTATGTCTTTTGCAATCACACCAGAACTCTGAATTATACAAAATATACCCAACACGTAGGCCGACTAATTCAGTTAGCAAAATCACATTCTCGCTTTATTCAATGAACTAATATCGCTGTAAAGCAATCATTTACATTTTATGAATTTATAAAATTCAGTAAATTATGTAGCACTTTAATTAATTAGCAGAACATAAATAAATTACATTCCTCTGTTAATTTTAAGATATATAATAATAATAAACTAAATAAAATTACATTGTGATATATATTATACTGAAAATAATAACAATATGCTAATCAATCAACTACTAACTATAAGAACGTGTTATAAACTAACCTACAAAACAAATATAATTAATTCTTTACTTGATAGTAAACGGTTTATTCTATACGCAACTATTGTAATACGGTTCTTTATAAATTCTGCTAACTCAATATTATGTTAATTACTTTTTACTTACCCTATATTTTATGCATTCAGCATAGCACGTAAATTAAGAGATACAAAACAACATGTTTTAACAAATTTACTTATCTGTATTATGAAATATGAAACATTTATTATAAACGCAATTATGGTGAATTAAAATATTTTGTTAAAATTTACGCAAAACATTTCAGACCGATATAATAACTTCATTTTCTTTTTTTAATAATTGTTAATTATTATTTCATACATAAAGTTAAAATAGTATAACCTAATAAATATAAGTATTAAAAAATCCATTTGCAGTTAAGAAAAACTAAAAATAAAAATAAATAGTTAATAAAATAAATTTAGAAGGATTTTATAAAATCCAAATGTTCTATACCTTGAAAACATTATTATTTTTGAAACTTATCATTGTACATTACATTTTGTTTACAATATCACAAATAATAAATGATTTGGGAATGATTACGTTTTCAATATTTAGTGAAAAACTCCATTTTTATATTGTATAGAAAATATTTTCATTCCAGATTATATATCTAACAATTTTATTGTTAAAAGTGAAAATAAATTGTGATAAATTCACTTGCAGCACAAATTATTCCTATTATTGTTGTTACAAAAAAAAAAAAACATATTTAATTCTATAAATAATGCTTAGAATTGAAATTTACATGGCTACTGTGCTGAAATTGCTTAAATTTATATTAGGTTAAAATTCTGTAATTAGTTATATTGTGCACTGTGGCACGCAAAGGCACTTTTTTCTTTCTTTTTCTTGTTTAGCCTCCGGTAACTACCTTTCAGATAGTACTTCAGCAGATGAATGAGGATGATATGTATGAGTGTAAATGAAATGTAGTCTTGTACATTCTCAGTTCGACCATTCCTGAGATGTGTGGTTAATTGAAACCCAACCACCAAAGAACACCCACATATCCACGATCTAGTATTCAAATCCGTGTTAAAATAACTGACTTTACTAGGATTTGAATGCTGGAACTCTCGACTTCCAAATCAGCTGATTTGGGAAGACGCGTTCACCACTAGACCAACCCGGTGTGTTACGCAAAGGCCCTATGGCCATTATGATTAACCATTATTTTATTAGATTACATTGAAAGCAAATTTCACCGGTTTATTTTATTACACTTAAATAAACTTTCTGTGTCAAGGTAAGTGTTGCTTTTAAATGTTTATTTCAGTATTACAACGTCAATTATAATAAGCAGTAAAGAACTCGGTAGATTCTATGTTATGGTATTCCTTAACTTCATTGATCTAAGCTCACAGCGAAAATATTACTTATTCCCATAAATATATTGAAGACAATAATATAACTGCCTGTATGATCTTACAGATCACACAGGCAGCTAAATATTCTAATAAATTCTTTGCTTCATTGTCTCGAATTTTCTAGACCGTTAAAGAATTGTATTTAAAATTCTTTTTAATTGTGAATTTTTAATTCAGTTTGATAGTTACGGTTAAACTTTGATCTATTCTTTTAATTTTTGGATCTTTTAATTATAATACTATGTGATACGTTCACTGAACATTAAAAGGAATGCTGGAAGTAATGCCTGAAGATCAAGGAAGCCGTTAATCTTAGATTTTGAGAAACATTGGTGTAAGGTATCCACGTAAACATACAAATTAAAAATTTCTTGAAATAGAAATCATTTAAAAATGGTAACAAATGTAAAAAATAAAAGATTTTTTCATAAATATTTTGAAAATAAAATAAAGAGAACGAAATAAATGTTAAAAATCACCTGGTGTTAATTAATTATCATAAAAATAGCTTTTTAAGTTACAAATTTTTATATTGTATTATACAAAATATAAATAATTTCATTGTAGTAAAAACTTTTTCGGTTGGTGACCTGTTAGCATTATATGACAGAAATTTTTAAGGCTATTATGATAAGCTGAAAAACATGATTAGTAAGCAAAGAAGCAGGATCACTGACTGGTATTACTTTAATTATATAAATTTTTTATTAATCTATTGCAATAATCCCAGTTCGGTATTTTATTTTGTTATATCCTATCACGATTTCATTGGTTGTAATTTTAATTAAAAATTTCATTTAACCACCAATTTTATGATGAAACCGCTGGTAAAATTGTTTAATTTAATGAGTGACGCAGGTTATATGTAGTTAATTCGCCGACATTTCGTTTCATGTACATCTAGATGAGTTTGCAATTAGTCCAAGGATTTGTCTCAGCTGGTTTCGAACGAATTATTACAGGATTTAGCGGATCTGGAAGTTTGATTTGCGTTTATTCAGACTTCAATAAGCTTCAATAAATTTGGGTACAATTTTCTTTCAAATACCGATTTCAGATATATGTGGTTATAAAATAGAATATTATAGCTGGTTAGTTTATTGTAATAATTGTTAACGATTAAACATAAAAAAAGATATGCTAAAATTAAGCTCAATATCATATTTGGGTAAAACCTTCACAAGAAGGTTTTATTTTATTAAATATACCGGGATAGTATTCAATGGATTTCAATTAACAGAAAAAAGTCTGAACGATTATTTGAAACTGAACTAAACCAATTAATAAATAGCAACTGGGCATGCGATAAATTTTGAATCATTAAAATCTTTCATTAAAAGTAACACATATATAAGAGTTATAAATCTGAAACAATTATAAACTACTTATTTAGATATTTACACTAATGTTAATTCAAAACAGTATTAATAATAATGGAAAATAAAAATTTAAAAGATGATGCCAATTTTGTTTATGTTATATTCTAATTTTCTTGATGTATTAAATACAACAAGGAAAGAATTTAAAAACCGTTTCTATTTATGTGCTTTGTTACATTCAAATTAACAAAACAGATATAAATAAACCTACCGGGTTGGTCTAGTGGTAAAATTTGTTGTCATAAATCGGCTAATTTTGAGTTCGAGAGTTGAGTAAAAAGTTTAAATAGAAAGTTATAAAAAGTAATCTACAAGAAAGTGTATTAATTACAACAAATTGATTTGGCAATCTCTTCATTTAATAATGATCTTTATTAAGTATTACCTACTGTGCGGGTAAAAAAGAATACGATACACCCGTATATGAAGATAATCATGAATCAGATATTAGGATAAAAATCATACTATTTTAAAAATAAAAAATAATTTTTCACAACAATACGATTAAAATAGTAATAAAAAACAAACTTAAAAGAAAATATTTTAAATAAAAATGTAATCCGTTATCATCAAAAGTGGATTTAGAATAAATTTGAAATATCGTAAAAATATATACATGTAGTACAGAACAGTTAACCCACCGGGTTGGTCTAGTGGTGAACGCATCTTCCCATATCAGCTGATTTGGAAGTCCAGAGTTCCAGCGTTCAAGTCCTAGTAAAGCCAGCTATTTTTACACGGGCTTGAATACTAGATCGTGGATACCGGTGTTCTTTGGTGGTTGGGTTTCAATTAACCACACATCTCAGATATGGTCGAACTGAGAATGTACAAGACTACACTTCATTCACACTCATACATATCATCCTCATTCATCCTCTGAAGTATTATCTAAACGGTAGTTACCAGAGGCTAAACAGGAAAAAAAGTACAGAACAGTAGTTACAGTAGTAGTACGGACAAAATTTAAGAAAAGAAATAATTTGATTTTAGAAATTTGGAGTAAGAGGAGAATATTATACAGATAAATAATTTTAAGTTTTTAAAAAAAAACTAATAAATGTTTAAATAAAATAATCATTTTTTTAAAATTTAAAATATCGATGGGCTTTCAAAATGACTGACCCCGTTACAGTTTATAAGAAATTAGATGCATAAATCTTGATAAAAATAAGAAAATAAATAATTTTAATATGTACTATTGAGAATGAATTAATGCTTTCTGGAACGCGACAATATTTTTTTATTTTTTGCTTGAAGTTTTGTGAAGTTTTTTTTTGAAGATTTGTGTGGAAAAGTATTTGAATTTCAGAATGAAACCAAACAATAAATAATTTATTCTATAACATCCAATAAAATCGATGAAAATTAAAGTATTTTAAATCGTCTATTTAAATTAATTAAATTTTTTTATTTAAAAAATCTGAAAAAACTTACCAAGTATGCAAAAAAATTAATTTAATGGTCGAAATTAACATATTTAATGAAGGATAAGCCTTGAAAATGTTTAAAAAATAAAATAGACATTAAGAAAGTTCTAGTTTTTAATCAGTTTAAAATACAAAATAGTTAATTTTACAGAAATTTATTATGATCAAAATAGAACATTTATTTATATCAGAAGTTATTTGTACTAAAAACACGTTCATTTTTACATTCTGACATCACAGCGCTAGGGCTGTGCTACAAGAAGGAAGGTATGGTAATTAGTCAAAAAACGGGGTATGAATGTTTTTGCATTTCTGGACATTCCAGGAATTCCCAAAAAAACAAAACCTTGGGGGCAATGGTCATACATACGTAACATACGTGTTTGAAGTTTAATAATATTTGACTGTATAAATTAAACTATGCAAAGAAACTCGTGTAATGGGGCATTTTTTGGAGAAAACTTTGAAGTCAGTTTCTTCAGGTGATGGGGTAAATACCTTCTTTAAGTTCAATTTTCTCAAATTTTTGCAAACAACCCCATTTTATACTAAACTCAGAACATGCCTACATATTTATCTTACCATTAAAATAAAGTTTTATCATTAAAAAAATTTGTCCGTAATTCTGCCCTTTTCTAAAAATCGAAAAAGACTATTTTTTTTGCAAGTGGTCCAAAAAAATACTTTGGTGGCCATATTGAAGGTAGGGGGCCGATAAAATTTTAAAAATTCCGATTTTTGAATTTTTTAAAGCATTTTTTGTTCATTTAAACTTTTAATAATAATATTACAATAAAATTCACCCCCCCCAATCATCCCAAAAAATAAAAGGTAAATTTTTATTGGTTGTACATTTTTTAGTGGAACCTTTTTTTAAATTACTATATTTAACACATAAACATAGATAAACAAAAAAAAAATTTTTTGGAAGGTGATTTTGGAGATGGGGTGTAAAAATTAAAAGAATGTTTTCCTTAAATTTTTTTTATACTTTTATCATTTATCATTATTTTTCCACTGTATAAGAATAAATAATAAATGCCAAGAAAGCAAAACAACTTTTTTGTCCGCTTTTTTTAATAATATTAAAAAAATATTTAATATTTTATATAATTTTCCTTCCTTACGTAATATTGATACTACAATTACAACCAAGCAAAACAATATTACATTACTTTAAAACAATATAAAAATCAAAGAGCATGCGTATTAATTTTCGAACTTACAGCGTGCAGAAAAAATATATAACGAAATTTAAAAATTGCACTAACACATAACACGAATTAATATATTCAATTCCAAACATTTCAGTAATTTACCGTTAACTTTAACAATAGTAAACTAATAAAATTTTAAGCTAATATAATATTGTGATAATATCAAACAAATCAGAAGTTGTAGAAAAAATAAATAATTGTAATAATCTTTTACCAATTTTTGAAAAAAAAAATTAAATTGTTAATTACATTTTACAGATAATAATATTTCTTCTGAAGAAAGTAAAAACAATAAAATTCGCTTTCAGTGCTGAGGAAGAGACGGATATAATATAAAACATTGAAACTATTTACACAAGTCAATAACGTTCATTCAACAAAAAAAAATAATATACATATAATGTGTAAAATTATGGAACACACGTTTGTAGTAACCGTAATTAGCTATACTAGAATATGGGAAGGGTCAGCATGAGATGCGCAGAAATATATAATTATGATTATTAATTTATAATAATTATAAAATATATAATTATTATTAAGAGATAATAATAAAATATAGTTATGAATTTTTAATTATATAAATATAATAATAATTATAGTCATCTCACTACCCAGTACTCTGTTATAGTCTCTTAATGTTACGATTACAAAATAATACCTATTTTAATGAAGTACTATGGTTAGAAAACTGTAACGAAATATTCCCATCTAAGTAATAATATCCAATTACGCTGTTACAACGTATAAAATGAACAACAATCTTTACAGTAAAATAAATCAATAATACACCTTTAATCTCTTACTATTTTCCTAATGTATAGAGTAAATACGATTTTAGTTGAAATTTGAAAAACTTAAACGTTTAAATATCTAATTAAACAAAAACATACACTTTCTATAAATTATCTTAACTCCGTTATTTAGCAATATCCATAAAAAATAACCCTAAAATTATAATTATTCTAGTCTTCACTCAATTGACTAAATTTTTTTTTTTTTTTGTCTTCAGTCATTTGACTGGTTTGATGCAGCTCTCCAAGATTCCCTATCTAGTTCTAGTCGTTTCATTTCAGACTAAATTATCCCTCAATAAATTTTTTTAACTTTACGTATAAAAAATAATTTACGTTTCGTTCTGAACAATTTTAAAAATGATTCAACTATTCTTTGTAAATTCAAGAATTTCTTTTTTATAACTTTATTAACAATATCAGTTTTTATAAAAACAATTGTCTTATCTTTTTAAAATTTCATTATATACTCATTGCTGGAATTATCTTTTATAAAACCAAATTTTATTTATTTATTTTAATTTTTGTTTATTTTGAATTACACTTTAATTATGTGGTAATTGAATACCAGATGAAAGATTGATTAGCTTTAATTTCCGAAGTAAGTCGATAAAAGAGGTATTCAAAATCGCTACCTACACAAAAAAGGGAAATATTAAAATTTTTTTTTCAACGTGCCGTAGATAATTCTATATTGTATTATAATCGTAATGAAATTACGTTTTTTTATCTTAAAAGGAAATAAATTATGCGGTTGGGTACAATACGTGAGTTGAAAGTTGCCCCTCGCCAAGTGTTGTGTCTCGTTTACTGTCATTGTATTGTACTAGTCTGCTGTGTTTGAATTTATGTACAACTGTGTCACGTTATTAGTAAAAGGTTGATGTCATCTGGTTAGATAGTACAACAAACCCCGCTCGCTCGTCCCGCTAAGACTAGCCGACAGTTCGGTTGTCATGGGCAGGGGGAAAACCTTCAGCTCACTTAGTGGACATATTTTATAACGATGTATAAGTTGTGTACTTCAAAACTAAGGCGCGCTTCCACTATATTTTATTGATATAGGAATTAATCCATGCATAATATAACTAATTAAATGACTATTTCTTGATATCGAAATAATTATTTTATTAAGAACAAAAAGTTATTTTTTTTTTTTTTAATGGGATAGGCTATATTCAAAAACCTATTCTGAAACTGTTTAATGGATTTTTTATAACATTTTTAATTTTTAGAATATTCGTTTTTGTCTGTATCACCACCAAACTGGAAAAATACACCTTATTATCGTAACCACAAATAATCTTCCTTTTTCATTTATTAAATATTCATAAAAATTAAAACTAAAAGATGAACTATTCAATTAAACTTTTATTTCTACCAAGTTGAACACGAAAAGAAAGTCTGACGACTTCAAATTTTTTAATCTTCTCTCATATATCTACTAATTCAGTATAACTTAAATTAGCTAAAATGTAAATTAAAAAAATTATTATAAAGAAATACAATTTTCATTTTTATTATAAAAAACAAAATTAACGGTGTTCACTTTATCCAGAAAAATATACTTGGACCAGCTCGATTAAAATTTAAAACATTTTCAGGAAAGAAAAACCATAAAACCGATTTACCTAGTAGTTTAGTAGAAGAGAACAGAAAAGTATTGTGTTCATCAAAGCAGTTAAATTAATGGTGAAAATAAATAAAGTTTTTAATAGTTTAATTAATTAAATTACCAAGAAGTAAATTAAAAGTTGTAAAATATTATCACAAAGAAAAATCTATATATCCACTTAAAATTTTAGTACGTAAACTTATAGTAATAAAATTATACCATATCTTCTTGATAATACGAGGGTTATTTTTTTTTCAAGGTCCGATCGGTCACGAAATAAAAACCAATGAAAATAATTTTTTTTTTTATTTGTAACAAGTACTTACATAGTTACGCTATTTCTCTACGTAGTCACACTCCGATTTAGACATCTGTCGTAGCGTGGTACCAACTTTCCAATACCCTCGTCATAGAACGGAGCCGCCTGTGTTTTCAGCCATGTTTCTACGCTGTTCTGCAGCTAAATGTCTGTGCCAAAGTGTTGTCCTCCTAGCCAGCGTTTCATGTGTGCAACGAGGTGAAAATCGGATGGAGCCAAGTCCGGGCTGTATGGTGGGTGATCAAACACTTCCCACCAAAAACGCTGCAGGAGCTTCTTTGTTACAGCTGCAGTGTGCGGCCGAGCATTGTCATGGAGAAAGACAATGCCTGATGACAACATTCTTCTCCGCTTATTCTTATTCACCCACCATACATCCCGGACTTGGCTCCATCCGATTTTCACCTCTGCTCACAGGAAACTCTGGCTAGGAGGACAACAATTTGGCACAGACATCGAGCGGCAGACCAGCGTAGAAACATGGCTGAAAACATAGGCGGCTTCGTTCTATGACGAGGGTATTGGAAAATCTGGTACCACGCTACGACAAATGTCTAAATCGGAGTGGCGACTATGTACAGAAATAGCGTAACTATGTAAGTACTTGTTACAAATAAAAAATTTGTTATTTTCACTGTGATTTTAATTTCGTGACCGAACGAACTTTGAAAAAATAACCCTCATAATTGTCTTTGCTATAACATTAAAACGGTACAACATATAACGTTCAAAGGAATATTGGCTGCATAAACGTTTGGATGCAAGAAATGGTTAAGGGAAGTCAATGGAAAATTATGTCTAAAACTCAATCATTTAGTTATCAGTAATGGATAAATGAATTTACAGATATAAAACGTCCATACAGGAAGAACATTAGTGGTTGGATAGATCGGTCAAACATTAATTCATGACTGAATTAGTGTAAAATATTCTAAAACATTATCAACAGAAAGTAAATCATTTTTATTATTATAAAAATAATTAGGCAATGAATAATCCGGGAAAAAATTATAAAATGTTATATTTTATTATCCGGGAATGGCAACAGGTTTATAAAGTTGAAATGATAGGTTTTTAGGTAAAATTTGAGAACATAGAAATTTTTAATAGACACACTTTGGTTATTATTCACAAGATTTACATACTAATAACCAACTTCATCATGTAATATAATATTTATTTTATATATAATATATATATATAATATATTTATTTTATTTTGGTAAAGATTAGAGTATTGTAATAAATTATGAAAATAATTTTTTTTTCAAATAAAGATAGAAAAAGAAATGAAGAAGTTTGAAATAGCGACAATTGTTGTAAAGCAAAGAAGTCCTGAACAGAAGTACGAGTATAATACACAGAACAGTAAAAATACAATAGTTTTAGTTGAGCGCTCCCTTTCAGAAGCACTTGTTCCAGATGCATTTGACCATACGTGTAGCATCAGTACCCCTTCAGGCAAAAATAAGAAAATGTGATTTACGACTAAAAGGACAGAAAAGAACGTTACGTACAACAAAAAAAATCTCTTATAACGAATTAACTGTCAACATAGATAGAAAATCGTTTATTTATTTTATCCGTTATACATAAACCCTTCAACTAATCTGAAAATAAGTTTATATTAGTAATGATGTTGAAATTAAAAAAAAGTGGCAAACAAATTTCACATTAGTCATTTTTCCTAAATTATGTTGTAATAAATCTACTTAAAATGCAAAAAAACGAAAAAAATATTTTTTTAAAGTGAAAAGGAAGAAAAATAATATAACAGGTTCCCATAATAAAAAAAAAACACTAAAAGTATAAGTACTAGCAAGTTAATCACGTATTATAATTTGTTTTTTTTTAATTAACTTGTACTGTGTCAATCGCCCTAAAGGACACGTATAGGTTTTTTTTTAACTGTGAACGAACAATTCCTGAGGAAAGAAATCGGTAATTACGGCGAATTTCGCGGACACTATCACATTACCAACAGGAGCCTCTAAAGTCCTGCGAACTAACATTAATAACATCTAAGCAACATGATACTAACAGGAAGTAAAAATCAATGTAAGTCTACAGCCGTGCATGTATAACCGTTATTTTAAATAGAGAGATATAAAAATTAATACTAAAACAATGCTATATACAATCAATTTTAAAGGTAATAGCAGTTTATAAAAGACGCTAAATTTATAAAACCTTTAGGTTAAAAACACATATTATGTACCTAGGTTTCACGTACAAAATATAATGGTAAAACTGGGTATTATAATAATAATAATAATAGTAGTATTTCTGTTACTGTAATAATAAAAAAACTAGTCAAAAGTACAAAGGTGTCAAGAAGTTACAGTTTAATTTTTAAAACTACCCACTAATTGTTATGAAACTTCAACCGTCATATCTTGTTTAAAATAAAATGGACTAAAGAAAAATAGTCATATAATTATTGTATTTATACTTAAAACCTAGCAATTCGATAAAATAATATATGTTTTCAAAAAACATACGTTGCCAACGAGTTAAAATTTCCTAATAAAAGATGTCTATTACGTCCGTGATAGGTGTCATTTTTCTATTTAGACTTACACCGTTAGAATAACACAACAGAAATAGATCGGTCAAAGGGAGTCAAACATTACAAAACCAACACATAAATTCCATTATATCTTTCAAGCAACGAAATAAACAATACTATAATCCATACACCAAATTAATTCTGATGAAGAGTTCATTGGAATGAATGAAACCATAATATAAAATACAATCTGACATTTAAAAATACACTAATTTGGTGATAAAAATTAATACAAAATATTTTTACTGAACAACATACAACTGAAAGGTTTGTTAACAAAAGAAAACCTAAAGCGATAGCTAATTTTAAAAAATTATTAAATACCACATTACTTCTGGAAAAAAGAGACCAGCCATATAATATAAAAAAAAGTTATAATAAGCGACATTCTAATATTATTTTAGATTCCGAATGTTAAATCAATAAGTTAAATGTCGTCAATTGCGTCATATAAATTTAATACGGACGGGAACTATTATTCTTGCAAATATTAACCAACAATAGGTTTACTCATTGAAGTAAATGCTTCAGGACTGCCTTTTTTTTAAACTAAATATACTTAAAAACAAAACTTTTTAGGGAAGAATTAAAAAGCGGTTTATCATATTAAAAAAGGATTATTTTTTATCATTGAAAATTATTAATTAATTTTTTTTTAATGGAAAAGGTTTTAAGAATCCTTATCATTGAAAATAAAATATCGCTTTTCATTATAGATTCAAAAAAATTATTTTTAATTATTAAATATTTAGTACCAGGAAAACTGTAAAATAATTATAAGATTTATATATTTTTAAGTTCCTATTATGTTTTCTCTTTATAGGGCTATTTTTTGATCAAGAAAACAGAGTTAAAAATGTTAAAAAAGTTAAAAGTTAGAATATACTTGACAACCACTTACGAGAATAAAATAAAAAATAAAAACCGACTTCAGTGTAGAAATTAAAAAGTAATAATTCCCTTTTTTATAACCGGCGTCAAACAAAAAACAGCTTCTTTAATTATAGACTGTTTTAATTTTTTGTATTACAACTTAAAAATGTTGAAACACAAAGAAGAATTGAAAGAAAATCAAAAAAAATATTTTGATTTTAGACTTTTTAAAATCTAATTTATTTATTTTCATACGTACTTTTTTATTTTTATTTATAAATATTTATAATACTTCATAAAATACACAGAATTTCTTCTATGAACCTCAGACGAGAAACAATAATCTTAATAAAGAGCAGGAATGAAATATAGAAAAATTATTTCATAGCTGCAACTCCAGAATCAGGAATAATTTATTAATTTTTTTGTGTTCTAACTCTTTCAATTATTTTTAAAAAATTAAGAGCAAAAGTGCTTTAAACACCAGAATGACCTCAGACTATATAACGTTGCGTCTATTAAAAATCTATCATTAATCAACAATTTCAATTGTAAATATTTTCGAAAAACGTTTTCATAGATATTAATAAAATCTTACAACGGTCAATCAGACTTAACTAAAAAAGTGCTGAAAACATTTCGTTTCTTGATGAGTTACTCACCGATATACTGGCCTACGGACCTAGATCCCAGATTTGCTCGACTTTTTGTCACCTTGGGTATATCATCTGCATACTTTCTGGTGGAAAACAACTATATTCATCGTCGGACCACTCGCCCGTTCTTCTTAAATTAAGCATGTTGGTGCTGAGGAGGAAAGGGAAGCCTATTCCTCGTACGAGACGAACGGATTGCGTTTCTTACCAGGACTGGGTCAAGGAGAAACTGACTGACCCGTTCCCAGTCGATACCCCTGGGGATATTGATTACGTTCCTTGGTACGTAAGTACTGGATTAAGTACCTTGGAAGGAGCATGGAGGTCTACACCTGAAGATTTGCACTCAGCCAGGGACAATTCCTATCCGAGAGAAGTGACAGAAATAATTGTCTCGAAACAGCGTCTTCGGCGTAATTGACAGCGTTTCAGAAGGCTAGAAGACAGGATGACTCTTTTTAATATAGAGGAATCAACTTTTAAATACAGGAATCAAACTACATTCAAAAAAAAAAAATAATAAAAAAAAATCAGTAACAAAAAATCTAAAATAAATTTTAAAAAACCAACAAAAAATGAAAGCAATAAACATAAAACCTAGATAAAAATTCAGCATAATAATAAAAATAAACGGATCTAAAACAATAATATAAATTCATGTTCATAGACAAAAAAAAATTATAAGACAACTTTTAATAGGACTGCGCGGAGGCTGAGAAGGTTGTTGTGGACTGTCAGGGATGAGGACGAGACATTCAAGAAGTACATAGGAAATCTTTCTCACCTGAATGAGAACGGATGCTCCTTATGGAACGCTACAAAGTGACGCAACAATCCCCAGGAACACTCCTTGTTCTACATAGGCGTACTGGATCGTGGGAGAGGACTGACAAGGAGAAGGCCAATTTATTTGCTTTATATCTAGAGGTATCGTTCCGACCCCACGATGAAGAGAGCCCCGATGATGTGGATTAAACGACTTTCTTTAGGGCCCGATGCCAATCAGCGTCCTGATTAAATCGATCTTTGCAAGGGAAATACTGAAACTAGTCAACCAAGAAGGCGACTAAGGAAGGCCCCGGGCTTTGACTTAGTGACTCACAATATGCTTGTCATGCTACCCATTAAACGCATCGAGTACATTAGGAATCTGTTTAACGCTGTTCTGCGAAAGTCTTACTTCCCAGCGGAATGGAAGGTGTCGCAGGTGGTAATGGTCTTGAATCCAGGGAAGCCTTCACAGGAATCTGTGAAGGCTTCTTCTTACAGATCAATTAGCCTATTACCGGTCTTATCTACATTGTTTGAGAAGCTACTATTGCACAGGCTTCGGTCAGTGTTTGAGAGTAAGGGGATAATTCTGGACCACCAGTTTGGGTTCAGGTGTGGCCATTCTACAAACGAACAATCACATACAACGAACAATCAGCGCGTGTCTGGAGGAAAGGAAAATCTGCTCGGCGGCGTTCTTAAAAATCCAACAGGCCTTTCATAAGGTATGGATACCTGGATTACTCTACAAGTTAATGCTACAACCTCCTCAACCCTACTTCCTAGTCTTGCAGAATTATCTTGAGCAGCGTTTCCCTCAGGTGAAATGTAATGACGATTTTTCGATATTCTTTGGGTCGGGTGTCCCTCACGGCTCTGCGCTGGGCCCTGTATTGTATTCTATGTTCGCTGCGGACATTCCGGCCCTGGATGATTGCATCGTCGCCGCGTTCGCCGATGACACTTCTGTTATGGCCATAAACTAAGACGCTGGCCTAGCTTAGCAGGACCTACAAATGACACTAAACCGTGTCTGCTCGTGGCAGAAAAAGTGGAGGATTAAGTTTAATCAAGGTAAGTCGAGGTACGTCACATTCGCCATGTGGAGAGGAAACTGTCCGGATATGTAATTCGATGGCATTTTAATCCCACAAACGGAGACTGTGCGGTACCTGGAACTTCACCTGGATCAGCGTTTGACCTGGAAGTGTCACATGAGGATGAAGAGGAAAAGCTGAACGCAAGGTACAGAGAATTTCACTGGCTGCTATGGAGGAACTCAGGCCTCACGTTATCCGGCAAGATAACGAGAGGTTCTTAATTTAGAAGGCTAATCTGCGCCCAATCAAGACGTACAGTGTAGAATTGTGGGGAATAGCTAGTACTAGTGATGTGGAAATCACACGATTCCAGAACAAAGTAGCAAGGAGGAATTCCGAAGCGCCATGGTTCTAGCGGAATGATGAGATTCATGATTATCTGGAGCTTCCGTCGTTTCGTGAGATTGTACGGCAGCGGAATGTCAAGTATCTGCAGAGGCTTGAGAATCATGTAAACCACTTTGCAGTTGATCGTAATTGTTTGGAATGTTACACCGTCAAGTTCAGTGGTATCGTATCTAATTTCTTTCTTACTTGTCTTTCTTTCTTTTTTTAATTTTTGTTATTAAAGTTTGTTCTTGTGTACTATATGGTGCTGGAATTAATGTTTTGTGATTTAGGACTGAGCTAGAAATTTTATTTTTATAATTTTTATTCAGAAAAAGTACATATATATATATATAAACCTAGCGGACCCGACAGACGTTGTCCTGTTCAAACGTTGTAAATCCAAAAATTAAAAATTTTTCAAATAAACTATAAATTGTTTCGACCGTTTTGATGAAAAAATATGTAACAAAAATATTTTTTTTAAATATCTGACGCCATCACGCATACAGTTATCACAACTCGACCTATGAGATCTTTCTATCAAGAGCTTCAAGTGAATGCTTGTGAGCCATAGTGCATTCATCCCAGATAATAATTTTGCATTTTCTCAAAACTTCAGCCATGCCTGAATGCTTCTTTATGTTACACATTGCGTCTGAATTTGTGTAAATGTTCAATGGCAACTTGAGTGCTGAATGCGCAGTCCGCCCACCATCAAGCAAAGTTGCTGCAATACCTGGTGAAGCAATTGCCAACGCAAAAAACGCAAAGTTATCACTATTTCTCGCTCCTCAATCTGCTCGATGTGGTTGTATTGGCAGCGTGTGTTAATTTGTTGCTCCTAATTGCCCATGAAGTAGATTTGCAATAATTTTGGATCGGCATCAGGCATTGAGACCAAAGAACCAATTTGATGATACACTTGGCCCTGAATCTTAAAATGGTCATTCAAAATTACGACCATCCTCATTCTGAACGATTTTTGTCATTTGGGAGCAAGAATGGAATTTACAAATTTTACGCAAAACCAATTTCGATTGAGATATGGCTCCAGCCAATAGTGTTTACAATAGTTTTGGCTGCGAATTCAATGGTGGAAATGAAACTTTTCCTGATGCGCAGCAAAGACCGGCCGATTCACCTCTGTATTTAAGTGCATGACAGTGTTGGCATTCTTTGTCCATATTGCTGAAGACAGTTATTAATGATGTGACGAATAGTCTATTTCCGGCTCATACTAGAACGCATGGCGGTGTAGTGATGCACGTCTTAATGCGCGACGTTCTTGCACGCGCTGTCGGCCATGTGCTCTGTGTGCGTCGGTGACTCGTTGACGTGCCTCTCTATTCACAATGCATTAGCTCGAGGACGTTCATTGTGATGCTCTCGACTTTCATTTGCACGTGTGTTTGCAACCTGCTCTCTTAAATTTACATTGTCCGTCAATTCATCTTCTGCCGTTCCATTAAACCGACCGTTATGGACTATTTATGCATGCCGTGTACGTCGTAAAATTAATAATTAGTGTAATTAATACATTTTCATCCACATCACTGCTAATTTTCACTTAAATCATTCCAAAAAAGTACCTCCTACATTTTTCTTTTTTAATAATTTTGAAGGTTCATAACTTAATTAATCAATTAATAACAAAAATTAAAGTACTGTAAAAAAAAGGAACGTAGTTAAAATTTTTATTTTATTTTATTTTTTATTATATTTTATTAATTATTTTTATTTTATTTTTAGGAAAGTAGAAAGTTTTATCATTTTTCTCATTCTTTATTTTAACATCTATAAAAGTTATAACTTCAATTATTTTAAACATAATTTAAACTACAATTATTATAATAATTATTATAAGTAACTTATATTTTAATTTTATAAATGTTATAATCTATTTTACAAACTTACATTTTTATTTTCAAACAGCCGTTCACTACTCCATAAGTTGCATAGAATCAAATGAGAACTGAGAATTTAAATTTGTAGGTTAAGTTGATTATTATTGAATGCATGTGTATGCATCATTAAATTCATGAAAAATCATGTAAAATACTCACTGCAATACTGAATCTTACAAATTTGCACAATGTATATTTTTTAATTACACTTTAAAACGTTATTTCAATAAATAATAATATAATATTCTCAATAAGCGCGCAATTCTAAACGCGATCGCAGCGCTGTCTACCGGATCCAATTGTGAACCTTAACCATCCCAAGATCAACAACACATAAATAAATTAAAAAAACATTTTCTATCTGATCAAATTGTGAATCTAAACCATTCTCGAATCAACTTAATCACACACACAAAATTTCATCAAAATCAGTCCAGCCGTTTAGGAGGAGTTCAATCAAATACACACGGACAGAAGAAATATACATATAAAGATTTATTTTGGTTGAATTAAGCACCTACCCGTTTTTTCTTCAGAGTTCATCCACATCCTTTAAAATTTAAATATTTATTATGGAACGAGGATATCTAAAGTATTTAATATAACGAAGATAGAATAAGACACAAAAAGAAATCATTTCTATAGCAATTTTTAAGGCAGTAAAAGTTTTCCCTTAAATATTTAACCTTTAAGAAAAATAACATTTGTAAAAAAATTAAAATAAAAGGATAATCTAAAAGAATAAAAAAAACAGTTCAATTTAGTTAAACCGATACTTAATAAGATTTGGATGTGGTTTTTATATCAATCTCTCAAGGTTCTGTGATTGAATATACGTATTTCTTAAAAGTATCATTTCTGATAAAGAAAGATATACGTATATATATTTTTTAACTACAGTATGAACTAGGTCTTATATTTCTATATAAATTTCAATTTATTTTCTTTACAATATACTTTAAATAAATTTTAAAATATTATTCTTAAATTTTAATTTCACTCATAGTTCAATTTTAGGTAGTTGGTCTACCTAAATACGTTGTAATGAAGAAAATACGTTTCGAAAAAAAAAAATTTATGATATTAAAAATGTTGTCTTCTTTATAGCAAAAGATTCATGCCAATTAAAATATCTATAGATATATATGATTTTTCGTATAAGCCTAAGCTAGTCAGAAATAGGAAATATTACAGATACTATAATAATAACTAAGGTTGAAACAAGTTCATGTGCACAAAACAATCTATTACTAAATTTCATCACATAATATATGAAGATATTGTTAGTAGTAATCCAATCCTCTCTATCACGTATTGTATTACAACGGAATTTGATCGCTCTTCAAACAACGTTTGATTGAAAGAGGAAATATGAGCACGTAGACAACACAATTCATAAGAAACAAGTTCGTTATTTTTGTACTATTCACGTGAACAATTTAAAATATTATAGTTGTTTTCTTCTTAAAAATCAAAATGTTCAATTGTAACATTCGTTAAAATATCAAAATATAGTATGTTCCTTTACAATTATAATAGAACATAAAGAATACGTACGTCATAAATAAAACTTAAAAGGATCCTTTTTCTTCAGCATAATCAAAAAAGAAAAGTAATTTCTTTGTATATAAATTTTAGTTCAACAATAAATAACGTTACGCCGATATAATGCTTTACACTGTCGATCACCATAACGTGATTTTGGTTCAATCACCGTCGATGAAACTTAAAAATAATTCCATCCATTAACAGGTTAACGTGATGGACTGTAAGTTCATAGCCACCAAATTTTGCCAGAATTTTAGCCACCAAATGTTTAGTTAAAAACTCCAAAAGTTTTTAACCGTTTTGTATTTCAGAATTGATTAAAACCTCTCAGGATTTACCTGATAAGCAAGTTTCTAGGTGTACGGAGAGATCACTGGAAAAATATTCTTCAGCTACCATCATCAGAGAATATGAAAAATTGTATAGTTCTGCAATATCCCACGTAGATCAACTGTGCTTTAATCCGCACCTATAAAACCCTAACATGGAGATTTGAACAACAACTAAGTATGGTATGGAGTATTATGTATGGTACCCAAAGAGGTAGTACGGCACAAGACAAACAAACCCACTCAGAAGATATCTGAACAGCCCCTTCAGGCTTCTGAACTTATCTTTCTCAGAATTTCTCGGGAGATACAGTATTTTCTCCAGAATGAATACAGTATATGTTGATCAAAATTTTTGCAAGGAATATATGAAATCTATACCGCAATAAAGACTAATTTCCCATTAGAAATTAAAGAGCCTCCCAAAAATAGTTTCAGGTATTTTATAATAAAAAAAAAAACGCATTGAGTATAGAGTAACCATAATCAAAATAATTATTCAGCCTGAACCCAATGAAGGAAGTTCTGCTTTATTGATGAGTTAAAAAATAAACCTTCAGTATAATACTTTATCGGCATTTAGATAATCTTGTAAAGTTTTCATTAATTTAAACCAGTTTGTATCAACGGATCTCAATGCCTTGAAATAAACAAATATAATCAGTAATAGTATGTAATATTAACTTCTGTACATAGAAAGGATGAAATTATCCTTAGGTTTAGCAAAATACTGCATACGTATTTCATTAGGTCTTATCTGGAGATTAAATGACCACTTCAACAATTAAATAATGTTTTCTTATTATCTGTTGCACAGATAAGTTTATCTTATATATACTTATATATATAAAATAATATTATACCAGAACTTCCATTATCTTACTTTATTTAGCAAATATAAGAATCAATTTCTTGTTTTAATTACGTATAAATAATGATTTAAGAAACTCAGACTCTAGTTACTGAACTGATGGGTACGATTCTAAATTAATATTTACTCTACAAGATATATATTTTTTTAAAGTAATTTACTTTATGAGTTTTAAGGAACCTAACTGCAAAAATTAACATAAACTTTAGGCTTTTAAAAATTAAAAAAGTTTTTTTTTAATAAAAATACTACGTTGTTTTTAACTATATATACCATATATACTTTAGACATCCTATCAGAAAATGTGTTTCTTTGAAATTAATATTTTACTGTATTATTCAAATACTATGATAGCCACCTCTATTACTTTCTTTTTTAACTTAAATGGAGAAAACTGATTACAAGGGGTCTTAAAGAGGAAGACTATCTCTAGCAATACACACATGATGACTGAAAAATCAAATGGCAGCGCTGATGTTAAATACAAGCAATATTTAGCAGATGTTAATGAAGAAGATGGGAGATGTTTTTGTAGTATATAGATAAATATTAGACTGTTAAACTGAATCAATTATA
Organism: Lycorma delicatula; assembly: GCF_047948215.1. Taxonomy (NCBI): domain Eukaryota; kingdom Metazoa; phylum Arthropoda; class Insecta; order Hemiptera; family Fulgoridae; genus Lycorma; species Lycorma delicatula. Next base: position 86,094,800 of record NC_134459.1, on the reverse strand, counting down.
TAATAAAAACAAAAACTATCAAAATGGAATTCTGTAATAATTTAACAAACAAGAATTAATTTCATACTACCATTATCTGATTATTAATTTACATTAATTGAAATACAGATAAAAATAACCACAAATTAACATTGTTCTGGCTACCACAAAAACACCACACAACTAAATGGTGTATTATTGCAGAAAATAATCATAATAGTAAAATAATAAAAATAATAATGGATTTAGAAACTGACATTTGTAACTATATTTAGTCAAATTATACAAATTGTGACCTTAACTTATTATTATTCACTTAGAAGGGCATCTATATTTATCTTGTAATCGACATGTAAAAAGAAAATTACATGGAAATAAATTAATTATAAATCATGAATTCCATTAATGAATATCATTGTTATAAGAACACAAGGAAAAAAACTTTAAAATATTAACAATGATTTTTATTCTTTGTAATTATATAAAAATAATTTGCATTAAAAGAAGAGAAATGAAAATGATAATTTAAGATCGTTCATGAAATTTTGACACCGTAAACTAAAACAATATTTAATTATTTATTATTTTTAAATAAATTGGTTTACGTCATCTTTTATATAAATGAACGTGTTCTTATTTAATTTGTTCATCAGCGCCCAGGTCAAACCGGTAAACTAGAAACTATAGAAATTTTCCCCTTCCTTGATAAGCTACTACTAACAAGTAACTATTCTTTACTTGTTTCTAAATTGGCTTAATAGAGGTGAAAATTATTTTCCGTTGACACATATAAAATTATATTTATATATACCATCAAACTTAAGTTAACATTATCTAAAAACATACTTTAGGATATTTTTTATTGTATCCAAAAGAATGTTAAAGTAATAAAAAATGGGCTCTCCCTAATTTCCAAAACTCGTAATATGGAAAATGAAAATTTAATATGATAGATAAAAGATTATTTTTAAAAATATTTCTGGTAATCCTATATAGATTACCCAAAAGTGGGTAAACAACATACATTTTTTTTTGTATGCAATATATTTTATGAGAAACTAAAAACATATTATGGATATTAAATTACCCATAATATGTTCTTGCTCTGGCTTACATAGGTTTCTTTAAAATAATTAATAATCTTCCTAGTAAAATGCAGGAATTTTACTTATCTCTAAATAAATGAAGTCACTTAAATACAAATTGTACAAATTTGTGTGTATGTGTGTGTGTGTGTGTGCGCGCGCGCATACCTCACACGGATAGGGTATGGTACCTTGGCCTACACTTAGATCGTCGCCTGACGTGGAAGGGCAACGCGGTAGAAAAGAGGAAACAGCTTAAAATCAAATATAAAAAACTAAACTAGTTGATGGGTAGTAACTCACAGTTATCTAATAAACTGTTGATCGACAGTGTTACCTTTAAACCTATTTGGACGTATGGAATCCAGCTATTGGGTACGACGAGTAACAGAAATATTGATCTAATTCAATGATTCCAAAATAGATTGGTGAGCACAACAACAGAGGAGCCGTAGTTATGGGTAGAGAAAATAATGACTATATAGGATTACCTTCTGTTTACGAAGAGATTTAAAAAATTATTAGCTCGCAGTACAAATAGAGAATAGCAAACACGTTAATTATGTGGCAGTAAATCTATTGGACATCAGGTGATTAAAACGTTTCCATGTGCTGGACCTTGGAGATGCAACAGAGTGACCTGGAGAAGGAACTTAGGAGTAGGAATTCAGGATGACTCTGTCATTATGTATCGAACGTCACTTTGATAGTGTACGAATTACTGTAATTTCTATTTACAGAGGAATATTTGTTTTATATATAGTGTTGTTTTCATAAATTGATATCATTGTTTTCAATTTTATTATTTTTCTTTTCTTCCGGTGATTTATTTCTAATAAATAAATAAATAATAATTATCGAACTTTATTTGGACCACCTGTGAAAGTGCTTTTGCTGTATAAGAAGTATTGAATCTTTGTATGCTTTAATGAGGGCTTTCGTCGGGTTTCTCTCTTCACGTGATTATCATGAATAAAATTTAATTATGGTCCGCAATGAGGTACCGATTGTTATAAATGTTAATACAACAGAAATTACGAAATGATAATACATAGTAAAATATCCATAAAATAAAATTTAATTTAACTTTATTGGTTACTTTTTTTTTTAGTTCTGCCAATTAATAGATAAATAGATATTCTTTGAAGTTTTGAAATTAAAGAAGATATACTATATATATAGTATATATTTCAAAACTTTATAATATATATAAATTATATATAAATAAGATATAATATATATTAAATTTATATAAATTATATATTTATAATATGTAATTTATTTTATTCTATTACAAACATAGTATTTAAAAAAAATATTACTTAATACATTTATTTATACTATGTACGACTCATATGAATCTTTTAAGTATTTTTATCTGGTTCAATATGACCTTCACAAATCATTAACCTCCTCTAACATCCATCATTACTCTAACTTGGTCATACTTGTTTATTTGTAAACTTCTGACTAAATATTAGCATAATCCAACAAAAAAGAAAGACAAACAAAAATTATTGTTATATACATCCTTCAATTTATTAGGTAACTAATTACAGTACAAGGAACTCCTTTCGTTTTACATAAACTAGGTTAATTATTAAATTATAGTATCATGGTATATCATTTCGTAGAACTACTTATTTAGTAATTTTAATGTGATGAAACTTAACAAAGTTAAAGTTCTGAATAATTTTAGAATTAACATAATAATTTAAGTTATTAAAAATAATAATACGCTTTAAATAAAATAAAGAATTTCGAAAATTCGCAACGATCATAAAATATTTTTGTATATTTACATAAATACATGTATTAACATACAAAAAAAATATTACGTTTTTAAGTTAATCTAATAAACAAATACATATACTGAAATTTGGAGTAATATCAGAGTAACGTTTTCTAATTTTATCTAAATAGGATTAAGCTGTTCAATTTATTGATCTAGAATAATAGCTCTTCTGAACTTTCTGGAATCAAACAAAATTTTATTATTTTTTTTTTTATTAAAAATCAAAAAATAATTTGTTCAATATCTCACACTACGGTAACAAAAGAAAATAAAAAAACCTTCAATATTTCATACACAAATGGTAATAAATAAATAACGTTCGTAAACTATTATTAAAAAATAAATAATTATTAAAGTGTTGTGCAGTGGATAGTTAGTATATTATCTATTACTGATGAGTGAAATGACGAATGAATTTTGTGAAAATGTACACTTTCAAGTAAAATTAATTTCTGAGGTTATGATCACATTTGTACATTCAGACTTTATTATATTTTTTAAATGAACATTTATCATCTAAATTCAAAAACTTACACAAGCTGAACTTGTTTAATATAATAGTTTTTTACACATATTTTCATTAATATTATAAACAAAGGTTTTTCAAACATTTAAAAGGAAAATATTTAATTATTTTCTTTTATAATATTGAAAATTTTGTTTCGTTTAACACCTAGTTTAAATCTGCTACATTTTGATATGTTTTGCCTTTAATAAACTTCTTACGTCTGTATTTAGTTTCTGTAGATATTATTCATATCATTTTACGAATATTTAGTCAAATCTCTACAAGGGTTCTTGAAAACATTTATTTGTTTATTACCCATTTAATAAAGTTAATTTTTACACCATACATAAAATAGTGTGTTTTTCGACCCCATTGTTTTCACGCTTACCCTAGTTTTCTCAAAAGCTACTAAAAATACAGTTCTGGTGACTACATTTTAAAACATTGGTTAAGTGAGATATAATAAAAACTACTAAATTTTCCCTTTAATTTGGATCCCAAAACTTAGTCTGGCTTAATTTTACTGAAGGCGAAGAAATCTTTCACCAGCCGAGATTCGTTAAGATTCATTATATATGTTAATAAACATATATACTTATGTTTATATCAACTTTCTCCTTTATTTTCATTTCCATCACATATCAAGAAAGTTTGTTACAAACTTCGTGAATCACTATCTATATAAATACACACATACAAGACCACATAATATTTAATCATAATCTCCATATATTGTTTGCCCTTACAAATACCCATAAATAATCAATATTGAATTAATTTTTGCTAAAATTCGTGAGTTGTAAAATTATTCGTTTAAAAACCATAAATTTTAGTCAATGGTATAAAAAACTATAATTTATAAAGAATTGTGATTTTTTAAAAAAAAATAATACAAATTAAAATTAAATAAATTCGTTATAGAAATGTATATTCATTTTTCTAAAGATATTTTCTAAAATACATCTTTTTCTTTCTACATTCGAAAATGTATGTATTTTAGAAAATATATATATATATATATTTTTTTTAACTTAATATTTACCGATAAATTTTAGTAGACTAACAAAAAAAACTTCGCCCATTAGATTAAGTTTTAAAATGTTCTACCTTTATATAGTATATATAAATTTGTATTCATTTTACGTTTTACATTTTTTTTTTACATACAATTTTTTTTACATATGTTTCAAATTCTTTTTTATGTTCAATTTTCGGATTTATAATAGCATTTAATCCCATTTTTGTAACTGTTATAATTTAAATAATTGGTTTTCTTGTATAATAAATTTAATCCTTTTTTTTAATAATCAAAGTATTACTTTTTATTATAAAAAAATTTAAATCCAAAGTTTGCTTTAAATCTAATTACCCAATTATAAAATATACACGTTCTGCATTTTGTAGTGTCATAGTAAGTAATATTTGAGTTTATTTTTAATTTTAAATACCAATTTAAAGTTTTATTAAAATATCAATTTATCATAATACGTATATTTAGAACAGAATTCGCTTCACGGACATCAGAATGATCGGTAGGTATTTTCACATGGCATACAATTCTGGATATAGGTAAGGGTTTTACATAAGAATCTCGAGCCTGTTCTATGATAATTACTTGGTGTCTGAAGTTTAAAAAAATTATTTCAGCATTTGGGCTATTCACATTTTAACACTTAAACGCAAAATTGTTTTATATTGCTCCTAGTCTGTATAAAGATCCCAAATCTCCCGAGGAAATAAGGATGGAATTTCACCCATTGTCAAGAAAGAACTTGTAACACTATCTTGAAAAGGAAGGTTTTTAGGCATTTCCTATTTACCCACCGGGAACTCTTTTAATTGCAGGAACCATATAAAGGACTTAAACTCGGATTGAAGTTTATAGAAGGCAAACCCGGATTGGGTCTCCTAATAGCGACCAATCTATATATAGCGACGAGTATACACATACATACATACATACATACATACATACATACACACACACACTCACTCACTCACTCACTCACTCACTCACACACACACACACACACACACACACACACACACACACACAGACAGAAACATATAATTTCAATAAGAAAGCAAAAGAAGGTTTCAATAGAAATGAAATGTGAATGGTTCTACCTGAAGTAGATTTTTAAATGTATAGGATAAAGATAGCGCGCACAAATACAAACAAAATCATAAAAACACGAAGTAATTCAGATGCAACATTAAGATTTCTTAAAAATAATTTTATAAATCGTTTTTATTCTTTTTAACTGATACTATTTTATCTATATATCATATGAACAGGTAATCTTAGTTTACATTAAATACATTATAATTTTAAAAATGTATGCATATAATCTGTTATAAACTTCATGACTCACAGTAAAAACACTTGGAGTTTACTGCCACATATTGAAAAGTTCACGTGAAATACAACAATAAAATTGTTAATACTTGTGTAACATATGTTTTATTGTATTTAAATAATAATGTGCATTTATATTTCTTAAGTTTTCTAATTAATACACCTGCACTTGCTCCAAAAGGTTACGTAAGCCCATTATTTATTTGCCATAAATGTTAATGTCAGATGTGTTAAGTTTTCATTTTACCTTTTATTACCAATATTGAAGATATATAGATCTTAATACTTTCATACTAAACAAAAAATTTTAATTAAATACAAAATGTTATATCTTAAGGTAGATTTTAACACAGCTGTTCGTCATTTACCCATCATTCTGATGACCAAAATTTATTCATTTTCTTTGTAAAGTCACGAGTGTACTATTGCCATAATTCTCGTGTTTAATAATCTTACTCTACTACCTTTCATCGTGTATCTATTCATATAAAAGCTGTAGCGTTAAGGATTTATTCTTTGCAAAAACTCGTAATATTGAAGTCATTTTTTACTTCTGGAAGTGGTTACAGAAAATGAAATTTTGACAACTACATTGGAAAATCAGTAAAAGGAGAAAGGAATGATGAAAGGATGAAAACTGCATCGGGACGAAGGCATGGGACAGATATGGATGGTTGTGGCGTAAGGATAGAATACCAGTTGATGATGACAATAATGAAAAACGGAATAATATTTGGATGAAGAAATGCTACGGGTTGTTGTTATATCTCAAAAAGTAAATTTGATAAAATTGTTCATTAACGTTTTCTAATCACAAGATATCATCAGAAAACACGTTGGAAGATTTTTTTCATACGCAACACCATCGGAATTTGTATTTATTTATTTTTTTGAAAAGACAATCTGTCATGAAAATTAAATAGAATTTTTTAACTTTTGATCGTATTTAAATTCTAAAATATGGAAATTTGTTTCAATCTTTATCATATAATCGTAATAAATAGATTTAAAAAAAAATTTATAAGTAATTTTTTTCCACGAATATCCCAAAATATTGTCGCATATTAAGTACATTTCATAATACCTTAGCGCATGACTGAGTTTGTCTGAAATTTTATAACTATTTATTCGTTTAAAAATCAATACCTTTTTAATTTTCTTTGATTAAATAATAATAATAATAATAAATCCAAAAATAAATAAAATAATAATGGAAATAAATAATTTTAGATTTTATTTCCGGGTGAAGGATTAAATTTTAAGTTCAATGAAAATTTTGAAAATATTTATCAACATATAACCAGATTCCTAATGTTATATTTTTGCAAACTACACAATGTATTCTCTCCAATCACATTGCATACAAATTTGTTAACTTTTGTACTTACTGTAAACCTATATCTGCAGCCTAATTACTTAATCTGCACAGAAAGAAGGAATGAATCCTTTAAATATCATAGATACCGGATAGTACCTTCGGACTAAAAAATGATCTCTTTTGTATATATTAATAGTGATTGCAAAAAAATATGTAAAAATTAGTATGTTATGATACGAAAGTATTATTAAAATTCGAGTAGTACTGATAATTGGTATGAAACCAAGTACTTTGATCGCCATGGTTTATAGTACGTGTTTGAAAACTATAAAAGTATAATCTTAAACACAACAATAAGTAAATTAGGGCAATCTATTAATATCATTAATGAACATCAAAGAAGTGTACAGCAAGAAGCACCTTTGTATTCTAGTTTTATCAATATTTTTCTAGAGAGAGAAATTCTAAATAAAACAAATTCTTAACTGTAAATCAAACAATAAATACAGCAAAACCAATAAATATTATAAATGATAATATACTTGTATATAGAGAACATTAGGCATGATCGTAAAGTGAAAAATAAACAAAAAATCTATTAAGAAAGTATAGGTTATCCTACAATCAATTTAACTCTGAAATAATAAGTTCTACGCTTTTATCTTTGTAAGAGCACAATCATCATGGGAATGCTATCGTGTGTGCGTTACTATAGACACGGCATACAAATTTATATGTTGTTATTGATTTTACGGTGCGTTATGGCAGGTTACTCATGATCAAACCATTAATAACATTTTAATTTTAAAGCTTCAAAATGTTGAAAATATTCTGACTTAGTGTTTGTTTGACGATTTAGTTTTTTCTCAAATTAATTTGTTAGTAAATTTGATATTTTTAAATGAACCGATTGTTTTTTTATTTGCTGTAAAGAAATTCGCATGTTCTCATTAATACAAGTACGTTTCAATGTGTGCCCAAGTTTCCATTTTTACAGTATAAGAAAGTATTGTAATCGCTAAAAATTTCGGTTTTCAGATATCAACTGAAATATCCATTTTGACCATCGCTGAATCCATTTTGACTAATTTCGGTATGACGACTGTACGTACATATGTATCTCGCATAACTCAGAAACGACTAGCCGTAGAATGTTGTAATTTTGGATTTAGGACTGTAGTAACATCTAGTTTTGAATTTCCCCTTTCGATTGAAATCAACGACAAAAAATGTCAAAAAAATCCCAAAATCCAAAAAATGTTGAATGCGAAATCCAAATTTTTTTGGATTTTGGACTTTGACGTAACTGGACTAATAAGCCCTCATTGTGAGCTTTTCAACGATATATCACAAGTGATACTTACTTCCATTGGTTCCAGTGTTATAGCCAAATAAAATTATAGTTAAAGAAATTTTGGATCTTACAAGGGGAAGCTCTTCGAATCCGACTTAATTTCCTTTTTTTTATATTTAAATATATTGATTTATTAATTATGATTGTAAAATAATTTTTAGAATAAATAATAATTCAGTAATAATAATTTTAAAAAAATCAGAAGTTACAATTGAAATTAAATCTTATGTACGTTTAAAAAATGTGTATATGTAATTTATTAGGCGTACAAGGAAGTCATATGGTGTCCACATTAAATTTTTACGTAGCCATAGGTTCCATTGTTTGAAATAATTTCTGTACGTTTGTGGATAAATGTGCCATCCATATTACCCAATAGGCTGAATATTTATTGCAATTACGATTACATTATTTATTTCATTTGCATATCTCTTGACTGTTATGATCCTAGATGTTTAATATTTTTCCGTGTGATATGAAATTAAAGTCGTAAGAATATTTAATTCAGTTAACTGTGAATATATGATTACGAATAAATGTTGCTTATGTTTCAAGTAATGAGAAAAGAATCACTGCGTAATAAAAATAGCGATTTTTAACTTTTTATTCACAAGAAGCAATGTAAAAAATAACTTTTTTTAAAGAACAAATAAGAAACTAATCAAACTGACATGTGTTATTTATAGCGTGAAGTAAAATAACGTACTTTATCATTTTCGGGTAGGGAGGAACATAATTAGTAACTAAAAATTAACATAAACTTAGTACGGTAATGAATAATCAAAAATCCTATACAAGATAAATCATATATTTAACCTCGATTTTATGGCCTACAAAACAATAGTTTTGTAACACATTTTAAATGATGCAACCAACAGAAACGTTATAATCCATCTTAATTAAATTAGTTGCACGAAGATGTGAATCATAGTCACAATGACCTCCGTATCATATTTTGTGGTTTTCCTATCCGTTAAAGCAAATGCGAGAGTAGTTCTATAGACCACAACAGTCTGGCAGATTCTACTTTTTCTAATTTCGTTCACTTTTCTACAAGAAGTATAACACCCTTAATAAAATACACGCTTTTTATGTGTGTTTGTGTGTGTGTGTGTGTGTGTGTGTGTGTGTGTGTGTGTGTGTGTGTGAGAGAGAGAGAGAGAGAGAGAGAGAGAGAGAGAGAGTGAGAGAGAGAGCGACCCAGAAAATACGACATCGTTTTGTTTTAAATCACTACATTTTCTTGCTTAATTATTTATTTTACAATTACTCTCGGACATGCTACACACATATTTTAACAAGAGAAATTAACGAACAAATTTATTTCAAACTGAGTTTATTTCGTACCTAAACCAGTTGGTGAAAGACTGTCTTTTAGCGCATGTGTAATCATGGTTTCATATGCACATACATTATATAATTTTGAAAAACATTTTTGCTTTGCCATGCGTAATATAGATTACTATCTAATATTTAGAAGGAAGAAAATGTCTTTCATTGAATGGTCTAAATGCAAACTACTAAATACAAAATAGCATATTTCAGTTGTATAAATCTGAATACGTAACTATGACTACACCTATAACATAATTTTTTTCAGATTTCAAAATGATATTGAGAAGAAACTTTTTCCATTTCTTTTAAATTTCTATTAAATATCTTAAGATCACACTGATATTAGCCAAATGAATTATCCAACGTGAAATGCAGCTCTAAAAAGTCTATTCTAGATTGTGAATTTTTTGTTAAAACACAGTTTAAAAAAAAAAAAATCACGTCGTTACAAATAATATCTTATATAATGTGTCCCCATACTACAATTTTCTACCGTACTTACTTTCTAAATTTCTTATACCTCATACTAAATTTCCTATATATATGTATATATATCCAACCCTTGAAAAAAAAATAAAATTTTTCCTTTAGTCTATATCCAAAAAGAGTGAACTTTTAAAACGCATTTTCTTTTTAATTACAGAATAAAGGAATATTTGTCTATAAATTGATGTGAATTAACTATAAATTAAGATTATTACGAAAAGGAATTAAATATCAAGACTGCAATAATGTAGTTCATGATAAAAAATACTTTTTTCAATAACAACTATTACGTAATTATAAGTTCAAAATCATATTAAAAACCATTAGGTAACAGATTTTACCTTTTTCTCGTCTTTTTATGCCAGTTTTTTTTTTTAAATCCATTTAAAATGCAAACATTCTCATTTTAAAACAAGGCTTTTTAAATACAAAATGCCTTTACACCTGTTTTGAATTAAATAAAGTCTTAACATAAAATAAATTTATAAAAAACATACATAAAACTTAACAAAAATAATAAAATTATTATGCTTTTTCAAATTTCCAATTCTTAAAATCGGTGTTAATGATTAGATTTTTCCTTTTACCATTAAAATGATGCCAATTTAATTAATTGAAGAAATTTATGTAACAGATTAAACTTAATATCTTTTGGAATCGTTTTAAAGATTATTTAAATTAATAATTTATATTACCTCTGAAAAATAAATTCGGATAATTCATATTTCCTGTTAAAAATTGATTACACTCAAAAATTATTAAACATTGAATTAAAAGATAATAATATTTATTATCAAAAAAATGTATGAACGAATTTGCATTAAATATTAACAACCAGGCAATAAAATTACAGTAGTGGAGCGTAATTAAAATAAAATGGTTATATACATTCAATATACTTTCTTATTGTTTACATTATATACGTCAAAAAGACCTGATTTACTATTACTATTATTAAAAAAATACATTAAATGTCAAAATTTCGTTTATTTATAATTATTATTTTTATAAATAAGTTTAACTTATAACTTTAAACTGAAATTGGGAAAATGAATAACGTTAAGTCAAAATAATCTCAACAAAAATCATCTTAACATATATTCGTTCACATACAAATATTTTAATTAAATAAATAATACGCTTTCAAAAAATAGCTAATTAGCATAATAACAACTTAAAATCTTCAATTAAGTCGTTGAACATGAACATATGAAATAACAGAAAAATGAAAAACCATACGGAGTTAAGAAAAAGAGAAATAAGAAAGTACTAAAACCAGCTAGTTCAACCCGCCATATAGGTGGCCATTAACTGACATAGAACACTAAATCAAGCCGTGAACAGTAGCGGTATAACTTGAAGAACTGCATATACCCTGAACTGAGCTCCTAAAACACATTTTCTCTTAAGAAGGAGACCATTAGTTAAAGTACAAGCAGTCATAATTCAAAGGTACATGAAATAATGAAAATAGCCTGAGGAAATAAAGAATTTTTAAAATTATCCTTACTTTTTACACTCATAATAATAATAAAAATACGCATTAGTTGAAATATATTTGTTATATTGCAATATATTTGTCTTTTCTTTTAATGAAGACAATCAGAAAATTAATTATTAAAACTGTTATTAATTCTATCACGATAAGCTAAACATTACTGTTAGCTAAAACTCAATCTAACCAAATCTACATATAAAACTTTAGTTAATATTGTGATTTTGGTTTCAATATTTTTCACATAAAGTTCTTTTTTGTACTCACAAATATTTTTAAAATGAATGGAAGAACTTTAAGGTAATATAAGAGTGACTTATACATCAAAAATCTATTCAAACGATTTTTATGAAAGGAATAAAGAAAAGTAACTGGATAACCTTGACTGACTACGCCTTAAATCACCAAAAAAAAAAAATTTAGTTTGAACTGTTTGGCTAAAATTTCTAGAAAGAAATAAAAATCGATAGAAAGACAAACGAAGAAACATTACGATTATAAGTATTTCAATGAAATTAAATGAATAATTTTTATTTCATTTTTAAAGAAAAATTTTTACTTACCTATATCTTAATTGTAGAAACAACTTTTAAATTATTTCTTGATAATTTTCTTTATAATCTGACATTTAAAGTTAGTAAAATGTCACCGTTCATTTCCTTTCACTTTTCTTGATAATTATTTTTAATATTTTATTTACCAAATCATATATAAATTTAATAGTATCTGACCTAAAGGAGTGTGAAATAACATCAACATGTTTTAAATTGTTACATAACTGAATTAGATATTATCCTAGCCTTAGGGCAAATCGAAGTATGAAAAATGTAGGTTTATTAAGACTTTTTATCATATTTACTAGTTTTTTTAAAATTATTTATTCTTAACAGGCAAATAATTTTGATGAATGAAAGGAATCTATTTTAATATAAATTATCATCTGGTAAATAGCTAATATAAATTAAATAGTGTGTTATAGTAAAGAAGATGACATGAAAACCAGTTTTTTCATGCCAATCTCACTATTATAGCTAGCTTTAAATGTTTTGACGTTTTGAGCCAGGCAATGGATGTTCTCAGATGTTACTCCTAGTATAATTGGTTTTTATTTCACATTTAACTGTTGGAATATATCACAAGCAAAGAATTTAAAAATTAAGTATATTTTATATATATATATATATTTTATTGATGGAAAATATTATCTTTTATTGAAATCACAAAGATTAACTTTTACTCTGTACAAACCTAAAATTATGTTACACAATTGAAAATATCTCCCATTTCTCATCACTATTTTTTTTTTTTTTTGCTTGAATATCACAATAGAAGCTTGAGTATGATATGAAAATTGTATTTTTGCAGCGTATGAAAAATGCCATGCCTGATCGGGATTTGAACCCGGGATTTCCGGATGAAAGGCCAAGACGTTACCACTTCTCCACAGAGATAGGCAAATTAAATATTTTTTTTTAATTTTAAAATATTTTCGATGAGAAATTATCTTGCAGTTTCTTCAGAACTGCATTTGGAAAATAAAATGAACTTGAAAAATAATAATAAAACCGACTTAAAAACCCACTAAAAATTTAAATATAGAAAATATATATATATATATATATATATAAATGCCCAAGTTTTTGGAGATTTTGTCCGTTTGCAACAGCATCACGTGAAAACCAACCGACTGACTCCTTTCAAATTTTCCGGATACATCACTTATCCCAGAGAAGGTTTTAAACAATAGATTAAGGCCTAGTCTCCTTGGGAGGTGATGTTATGAATTTTTCCTCTTATACAAAAACCTAATACCATTTAAACCATTTTAAATAGACTATGCGATTTATAACATATTTTTAGCTCTCTGCCTCGGCTTTCCGAGATATAGGGTATTCTAGGAAAAAAAGGGAACCAAAAGGAATATGTTCTCTACAGCAGAAGCGTATCAGAGGTTCTATGTTAAGAACGAAGAAAACGTTGACGAGAATTTTTCAGGCTTTAATTGTTATTAATCAGTATTATTCTCACAACCGTGAGGGTAACGATTAAAGTAGGGAAACATAGCTAGAAGAGAACGGCAAGCGAAGCGAGCCCAGACCGGTTTGTGTATTTAAAACAGATTACATAAAACAGATTCTCCTTTAAATTTCTACGTTTTGAAATAAATACTAAATTAAATACAACTACTAATAACTTATTAATTCTTAACTGTAGTTTTTCTTTTACAATAATTTCTGTTTCATTTAAAATGGTTTTAATATTATTAATATTTAAAGGGTTTTTCATTTTTAGTTTTATCTTACTTAAATATTAGTAAGCCGATAAAATACTGTCCGCATGAAAACTATCCGTTTAATCAAAATTTAAAGAGATTGCTACGTAACGTCAATGAGTGTTATTAGGAATAAGGTACCCGTAACATTTTTCTACCCGAAGTTTTCCACCCAATATTCTTGACCTTTCGTGCGAGAAAAACTTTTAAATTATGATTATTAGCTTATATATCGTTACATTCTAATGGTTTTATACTAAGCATTAATTACGACAGAATAAATAATGAAAGGCAGTGTAATCTTTCGTTAAAAACTCTTCCACTTAAGCCACTTGGATTTGTGCCTGAAGAAAACTTTCAGATAATACTGTAATCAACAATTTCATTAAAAAGTAATACGATTCTTAAGAAATACACCAACATAATTAAATTAAAATATTTACGATGGCTTACGAATACTACATGTCAATACTGTCACCGACTATTACTGACGAGACAAATGAATAAATCAACCCAACCCATTAGTTTGTAGTTGGTATCAATCTTTCCCTCACCGACAATCCTGTAAGTAAGATAAATTGATGATTGGGTATAAACTTTTTGAGCTAAAATAATACGAAAAATATGTACTCGTATGTGTTTATCAATAAATTAAATTAAAAATATCTACAGGCTACATACTGTCGTTGGATAATGCTTTTTATACTTCTTTATCAGCATTATTATTTACTACCCACATATTCATTAGTTGTGTGTATGTGAGTGTGCCTATATATATAGGCACACACCCTCTATATATATATATATATATATATATATATATATATATATAAAAATTCATATTGTTGTGAATTATTGAAATAAAATCAAAAATCGTACCCAAGTGGAAAAGATTTAAAAGAGAAACACGAATGGAATTTCATTTAAAAAACTAAAATCTGAGGAAAACATCCTAATAATCTTTGCTAATTTTTACATACAAGGAAGTATTGTAATCTCGAAAAACTTTGGTTTTGAGATTTCAACGGAAATATCCATTTTACCATCCCTGAATCCATTTTGACTAGTTTCGGAATGACGTCTGTACGTAAGTACATATGTACCTCGCATAACTCAAAAACGATTAGCCGTAGGATGTTGAAATTTAGGACTAACATCCTAAATTTAACATAACATCTAATTTTGCACCTCCCGTTTTGACTGCAATCGACTGGACCAAAAGTATCCAAAAGAGGACTTTTTCTTAACTGCAGTAACAAGTCCTCATTGAGAACTTTTCAACTATATATCATAAACTGATACCTATTATCATTGGTTCCAGAGTTATAGCCAAATAAAATTTTAATTAATGAAATATTTGGTTCTTACAAGAGGAAAACACATCGGTTCGAATCCGACTTCATTTCCTTTTTTTTAACTTTTTTTTTATTTTAATTTAAATATATTGATTTATTAATAATTATTAACTTCTGATTGTAAAAAAAATTTACAATAAATAAACATTCAATAATAGAAATAAAAAAAATTGAAAAATTCAGAAGTTATTAGTGAAATAAAATGTTATGTACGTTTCACTTTTAAAAAATGTGTATATGTAATTTAATGAGCGTGCAAGATAGTCATGTGACGTTCACATCAACTTTTTCAAACGTTTCATTCATTAATTGAAAGTTTTTATCATATAATCGACTTGTGCAAAAACTTAGATTAACTGCATATATAATTTTTTTCCTCTATTATTTTAGAACCTAAAATTTATTTTAACAAGAGGTGTAGAAGTTATGAAATATTACCTATTAAAAACAATATTTATTTATAGTCCCGAACTCTTTACAATCTCGTTTAGTCTTTTATTCCAATACTATAATTTAAACTTCTGAAATACTATATACAAACAATGTAAGTATATATTTAACAACAAAATTTTATTTTTCGTTACAATTAAAAATATATTTCCAATGTTAGATTTCAATTAGAACTAAAAATAAAAATTGCAATTAAGGCTCTTAGTAAGGATAAGAAATTATTCTTTTAGATCTATACAATGACATCTTATAATACAATAGCGTTACCGAGATAGAGTCAAAAATTCAATTAACCGGATTGCGATGGAATGAATTTCCAATTAAAAATGGTTGAAACATGACACTGTTCATAGGCACTTAATATAGGCGTACAATGAATGTATAACCGGTCCTGTATTTTTTCAGCTATTTTAATTTTCTTTAAAGACACAGTAATTTGATTAAATTTAGTATTTTTTTCTTTTGTGTACGTAATGGGGTGAATAAACTGTCATTATGTTCATTCGTTGGTCAACAACACTAAGTGAGAAGGTATTTAAAAAAAATATTATGTAAATAAATAAATAGTATTTCAAATTATTTGAAATTTAAGTTTTAATACGATCAAATATTTTTACCCAGAATGAGATTTATTTCCTTTCTTTTTTCATAACCTATATTTTATATTCTCTTTATAAGTTTAAACCAAGTAAGGATAAAAAAAATTGTTACTTGCTAAAACATGAATTCCATTACGCTAAGTTATTTATTTATCTTTTTTTTATTGATGGTCTTTATACAAATTTTTTCTCGAGTTGAAATTAATTGAAGCTAAAATTAATAAACATAATTAAAAAAACGTAAATAATGTTCAGGGCTCAAAAGAAATTCAATAAAAATATTATTATTACATAAAGTTATCAACATATAACATTAAATTTGACAAAAAAAACCGGTATCGAAATATTTTGAAAAATGAAAATGAAAACAGCAGAATACAAATATCGTTATTTATGAAGTAATACAGTTAAAAAAAAAAAAATAATAAATTAATAATCAGAATAAAAACAAACGCAGTTTTATTAAATAAAATTTCTCCAATTAAAATTTAAAAAAATAAAATTAATTTTACAAACAATAATGTGAACACAGTAACTTTGAACAATATTGTTTTATTTTCAATTTTATCAAAGTTAATAATGGTTATATTAAGTTCTCCAGTTACTAAATTAATTACCATTACATATAAAATAAAATATTAATTGCTTATAATCTTTAAATCATTTATGTACTAATCCGTTGCAGTTAATGAAATTATAAAATAACAATAAAATTATTATTAAAATAAAAAAACAAACATTTAAAAATTTTATTGAAATAATAGTCGGTCAGGGCGAGCTTTGACCGTCCAGCCAGGCGGTCAAAGCTCCACGCGGGAGGCCTGGAACCCCGACGCGTTCGTTATCCTCATGTTCGTGAGAATATTACATATTTTACAGATATTTATTAAAGAAAGAAGACTAATCCTTTTACTTCATTATACATTTATGTTGTCTTGGTGACAAAAATATAATAATGAAGTAAAAGAATTAATCTTTTTTCCTTAATGAGTATCTTTAACATCTTCAATTCATAACTTGACTCCCCAAGGAAGCTAGAGCCTAGATCTATGGCTTAAAGTTTCCTTCAGATAAGCCGAACTTAAAATAAAGCCATACTATTCATTCACCTACACTGCTTTTTAATAAAAAAATATCGGCAAAATGAGCATAATTATGAGATAAGTTTTAACAGGAATAAACTCTTTCGGTAAGATTTACTTGTTCATTTTGTAAATTAGAGGTATGATTCCGGTATAATTAAATACATAATATAATAAATTACTACATTATAATAGGCATATCTCAAGTAAAATTTACAAAAAAAGAATAAAATTTTTTTTGTGGTAACCATCACAAAAATGGACTTTATTTTAAGGGGGGAAAAAACAGTAATGAATTACACGATTACATGTTGAACAATACCTTGAGAACTGAATACGACAAAAAAATTACGATAGATAAAACAATCTAATGGAAAATATGGAATATTAAATATTTATTTTGTTAATTATAAAAGAAAAACTAAGTAATACGGCATGATTAACCCGTGTGATACTGACAAATAAACTAAATTCTTAATTAATTAATTACGAATGAGTATTTCATAATACTATGAATATTATCATACTATAAGTTATAAAGTTATAAATTTTTAAGATGAGTTAATTATTAGCCCATTTGTGAAGGACAATTAGGAATCCAACAGCCTTTAATTTTCCCGTTTAAATAACACTATAGAACAGCTATAGCTCTAGAAGGGAAAGTATTTTAATCGTTCCAATTTGGGCATATGCGGTTTTCACTGGATTTTGACGTTTTTATGTCTAAGGAACCCTAAAAACGAAAAATCCGAATGGAAATTTTCCGAATGTTAATGTTCATATGTACGTGTGTATGTTTGGTATTGGCCTTCAAATCAATTTATTTCTCCAGAACTACTGGACCGACTGACCAAACTTAGAATTACTTCTGTATATGAAGCATTGATTCCATTAAATTTTCAATTTAAAAGGTCAACGGGGTGAGGCTGTAGAACAAGGTTACCCTCAGTATCTTGAGATTTCGCCTAACAATTACTGAAAAAAATTTTTTTTGCAAAATCGCACCCTTACCCCAAGCATGGGACTCACCCCATGTTGTGACGTCACAGGTGAACGGTAGAATTAAACAAATGAATATTATTTAAAGTGCAGTCGATTTATCAATAACTTATAATTATTTCGATTATTTCTTGCATCTTTTGTGTATATTTTGCATTATACCAAGTAAAAAATTCTAACAAACGGTAAAATTCATCACGGCTATAATACTAAAACCACGGTATATATCGTGAGAAAAGAGGCTGGTGGTTTCTAAAACATCATTCATAATCTATATATTACAGTTTCCACGATCCACATAGTAAAACAGTATATGTTTTTAACGAGATGAATTTGTGCGTAAATTAGTAAATCATATAATAGTAATTGCATAACAGCACTCTTATGTTATGTTTCCATGTGTTATATATTTAAGTATATTACATTACAACTTGTGCGTCTTGCATCTAACGTTATTAATCAATTAAATTTATAAGTTAGAAAGTAAAATAAAAATAGCCTTTTATTCTGTTAAAAAATAATTAACTTACCGAATACTTTTCAGCATTATATATCTCGTTGAAAATTAATTTGATATAACATTAAACAAATTATATTTTAAGGACTATGCATCTAAGTTTTAAACATAACCGAACTGTTTTTAAAACTTATTACCTTCAGACGACTGTATACATTTCAGTCATGAAAATACTATAATTTAGAGTAATTCTGCATACGATAATGAAATTAAATATCAAGATGTAGCCTACTTCCACGGAACAAAAAAAAAGAAGAACTCCAAAATTGTTCTTACACTACGGATCAATAAAACTGAATTTGGGACAATTAGAAATTGGTTGAAAAAGAAAATGTGGACTTTTTAAGTTTTAAGGAAAATTGTTTTCTGCATGGAATCTTGAACGATAGCGTTCTTAATATAGATTTAATTACTTTAATAAATAAATTGATAAGACTCCCCCTGTATTTTCCTAAGAAAAATTTGAAAAAGGTCAAACAATTTATTTTTTTACGATTTTTTATTGACCTATATTGAACATAAATTTCAATAGAATAAAAACTTTGTCATTAGAAAAATTATTATATTTCACTGCAAACATAAGTCGTAGAAACATGCACCAATAGAATGTTTTTGACATCTAAAGGTAACTTATTATGCAACTTTATTGCAGTTTTTTTTCTCTCTCCATAGAATCAAAGAGAAAAAAATGGACGATTTATTTTTCAAATAAACAATATTAATTTTTCGTTAAGTATAAGTTATTTAATTAATTAAATTCTGTTCATTCATTAAAATTATTTACCCATTATCATCTCTTTTTAAAAGGTTTTTGTTATTTGCTACATTTTCGAACAATTCTGTATTTTCCTATAGGTGATGTTTTTTTTGATGTGCCGAATCCAATTACTTAAGAATTGATTCCTTGATCTTGGAGTAGATGAGCAAATATGTAACAAAAAATCTATCTTTCCAGTAAATATTGTTTATTTGTAAAATATATATATTTTTTTAGATTTAACAATAACAAAAAGAAAAAATATTAAGAACTCTTTCATCCAGTTCAATCACAAAAGATTATATACTGTCATAAGACAAATATAAATGACTTTTGTTAATTACTAAAAAAAAAAAAATTATGTATATATGAAGTTTCGCCTATAAAAATAGTTTCAGTGTAATATGAAAGAATTTTGAAGACAATAAAAATTATTATGCACATAAGATAAAAATTAAACATTACAACAAAAAGAAATTTAAAAGTTAGCAATGAAAGATTTTTACAAGTTGGGTAATAATTTTAGTTTACATTAATATACACATACCATATTCTATAATGATAAAATCACTACTGAAAAAACTAAATCATTGCTTTTGAATAAATGTTATGCTTTAACCCTACTACACTTTCATTATGAAATAGTGGAAATAGGTTTAATACAAGAAAAATATTTTAATTACCCTTTACAGAAATCGTAAAAAAAAAAATTGATGATCATTGGTACAATAAAAAGGCTCTGATAATAACATAAAGTTGAGTAATAAAAGAAGAATTTGATAAAATGATATGAACAACTATGATACAATTAAAACTTTACGAAAATGTTACGTACAGAAGATTAAATTAACAATGCAACAAGATGTAAAACACTTTATGAATTTTTTTACAATAGAAGGTATTTTACGACCTCAAATTACATTACTCGTATGTTAAAATAAAATGCTAGTCTTTTCAAAGAATCCCAAGGATAAAGGCATAAAAAAATATGCTGACTAATATACTGGCGTCGAACGTGGGGCCTCCAGGCGGATGGCAACATCTCTGCCGGAGCAGCAGGTCTGGTCGGCCCACCGAGGGAGCCGCTGGGCGCGGACGCTACCTTCCCGACCCAGCTTGCTCAGCTTTTAAAAATAACGATGAGAGAAAAGTATATAGTTAATTAAAAATCATAATTAATTAACTACATTACATTTAAATAAAAAAACTCTTTCATCACAAATATTAAAGTCTTACAACTTAAATATACAAATACGTAAAAAACTTCAAATGAATTTAAAGATAATATTCACTGAAGGTAAATCTAAATTAATTAGTCTCCTGATTATTTAAGTTAAAAGTTATTTAAAAGTGAAATATAGTACTAAGTAAAAATAATATTAACGTTTAAATTATATGAAAAAGACATCAGAATTGAAATTATTTCAACTTCTGTATTTTTATTTTTTAAAAGGTTCAGTAGCCAAAACTTTATTCAGTTCAGAACAACTTGATTAAATATTTATGATATTTATTCTCAGTTTTATTTAACACAGTTATTATTATTATATTTACTTGATATCATTTATTTGATATTTTCATTTATTTACTTAATATCAATGAAATTTTCTGATGCATGCTGAATACTCATCGGATCGTACTTAAATGAGTAATATCAGATATTGATAAGTTTAAATACAAATAAAAGTCAAATAACAGATACGTTAATTTAGTAATGGTGTTTATAAACTTTTCAAGGTTTATTTGCAGTTGGTGAAGAGATTTTAAATAATCAATTTAGTATCATTAATCCTTTACCTGGTAATTAAACAATAAAATCTTCATAATTGGGAGATATATATATATATATATATATATATATATATATATATCGCATTTGGAAAAATATAGTTAAAAGAAGAGACAGGCTTATAGGCCACATATTAAGGTATCCTGGAATAGTCGCTTTGATATTGGAGGGACAGGTAGTGGCAAAAATTGTACAGGCAGACAACGTTTGGAATAAGTAAAACAAATTTTTAGGGAAGTAGGATGATACGGAAATGAAACAACTGGCACTAGACAGGGGAATCCTGGAGGCTACATCAAACCAGTCAAATGACTGAATGAAATCGCAAAAGGTTTTTAATAAATTTTTTATTCTAATTAATTTTTCAATTGTTTTATTATTATTTTTTTTTTTATTCAATTATTACAAAATTAATACAATGTTTCTCTAACGCCAAAAGCTTTAAATATAATAATATCTGGAAAAGCTATCAATTGACCAATTAATTTAGTTGTTTACATATTCTAATAATATTTATTCCATGTAACATAATGTATCAAAATGTTTTCATATAAATTTTATAAAAACAGAAAAAAGACACAAAATGAAAAAAAGTGTTTTTTTCTTGTGTGAGGTAAATATATATGTAACATATAAGTATACGTAGAGTGAACGAATAAGCATACAAATTTGTTTTGTTTTCAAAAGTTATATTAAAATCCACTTACTTAGTGGAAAAATAAAACTACAAACAGAGAATAAACAAAATAATAAAAAGAACAACATGTCGCAAATCCTAACAAAATCAGAGCGTATATCTACAACCAACAAGAATCTCGATTTCTAGCGTGGCTTCGAGAAAGAAAGAAACTTCTAACATTGTAAGTTAAATATTTAAAATCACAGACCTTTCTTTTGCTTGTTTTTTGTCAGTAAAGGTAACATATATAAAAATATCTGTCTTATTAACGAGACAAATAATTTTCTTGCTTTTTATCTTATTACATTCAAGAAATAAATTTTATTTTGTGTATTTCTTTTGTTTATATTATATATTTATAAAGATTGATTAATTAATTTATAATAAACATATTATATTGAATGGAAGTAATTTTATTTTATTTGGAATACAATTATCTGAAATTCGTAAACCGATTTAGATGGCATTTGTTTAACGTTTAAAAAAAAATTATAATTATTATTATTAATATTTGAAAGCACACCTCAGTAATTTGTATACGGTGTACATAAGTTGTATTACAAGTTAACATTGAACCTCATGATAGATTAGTACCAAGTGTCATGCAAAAGATAGAGTTAAAATCCCGATCAAGTTTAAGTTTACCATTTTTCATACGTTACCTATTTACATACTCAATCTTTGAACTTACTTGCTGAATAATTGGTAATTTAAAAAAAAATTATAAAGCCAATAAAGGTAAAAATATTATATTAAAATCTTTATAATAATAAAAATAATGTATAATAATATAAAAAAAGTTTGAACATATATACAAAATTAGACAACTGTCTAGATGATAGAGCAAAATACGAAATATTTACGAGACTAAAAAACTAAAAGTTTGTTTTTATATTTCAAGAAAATTGGAATTATTACAATAGCAAAGGAATACATTAATATGAGGACAATCTTTTTCTAAGTTTAATATCATGGTCCATCTTTGGTCATATCCATTAATATTATTGCCATGGAAATCTGCTGGGGTTACACTTGTATGGATCTATCTATAAAATTATATAAATTTTTAGAAATTTGATAACATGATATCAAACTTAGAAAAAGGTAGTCCTCATATTACTGTATGGTAATTTATCTAAGTTTATAGATACATTCAAACAAGTGTAACCCCAGTAGGTTTCCATGGCAATAATATTAATGAATATGACTAAAGAAGGACTTAAATAATTAAAAGTTGAGAAATTTAAAAGGTCATCTGGAAGCCGATAAGGTCTGATTACAACAAAAACTTACCTACCAGTTATTGATCACAGAGTTTAATGTGTTTCCATCTCGGGAATGTACGTTATTTCATCAAAAGAGTATTCAATTGCCACTTTTTGCATCTTATTTTCAACAGAATACAATAAAAGTGTTTTTCATCAACGGCTATTACAGATTAAAATTTAAGTCCAGCATTGGCATTCCATGAAAATTAGTTTAGTTTTATAAAAGAGAGAGCAGGACAAGTAATAGTTGTCCTACAAAATAATCTAAAAGATAGGCTGAAGAAAACCAAAACTATCTACGTTATATTTTTTTATCATAATCAAGCGTTTGATAATGTAGAATGAAATAAAACTTTTAAGCTTTTTAATAATAGAATTTAATTTTTCGGTAATTTTAGTTTATAATTTTTGGTAAAATTAGATAATATGCAGTAAAAGTGAACTTACGTAACATGTTCGTAACAATTTTCAATTTATAAAAAAAATAAGTAGTAAAGTAAATCTAGATCGGCGAAGATTTGCAGAGACAAACAATAATGTTAATGATGTGATAGTGTTTGATTCTTAAAAAAAAATTATTAGAATTAATCAGTGTTTTTAATCCATTGGCGAGTATAACATTTTATTTAAAATAAACAATCTACAAAACAACTTAAATGAAATGTGACAAAAATTTAAGATAACATAACATTGCAGAAGGAAAATAAGTGTGTTATTTAAAATTTACGTTTCAAAAGTGAGGAAGGAATTATCATCACAGTGATAAAATGCATGAAAAGGTTCTTATGGAAGAGAAATCTAGTAGTAACTAAAAGAGATTCAGAAATAAGAAAGAAATTCATTTGAATTCGTTTAAGCAATTATCTCTTTAGAAGATTGAGCGTACACCATCGAAATCCAGAATGAACAGAAATAAGATGTTTGAAAAGTTGTTTACAGGAGCCAGTTGAAAATTGAAGTGGATTTATCGATTAAAAAGAGATTTAAAGACTTTTTAAAAAAAGAAAAAAAAACATTTGTAATAGAAACTTGTAAAAAAATAAGCTTAGTGGGTCATAAGTTAAGACATCTTGAAACTATGACAATATTTAGAGTATATCAAACACGCAATTCTAAATTCAAGGTACGAAAATGATATTAAGGTTAAAAATTAGAACATAAAGGAAAGAAATTAAAAATTACTCACTCAAATGAAAGATTCCAAAAAGTTCGCAATTTTTTTATGTTCCTTTTTTGTTTAATCTAAATAATATGACAGCCTGATTATAAATAACGATATGGTACATAATACTATTTATGTAAGTGAGATGTCTACACGGGTTTCTTCTTGTACGGCTTTATCTAATGAAATAAATAACAAAATATTTTACATCATTATAAAAAAAATCGTTGGATAATAATCGTGTATAGAAAAAAATTTAATATGTTACAAAATGAAGATTATCGCTATTGGTTTCAGGTTACTTATTATTCAATCTTTGACCAGTGATGCAAACATCGATAAAAAGAGAAAGGATATTGTCAACCGGCGACTGCTTGCTATACATCAACAAGAATAACCGCAAGATAATTTTAGCGGATGTAAACATAATTTTAATTAGAAAATTTTAGATCGTTCAGATAAAAATCACGATATTACCCCCTCACCCGGTGAAATCAAAATTTGTTCGTTTTAAAGAATTACTTTGGCGTTGATGGAGATAAAATGGTAAGAACAAGGTCAACACGTGGTCACTTATGCTGGAGTTGGTATCATTAAATATGAGATCAAAACTCAATAAGTTTTATGTAAATCGTAAACTAAAATCTGTTAATCTCGTGTGTAAAAAAATTTTTTACATAAATAATTGTAAGTTTAATATTTTATTTTATGAAATCACTTGATTTTAAACATTTTTTAATATAATAAAAAACTTCTTTTTTTTTAAATTTAAAATTGGAATTTTTTATTGTATCATTTCGATGTTCTGCAGAATATTTTAAGTATAGTATTATGATTCAGTTTTTATTATTATTCCTACGGTCTAGAGTCTGCTATATGAAAATGGTTTCCCGAAGGATTTCCTTAGTAAAACAACAAAATTTGTATATAACATTTTAACTGTAATAATTAATTATTGTGCTTTTGGTTTCGTAGACTGAACAACTTTTGTAACTGCAGTCTTAATAACAATTATACATGCAATGCAAAGGTAAAATAACACACAGTTGAATGCTCGCTTTTCATTTTACGAACAATTGAACGACTAACAGGACTTAATTAAATAAAACTGCAACAGATCCTTTAGTTTTCCAGATTGTCAACGAATCAGTCAAATACTAAAGATTATAAATAAATAATGGAACAAATGTAAAGGATGAACTATAATAAAATGCTATTGAAGTAAAATCGTAAAGATAAAACGCTCAAGAAACGTTTAATAGATACAAATATTAAAAAAGATGTATAAATTTAGAATATTAAAAAACTACGTTTGTTAAAATAATTTATTTTTTATTTTTGGAAATAGTTATTGATAAAATAATTATATTAAAAAAAAATTGATTGATATAAAAAGTAAAAAAAAAAACTTCTGTTTATTGATAAAATTAAAAATAATTATGATATGCAAAAATATGAACATAGCTTTGAGCTGTTCCAAGTCAAAAGTGAAAGATTAACTTAAATGAATCCAAACCACTTAAACTTCCCAATCGAACTAACACGCTCCTAAGAATAAACTAAGGTAGAGGTTTACCTTATGAAAGACAAGAGGTAGTATTAAGTTTTTCATTTAAAAAGTATCCCTTGTATTAAATATAATTTAGACACAAAAGTGTTCTAATGATGGAATAAATTTACAAATAAAGTTTATAAACAATCAAATTTCAAAAGGGGAGACAGCAAAAAAGTGTAGCTGACCATTTGAATCTACTTATTAAAATAAAGAGAAATTATTTTATGAAAAACTGGCGCTTTCTTCTTCGTCTTCCTTCTGTCCGCTACTTTTTGTTTTTTTTTTAAAGCAAATCTATATTTCAGGTTCCGAGGAATTTGGTACAAATGTTTGAACCATTTTTTTTTTTTTTTTAAGTAAACAATTACCGTTGTAAACATCTTTACAATTTCAAAATGGTAGCCACATCTATTTTTTTAATAGGCTTGATAATCGTTTATTTTATTGACCATGATGTTGTTAATTCTTACATTGTAAAAAAAATTTCACCTTATTTTTTTCAAATCACTCGACAAACAATCGAATTAATGGTATAATTTTTTATCAAAATAATTTTCAGTGACAAAGATAGATTTAACAGAGATCGAAATATCAATTTTCACAATAAACGTTGTTGAGCACAAAAAAAAATTATCATGCCATTACTTAGGCAAAGTTTCAATAATAATTTTCTATATAAATATTTGACCTTGTATTATCGGCCACTCGCTGATTATTCACGTTATCTGTCGACAAGATTAAATAACAAAAATTACTACCGTTTCCTAGAAAATTTCCTACAAAATTATTTCCTCTAGTAACTAAGAATAACATGCAGTTCATGCACAAAGATACCTCAACACATTTCAGTATCAATCTCTAGCAGAACGTTCCTTAAAACTATTATTTCTCTGAAAAATGGATTGACCGTGGGGGTCCAATCCACCGGAACTAAACTCATTATTTTCACTTTTGGAGTGAACTAAAAAATATGATTCCAGTGCTCAGTATTGAAAATCTTCAGCAGAGCAGTAAACAAGGTGTTCGATGTATAGAGTTACACCAGGGATTTTTGAAAGAGTGAGATAATCGTTAAATCGTCGACTATTTCAAGTGTATTGACAACCATTGAAGGCCATTTCAAATATTTGCGCCAAGGAAATTGAAAGTAAAACAAGCATTCATTACTTATGCCAATTTAATTTGTATCTTGTTTAAATTCTGTTCAATTGATATAATTCTACTGTGTATTGTAATTGCGTATAACTTACTAAATGATACTATTTCCATTTAATGATATGTAATCGACACTCACTATTAAGATCAGATCGTGTAATATTGTAAGAAATGGTTAATAAATACCATTTTGATTTAAGTATCTTTAGATAAATAAAACGATTGCCAAATTTGTAATTACCCATGGCTTTGCATTGGACATATGAAAAATTTCAAGATCATTAAAAAAAAAAAATTAATTAAAATATTAAAGAGGAAGAGATAAAATCGACTGAAAATAATGTTAATTTTCTATAAAACCTTGATGGTTTATTCTCCAATTTTAAAAAGAAAGTTGACGACACAGTTGTAGAACTTTCCCGCTACCCGTCTTTCTGATGCACGGCTTACACATACACAACTTAATTAAAAATATTTATCATTTTACTTAAATGTAATATTTTTGATTATTAATTCAATGATTCCAACTAAAGCGCGCGCGCATACCGTATTTCAATCGCGCTTGTGTGGCGGTACTAGCGGCAACTTTAAATAATTTTTCACTCAATATTATTCATTTATTTAATTTTACTCCTCACCTGTGACGTTGCAATATAGAAGACGACTACAGCGGCTGTACATCAGTGCTACACTAACTCCTTGTGGTGAGAGTAGGCACTAATGACACGCTATACTCAGAGTATTTTTTTGGAATGGAGGTGCAATTTTGCAAAACCTTTTTTGGATATATTATTTTTTTAATTAACAAAAGTATCTAAGAAAAATAAGACCTTAAGCGAAATCTCGAGATACTGGGGATGACCTTGCTCTACAGCCTCACCCTCTTGACCTTTAAAATTGATAATTTAATGGGATCAAAGCCCCATATAAGTAATCTGTCCAATTTTGGTAAAAATTGGTCGAGTAGTTGGAAGTATAGACTGATTTAGAGGGTTAGACCGAACACCATCACGTACATACGAACATCCAGAAAATTTCCATACGGTTTTTTGTGTTCCTAGATGTCAAACCGTAAAGATTCGGTGAAAATCGCATATACCAAAATTGGAACAAATCATACTTTCCCTTCTATAGTTATAGCTCTTCTATAGCGCTAGGCGGAAAAGTAAAAATGTTATGTTTTTTTCAAATCAAGCTTTATCATTTTAGCTAATGAAATGCATTTTTATAAAACGAATGATTACGAAAATAAAAAAAGTTTTTTATTTATAAGAGAAAATTGGTGTTAATATTGGATACTAATATTATTAGTCAATAAGAACTTGAGATATAAATTTTTCTTTAAAAACATACAGTAGTGGACAGAAAGAAAACGAAAAGAAAATCGTAATTTTTCATATACCTTGTTTTGCTCATTTTAATACGTAGAATCCGAAAAATCAATTGTCAGATACAGTTTTTTTTGTTAAACTAAATTTTTTGTTACCTTTTGTTATTTATCCAGTAATATTCTCACATTACTAAATATGTTTTGAGTATTTAACTTTTGTCTACTATGAACATTTTAATATTTTCACTAATTTAGAACGATTTTGACATCCTTATTATTGTTATTATTATTATTATTATTATTATTATACTGATAAATAAAAATTAAGCAATATTAAGAGACAAACAAATTTTAATTAGTGAATGTTAATTGGATTGATCAAAATAATATGAACAATACACGTTTCAAAACGTATGTAAAAGTTGTATGTATAAAAAAAAAGTAATTTTTAATTTAAAAAAAAAATAGTAATTTTCCAATAATTACAAATAAACACTAAAAAATATTTAAAAACGTATTTTATTTAATAATGAGATGTGAATATAATCAATGTTCAATTAAAAATCGGCAATTTAATTAAAAAATAATTACCAATTAATTTAACATTTATTTCATTACAACAAAACTGCTTTATAATTTCTAATCTCCATTAGATAAAACAGCATTTAAAAAGGAAAAGTTTTACATAACATTTCTAAACTATATTAATAGTCTAGCATACGTACAACTACATAGCATTCAAAAACTACAACATATTTTTAATAAATACTGTGAGATCTGATAAAACGTATATATAAAAATAATAGTATTAAAAAAATATAATAAAATCCAGCGGAGCTTCAAAACCGCATCAAGTTAAGTGAACATCTTATGCAGTAAAATATCCATCTTTAACCGCAAATAATTTTTTTTTTGCAGCTGACTTGAAATTTATCTGAATAGGTCAAACACCCTTTTACATCATAACTAGTTACCGGATTAACTTAGAAGTTTATTAATAATATATTATATTCCTACTAAATAAACACAGAGCAAAAATGGGAGTGTCTTCATGTATATATGGTGAATCATTAGATATCCGTAGTATTTGTACATGCTAGTTAGATTCTAACTAGTTATTTAATCCAATTAAGCTCTGTAGTCAGGTTACAGGGAGCACTGATGAATAAATAAAATTATTATTAGAATTGTTTACTGCTAGTAGACATTTTTTTTACATTGAAATAAACAGGGTAAGATGAAGAGGAAAAACATTGAAGTGACACATAATTTTCTTTTAAATATGGGATTGCCGTACTGAAGAATAGTTGAAATAATTCAAGGTAAACTTATCTTTGTTTTTTTTTTGTATCAATTAAAAGTGGCTACCTAGAATTATATT
Organism: Lycorma delicatula; assembly: GCF_047948215.1. Taxonomy (NCBI): domain Eukaryota; kingdom Metazoa; phylum Arthropoda; class Insecta; order Hemiptera; family Fulgoridae; genus Lycorma; species Lycorma delicatula. The sequence continues at coordinate 86,064,736 of NC_134459.1, read as the reverse complement.
AAATGATTTGAACCGACTTGTATATTATTAAAGTTACATGATTCTATACTGTTCTTAACAATCAGTTGCAATCGCCCTTTACACGTCGAGAATGCATTTCAAAAAAAAAACTTTTGTAGAAGATAATTTACAAAATCATAACTGTTTTAACAATTTTTGTAGAATAAATAATTATTTTAAACGAGAATTCTGATATTCCTCTGGCTTATGCATTATATCCAGATCATCCAAGGGACACAAATGAAATGAAATAAAATGTGAAACAACTTCGGAAAGCTGTTTATTACAAACCGTTTATTTTTTAACAAATTAATTTAGTTACCTTTTTTCCACACAAAGAGGATGATATATTTCAGCGAAAACCTGAATGTTTTGAACACTGGTCGTAGATATCAATTTTTGCAATAGATTTAAAAAAACTAAAACGCTGTGTTTGAAAATTAAATAAATGAATATAAACTTCGAAAATCTTACGTTTTTAAGGACTTTGTATGGACTTTATTCATACCACTTTACTTAGAATCAAATTCTTCTAGAAAATAGTTAATTTGTTTACTAGCCATTTAAAAAAGTTTATTTTACACATAACATAAAATGGAGTTTTTGGAGAAACAAATTTTTGGTGAAAAAATTTTCACCTTAAAGTTAAGTAAAACTTCAAATTTACTCAATACCACACTAGTTGCATGTGAAAACAATTTCACATATTTAGCATACTACACGCCCCATTTTCATATAATTCCAACAACATTTACATTCCAACAACCCTAGCGGTAAGGGTTGGTCATATCAAAAACTGTTTCAGACAAAAGTTTTAAGTAATATTTAGAGGACTAACGACCACTTTAAACCGATTAGATACTGTGCCTATTAAGGGAGGTATGATTTTTTTTGTCTTAGAAACCCCATTTTTTCCATCCCCTGGGCCAATGGTTGGTGATATCAAAAGACGTTACTTAGATAAGTTTTAGACATTTATCCAAAAACTAGTTCGATATTTTACGTAACAAGAAAGTTATAACGATATTTTTTTTCTAAAAAGTCCCATATTTCCATTCCCATGGTCCGATTTTTCCCATTAAAAACCTCAACCTAGATTTTGGGGCGTTATTTTTTAAGTATCAATTTGAAAGTGATTGGCGAAAAATTACGGCAGTTATCGTGTTCAAAAGGACACGATAACTGCCACGATAAGAAATTGAAATATATATATATACACATACATATATGTATATAATAGTGATGTAAAACGCGAAGATATGTCGATATTTTCCGTAAGTCGAATCATGGCACCCATCAAAATTGGTAGCTTTCTTATGAAATCTACCTAAAACCAGTTTATATTCAGAACAGTTCTTTCCCACCCACCTTGTGACGCTTCCGGTTGCCATCCCACACACCCCCGTTCATAGCCCTGATGGGTTTAGTTAAAATTTTTGCCGTAATAGTTTACTTTATTTAAATTATTTAATTTTATCTTGTATTAAAAGTAAGTAGTCTTCTAGAAAAATGTCATTCAAAAAAGAAAAAGCAGAGCCACTGAAATGAATTTTTATAGAAATATGGAAACAATGAAGTGAATCGATGTGGGAAGAGTCAGCTAAGAACCTTTGGAAAGCGGGATTTATTATGTACAGAAATTTGTGTAAAATTACACAAATTTCTGTCCAGGTAATTTCTTAATGTTCTTGAACTATGGAGTAAAATACTCTAAATATTACAACAAAAACAAAAAAAAAGACATAAAATCGTTCAAAATGGAGCCATTGAAAAAATGAAAACAGAATCACTGAAATAGATCCGTTTGATGAAGAATACAGCTTGAACGCAGTTCAATGCACTGCGCAGAATCAGAAAGTTTTCAGTTCGATCTATATTTTCTTTTTGTAAATTAATCCATCACAAAGATTCGAAACTTATAGCCCAATCACCATGCACAGATGTGGGAATTTTTAAACCATATTCTAAATCGCAAGGTTTGAAGTTGTAAGAAAAATTAATTATTTTAAAAATTAATCTACATTCTGGTCGAACTAAGAATTTTTTTCTTTCAAATTATTACTTCCTTCATTAGAGTACAATAAAAAAAATAATAATTCAATTTAAATTTTGAACCATTTTTATACCACTTAAAAAAATAACTTTAATAAATCCTATGCCATGTATTGTAGAAATGCGATAAAATTTTAAATAATCTTAAGTGACTATTATACACAAAATTGCATATATTATTTTTAAAAAAAGCCTCTTTAATTTTATAATATTCAAATAAAAAACAGAATTAATTTCCAAACAGAATGGATTTCTAAATTATCTCACGCTTAGGAAGGTATTAATGACAGCTAAATATAAGAACGGTATAAAAAAATATATATATATTAAAATCTAAAATAATTTTTTTTTTCTCCAACCAATTTTTCAGCTACTGCCGGAACTGGGGATGTGTGTGTGCGCGTGCGCGTGCCCGCGCGTGTAATTAAATGCAATTACCGTTACCGGCTTGCCAGGCCTGATGTAGATGTAGATATAATGAAATGTAAGTGTAAATTTACCGGTAAATACGTGATCTGGAACAGACTCCTGAGACATTTAGTTAATTGAAAACCCAACAACCAAAGACATCAGTACCCAAAGTCTAGCATTGAAATCCATATAAAAGCAACTGCCTTTACAAGGACTCGAACCTTAGAACTTTCGACCTAGAAAATCAGCTGATTTTGCGATGATGAATTTAATCACTAGTCTAACCATGCGGATTAAAGTAACTTTTGGGAAAAATTCAAATAAATATGTGGAGGAGATAAATAAATTGTATATAGAGTTATGTACTTCTATTCTACTTACCAACACATCTGAAGAATAATCAAAGTAGTGTAAAATATTGTAGTGAGGGTTCATAAAAGTTAGTACGAGTAGTACAGTAATCGTTTGAAGGATTAATAACAGATACAAACATGTTATTTTATAATAAATTGAACACCGATGTAAAATAATAATTTATAGAATAAAATATGACATTTTTCACGGTGATATTAATCGTTATTTTATATAAAGAAAATAATAATAAAAAAGGAGATTTTTGTTTATTACAGAATGATATAAAAAAAGTATTAAATTTACCAGTAAATAATGTCAAGGTACAGTAAAACTAAAACTGTATTAAACGTATAATAAAAAAAATATAAAGGAGATAAACACAATGTATATTACATAATATTACAAATCAACTATAGTTACTATATTAGTACACAAACTTACAGTCACTCACACTTATACACCAAAAATATCAAGTTCCCGCTCTGAATTCTACTGTTATTATAAAAGTGGTTCATATTTTATCAAAGTAGATTAATAATATAAAATGTATTACTTTCTACTATGATTCCACAATGTTGTACTGCCTAAGGTGATGCACACAAAATTATATTTGTTTTTTTTTTGTTTTTCGAAATTCATTAATTAATTAGTAAATTACTATAATTAAAATAGACCTATTTTCTCAAGTAAAAAAAAAAATTCGGAATTACTTGTCAACGTTGTTAATTAAGAAATAAAAACAGGTATTTTTATATATAATTATTGATCTTTAAAGTATTTAATGTCATATTACTATTTTTATTTTTATAATGTTATTTATATTTTTTCTTGAATTTTTTCTCTTGTAACAGAACCTATAATACACAAAATTTAACGATATCGGTTGTGTGTATTATTACAGTGTAACTCAAATAATAGTATTTTATTGAGTTATATAATAAAACAGTATAGGTGTGTAAGTATTTATAGGTGTATTAATATATTTAGTGTAATAAGTAATGCATAGTAATATGTTTAAAGAAGAATAATCTTTTTTCCAATAATCAACAAAATTACAGTCTATCTCACTACAATATAAAAGAGATAACGCCTTTTTCGTTTGTTCTCGATAACCGCGAAAACTACTGAACCAAATTATTAAGAAATTTTAAATGTAGTTTCTTATGAACCCCGCAATGTTTACCACAGTTCAAATCTCACAAATCTCATTACTAATAAAATATAAATAACGGAAAAAAAAAATGTATAAATAAATAACCAAGAATGTATTTTAGTAAATGTCATTGTCTATATCAAGATTGACATCTTCAGACAATTATTATGTGATACTATGCCTACTGTCAATTACTACCAAAGATCAATTTGTATTGTTATATGCATAAAAAAAAATTAGTTTGATAATAAAATTAAAAGGAATACCGACTTTTTACACATTTAACAAGAGAATAACAACGATAATTCTGACACACATAGCTACTAAAAAACTACTTACAATTTTTGAAGTTCTGTAGCACATTGCGTGGGTGAAGCCGCAACAGGGGATGCTATAATTCTTAGTATAAAATTTATACAAAAATTATAGATTTTAGAAAGACTATATAAAATCAAAACATTATTTATCCATTGATCAATAAACAAAATTATAATGTAATGAAATCTGTAAATTTATAAGCCGAAAATCTGTCAGACAAAATACTGTACGTATTTGTATATTCAGCCTAAAATACGGGTTCACAGTCGTCGAAAAAAATTAGCGGTTAAATAATTCGGATGATCGTTAAATTCTTATTAGTACTTTATTAGAAAATGTTTCATTTTTCTACTTCTCTGAACACGCAAAAAGCCGAAAATAATTATATTTAAACAACCTTTGTGTTTGAATGTTTAAAAGTACCTCGAAATTCTTAAAATTGTCCTAAAACCTTTTTTTTTTGGTAAATGTAATAGAATTTTCAACATTAAAGTTTACTATATTATAATTCCAGAAAGTATAACTCCAAACATATATATTTCAAAATTGAGAAGTATAAGGAGTATACTTCGTATACACCGTTCACTCATATAAAAGTAGAGAGATCGTTTCTTTATCAAACAGAATATATTTCTCATTAAATCGAGTTGATATTTTTTTAAAGCGCTACAGACAATGATCTAGATGCTTTTCGAATGATTGAAACCCTCCAAGTGCAGCAAATCTGCATCAGTCAATCAGCTTCACGGGAAGTCACCTTTAAACAAATTTAATTTCATTAACGGTAATAGTCTACTAAGAAGAAATTTAAACCACAGTCTCATAGGATTTACTTTTCTTTTTTCTCTTTGTTAAATTTAAATGGGGGTTAATGTACCTCATTTGGCACAATAATTTTTGTGATTTCTCATTGCAGATTAACTAACTATTTCAAAATATTAATGCAATCATACAAGAAGTAAAGAAAATACAATTGTGAAAATACGGATTTCTTAGGAAATAACCGTATCGTAATGAATTATAACAGAACGCTAACACCACTGGATTTAATGATAAATTACAGAAATTTATCAAAATAAAAGACCTTCATAGGGTCTGAATTTTGACCTTCCGGCTAATATAATGTATAAAAAACTGGTATTTGAAAGAACAGCAAATAATTTTCTGTTTATTAATTATTTAATTTTTTTTTGTGTTATTAATTATGTATAATAATTATCTTTTTACGTTCAAACCAGGAAAGCATAAAAAAAATTAAAAAATTCCATATAAAATTAGAATCATTTATAAGTGTTAATAATGAAGCACTTGATTGTGTAAAAAAAATATGTTTTTTTTTGTGTAAATGTACATCTGCCGTTTATTTTAATGCCTGAATACCCACTAAATTTAAGATTTATGTCTTGTCGCTGACACTACTTTAATTATGTTATTATGAATACTAAATAAAGATTAGTTAATTTATTTACACAGTAGTGAGATCCAGCCTTCTCAAATCTAGTCTTTATACTAATAGATAGGAATACTTCGTTTACTCATAAACATACAAAAAAAATGCTTATAATAAATACTGTATCCTGTATTAATTCATAAAAAAGATTGATAAATGATATCTTGAAACTTTATACGTTTTATTTTCTTTTAATGTGAAAACAAAAAAAAAAACAAAGAAAAGAAATAACTATGATATTCATTGTGTAAAAGTTATTTTTCAAAGGTAAAAAAAAGTATTCAAAACATCATAAATTGTTTTTCAAAAAAAATTTCATTATGATAATTTTCTTTTACATTTTCCATCATAATCTTTAATGGAAGTTTATACATTACTTAATGAAAGTAATAACATTAATTATTCTTCATTTTATTGACAACTTTTCGGAATTGCTTCACGATATTATATTCTCATTAACCCATACATAATGACAATAGACGGAAAAAAATTAATTTATTTCAAAATAATTTTATTATTATACTGAAGAAAATTACTTTCTATAGAATAATTAAAACTGAATAAAAATTTTGAACTATTAACTAAAATTTCTTTAAAATTTCGGTTTTTGTTTTTGTTTTAATAGTACAAAAGTAAGAAAATAAAGGAAATGGTTTAAGATTTTGGAAAAAAAAATAAGTTAGCGTCCAGTAAACATGAAAACTTTATACAACTAAAAACAACTTACCTCTTTTTTCTAAACCTTTTTTTACCTTTTAACAACTTGAGAGCAACCGGTAACCGTCTAGAAGACGTTACTTCGGTCGGTCCCAAGTGACGTGGTTGAAAACTAGCCCCCCTTAGTGCAGCTTGAAGCTGATCTGCCGAAGGGGTCCCTCTTGGATCATTGAGACATCACAACATCCCTCCCGGTTGCCTCGGTTGCCATGGTGACTCTCCCCAAGAGGACTATCCTTCCCTTCCCTATCACCTAGTCTGGATCCGCGTATGCAACCAACGCATACTCCCCTGAATTGCATGCCCACCTCACAAATATCGAGGGTCCTCAATGCGTCATCAGAACCTTTTTCTAAACCTAACTAATCATTCATCAAGTGGTAAAAATAATAAAAAACGTTTTCACATAAGCCAAAAGTAAATATTACTACTGTAATTTTTAACATTTAGATGCACATATTTAGGTTTTGAGGCAAGTGAAACGTTTCTTTCGGCTGGATCTGAATCCAGAGTAACCAGAGGAGTGACCTGGAGAAGGAACCTAGGATGGGAAGAACACAGAACGACTCCGTAACTGTGTAATGAACGTCACTTTGATATACTACAAACTACAGCTATTTCTATACCGATGAATATTCATTTGCCCCCTTCATTTTCTATCATCCTGACCTTTCTTCCGGTATTAGCAGACATCATAAGCGAAAAAAAAAAACATGATAAAAACTCTTTATTGATTTGAGTGTTATTTTCTGTTTTTTTGTAGAACTGTCACTCTAACATTCGTAGTTGACGCATTTCAGACTTCCATTCTCACCAAATGCTAAAAGAAGTTTTGAAAATGGAGTTACTCCAAAATACAAATGTTACTAGTTACAATGTTAAGAAAGGCAGAAAATAATACACAAATCAATTATGATAATCTTAGCAGAAATGTAAAATACTATATAAAAAAATAAATCCTTAACAAATAAATAATTTAATGTTAAATGAGATGTTAGTACGCATAATAATTAAATAATATTGGGATGTGCCATGGTAATTAAACTTACATGGAATGAGCTTTAATTCAGACCCGATGGTTTCCACAGTTAACCTTTCTTTTTGTTATAATATTCATAATTTTCTGTTTTCATATACAAAAATAAAATTATGTGACTATCACTGCATCCAGTTTTGAAAAATTACTATAAAATTTATGTTATGTAATTAATTTATAATATAAAATATTATATTTCTGAATGCCTGTATATATTTATACATTCATATAAGATTGATTAAATATTAATGATTGTTGTAAATAATAAAGTAAAAAAAAGAAAAGTGCACTGATTTCAATTTCATAATTTTCTCAATATTTTATAGAACAACTCTGAAAAATTCTAAGTTCACCATTTTTTAGTCGCAACACAATCGTTTCGTTTTCTTCTGAGTATTATCAAGTAAAATAATTTAATAAAAACAATAGTAATTTAGTTCAATATGGTTTCATTCAATAAATGTCTGAGAGAATAAAATGCGCCAAACTTAAAAATATAAAATAAATTGAAAAAATTTTCAAAAAGACTTAAAAAAATAAAATTAATAAGTTTACTGTAGAATAATTTCTTGTTAAAATACGAAATACAAATACTGCAGAATAGAATACTCATGTTGTTAACATTAAGATCAAGTTAAAACAATGTTGTTACATTGATTGTATTTTATAATGGAATACATTTGGAAAATTTCCAAGAAAATAGAATTTAGACCACACATACTGCTAAATTACATTAACCAGTGATATTAAGGCTTCTTAAGAGATAAAATTGCATAAATACAGCTTCATTATATCATTAATTCATTGTATATATATTAATTATTCTACTATCCACATATTTAGCAATAAATAACACAATTTAAGTATAAAATTATTTTTTTAAATGCATTATAATTAATTTTACTCAAGACTAATTTTTTCTAAATTCTCACAATGAAGTCTAGATTGACCCGCCATCTTTAATTTTTTACTATTTTTGCTAAATAAATTTTATAACTATCTCTATAAATTGTTAATTACTTTAATTGTTATGCAAATTCCAAGTTTCAATGTCTAATTATAAAACAGAATTTTTAAAAAAATACTTTTTTATAGTCGCGTCAGCAACTAAAGTGATCAGTGTAATATAGCTGTACCGGTAAATGTGGAATTTGGAACAAAATCAGGCCGACCATTCCTGACACGTGTGGCTTATTGAAACCCAACCACCAAAAAACACCGGTATCTATGATCTAGTACTCTAATCCGAATAAAAGCAAGATACCTTATCAGGATTTGAACCTGAGAGTTTGGACTTCGAAATCAGCTGATTTACGACGACGAGTTTACCACTAGACCAATCCAGTATGTTGAAAAATAGAATAGTGGTTGAAAACCACTAATGTTTTTTTTCCTCTTTTTAAAGAAATTCATCGAAAATCACTCACATAGTTTTATAATTTATGAAAACTATAAACAATAGTAAAAAAAGGATACGCTGGTGAATTATATTCTACAAAACGTAAATAGTTATTTTTAGAAATAAATTAATGTTTTTCCGGTAACATTTATTAATTGCTGTGCCAATTAAATTTTAACTTTTTAAAAATCTATCTACATTTATCATATTTACCAATATTAAAATTCTGATAATCCACTTTCGTAACCTGAAAACGTTTTCTAATATTTTGATGTAAACCTGAAACGTAGTATCATATTTTATACGGCGCACATCGAATGCACACACACGCGCGCGCACACACACACATCTGTATAACAAGTATATATATTTTCAAAAATCACGAGCAAATATAAACTCGAGTACAGCGAATTTTGAGAACGGAATACATCCAAAACGCGTCAACATATGATCTAATTACGACGAAGCTAAGAAAGGTAAGTAATTGTACTCAATATAAAAAAAGCGTGTTAATCTTAAGCAGAAATTTTGACCATGAAATGAAGAGGTTTTAGATGAAATTAGACCTTTAATTCATAAAGAAACTTTTTATATAATCTTATAAAAAGAGACCATTACAGTAAGGAACCCAAGGATAATAAATATGATTGAAGAACGATTGCATAATTGAAGCCTTAAGTAGATGAAGATATAAGAAAAATTAAAAAAAAAATGATAAAAAAAATGTTATCACTTCACTCGACTATTTTTAAATCTTTCGATGAATACTAAAAAAAAATATTATATCAAGTAGAATCATTAAACAAAGAAATTTTTTTATGTTAATTACATTTAAAAAAATGTAAAAATAAACAACAAAATATAAAATATCTTCTTTATAGAGTTATAAATAGAAATATAATTCTAATTAACATGCTAATTCATACACCTATGTTATCTTCTTTTTTTTTCATTGTACTGTATTCTAATTTTGTTATAACAAATTAGGTTGTATAATTAATTGACATATTCATGGAGGCCAAGAATAACAACTTAATGAACATACAGTTTATTTTTATCTATCTGAAAACAAAAAAAAAAAATAATAATAATAATAATCCTGAGCTACAATATTTGATTTATTATTGTATGAAATATTAATTAAATATGAAATATTATAATTAGGCTACAGTTTGTGATGTGTATATTTTAAGATCAAAGCATAGATAATTTTACGTTGTCAAATTAATTTTTTTTTTCTTTGTCTGTCAGCATTTACAATCGGTACTTCACAGTGGACCATAAGTAGATTTGAATCATGATAACCCCGTGATGAGAGGTCCCTGACGAAACTCCTCATTAAAGCATACAAAGGTTCAACACCTCATATATAAAAAAAAATATTTATACATGGTCGAAGTAAAGTTCAATACAAAAAATAGCTCTATAAATAAATTACAAGAAGAAAAAATAAAAACAATGTCATCAATACCATTATATGGAAACAACACTATATATAAAATAAACTTTTTCTGTAAAAAAAAAATAGCTATAATTCGCAGACTATCAGTGATGTTTAAGTTTAAATTTTTAATATTAAATACTAAATTGATGATTATCTAGGTTCCTATTAGTTCCAGTTTCGATTAAACTAATCGGAAACAATGAAGAAGGAAACTGTAAAACAAAAAATTTCAGAAACGAAATAACGGGGAAGGTATATTTCCCGATAAAATTTCGAAATCAATAATAACACTATTTAATTAACTTCTTGTTAATCAAATCGTGCGTCAAATTGTTAGAGCAAACAGTACATCTCTTTGAACCAAACTATAAATTTGTAAGAATACTTAAGAATAATTAGTTACAATAATTAATTTTTTTTAAATTTTTAAATCAATTTGTTATTAGGTAAAATTCATAAATTCATACTGATCTAATTACAGCTACTATTTCTCTATTCCTTTAATGAGGGCTATACACATGGGAGCCATGAATATAGATTTAATGGATTTCTTCACTTTCTTGATTCCCTACAAAACTTCTTAAGTGTTACAATCCTACACTTAAAGAAATTTAAATTCGTATTTGAGATTTTTTCGGGAGTTATGAAAAAAAGAAAATTTAATACTCCGTCGCACCATGTCCTGTAGCTGCAATAATTACTTTTAACTTTCCAAACATATGATTATGGCTGGTAAGATTTGATAAAATCTGTGAGGAAAGATGCATTCATGAAAGTTTAATTTTTAGATAATGTGAATGCACCGTCCAAACAGTAACTTACTCGTGATAAACAATGGTTTTTTATCTCTAGATATAGGGGGCGAACACGGTGCATCCAACAAAAATTGTCGACGAGCCTAAACAAAAAAATATTAAACTAACTCAAAGATTTCATGAAGTTCTTTCATGAAGTTGATTCATTTGATCGTTCGGGGAGCAAAAGGGATTTTGATTCGAACAAATCGTAATCCCCTTTGCTTACTTTAATCCCCTTTAACGAACGTACAATATTAATTTCTAGAAACCAACAACCGAAGGAATAAGAAGGACTTCATTAATAATGAAATGCATTCGGATTGTAAGAAAGACGAACATTTTGCGAAAAATAATTAATTTAGTTGAAATTAAAATTGACACAGGTCAGTAGTATTTTTAACAAGATCAGTTGAATAAAAGAAATAATAAAGTTAAAATAAATACTAAAAAAGAGGTGAAATATTATTTATTATTTTACGTTTAAGTAAATGATAAGATTGCTAGCACAAAAGGGTTAAGCAGTCATTTGAATGATGTGGAGAATGAGAATTTTAGAGGAAAGGAGGGCCAAAGTATTGATTGATATTTGTGCTACCGCAGATTGATGAAAGTCCGATGGGTGGATAGAGTGTTGAATGAGAAGGTGTTAAGAACAGTCGATGTGGCGAAGCCTTGTTTCTTAAAGAAAATAAGAGAAAGATGAGTTGGCCATTTTTTAAGGCATGTTGGGTTATTTAAACCAATAATAGAAGCCAATAGATAGACTGTGGAAGCAATAAACGTTACAGAATGGTCAAAACTTAGCTATATCTATCATTATGGGTTATATATATTGTGGACTTACATGCACTTGAAGGGACTTGCGGAGAATCACGATGTAAGCTGCAAACCAATCCAAGGATTGACAACAAAAAAGTCATCTGATTGTACGCAGGATATATTAAATATATAAAAAATTTCTGCAATCTGTATTTTTCATTAAAAATATATAAGGGAATATTTTAAAATAAATATAAGAATAGGCTTTAAAATCATAATATTTAAATAATAATATATCGGCTTATCTTTGAAGTAAAAATACAAAACGTTTCTATTAACATAAAATGAAACAGTAAATAAAACAATAAAATAAAGTAAATAAAATCACAATATGACAAATATAATATATAACAAATTTGTTAATATATAATTTGTTATTAATATATAATTTGTTAATATATAACAAATAAAGACAATATGTCGTAAACATTTGCAAAAATTAAAAAAAAAAAATTGGATAGATTGATTTTACTTGTTTTTCTTTGCATATTTTCTTCAAAACTAAAAAAAAAGAGATTAATACAGATAGGAAAAAACTGAATGGTTAATATATTTTTTCCCCTCTGAAAAAATATATTAATACTTTTGGAAAAAAAAACTGATGTTCCGTTGAGATATAGTATTAAAAATAATGAATGTAGATGCACTCACAACTCAAAAGTAATCAATAAAAACTTTCGTCGGATGACGGCTGAGGCGGTGACTTCGACGTATTGTCCATGCGGCCGGCCTTTGGAGCGACACAAATGGTGACGGTGGCTGTGCTACCCATCCTCGCCGACAAATTGTTGGCAGATGGTCGTGAGCGTATAGAATGGGTGGCCTGCAAGGTGATGCGGCGATTCCTATAGGACCGCTGCTGGCGTCCGGGGCCCAGGGTGAATACGTCTAGCGACCCGGACCGTACCGGCCAATGTTTTAAATGTGGGGAGGCTGGCCACGTCAAGGACTGATATCCTTGTCCCGTCAAGGACTGAGACAAGATATCCTTCCTGTAATGTGCATGGACACGTCCCTGGAGACCAGGATTGCAAAATTACCCATGCGGCGTGAGGAACGGTTGCTGCTGCAACTGGACACAACGCGGTTCCGCTCTGGAACAACCCCATCCGGGAAGGGTGGAATATTACGGCGTCTGACTTTCGATGATCGGACGGGAGCTCCTTCCGGAGCCGCTGGGGAGAAAATTAAGACCGTAGTCCCGGTGGGGGATACCTTCGGGGATTTCCCTATTTGAGGCGAGGCAATGTAAAGACCGGAATCCCGGATAAGTAGTCCCTGGTGGGTATCCTTATTTGAGGCATACTAAGAAAAGTCCGAGTCTCAGCTCCCTGGGTGTGGTCTTGGAACGGCATAGCCGGGCCCTGGGTTATTGTCCACGTAGCTTGAGGCAATGGCACTCCCCGGAGTTGAATTTATGTTGCTTGAGTGCCCGTCCATCTCTGGGGGCGGTGCAAATAAAGAAGATTAAAAAATATATATAAACGAAGTAAAGAAATAGTTTAAAATAGTACAAAAAATAAATGTATGATTAAAAAGGCAAACTAAAATTATTAGCTGTTAGGAATCTTTTTATAACATATTTGAGTACAGTTTTAAAACGTGGGCCTTCTCGTATGTATAACGTACATTCTTTTCTAACACTTCTTCACGCCTATATTTCGTCTATTTTCTTTAACATACATTTCCTTTACTTCATAAAAAAATTCATGAATAGGCTATTACCAACAGAAATTAATTAAATTTTTTGGATAATTATCTACTATGCATAACGATCTCCGGATCGAAATGCAAGAACTATCAATGCTAAAACCAAGAAACCGGTAATAAAAAGTTACTTAATGTAATACATAATTTAAATAATTAAATAAAAGATGTAATTACCATTTATTTAATAATTTTAGTTTTAATTTAGAAAAAAGTAACAATAAATATCGGATTATTTTTTTTAATGTTTGTAGAGTTAAATATTTATTCAGTATTGATATTATTTGAAAAATTACCGTATATTATAATAAAACGAAATGTAAAATTTACATTTCACACCCACACATATTACTAAATATTTCAAAATGGACTGAAAATACATTAAATATATTTTAACCACAATGTATAAAGACGCAACTGTTTGAATTTGCTCAGAGTAAACAAATACATGTATTTATTATGTGGTACAGGTAAAACTAATAACCAAAGTTCAATTTTTGCTGATATTTGGATTTATTATTTTTAATATTACTGATGGTAAAAATATTAATAGTATGGATATCTACCTTTAACAACGAATATCTGACATTCATAAACTGTATTATTGTGTTTAAAAATTAAATAATTTCTCATTTACGGTTTAACGAAATAAATATAATGTATTCAAATTATATATTTATGAAATACATTGGAATTTAAACAATACAAAAAGATCAGTCTAAAAATAAAATTTAAAACAAATTAGGATACGCCTGATACAGACATTTCAACGTTTTTTTGTTTTTTTTTACATCATTGAACATCGTTCAGTACAACAGATTTCACTGGGAAATGTTCTTTTTTTAAATAAATTTCAACAAAATACAGCAACGGATTAATCGAATGTAAAATTCTACTTACTGTTGATTGGTCATGAATTGCTCTCATCAAATGTTTTACTTCCTTAAAAAAAAAAACTTTTGGTTTTACCTTTATTTCCACTCTCCTGCGTAAATTTAAATCATGCGTTTTTACTTTAGTCAAAATACGCTCCAATTAAAAAAAAAATTCTCTTAGTTTTTAGACAAGATTTACTCAATTGAATCATATTATTTTTCAGTTATATTCTGTTATTAATTTAATTAATCATTATGTCTAGTAATCTTTCTGGTCTCTTAAATTTATTTTATAATTCAGGATTAAATATAAAACAGATAAAGCCACAAAAATAATAGATAAGGAAAAAGCAATTAATGACGAAGACCGAAAAAAAATGTTAAAATTTTACGAAAAGTCGGACTTAGATATAGTGTAATCTAAACGAGAATTGGAGTGACAGTAATAAAACTACAAGAGAAAGATAGACTAGCACTAACTGAGAAAGATTTTAGTCCTGCCTGTAGTTTTCCTGAACTTCACTGAATATAAAATGTTTATTCTTTTTTCATAAAAGAAGTAATAAAGTAATTGTAGGAAAACTTTGATAGCAGAGAATCTCTCTAAGAAGAGAAAACAATAATGTTGAAATCCAGTGATTACAATTTTATTTTAACAAAAATTAAAAACAAATTATGAGAAATACTCAGTGACATTTATTTATGGGAGAAAATGTGAGTTGCAAATTACAAAAAAAACAATGAAACACGAAAAAATAAAACAATGGGTAATAAAATATTATCATAAAAGAAACACAGAAATTGTATAATTTTATTAATAATGTACAATCTAAAATAATAAATGAAGTAAGACTGTCATCAATTACCGGTTGTAATAAGCAAGAAACAGTTTCATGTAAAGAATGAAGTATGCTAGTATGGAATTTAGATCTAAAAAATTATAAAAAAATTCTTGAATATTTATATGGAATTGACCACTTTAAGGGAGTGAACTACAAATAGTAAAAAAAAAAAAAAAAAAACAGAAAAGAGAGGAGGCCTTTGAAATGTAATATTACAGAAAAATTAGATGAATCAATCAAATTCGAAGTGAAAATGATGATGAAAAAAGGAGCTAAATTTGTTTCAGAATATTTTAAAGAGACGATCTAGGTTAATGAACCATTAATTAGTTAATTTTGTAACAGGAATGTGTGGAAGGTAAAAAACTGTGAGGGAAATAAAAAAATTCAGTTGTAGCATACAGTACTTAATTATGTTGATATTTAAAAATCATCAAAAAATAGCGTCAACCGGTCAACAGATCAATGATACATAAAAAAATAAGTTCTAAAAAAGAAAACGAACTGCCCAAATATCTTGTAATCTTAGTTTGATGCAATATACCAGTATTTGTATAAATTAAAAGTGAAACTAGTAAATTCTCTGTTTTTTTGTTGATAACACATATAAACTAGAATCACTGCCTGTATTATAAATAAATATTACGTATAATATAAACCTAAGTAAATATGGTAGAAATATATCAGAAATTTGTTAATTACAAAGATACATCGTAAATTATAATAACTTTAAGATAGACTAATTTTCAAACTTTCAAAAAATAAACGGAAGCATACAAATCCAACCGGTATTAACTAAAATAGAACATATAATAAAGTCTTGAAGGTGATAACGTGTACATAAAGAAACATTTCCTCTTTTACTATAAACATTCTTTCCTATAAACATTTTTATAAACATTAAAAGTCAATAAATATTCTTCTTACGTATTACCACACGAATGGTAATATGATAATTGGTAATATTATATTACCACATGTACACAAAGACACATTTTAATTGAAACAAAATATTAAATAAATTAAGAAAATAATTATAAAATCATAAAATTAAGATTTTCATACAAAATATAACTTTATTATAATATAGAGAAAAATAAATTTTAATTCTTAACAAGGAATAAACAGCAACATTGTGTTTAGGTGTAAAATCTAATATATGTCACTGCTGTGACAAGTAATTCTTTTAAAAAAACCATTTAATAATTTGTCATTCCCCGTTATAAAGCCATATTTATTATTCAAAATTATATGATAATATTGACTAAATAAAGATAATTTTTCTATAACCTATTTTCCTTTAACAACTTTGCAATCATTAAAATAAAATTTTATTGAAAACCTTCAGAACAAATTTTATAAAAGTAAATTCATATATTTAAATATATTTTAAGATAAAACATATATTTATTGATTTAAGATTTTATTTTATCATTCATAAAAAAACTAAATAATCATTACTTTAGAAAATTAAAAATCTTGCATTAATTATGCACCATAATAAATTATGTACAATGCTTTTATCATTGTAGAAGAATAATCCTTAAAAATTTAATTTTAAGTCGGAAAAATGGTTTTTCTTTCTATTCTATTCTTTGTCACTTAACTTTATTCTACTTTATTTTTCTGTACTTTCTTTACTTCACTTATAAACTCTAAAGCCACAAAGATATGCTATTGAAGAAAGAAGAAAAAATAATGTAGTTGTCTGCAAGACCACATTGTCTGATAATATCTTTTGTGTGAAGACGGTAATGGAAACACTTTTTCAATTTTTATTTGGGGAAATGTAGTAAAGAATTTTCAAGTAATCCTTTCTTGTGGAACTATAAATCAGGTGAAAATATTTAAAAAAAAGATTTGCATAGTAATATAATAAAGGAAATAAAAATCGCATTATTTTTAATATATAATGCAATATCATAAAAAATGCTTAAATATTATTTTCACACAATGAAAAAAATTGTTCGAATATCTTACCTTAAAATACAATGAAATTATTTTTATTTAATTTTATTGCAAATTCCAACTTCAATTAATTTTTTATGTAATAACTACTGTTATTTATAACAAGTTAAAAAAAAAACAACAGGGGTTTCTTCGTTACACACTTTTTACAAATTATTATTTATTTAAATAAATATAAAGAAAGGAATTTTACGAACTTTTACATCTCGGTTAATTATCAATTACCAAACTAAATATTAGTTTGATAAAAGGAAACAAAGGACTGTTTTGTTGATGATAATTATAACAAAACCTATTTAAAAATCGCTGTGAAAGCCACAGTAATAATGTAATGTTTGAACTATTCTTTAAATTTAAAATTTTTGAAATAACCCACTATTTATTAACATCTTGCTCTCTGTATTGATTTTAAAATTTCAAAAATCTAAAGACTAAAAAAAAAAGCTTACATTATTGCTTTTTAATGCATTTTTTCAGTAGATTTTTAGATTTTTTAATATAGTTTAATTATTTATTTTAAATTTAATTGCCAATAAAATACGTAGTGTTAAAAAGAAATTGTTAGGTAAAAAAAACTGCACACAAGGAAAGCAAAAGCAGATGCCTCCATCATGATAAAAATAGCTAAATGCAGAAGAAAAACGACGTAAATAGGCGTAAATTTAGGCTCTCTAAAATGCGATAATATTCGTATGTGTTAATTTACATTCATGTACATTAGCACTGTTTTACGTAATCCTAGTAAAAAGCTGGTTAAGATAAAAGATATAGCTTAAAGCGGTTAAAATAAAATGTTAGGTTAACATTCTGTTTTCAGCTTTGTCTGTTCAGAATTATTCATCCTAAGAATATTTAACAATGGAAAAATTTAGTGTGCCTTCTTTTCTTTTATTTGTAATTATATTATGACAAATTTTTCCTGTTAAGTTATTTATATTAGTTTTCATAAGTGAAATATACAATTGCTGTTCTTTGTACAGAAATGCAATAGAAATATTAAAAAAATAATTTTACGATTCAGTCTGATGAACGAAACAAGAAATATCTTCTTACCCAATTAAAGTATATAATTCTTTAACCAAGTGAAGACCAACAAACTTCCTATATTTCAACTAGTAACTGATTCTCATTTAATAACCAATCACAGCCCGGAAAGAACCTGACCAATCAAAAAGGACTAAATTTTAATTATTCACAGTTTCTCATTTAGTAACCAATAACAGCCTGGTAAGAAAATGACCAACCGAAATACATTTTTTTCTTTCGACATTCATTGTTATTTCTTCTGAGTTTTTCTACTGTTTAGGAACATTAAATAACAAAAAAAAAATTAAAACGTCAAATTAATTAAGCTTTCTTTACATTTTAGTTATTTTATATATTTTGTTCATTATTATTAAATTTGAAATAAAATACAATTCAATTGTTTACGGTTGTATAATTTTTACAATAAAGAAAAGAAAAAGAAAATAATGAAAAGACCTATGAATTTCAAAAAGTGATATATTTTTAAATCTACTAGACGAAACTAGAAAGGTAAAAAAGTAACCATCTACTAGTGTAAGAACGAAGGATATATTTCCACAGTAAGGATTGACGTTATTTGCAAGCGTAAAGTACTGCTATAAATTATTTATAATACTGATATATATATATATATATATATACACATATATAAAAGCTACTAAAATATATAATGATACATAATCATTAATATATATATTAATGGTATAAATAATGGAGAATATAATATACTGATTTATATAATGGTTAATGAAATAAATTTAAAATACTTAAAAACCATTTAAAAATCTTTTACTAAATGCCTACATTTAAATATTTTTGAATTTTTAAGCAATCATCAGAGTAGCCTACGTTACAAGAAAATCTGCAAGACTAAAAAAAAATAATATATATTAAAGAAAAATTTATAATAAAAAAATATTTTTTTTACTACTGTATTAAATCAACGTTTGAAATACGCGGTTGGAACCTGTATCATTATGAGGGTCATGATAAAACCGATTTTCATTATGATACAAGTTCTAACCAATCAAAAGTCTCCTCTTTTCAACCACGGATCAATCACAAGAGCTTAATGTTTAAATCAACAGTTTTTTTTTACTTTGATTTTAATCCGATTTAACATTTCCGAGATCACAATGTGCATAATAGGCAAACAATAAAAAAAGTAAAAATATGTAGAAAAAATTTTCTATATTATTACAAATTTGTAGTGAAGTCAAAACTGATTTTCAGAATTTAAAAAAAGGAATTACTTAAAACTGATGACATATAGAACACAATAAACAATATACAAAACACAATATAGATACGAAAACATTTTCTCGATTTATTATTTAAAAATAAATATTATAATCAACTGGTATTTTTATACTAGCAAAAGAATTCAGCAATAATTTTATCAATGAATAAGAAAATGTAATAGAGAGTTTACATACGAAATACGCTAAAGTACATCGACTTAATTTTAGAATTAATACTAGAATTCATACAAAACTTACTACCATGAAATATTTACGTTTAATACTTCTGTGAAAAATGTCAAGCTTTAATTAATATTTGAAGGAACGCTAATTTATCGAAGACCGACTGCCCTCCTTGATAAGACTGAGCAGGGTTTACTTCTTCAAGACATTAAATCGATGACAAAACATCTGGTATTGTTCAACAAAAATAGTCGTAAAAATAAAACATAAAAACTAAGGAAATATTGTAAAAAAATAAAATTAATTCTAAGACCACACGTAACGTTTTGTTACGTATGATGAACATTACAACGTTCTCTTATACACCAGCTGCTTACAACAAAATATGTTTTACACGAACCCCTACTACTTTTATAAAATTTAAATATTACTAGAAGGCCTATTATTAATAAAAATTATTTTTGTACGAGACATTTGTACACGGTTCGATTTCATATTCTCATCCAACACGATGTTTTTAAAAACATATGCTTAAACGGAATACAAAAACCTCGAAATAGTAATGGAGTATACTAAAGAATCGTAGACTGATACTATAAAATTATTTATATACAGGAGTAGATGAATGTCACAACATACAAATAATAAATAAAATTAAATATATTAGACAAGTCTAGATAATTTGATAACAGAATTAAGAAATTTTGTTTTCTAAAACCGGTTGCTATATGGAAAAAACTCATATGTTGTACAAAAAAGCCTCAGGAATCATATTTGACTACTTTTAAACGGCATTAAAATACGAGTAATATGGTATAAAATATTCTTTACTGTGTTTTCTAATATTAAATAAACTATTATTAATTTTACAACCATTTTTGAATAAAAATAGTAATCAGTAGAACAAATTTATTCAGCATTTAGTTTAGAAGGCTACTATTTTCTGGTATTATTATTTTTTCCAGAAATGGAAATGATCTGATAAAATAGAACTAAATAAGGAAAAGGATCTTCGCCAGTGATCTCAAATGCGTATGAAATCAGCAGTTAAAACGTACTGCTGTTACTAGAGAAAAATAATCATAATACTACAAAAAATATAGAAAAATTCCTACCACGAAAATAAACTAGTTCATATTTTGTAATTTATTAAAAAAAAAAACTATTCTTTTGCAATACGTTGTTTTAAAATTTTTTTAAATGTACAAGTAATTATAGTAATAATAAAAAAATAGAAAAAAATAATAATTATGAAAAAGAAAAGTTTATAAATATACAAAAATATTAACGAGTTTTTTTTGTATTAACATAACGTAATAGCGTAGCAGATGTTTGATTCACTATCATTTCACCGTGAAGTTACAATAAATAGGGTGACTCGTGGTATCGTTTTTATAGATGAATTTGTAATTATTTCTCTAACTGGTTTACTGAAAGAAGTGAAGTTTAGATATAAGTATTAATTAAAAAGTGTTATAATAAATTTCACGATACATAACATATTAAAGCGTATTCTTCTTTACACTTATACAGAAATTAGTTACATCCAAAGAATAATTAAATGATAGTTATTTAACAAAAATACAAATACTTTCTTTTTTTGCGGTTAGACTAACTATGAACTACGTAAAATACTACTTCTGTTTTTTTCCCTTTCATTTTTTCTTCATGTTTGTTCTTTCTCTCTTCCAACCATTTCACTTTGGTGTGATTTTTTTTCTTCCTCATCGTTTCAAACTCAACTTCTTTATTTTTTATCTGAATAGCTTACAATCTTTCATTTCCTGTTCTTGGATCCCTAAAAGTGTTGTTAATTCTTTCTTTATTTGTTGTAGATTCCCAGAGTTTAATGAATATTAATTTAGTTTCTGTTCGTCCATTCTGTATGCATGGTCCAGGAATCTTTGTATCCTTCTTCTAATCGCTTTTTTGACATTCTCTATTTCATTTGAGTTTTTGACTGGATTTCAGTCCGTATTCTTCCGTTACTTTCTTAGGACCTAGAATTTTCTAACTGTTCTTCTCTCTATTTTCTTTAACTCTGCGGCGTAATGCCGGAGTTCAGCTATTTTTGGAGAGTGTTTTTGTTGCACAAAATTTTAGTCAGAAAACGTAATTTATCCAATTTGTTTTTACTCTTTTGTATTGCCGCTCTATCCATAAAATTTTTTCCTCTAGGTATATGAACTGGACTCCACTTATCAATATTTTATTCTAATTTTCTTTTATTTGTAGCTTTTGATACGGGCGTTTTTTACGATTTTTCAAAGGTTATCTGTAGGCCTGCTCTCTGAGCCACTAGTTTTAGATCTTTGTGTTGAATCGCTTCGTCCTCTGTTTCTGCTAGCAAAGCTATATCATCAGTAAAAGCCAGATAACTGACTCGGGTTCCATTGTTTTTTTGTCTCCATCTTATTCCTTTTCGTACTTTTCCCAGAAGATCTTTAGTATTTGGTCCAGGATCAGGTTGAAAAACAAGGGCGTCTTGTCTCTTTGTTTAAATATTGTGTTAGTTTCAAAGAGAGCGCTTAGATGTTCTCTCAATTTAACTTTTGATATTGTACTTGTGAGGGTAACCTCTGTTTGGTTGATTTTGTCATCTATCCTATATTTTTTATTAGTTTGTAGCAAAACTTTTGGCACTTATACATTTATTTATTTATTTTTTTTATCGTATTTTAAACTCCATAACAACTATCAAATAACTGGAAGAACGCATAGGTAATGCATAAAGTAACGCATACGTGTGGAAGGATGAGGATTAAACCATTATGGGATACAATACTTGCAGATAATTTTTTTTATCGTGAAATTTCTACCGTAAAAAAATGAGAAGAAACTGAAAGAATTAAAGGAAGTTTTGGATGAGGGTATGCAAATTTGCCTAGAAAAAACATAAAATATGTTATTGAATGAAAATGACTGATACTAATATGTTATTGAATGAAAATGACTGATACTAAATAAATTCATGTATCTGGGGTTAAATTAAAAATAGACCTTATAATAGATCATGTAGTATTTAAAGAGCTGAATGAAATGGAGAAAGACAACTAATGTGCGAGTAGTTCAGAATGGTGATTCAAAACGTTTGAATAGACAGGAAAAGAAAAAAGAGGAAGATCAAAGTTAAAATGGTATGCAACGACAGAAGAAGATCTGCGGAAGAGGAGTTGAAGACGTGTGAGTGCAGGATTCTATCTTGGTGAAACGAAGGAGAACTGAAGATGAGAATGTTCCTGATATTATAATACGGGATAAGACGAGGATAAAGTAGAAGATAAAGATGTAATTATTTTACGTTAAAGTTAGAAATTAAATTTTTACCTAACAACATTTCAGGTTGTATGGTTTAATATTACGGAATTAAAAAAATTGAATCTCATTATTTTATCCCCCAATAATTTTTTCCCCCATAAGCATATTACAAAAGAATGAAAAGTTTCTGTTATCCGTACGATTAGATTCATGTTAAGAAAATGATAAAACATCGTTAAAATCCCATTAATTAATTCAATTAATTCTAAATGGCAATATAAAACAATTTGTCTCAAAAATTTCAGTAGAGTAGAGCAGTGATTCCCAAACTGTGCGCCGCGGCCTCTTCACAGGGGCGCCGCGAAATCTTGTAAAAGCTTCATAATTAATTAAACCAAACATAATCATTAATTTAATGTTAATAAAGTAAAAAAATAATGAAGATACACGAATTTTATTTATTTTTATCTTTTACTTACGAGTAGTCGTACTTTTACTTAGGGTAGAGTGCTATGAAAAAACTTTAATTGATAAAGGGCCCCGCGACTCAGAATAGTTTGGGAACCTCTGAAGTAGAATACCAACACGTACGCACGCGCACACTAACCAAACAATGATATTATTTATACTAACAGATATTTCGTTTAGTATAACAAAATCGATATTCATTTACACTATAATTTCCAGTTATGGAAATCACATGACTGTACTATGAATTTTTGATTAGCATGATCATTTATACAAGAACGTGAAAATGCAATATTTGTAGTTAGATAATACATTTTTAATACCAAAATTGTTGGTGTTTCACTATTGTAAATCTATTTACGTGTCCATAATAATAACTGATAATGTAATTGTTACGTGACAATATTCATTAAACATAGCAGTGTGTTATGCAAATTCAACTGATATCGTAATTAATTGTAATAAAATTAGCGTTATGCATGCTAATAATAGTAATCTAATAAAATGATTAGACCATACTAACCAGTAAAGGAGCAATGAAATTTAACAATCAAATTCTACTGATGACATCTTTGCATCTTAAATTTAAGATTAAACTTTAACAGTTTATTTAGTAGATCCCATAATTTTTCATTATTTTTGTTCTAAAACGTACATGATTATTAAAAAATGAAAATACAGTATATCGAATAACCGCATTTATTTATGTTTCTATTAAGAGATTAAGCCATTTTAAAATGTCTTGGAGTCATTTTAAAATGTTCACCAAAAAAGTTTTCATGTTTAAATAATAACTCGAAAAACTTAGTTTTTCAAATAAATTTTTACTTTATATTGCGTTTATAATGACGAATTAAAAGCAAAAAAATCTGGTTAGAAAGATCAACAACAAAACGTTTTTATTGATTTTAAAATAAATTAAATATTGTTGAGATGCTTGCCATAATGATTACGTAATACAAACGAAACGTTCACCTATAGACCAACAATATTAATGTATTATAGAACGTATAACATATAACCATCGTTTAAATTTTAATACAAAATTTTCATCACCTTTCTTAGAATATTAGGATATAACTATGAAAAAATAAACTTTTAGATGCACTGTATTTTATAAAATTTTAATGGTCTTATCAATATATCGATGACAACATATGACCTACTTCACTTTATATGTAAGGAAACGGAAATAACTTTTTTTTACACAAAACTCCTCAATGAACTGCACCAGACAGAAAAATACTACATAGATATACTCAAATAATAAACAAAAATAACTTTTGCAATTGAAATTGTTATTTACTGAAATTTTCAAGTTATAAATGGTTTTACAAAAAAACCAACCTGATAAATTGCTTTAAAGATCGGATTTATTTCCTTATAAATAGCTGTAAGTCCCCAAATGACTTTAACCTATTTTACAAAATTAACTTTAGAAAAAACAAGATTTCAAAAAAGACGTATAAAAATTAACTTTATGAATAATGAATGCATTTAGCTCCAAACTCACAATTAACATCTCAAATTGTACACTTTGCAGATAGTGTATCACAACATGCAGTCAACGTATCCTATACCTACCTTTCGTACAGTATTTTTCAAATACCGTTTGTTAAAAATGAAAAGAGGGTGAATGTAAAAATATAGTGTCAGTAATTATATTTTTTTTAAATAATGATAAATAATTAGCTTATTTAAATAAACAATCGTTGAATCGCAAAGCCATCATTCATTTAAAAATACTTATACATATTTGAAAGCAGAAGTACTTGAAAAAATTATTTAGAAAATACATCACAGGAAAGCAGTTTCAATTTTATTTGATAAAAATATAATGTTCAATCCAATTCGCAGGGAGTAAATTGCAAAGTCAAATATGCTTGACTGGAAATTGAAATAAGTGTTCAATTTGTAAAAAAAAATTCTTATCAAAGACTAATTAAAAACATTTAATAACCTATTTTAAACTCTACCATTATGTTACGCAAATAAAGGAAAAAGAGATACAAACTAAAAATTAAAGAGACATCATAAAAAAGACTTTAGGTACCATAATAGAATTTGATGCTATAAAATTTAACAAGTCTGATTTTTATTTTATTTGGGATGTTAAAGTATTTAAACTACGGGGAATATAAAAAAAAACGAAAAAAAAACCTTGAACCTTCTAGAACTCGAAATAAAGTTGATGATAAAGAATTTCTAAATCTAAAACATAAAATTTTTGAGTACCCAAAATTCTAAACTTTAAATATTATTCGTGGTTGCTCTAGTTAAGGTGAAATGTAATCAAAGAATCAAAGATGTGCTATTTTTTGCATTGGCAAAGTGTAAGAAAAAATTAAGTAATCCACGAATATAACATTTACTAAAGAGGACCAAAGAAAAATCTATAAACGAAATACGAGGATCAATAAAATAATAACGGATTATTCCTCTTTTATTTTTCTGAAAACAACAGCTTAGCGTGCATCGAAATTTCAGCAGAGTTTTGCATAGATGAATATTAAAAGGGTAAGATAATTTAAATATTTAACAGTAACGTTCTAATACTGGAATAACAATGATTAAAGAAATCCATGGCTTCAAGATTGTGTCAATATTATGGAATATTAATTAATGAAGTTCGATAGATAAATACTTCAAGAATACTAAATATTACGATTATTAATTTACTTAAAATTCTGATGATTTCGTTTTATCGTTGAGATTTACATTTGTAATATATATATATATATATATATAATATAATAATTATAAATTATTATTAAATTATATAAAATCAATATAATTTTAATACATTATTTACATTAATTTTGAAGGATATTTAAAAAAATCCTTGAAAATTAATGAAACAAAAAAAAGCAATAATGATTAACACTGGGTATTTATCCAAATACAGTAAAATTTTACCACTTATAAATGGGGATGTTGAAAAAAGAAAATAGTTATCTAGCTGGAATACCCACAGGATCCTTATGAACAGATATGACTTGTATTAATCGGAAATATTTTCTTTCATCTTTCAAAATTTCTTCCGAATTCAAAAAACATAATCCTGACCCCGTAGGAGGAGGCACCCGCCTTGTGACAATCCTGGTCACTGCAACACCCCATCCGTTCCTATCCCTGATGTGCTTTACCGGAGGTGGTCTTTTAGACCCTCTAAACCTGATAACACATCACAGTCAACAGTTTGGCCTCTGTCAAGATGCCACCGATGCAAATGCCGCGGTAGACTTTTCCACCTCGATCACTTACTATAACTTACAACTCTCATCTATCAAATTGTCCGATCCCTGCGCCATCCTATAACACCAACGGTTTCACAGAAATTATCTGATGTTTATAGGAATTTGATTGAAACTTTATATAAAATATTTTTCCGTAAACAGATAAAAATATTCAAGAAATTAGCTGGAATTTCGAAATAATTTCGTCATTCTAAAATTTAATTTCGTCTACCGCAGAGATATTATTTTAGATAAGTAATACGCTACCTTCAAACTAAATAAGATGTACATAAATGAAGATTAGTCAAAATCCTGCAACTTTGAACAGAAATACACAACTTTAAGAAAGGCTTAAGTATACTGACCTCACTTAGCGATTGAACCTATACAATAATTTCCCATATGAGCTAATCAGAACCATGACATGAAATTTCTGGTGGTATAGATTTGTAATTCGTTGGATATATGGAAACCGAAATGCAAGCGCGTGAGATTTACGGTCAGCTTTTTTCAAAATCCTGATCGATTCTAAACAAGACTGATCAATCCAGAATGTATCAGAATTACACATCATACATCAAACTCAATAGAGAGATGAAGCTCAATTTCAACGTTAATCATAAAACTCCAAACATTTTTCATTCTATAGATAACCAAGGAATGAGTAGACGAGGAGTTTTGATTAAAGCTAGAAATCCTTGGAAAGAAGGAAGAAAAAAGTTTACATCCCTCTTAATAAAGAAAGAAAATCTCCTCGACGTCTTCATCAATTAATTTCAACTTGAGAAGTTTATCAAAACATCTGTTATAAGTAAAAATTTAAATAAAGAGATAGAAGTGATGATAGAAAGAATGAATTAGAAGAGTAATTTATAAATTAATTAATAATAACAAATAAAAATAAATTGTTTAGTAAAATAAATTATAGCCCGCGTTACAAATCAAAAATAAGATTTCTTTAACCAAAAACAACAAAAAATCAGTCACATTAAGCTACAAATACCCGATTGTAAATTAAATATTCTATACAATTTTATATCACTAATATTGTGATTAATTTAAATAAGGAGCTGCATTTTTCCAAACGGTTTGGGAATCTTGTTCAAACCCAGTTTGAACAAGAAGTATTTTCATTTTCTAAAAGCATACGATGCAACAAATATTTATGTACGAGAATTTTCACAAACTAATTCTTTAATTTAAAGTTAAAATGGATCCTACTAATAATATACTACAATATTTGGAAGAGAAATTTATCCACAGCACATATTAAATTACGGCTAATACAAAAATGGTTATAATAAAAAAATTAACGTTAATTTTGATGATTTTTTTAAATCATATACATAATAATCAAAATGCCGAAATCTTTACATTCATTTCTATTATAAGGTCCTTAAGCATTCATAAAAATACTAGGCCAGGGGGCTCACCACCTCTGGACCTCCACTTTGTTCATTATTCACGTGGTTGTTAGAGTAACGCTGATAAAAAATAATTAAAATTTGTTGTCTATAAAAAAAATCCCTTCGGCACGCCGGAAGGCGGAGGTAGATTTCATCGGAGCTAAGTTAAAAAAAGATTTCTACTTTAAAGCAGAGGAAAACTTCAAATTTAAAACTCAGTACAACAATGGTTGCATGTGAATTTTTTTTCACAAGTTTAGCATACGACAAGCTCCATCTTACAATTCCAGCAACATTCAGGTCATCCCTTGCCGAAAAAGTTGGTCATATCAAAAATTGTTACAGACAAAGGTTTTAGGTAATGTTTAGAAGACTAACGACCACTTTAAACCGATTCGATACTGGTGGGTATTAAGGAAGATATAATTTTTTTTGGTCTTGAAAACCCAATTTTTTCCACTCCTTGGGCCAATGGTTGGTGATATCCAAAAATTTTACTTACCTAAGTTTTAGGCTCTTATCGAAAGAATAGTAGGAACTTTAAACGAATTCGATATTTTACTTAATAAGAAAGTTACAGCGATATTTTGTTTTTTTCGAAAAGTCTCCCCCACTTCCACCCCCATGGTCCGATTTTTCTGATCAACGAACTCGAACGAGATTTTGGATCGTTATATTTTATGTATCAATTTGAAAGAGATTGGCGCAAAATTACGGCAGTTATCCTGTCCACAAAATAGTGAAATAATTATATATATATATATATATGTGTGTGTGTATATATAAACTTTTGAACTGGAGGTGGTTTTGGAGTCTGGGGGATGTGAAAAGCGAAGATATGTCGAATTTCTACGTATCATAATCGACATATCATAATTTCGACATGGTACCCATTACAAGAGGTAGCTTTCTTATTTGTTTATTTAGCGTATGGCACCTAAACACAACACCAATTATAGTCAAAATTACAAAGATTTAACAAATATGCTACTGATTCTGGAGTCGCCATCAGGAAATCTTCAGAATTCCCATCATAAGCTGTCCTAGGGCAAACTTCTGTGACGTGTAAGGTATGAAATCTACCTAAAACTAATTTTATAATTATATATTAATACTATTATTTTCATTTTAAATTAATACTTTTTTTTTTAAATATACGTTACATAAATATTTTTAATTTTATTATTATTATTTAAAATAAACCCGTTAAAATACATGTATTATTTCATTATGTGTTTCAAACATAAATAATATTGTTATTTTACTTGTTTGTCAGATCTATTCTAAAACGTTCAGAGGAATTTACGTAAATTCTAATTTTAAAATCGTGAACAAGTCAGAAGATACATTAAAATAAAATGTAAATTAACTGATACAAAAATAAAATAAAAAAATTCTAAATCAATTACTCATGTATGGAATAAATTTATCACAAAGTTTTTATAAAATCTACGAACCTAGGTCTTTCTTTTTTCGTAAAGCGTAAAAATTGCAAAAAAATTGCAATTAAATTTATTTTTTTATTTATTTCTATCCAATTAAAAGACTTGAAAATTAGGTAACATAAATTTTTAGCATGAATATGTAAGAAATTTATGAATACGCTTAACCACGAGCGAGTGAGTGTTCAGCACGGACAGTATAAATCCAGTGCTTTTTCGTAACCTGTGCGCACCACGTGCCAGTGTGTGGTCTTGTTTTTCGGGTTTTTTAAACTTTTTATAATCGATACTTATATAAATGTTTATAACTAATATACTTAAATGAGTTAAAAACTAAAAAAAATTCAGCGCGGAGAGTTAATACACCGATGAAAAGCAAGAAGTGAATGTCTTTTAAGTATATAAGTAAATCTTTTGATAATATGAAACTTTTTGAAATTGCTTAATTTTTCCTTTATGTGCATTAAATAACAATTGTTACGTGCCATATTTCAAATTTTCTCATAACGAAGTTTATTTATAATTTCTAATAGATTATAAAAATGACTTATGTTCAAAAAACACAGATGAATTACAAAAATTTTATTACAAAAAAAAATTTTAATTAATTCTAACTTGCTTTTAAAACACGTAAATATATTCTTACAACAATAACAGTTTTGAAAAAACAAATTTTTTTAGGGACAAATAATTTTACGGACAAATATTTCTCCGAATTTGTTACTATATTAAAAAAAATTATAGCCCTGTTCAATTAGTTTAAATTTCCATATAAAACCCTTTCTTTCATATAAAAACCAAGTCCACAAAATCATATTTTTAAAATGTAAAGAAAATTTCTGGAATTTATAAATTAGTAGACAATTCTTTTAAAACTACAGTTTAAAAAAGGTATGCAACGAATAGAAAAAAGTAAGTTGTTTTAAAATGAACGGACTATGTACATAGTACAGAAATAAACGTCTGGAGAATGGATTTAGTTTCATGAATGTGAAAGATATTCAAGTGACATTGACATAGGTCAAGGTATCCATTTACATTTTAATGCAGTCCTTTTTTTATGCTTCATACATATGTGGTATAGTGCTATCACACGTATTCTATCACCATATATATTAAAAAATAAAACACTTAACACGAAAAGAATATATAAAATGTAATTTCCGTTATTTTAATTTTATTAATATACAAAAGGATTACAACTAAGTACAAAAAGGAATTATCATTACTATATTAGCTAATCAATCACATCTTAAGGGTCAAGAATGACAACTAGAAATAAAAAAAAAAAAAAAAAAACATTTTACATATAAATTCTACGTATGTTTATTTAAATATTTATTCATACATTACATATTTAACGGATAAAACAACCAATAATTTATATGTTTAGAAAATAACATAATATGAAGGCCCCAAAAACGTAAGTCTAGTTTCCTTTACTAATATTTTATTATCTTCAGGAGTATAGTCTAATATTACAAGTACGTCTAATTTTACCGTTATTAGTCTGGGAAATCCATTGAACAGGCGTACTAAACGGTAAGACTGGGCTTGTCATATAACAAAAAATATGCTGTATAACGTTTGCGAAATCTTAAATTTTATTTTCGTAATACAGAAAAGGCATATTCGGACACTATCACTAGACCACCGGGTCGGTCTATTGGTGAACTCATCATTGCAAATCAGCTGATTTCGAAGTCGAGAGTTCCAAGGTTAAAATCCTAGTAAAGGAAGTTACTTTTATACGGATTTGAATACTTGATAGTGAATACCGGTGTTCTTTGGAGGTTGTGTTTCAATTAACCAAACATCTCAGGAATGGTCGACCTGAGACTGTACAAGAACACACTTCATTTATACAATCACACTCATTCATCCTCTGTAGTAATACCTTACGGTGATTCCGGAGGCTAAACAGAAAAAAAAGACATTATCACTATACCATGGAAGTGCTTTGACCCGTAACTTCTACTATTGCTGATAAACCAAAATATATTTCATCAAATTCAACTAACATGATAACTTAGATAATGACTTTCATGAAGCAACTCCTCAAATTTTATCGAACGTTTCATCAGAACAAAAAAGTAATTAATCAGTGTTTTATAGAGAATAAATACGATGGCCGTGACTCACTAAAGAAAACAAAAATATGTAATATTTACTAATAAAAACCTCGTTATTGAAATGCTTAAACTCTTCAAATTTATTAAGTAATTGTTTCCGAACATGCACCGCAGAAAAATTTCCTCTCATGAACTATTATTAACCTTCAATACACATCTGAAATGGTCTGAAAAACGAATTATTATATTTATTTAAAAATAAAAAGCGATACTTATTTCATCTTTTTTCATAAAAGATGTTCTCAACGAATTTTTTAGTTGAAAATTTCAACTTTTTGTAAACACAATTTTAATTACCCATTTTCCTAATAAAAACGCATTGTTAACAATCATTAGGTTTGTAACATTTAAAAAAATGAATTAGTCAATTTCAGAATCCATTGAAATTTAACTGTTCGGTCTTTTGCTACTCCGAAATATCGTAGTCTCACATAGGCCGGACCACTGATGATAGTTTATGTGGCGACAACAAAATGTTGATCTTCTTACAAAATAATGTACAATATTATAGAATTTGTTTATCATCAGAAACCTTCGATATTAGAGGAAAGCGCGAGGATCGTGCTTCCGCGAAATCGGTAAATTTGATAGCTGAGGATTGTAAGTTATGCAGATGGTCGTGGTTGGAAGAAACCTAAAGAAGGCGATAGTAACATGTGTAAATGTCTGTCGAGGGATTTGCATCGGTGACATCCTGACACAAAAAACTGATGACTGTGACATGTTATCAAGCTTAGAAGGTCTAAAAGACGACTTCCGGTTAAGCCAATATGGTTAGGAACGAAAGGGTGGTGTGGCGACCGGGATCGTTACCAGGCGGTGTCTTCCCCTACAGGACTCAGGATGTATTATCGGTGAATTTAGGCATATTAGAACACGTAATTAGGAATACAAAATTGTTAAATTCCTTATCTTAAATAGATTTATCAACCAAAATGTTATGTTAACATATAAGGTGAAAAATGAAATAAAATTAAAAAATAAATAATAAGATTTATGAATAAAATACTCATGTTAGTAAAATAAGAAATTAATTAATTAAAAGAAAGTAGTGTATTAGAAATTCAGGATGGTAAATACCTGTTAAACTTTGAGAAATATTGTTTAAAAAGAAAGACAATTTACCGTTGCTAAGTAACTAATTACACCAGAATGGTTAAGTGGAAAATACTGCATTTCTGTCACCTTTATTACTTTGGAGGATAATAGATTTATGTGAAAGAGGACATAGTACAAATTTAGCAAGAAAATATTCTTGCTAAAGGCTAAAATATGTCAAACACGTTGTATATTTGTGCAACTCATGTTTCTATACGATAGGAAGTAGCAGCATTTAAGCGGAGAAACGGAGAACTTAATTGGCATTATGTTTTCAGTTTTATAATAGTGTACTTTTTCAGACGTAAATTTTTATATTTTAAGTCTTATTAAAACTGCATTCAAATGACTACAACACACTTACAATTACATTATGATTGCAACGTTTTTTTCTAGAATCATTATCTTTTATTAGAAATTTTTTTTTAATATCATTTGTAGTAACATTAATTTGAAATTTTATTTTAGATAATCCACTTAATAGCTTTATCCGCTTCTGATACGTAGGCATGTTAGTCAAAAGAAACATTCGAGTTCGATTTGTCCACTAATGTTAATCTTAAAGAAAAAACAACATAAAATATTTTTTCATCAGAAGACAATTAGAATCTTAATTCCAAATTAAAAAAAACATCACTTTAAAGAATGTTATTGAATACTGCATGCGCTTTGTTTTATTACATTTCTGATTGAACGTAAAATAAACGAGAAAAGGTAGAAACCCGTTTTTGAGTATGAAAGGGTAAGGACGAGGCATATTTTTGAAATGGAATATAGTTCTTTAAAACTGAAATGACAATTATTAATAATAATCAAGTTACTAATCGAAGATTAATTTGAAGTTCAAGTTATTTAATTTATACATAGTAATAAAATAAAAATTACAAAACAAAATTATGAAAAATAAAAGATTTTACTTTTGAGTTACCATAATTTATAACCGAACTTCAAAAATTTAATGCTAGATATGAATGCGGTACTACGTTAAGAATAAATGAACAAGAAAGAAACATTACATGAATAATAAAATTACCAATTAATTATATGAAACAAAATTTAACGAATCAACTTAATTAGTTCAATCAATTGAATTTCATTACAAAAAATCAAAACAAAAGAAAAAATTATATTTATTGCAAATATAATGTTTTTTTAAGAATAATCTTTACATATTTTCAATTTTTATTAATTAAAAGAATTGTTGATCATTTCTTTTATCATAAAAAAAAAATATTGTAGGAGGCTGAGCTATTGTAGGAGGATGATATCATGTTTTTCTGTTACTTAACTTTGTAATGTTCACGTTCTTCTTCCTTCCTTTATTTCTTTCTTTATTTTATCGGGTGTGGTAGAGTTCAATGGCCTAAAGCATAATTTACTGTGTAATTATGAAACGATTTATCGCACCCAACCTATTATTTTTGTTTAGTATAAAGCATGATCGGTACAGCGTAGCCTACCTTAAGCGTTAGATATTAAACATTACATTGTAATAATGATTACTGAACTGTACATTTATTTTATTTTCGTGTAATATCTGTTATTTGAATGCGGTTGTCATATAGTAGGGTATTAACAAAACATCATGTATATAATCGTTTATTTCTTTATTTTTATTTGCTATTCTTCCAATATATGATTTACTGCATGTGATTTGCGGTAGATAATTTTGGTTTATAATAAATTTTAATATCAGATAAAAAATAAAATATCAGTTGGGAGATACAATCATTTCTTAGATCCTAAAATCTACTTAAGACTATGTTGGTCGCTTTGATTGAGATTTCGCAATAAATAGACTTTTATGAGAAATCATCTTTTGAAGATTGAATTTAGAAATATTCCTTAGTAAATTATTAGAATCTAAGTGGAAACCTTGCGGAGGCCTAAGTGGAAGCCTTGGAAAAGTCAAGGGGTGTTAGTAGCATGAGAAAAAACTAAATGAACCAAGCGTGTGGAGGATCAAGCTCTATTAGCCGAGTGAGGGAAAGAGGTACAAGTAATGGTGGAAAGAATTGCAAGCATCGATGAAGAATTTTTAATGAAAATTAATGTAAATAAAACTATAGTCATGAGAATTGGTCTAAGTTATGAGAAATACCGGACTTGGACTTCTAAAACCGCAATATTTTTTTTTTTTAATCTCCCCTACACCACAAATAATAGGCGTATGGTTTACGGTTTCAAGGCGAAGAATAATAGGACCCTTGTTTTATTAAAAGAACAGTGGGTGCTACCATCTACCAAGAAATTATTCCACAGTTCATAGCCTTACTGCAAGAAGATGAGCATGACCTTCTGGTTGCAACAGGACGATGCCACTTGCCACACAGCCCGCTCAACTATGGAGATGCTACAGAATTTGTTTGGTGGAAGAATCCTTTCTAAAGGATTTTGACCCAAGATTCCCTGATCTGGCTAGTCCAGATTACTTTCTGAGGGCTTACTTAAAAGAAATTGTTTATAGGAACAATCCGTACACCCTGCAGAATTGAAGACAAACATTAACAATGTCATCCGATAAATAGGCCGGGTTCAGTTAACAAGAATATCGGGAACTTGGTCAAGTGTTGTTGACAAGTAAACAGAAGTGAATGGACATAATTTTCAACACCTTCTGTAAAATATTATGTTAGTGTTTGCTAATAAACTATTATTTATAGACTAAAATAAATGATGGGGGTCTCTTTTAAGTTGAAAATCCTGCATCTTATTTTACTTATCTCTCGACATACAGTT
Organism: Lycorma delicatula; assembly: GCF_047948215.1. Lineage (NCBI taxonomy): Eukaryota > Metazoa > Arthropoda > Insecta > Hemiptera > Fulgoridae > Lycorma > Lycorma delicatula. Next base: position 86,029,165 of record NC_134459.1, on the reverse strand, counting down.
TTCATTAATTTTTTTAATATGAAACATGCGTAAGTACACCAACTTATTTTTTTCTTTGTTTTGTACATATTGTTCACTATAAATATAAAATATTGCTTCATTATTTGTTTATTCCGTTATTTCCCTTGTATTATATATGACATAAAAGAAAAATTACAATATATAGTTACAAAACATAATACCTGCAAAGGATAATCTGTGTGCAGGTATGAGCCGCTTTATATAATATTTCTAAAATAATTAATAGTAAATGAAAGTTGTTACATAAATAAAAAAAAACTCTTTCAAACAAAAAGTTAATTGTTAAAGATTGAGTTCAATTAAAATTAAAACTTATTATCTTAGAAAACGACAAAAGAATAAAAATAAAAAAAAACTGAACCTAATAGTACTATAAAAAATGAACAACCACAACCATGCAGTAAAATTCAACATTCTAGATATAGTAATATCAAGAAGATACAATAATATGAAGATGATGTAAATAATATTAATATTGTTGTTCACTTTTATGCTTAGTATATTGTATAAATTGGAGTAAATGGATATTTTTATATTCGTTATGTTGTTAACATTATTTTGTAACAATATAAAATAATGCTAAATAATCGTAGAATTAATATTACAAATAAAATTATAATTTTAAACTTACCCTTAATAAGTTTGTCTTCCTTAGTTAGGATTTAGCTCCGTTAAATGATTTTATATAAAAAAAACCAAATCCAAAGATGGATTAGAAAATTAACTAATTTTCTATCATTTAGACAGGATGGCCAAAACCAGTTTAGAACAGTGATTCATACACACTGTTTGTCATTTTTCGCTCACCTACTTTTTTAAGATGTTTATGTTTACCTACACATGTTTTATATATATGAAATGTCTTCCGCAGACTGATAGATCATTTCACTCCGATACTAGATAGCCTCAGATTATATGATGAATCACAGTTATTAAAGAGGTTTATATTTTTGGTAATATATAAAACAATGCTTTGACGTAGAGCTGCCACATTGTCAACACGTTAAATTCCCGGAATAGGTCAGCTGTATCAGCTGTAGGATACTTTATTTTTATTAATTCCTATAATAAATGATCATTTTATAAAATAATAACATAATACTTTTATTTTAAAAATACTATGTATAAAAAATAAATTCTAGATGGAATCAGAATAGGTTCCTTACTTTCGAACGCTTAACTAAGAGGTAGACTTTCACACTATAAGGTTCATTTTGCATCATGCCTATGTCCACGGTTTATGAAAAAGCTTTATTTGTTTCAGAATATTTCGGCTGTATGGACACTCTTTCATCATTACTTAATCGGCAATTAATTATTTTATTTAAATACTAATGTTTAATGGACGATTTTTCCTGCAGCTTATAAAAATATATTAAAAAAATAGATTCCTTTAGGAAACAGTATTTTTATTACTTTACCTTACAACAAATTAGAATATTATATTTCTTAAATTTAAATCGCAAAAAAAAATAATAAAAACCTTTCGCAAGTAAAAAAATATAAAAAACTTTTCACAAGAAGGGGAAGAAAAGACAGACAATTGCTAAGCAGTATTAACAATTTTTTTTAGACGACAGATTTTTCAGAAAAAAATATTTAAATTATTATTTCTATTTCGCATTAAAATACAATGTATAATTTATGAACTGAAATACAGTAACAGATGTGAGTATGGATGAACATATGCGTAGGCAGAAGTCGCATGTATTTACATACATCGGAAAAAAGTAACACATTTTTTTTTAATAAATACATTAAGAAACAACTTTTAAAAATCAAAAATTAAAGGTCATTTAGAATTATCCAATAAAAAAGTATAAATTATACTAAAATATTAAAAGTTAATTAAAAAAGAACAAATTCAAGAATTGTACACCTCGTTCACTTTATTCGAATTAAAAAAACCAAATTGAAGTTTGTAACGAAATTAAATTAATACAAAATGAGTAAAAGTAAAAAATAGGTCAGCAGTATAATTATCGATCGTAACTCATAGAGAAAAGGGATATATTTAACTTAGACTAGAGGATGTGGTAAAGAGTAGGCCCCCAGTATACCTTCTTTTTTTTACGATATCAAAACGTAAGAATAAGTATTTAATTATGTAATGAGGAAGACAAAAACTGCTTAATCATAGAACAGTCTCACTGTTAAACATTAAGCTTAAGTTTTGAGTAAAATGTGAAACAACGAAGTAACTAAATATGTAGCCACCGAAAATAGTGGGCGACATCACAAATAGGTTGCATTAGAAGTGGTTAGCATTGATGGTATAGCAATGGATTGATATGCTGTACTACTATACCCATTACCTGATTAAAAAAAAAAGACAAAGCAACCGCCGACTTGAAACTGAAAATTTCATGAAAATTCGTAACATAACATCGTTAAAACATTGAAAATTTACAGAAAAAATTTCTAAATCTAATTGGATTACTCGTTGCTGTAACTATTCCCCAAAGATAAAGACGAATTCCATATCTTCAAATTAAAACTGGACCTCATTGCACTGGCTCACTTACATAAAGTAAAAGGTAAAATTTGGAGAATTTATTCCTTTTACGTTTCCTGCGTTAACAGATATCTATCCGTAACCATCTGATGACACTACATAACTTCCTTGTACGCCTATTAAATTACATACGTTCATTTTGGCTGCACTTCATTTAAACTTATTTCCTTTAAAAGTGAAATACGATCCTCCAGTTCTTTAATAATAAAGTGGACAGTTACACAACTGCTGAAATATTAGTTTTTGTTAACATCAAATCCGTATACAATTATTAATTCAACAATCTTACACAAAATATTAGGGTAGAGTAAAATTCCTTTATTACTCATATTACTAGAAGAGTATTATTCGTATCTTCGTGAGTTGCTGATTAATAAAAGTTTTTTGTGCCAAAAGATTCGAACCGATGTGCGTTTCCTTGTAAGATCCAAATATTTCATTAATTAAAATTTTATTTGGCTATAACTGTGGAATCAATGAAAATAAGTACCACTTATGATATATTGTTTAAAAGCCCTCAATGACGGCTTATTACTGCAGTTAACAAAAAGTCCGATATCCAAGTATTTGGAATTTTGGGTTTTTTTGGACACTTTTGGTGCAGTTGATTTCAATCAAAAGGGTACAAAAACAACTACATCTTACAACAACCTAAATCCAAAATTTCAAATCCTACGGCTAATCGTCTTTTAGTTTTGCGAGTATAATAAACCACACATAAATTGTAAAAAAAAATTAATACATTTTTACGTTAAGTGAGCATTTATTTTACAATGAAAGAGTAAATTAAATGAAATCGTGTCCCTATTTAGAACAATTTTCGATAAGTTATCAAAATTTAAATTATTATTATTGAAAAAATCGTGCCAGTAAAGTTTTGAGAGAATAAACAGTAGAAAAAATGTCAACAAATAATTTCCTATCAATATATTTTAATGAATCTATTTGTTTCTCTACATGTAATAAAATCTATTTGTAAAAAAAAATATTAAAAACCTTGGCTATATAATAGTATACTATCTACGTAATCGGTTTTACCAGGTAAAGTCATTCTTATTGTAAAAACGATGTCCTTGTAGGCCACCTTCCTTTACACGCAGAATTGCAAAATAGGGGGCTACTGTTAGCTTATCTGTAATATAAGCTGATTTAAACCGGAAATTCCGGTCAACATAATTGCAAAATTATCATGCGTTATCTTTATTAAATGGTAATGTCATTCTATCACTTAGTAATTATTTTTAGTTTTAGTGAATAACTATTGTTTATATTTATAAATTCACGTTTATAAATATATATTCATCTTATAATTACTGTTAAAAATTATTTTATCCTGTGTTCATTAAACAGAAAATATGATTAAACGAAAACATTTTTAAAGAAGAATTATGTTGAAAATTACGTGTAACCATTTACACCTGTTAAAAAACAGTACAAGGTTCAGCCTTAGAATATCAGCTTACAAGAAATTTATTAAAGGAAATTTTTGTTATCATAGAAATACTATGTTACAACAAATTACTTTTAGGAATCAGAAATTATTAACATTTTTCAGTTTTAAAATACATTTTAAATTAAGAGAAAATATAAAACGTTAGGGAAAGGCTTTAAGAAGGAATGTTTGTGGCATCCCTTTGTCAAGATGCCTCACAACGAGATAACATCATGAAACAATCCACTAATCTATTACTTATTAAATGACAGCCTAGGTATATAACATACAGGTACGTTAACAGTGTGGTAAAAAGAAAATTAAAAAAATAATGTGCTTAAAAATTAACCTGTATGAAGAACAAAAATTCTAGTGTGTTTTCTTACCAAATTGTGATAAATACCTTTTAAAATGTGTACATTAATTAAAAATGAGAGGTCGAAAAATTATAAAAAAAGTCTAAAAAACCTAGTAGCCATAAACAACTCAAAAAATTAAAAGGGAAAGATGAATAAGGTGAAATTTATCTTTCTCAGGGAAATAACAATATTATGATGAAATCGTTACAGAAGCTTTACGCTTCTATTTTCATAGCAAGATTCGTTATTCACTTATAATCAGCAATACATCAGAAGGTAATTCCAGAGAATCGGAATAATCACATATAATTCAGCTATATGATCTCTCTCACTTCACAAACAAAACGTCGGGTATGTGTTTGAGCCAAAAATTGCTGAAACTAGGTTTTTTTCTAGGTTTTTTTTACAACTTTACACTGACGCTGGGTTGGAATAAATACTCCCTTTATCTATTTTTCATTGGATTTTTAGCAGTACCGTAAAAAAATAATAATTACAGTAGAATTCCTAAAACTTGAATATTGAAGGGAATAATGAAAAAATTTGACATCGAGAAATATACATGTTACAAAATTACTAACCGCTGTTAATTCACTTACGTAAAATGTACAGCACTATTTAAGAAACTATTGCATTTAAAAAAAGAAGAACACAAAGAGTGTAAAAACAACTAACCAAACTGAACCTAATTGTACAAAAACTAAACACATAAAAATCGTTGTAAGGAAAGAACACCCTTAGTTACAGTAGCAAAAAAATTAAACAGTCATCAGAAAACTATGCTTAAGAGCTAAGACGGTTATAAAGACACATCGACCGACACTTACAACAAACGAGTTCCAGTGAATACGTGATGTACAAGATTTCGCTTCCCTCTTTACTGTATGGTTGTTTCATCATTTTTTGTTATCGCATACAGGAAGTGAAGCTTGCTTGTTTAATATTTCTGAACTGAAAATAAGTTCGGTATTATAGGCCTAATGTTAAATAAACTTGTTTTTATTTTTTTATTTTATTTTTTGTAATAAACTAATCAAATTTTTACTTCGACTTATAGAATTTTTGTTCGAGTTAAAGGAATTATATTTCCGTGTAACGTAATTCAATACGGCCGAGAATTAGAATACATTTCGAGGTAGAAGTTTTCAAGTTTTCGGAATTTGATTGTATAAAATTACATATATTATCCTGACCTAAAATATCGTATGTGGTTGCGATAACAGACACGATACCAAACAGTTAACTACCAACCTCTTTTTTTTTTTTTACTGGCATAATAACTTTAGAGCTCTGCTGCAAGAAGAAAGTATGGTAATCGGTCAAAAAATGGGGTATGGATTTTTTGCATTTCTCGAAGTTTCATGACCCACGGACCTCAAAAAACAAAAAATAGTGAGGGGTAACACATACATAGTACATAACACACGTACATACGTACGGATGAAATTTTCTAAAGAGACTCTTGTATATGAGAAACTATGCTGGTAAAATTGTGGGGTTCATTATCTCCAGGGGAAGAGATAGTTTTGGAGTCGAATTTCTCAAAAACATGCAATTATAACCCCACTTTATAATTAAGCTTAGTACATGCGTGCATGCTTACCTTACCACTACTAAAAATATTTTGTCCCAAAATTTTCCCTTATCTGGCAATTGAAGAAAGCTATCTATTTATTTATTGCATTTTTTGTATGTCTTACTGTGCGTAGTGGTGCAAGTGACCCAAAAAAGATATTTCGTGGGCAATATTGAAGATAAGGAGCTAGTCAAATTTTTAAATGTCAATTTTTTAAATCTTTTAAAACTTTTTTTGTTTATTTTCATGTCATTAGTTTTCTACTACATAAAAATAAATAACTTATGCCAAGAAAATACTACAACTTTGTTGTTACTTTATTTCATTAATATTTTTAAAAATTGAGATAAATATGGAAAATATATTTAGAAATCAGATAAAACTGTAGGTCTACAGGCATAGTATTTTAATATGTCTGATTTTGACGACGTGGATTATCATTATTTTTTGGGCTAGTTAACAGAAATATATTAAAATCCCAATAAATTCAATCAATATAAAAAATGAAATAAAACAAAAACATCAACATAATTTAGTATCGCTTTTCAGAAAAAAATCAGCTAACCAACTCTTTTGCACTTTATCTTTGAAAATTATTACATAATAGTAAATTTTTAAAAAAATTATACATATTTAAATAGATAATTTTATCGATTAAAAAAAAATTACGTTGAGCATAGAATTGTCAGATTTGCTGTGTATCGGAGTATTTTAATGTACAGTTATGCATCCTGAGTGCCGTAGTTATAATTGTTCCCAAACATGAATGTGTATTTATTACCCTTTCATAATCAAGAATAAAAGAATTTCATGTCAGACTATCGAGAAAAGTTATGTTTTCTGTTGCCTTCTTCATCGAGTTCAATGTACTGTTACATATTAGCATGCTAAGCTCACCAAATTTGAAGGGATATTTAGCCCAACAAATGACACAACTACGTATGTAGATTCGTAGATATATTCACTACAGAGATTGAGTGTATAGTGAACATCACTGCTCTCTGAAAAAGCAACTCAAACTCTGAGAAGCTTGTTGTTATCTCAACAGCTTTACAACCTATACAGCTATTACACTTTATAGCTATAAAGTATATGTTGATATAATAATATAGCTATACATGTTGATTAACTCACAGTTAATCAAGTAACGAAATAAGATCTTTGATTCTCTGCAGTCCGAGATACTCATTAAAAAAAAGCTGTAAAACTTAAAATTTATTTTATAATTAAAAAATTGTAAGAGCTGTATTTTATATGGACAAATAATATTGTTGAACGTATGAGCTGAAAAGGCCTCTCAGTGTTACTAAAATATTTAATATTATTAATAATGAAATTATTATAAATTAATAAAAACGAATATGGAATGTAAAATATATACACAAATATTCTGCAATAGTAAATGCATAGCTTGTTCATTGATACATGTCAACACAAACACACTCATCATACATAAAACAACAGAGCGTCTATAGGTCGCGAAAGAGTCACGACATTAGAAAAGAAGTCACGAATTCACGAAGTATCACGAAAATTTAAAAAATGTCAGGGAATGAAAAATGTCATGAGTTGTTTTCCAGTAGAATATTACGTAAGAAGCATGTATTAAAGCAGTTCGGTGAGGCCGTATTAAAATACAGCCTACATAAAAACGGAATGTAAATTAAGAGTTAAATAGAATGTAAAAAAATAGTAAACATTTTTTAAGGTTTAATAAACCTAAATATAAATTGTAATACATCTAACCGTAAAAAAAATTAGAAATATTGAAGAACCTATAATATATTAACTTAATTATCATGGTGCATTAGTATAGTAGTAAATTTAATGGAATGCTTTTAGATTAAACGTGAAATACAAGAATTTATGAATGTAAAATTTATTCTGTTCTAAAAAATATCATGAAAGACTGTATTAAAACAATAGATTACTACTAAATTTTAAATTATTTAAAACAAATATTTCCTCTTTTGGATCCAATTAAAGAGAAGAAATAAATAAATAATAATAAATTGACTTTCAAAAGAACATTGGCACTGACAATCCTTTCAACACCAATTATATCTATCTAACGGGCGTCTTCATTATTCAAAAAACATTTTAGCGCACTTCTACATTCTAAATTCTTCCGGAAATATTTAAACGAGGAGCGAGTAAAATTAGAATTAACTTGACTACATCACATATTACTCGTACATATATTATTATTATTATTCATTCACACAAATTTATAATTATTACATAAGCTATACGATATTTCACATTATACCTATAGGATAAATAAAGATAAATAAATTAATAAACGAGAATTTAACTTGAAAGTTTTGGAAGAATTCTATGTTTGTACACTAATATAAGTTTCATAAAATAAAAAATAAAAAAATTGACTACGAATAATATTTTAAAAAAATACACTGATTGAAAGAATGAGCGTGGTATAACGTTTCAATCGACTACGACGTTATTTCTCTCAGCTTGACGTTTATCGTTTTACATAACGTAAGGTAATAGAAAGGTTGATGAAGTTTGTCAGCAGTTTATGAGCGAAATGTCTTTCCATTCTATATTACTTCATATATATTTCAAATTGATTTTCAATTATATATAATTTTTTTTTTGTTTAATATATTTTTAAAATAAGTTTTTAATCACGTATAAAAATTAGTATCATCAGAGATGATGAGTAAACCGATTATTTATATTATGAGTGACAGTTCGTGGAGAAGACCGGGGCAGCCACTTATAAAAAAAAAAAAAAAAAACTACCGACTAACTCGCGAAATATTTCAGGAAAATGGGAATAAAAAATATAATTTTATTTTCTAATTTTTAACATAGTAGACCTGAAAAATGTTCCGGCAGATCATTTATACAGTTATTCACGATTTGTCCAAACACAGTTCCTTTCTTGAACCCAAAAACGAAATGAAACTATTTTAGCTTTGCAGCTAAACGTTGCATAATGAGCACCCAACTCAGGTTAAAATAACTGTAATTGCATCTGAACATAATTAAACAATTCAACAAAACTGATTATAATCAGTTGTTTTTTTTATTATTCTAACGACACAGAAACTTCACAATTTGTTCAGCAAAATATTAAACAATAGGTAATAAGATCTATATTTGAACTAACATTAAGTAGTCACAGACCCAGCGGCTGGTGACTTAACGATAACAACGAAATAAAAGCAATGGAATAGAAGAGCACTCCGTACAGCCAGACTATAAAGTCAACTAACTGAAACGATAAGGCAAACCAAGAATACTGTTCCTTAGCAATCTTGAAAAATTACTAGTCGTCATATCTAATAAATTGACCGCCAAATAATTCGGATGCCGATCCAAACGATTTTGATACGGTAGGCTGACCAAAGAGATTTCCTGCCGAACGATTAGTAACTTAATATCATTAAATATGAGGCTTGCTTATGTACCAGGGTATGTTTAGTATTTTTCGCAATGTTTTTTGTCTGGTAGCGTTCAAGAGTGCCAATACTGTAGTTGCACGCTGTACACCACAATTCAAGCCCGTAAGTCTAAATAGGCTTCAAAACTGATTTATAAATCAATAATTTACATTCTACTGAAAGATGACATCTATGCCCTATCAGCCATTTTCATGCTTTTAAACTTGAGATCCAACTGTTTCCGATTAGAATTGATTTGTTTCGCTCAAGTAAGTCGTCGGTCAAAATGAAAACCTAAATATTTACAGTCCTGAGATCTCGAAATCGGAACATTGAAGATAAAAGCAGGACAATGTTTCTTACGAAGGGTGAACGTGAAAAAAATCAGTTTAAATATGATAATTTTTTCACCTCTTTGGCATTTACAATTTTTTGTTCCTATTGCTTTAGGGAAATATAGCTAGTTTTACAATCTCAAACAATCATTTATGTTTTAACAAACCACAATTGATCAGTTCACATCAAGGTATAAACCGAAATTAAGGAGCTTCAGATAGGAATTTATAGCGTTTAAGAGTAAGTGAATTAGGGAGATAGGTTTAAAAAAAATTAAAATGCAACTAAACAAGGTTTGCTAATGTTCAGAGTTTAATATAAAAAAATCATATTAAATTTATCTAGTAAAACTCGCAGATAAAGTGAAACAAAAATCATTTTTTCCCTTTTTTTTTGTAAATAGATTTCAAAAAAAATACTTTTCGGAGGGAATTTTTATACGATGCAATAAACTGAACGTAATGAACAAAAACAACTGACAAAACAGACATGAAAAAACCTATGTATTTTACAGAACATTACTAAAATATACCGTACCAATTTGCTCTAATATAATCATGCATATAGATATACAAACAGACAATAACAAATGACAGTTTTCAATACGATAAGCCGTGACATTGTAAATCCTACTAATTCATTACTGATATATTCTTTTGACAGAAAAAAAAATTAACAAACCAAACCGAAACATTATCAAATCTCATTCAAAATCATTTAATCGGAAAAACTTGATTCTTATTTTCACGTTATTATTTCATAATAATTTATTTATCTAGGCAATATATATATATATATATATATATATATATATATATATATATATATATATATATATATATATATATATATATATATTACCTCACGTTCACATGATTTATTTTAACTGAACATAAAAAAAATAATGAATTCAGTGAGGAAGGTATTAAAGAACTCAAATATTTTGTACGTAAACTTTATAAGTCATTTAATTATGATTCATTAAAAAAACAAATTACTGAATCATCAGGATTTATGCATCTTTGAATAAATGCGCTTACAGATATAATCTCACCTATTGTGTAAAATCAGTTGTTTTAGATATCTTACCAAAAAGGCTATCTAATAATAAATGCCATGTAAAATTACATTCAGCTTACTTATCACAATTAAATATCTTTTTTTTTTTGTTTGTTTTTATAAAATAGAATGTGTTCTTTAAAGGAAAGTAATTCAATAATCTTTTATTAACATAATTTATTATTCTTTGCACGATAATATGATTTATGCAATAATATTGTTTTGTAGGCAGATAACCATAAATCAGATTTCTATGTTGCAATTTCTATTATAGGTAGGTAATACGTGACAAAACAACCTTTTGATTTAACAAATATAAAGGCTTTATTATGGTTATAAATAATAAAACACAGTTAATTATTTTTTAATAAATTTATTTATAATAGCATCAACAATTAAAGTCATTAGCAACTTATCAGTGTAATGTAACTGTACTGGTAAATGTGTAGTTTTAAACAAACTCAGGCCGACCATTCCTAAAACGTGTGATTAACTGAAACCCAACCACCAAACAATACCGGAATCCACGATCTAGTATTCAAATCCGAATAAAAGCAAGAATTTGAACCTGACAACTTTGAAATACATAGGCTATATGATATTTCACATTGTACCTAATAGATGGATGAAAATAAATAAATTAATAAACTTCAAAGTTTTGGAAGAATTTTATGTTTAAACACTAGTATAAATTTCATAAAACAAAAACACTGACTAACGAATAATATTTATAAAAAAAACACATTGACTAAAAGAATGAGCGAGGTATAATGTTTCAATCGACTATGACGACATTTCTCTCAGCTTGACGTTTATCGTTTTACTAAAGGTACTAGAGAGGTTTGACGGAGTTCGTCAACAGTTTATGACAGAAACGAGTTTACCACTAGACCAACTCGGTGGGTGAAATATTTATTTTGATACGTGAAATTAATAAAATAGAACCTAGTCACTCACTATTTTTTGATCCTATTTTTCGTACATTCTTGACAAAATACTGAAGTTGCTGAACAATTATCGTTTGGGCAGTGTCGCTTGGTAATTTATAATAATTATTTTATTTTATAATTTTAATTATAAATATCTCTCAAAGCTAATTTCAGAAATCGTTTAACCACAGTTAGAAAATTAAATAGCAACATAAAATAAAAACTGACTTTAATATTACATTATTAACGGTAACATTTTTACATTTTATCACAATTGAATAAGTTAGATATGACAATATTTTTTTAGTATTTTAATATTTTGCGAAAAAATCCTTTAAAATTATTACTACTACTCATATCTCCGAAAAGAATAGCATATAAATCAACATCGACATGAACCCACTACAAAAACTTTATATGATTAAAATATAACTGAATTTTGATTGCTATAAATATACAGACAAATGTTATTCTGTAAAATTGTGTATTTCTTATTAATTTCTCGTAAAAACACATCTTTTCTTTATTTATCTTTTCACTTTTATCTGTTTACAATGTTTCATAATAATATTAACAAAGAAGTGAATTTTATAGATAATTTAATTTCTTTCTTATGTAGATGGAAATTTAAACAAATAAAAAACATGTTTATTATTTTTTTTTTTTTAAATACTATTCTAGATTATTAAAAACATTAAGTATTTATAATAAAACAAATAATCGGTAAATTTATCTGTTTTCAAAATTTCGACGTACATGTAAATCATAAATATAATCAACTGATAAAAAAGTGTAAACAAAAAAGATATCAAATTAAAAAAGTGAAAAAAAAAACCTAAGTCGACAACAATTTTTAACGTCTATATGCCTATAAGTACCCATTATGATGAGACAGTGTGTATATACGAAGAGATTAACGAAGCAATTAAACACATGGAAAGAGATGAAAATTTAATAATAGTTGGAGATTAGAATGCAAACATCGGAAAAGGAAAGGAATGAAATATTAAGTGAAACGGGCTGGGCAAAAGGAATGAAAGAGGGGCTGATTTATTTAGTTTTGCACGAGGTGTAATCTAGAGTAATTGCCAACCAAGTTTAAAAATCATAATAGAAGAATAAAAAATGGAAAAAGCCTAGTGATACTGCAAGGTATCAAATAGATTATATCAAGGTTAAACAAAGATTTAGAAATCAACACGTCGACTGCAAGGCACACCCAGGACCAAACATTGATAGCGACATTAATTTAGACACTAAAATGTTGATTGGGAGTTTAAAAACCTGAAGAAAAGGTGTCAGATGAATCGGTGGAATTTAGAGAAGCTTAAGGAAGAGGAAGTAAAGAAGATTATTGAAGAGGACTTCGCAAGAGGTCTGAGTAAAAATGATTAGGTAGAAAATATAGAAGAAGAATGGGAAAATGTAAAAACAGAATTCTTAAATCAGCGAAAGCAAACGTAGGCGGAACAAAAAGAACTGGTAGGAAACCATGGATTTCAGAGGACATATTGCAGTTGATGGATGAAGGTAGAAAGTATAAGAATGCTAGTGCTGAAGAAAGTTAAAGGAACTATCGACAGTTAAGAAATACTATAAACAAGTGCAAACTAGTGAAAGAAGAGTGGATTAAAGAAAATTTTCAGAAGTGAAAAGAGAAAAGATCATTGGTAAAATAGACGGAGCATCCAGGAAAATTAAGGAGAATTGTGTGATACATAAATTAAAATCTAATGTGTTAAATAAAGATGGTACACCGATTTATAATATGAGAGAAAAGGTCTATAGGTGGGTGGAATATATTGAAGAGTTATACAGAGGAAATGAATTAGAAACTGGTGTTATAGAGGAAAATTAGGAAGTTGAAGAGGATGAAAAGGGAGATACAATACTGAGGTCAGAATTTAATAGAGTACAAAAAGATTTGAGTGGCAGAAAGGCTCCTGGGATAGATGGATACCTGCAGAATTACTGCGCAGTGCAGGTGAGGAAGCAATAAATAGATTATACAAACTGGTGTGTAATATTTACGAAAATAGGGAAGTTCCGTCAGCGTCCAAAAAGAGTGTTATTGTCACGATACCAAAGAAAGCAGCAGCAGATAAATGTGAAGAATACAAAACAATTAGCTACTCATGTATGCTACTCGTGCATCAAAAATCTTAAGTAGAATTCTGTAAAGAAGAACTGACAGGAGTGTGGAAGAAGTGTTAGGAGAAGACCAATTTGGTTTCAGGAAAAATACATGGGTAAGGGGAGCAATTTTAGCGCTCAGATTAATAGTAGAAGGAAGAATAAACAAAAACCAACCCACATACATGGAATTTATTGACTTGAAAAAAGCATTTAATACCGTAGACTGGAATAAAATATTCAGCATTTCAGGAAATTTAAGGTTAAGTACAGAAATAAACGAACAATCGCTAACATTTACAGGAACCAAACTGCAAAAATAATAATCGAAGACCATAAGAAAGAAGCCGTAACAGAAAAGGGACGACAAGTATGTTCCCTATCCCCGTTACTTTTTAATCTTTACATAAAACTAACAGTTACTGGTGTTTAAGAACAATTTAGATCTGGATTACCAGTGCAAGGTGAAAAGATAAAGATGCTAAAATCTGCTGATGATATAGTAATTCTAGGCGAGAGTAAAAAATATTTAGAAGAAACAATGAATGGCACGGATGAAGTCCTACGCAAAACCTACCACATGAAAATAAACAAGAACAAGACGAAATTAATGAAATATAGTAGAAACAATGTGGGTGTATCACTGAATTTAAAAATAGGAAGACAAAAGATTAAGAATTCTGTTATTTCGGAAATAGAATTGCTAAAGATGGACGAGGCTGGAGCGATATAAGATGCCGAATACCGCAAGCGAAACTAGCTTTTAGTCAGAAATATAATTTACTTACATCAAAAATTAATTTAAAGTCAGGAAAACATTTTTGAAAGTATACGTTTAGAGCGTAGCTTTATATACCAGGAAGTGAAACTTGAACGATCGGAGTACCGAAAAGAAAAGATTAGAAGCTTTTGAAATGTGATGCTATAAGAGAATGTTAAATTGTGTGGATAAAGTGACAAATGAAGAGGTGTTGCGTCAAATTGATGAAGAAAGAAGCATTTGGAAAAATATAATTAAAATGAGAGAGAGACTTATAGGCCACATCTTAAGGCATCCTGGAATAGTCTTTGATATTTGAGGGATAGATAGATGAGAAAAATTGTGCAGGTAGTCAACGTTTGAAATATGAAAAACAAATTGTTAGGGATGTATGATGTAGGGGGTATACCGAAATGAAACGACTGGCACTAGATAAGGATTCTTGGAGAGCTGCATCAAACCAGTCAAATGCTGAAGACAAAAAAAGTGTAAGCTTTTAATTTTTCCCAAAAATTGAGATAATTTGACGATGGGGGTCTTTAAAAACTTCTTATTTAAAAAACATTTCTTAAACTTTTTGATTTTTTTATAAGGTTATTTTCATAATTAATATGGACTGTAACATTAAAATAAAGCATGAATTTTTTTTTACAATAAAATTTAGTTTTATAGGATAAATAAAAAATAAATAAAGAAAGGTAACAAAGAATAAAAATAGAAAAGAAAAGTAGTCAACTCACGTTAGAATTTCTGTCTAAATTCTGACATTTATATTTTTTTCAAAATATGTCAATTATTGTGCCGTTTCACTTTATTTTCGATATTTCTTATAAGTAAAGGAGCATCTTTATACATTTATATCGTATAGAATTCCATACTGAGTAGAGGTTAACGAAAGATATAAAATGAGACTGCTTCAGAGTTACTTTTTCTGAGATTATTAATTTTAAATATACACTATCTCTGTAGGAGACAGGTCGAAGGTATCATTTTTAGAATGAATATCTGGGCATTTCACTAACTTAGCATATCGATATCCTGCAGTATATATTTGACTTCATGTAGAAGAGAATGAAAAACATCACTTTTAATTTTCTTTATAAATGTGACATAGGTTGCTCGTTATCCTGACAATAGTTCTGATAGTTTCAGGTTAATTTGTGTCTTAAATCCGATTGTCTATAAATGTTTTGGTTAAGTCATCTAACACATTAACACGCAAGCGCGCACAAATTAGAAAATAATTGTATCCAATCGGTGCTGGTATCAGTGTGATTTAATTTAATGTCGTATTCAAATTATCTGAATGATGAATTTTAAAACACATAAAATAAATGTTTTAATTTATATATTAAATAATTAGATAACAAATAATGTTATACAATAAAAATTTAAATATAACCAATTATCAATGAAAACTCTAGTAAGACTTTCCCGAACGAAATTATTTCTATGTTCAGTATTGTTTACCTTTTTTACCTTCATTCTTTTATTATATTTTGATTCGTTTCGGAACAAAACAATGGAATAACTCTATTGTCAAAATTTATTGTATTCTTACAACAATTTATTGTACCATTGCAACTATTCAGTACAATAAGTTTTGACATGGAGTTATTCCGAAACGAATCAACATATAATATAAGAATGAAGTTCAACATAGAGATCATAATGTTCGTAGAAGAAAATATTATAATAATTATTATCTTAATAACAACAATTATTATTATTTTTATTGTTTAATTGTATTTCCCAAGCGAATAAAGAATTCAACAGGAATTTCATTATAACTAATCACTTTCAATAAGTTATAAGCTAATTACTGTATATTAAGGTTGCATAAGTCTTTAAGGGATTATTTTTATATTACATCTTAGCTCACGTAACCATTATTTGTTGGAAGATGAAATCAGTAACTGCATAATATATTAATGATAATTTATAGTTTTACATGACGACGGTTTTTTCAGTATCTGTTAAAATTAAAAGTTACAAATTTTTCTAATTTTAAATTAATTTTTTTTTCCTAAATTTACAGCTGGCGTAAATGATTCTGTTATTATTTTAATAAATCACAATTGAGGTCCTGAATAAGCTAAAAATCAACATAATCAATTTATCATGTATTTTGGCGGTTTTATGACACTTCTATTTTTCACTAACTATAAAGTTATTTTTCCGTTATTGTGTGCCGGTTTTACACTTGATTTACAAAATTGATATTTATACATTTTAGTAAACCTTACATATTAGTGCGTTAGAACTACCTGGATAGCTTACACTGTTATTTCGTAATGATTATTACGTAACTTTAATTTTGGCGGTCATTTTCAGATGAATCTGAAGGCCGAACGTAACCATTCCTGTATTTTTGTAATCCTTTAATAAAGATCGGCCAATCTGAATACAAAATCAAGATCTGAGAGACTAAAAGTATTCACACACACACACACACACACACACACACACACACACACACACACACAAGAGAGAGAGAGAGAGAGAGAGAGAGAGAGAGAGAGAGAGAGAGAGAGAGAGAGAGAGAGAGAGAGAGAGAGAGAGAGAGAGAGAGAGAGAGAGAGAGAGAGAGAGAGAGAGAGAGAGAGAGAGAGAGAGAGAGAGAGAGAGAGAGAGAGAGAGAGAGAGAGAGAGAGAGAGAGAGAGAGAGAGAGAGAGAGAGAGAGAGAGAGAGAGAGAGAGAGAGAGAGAGAGAGAGAGAGAGAGAGAGAGAGAGAGAGAGAGAGAGAGAGAGAGAGAGAGAGAGAGAGAGAGAGAGAGAGAGAGAGAGAGAGAGAGAGAGAGAGAGAGAGAGAGAGAGAGAGCGAGCGAGTGAGTGGGAATGGGAGGAGCGGTGAGGGAGGGAGAGAGATATTGTGAGGGGGAGAATTCAATAACTTTCATTCGTTGATCATGTTGATCCGATTGACAATTACCATAATTAAATAAAAATAAATATATAAAATAGATATAAATAAATAGAAATATCAGGTGCTGTAATAAATACTTGTAATGGCAGGAATGTTTCCCGGACTGTCACTACAATTAAAATGTTTGATAATCATCATGTAATACGTGCATCACTAATTTAATTATATTTATTAAAAATATGCAGGTAATTTTTAATTTAAAAAATATAAAATAAGATTACGTAAAAATATATAATAATTTATAAATCAGTTAAAAATTAACATAAACTTAAAATAAATAATACTGTTGAAATTATATGTTATTCTGTAGATAGGAAATATACATTTATTTTTGCATTAAGTTATTAAACTAATCAAATTAATAAATTACAATTATTAGTAGGTCGGATCAAGAAAGCTGATATCATTCTAACAGGGCTAGCAGACCAGAATAATAACTCTCTGAGTAAAGGATTATATTAGATTTAATAATGGGCAAAAATGTCTTACCACAGGATGTCCTCGATTAACATGAGAGTAAAATTTGTAAATGTTTTGATTACTTCGCAATATATAAAAAAGAAAAATATTGTAGTATTGATTTATTTTTAATAAAACATCAGTAAAAAAAAATTAATTGAAATCAGAATATCAATGCGTTATGACCGTTTGAAATCGCCCACGATTTTTCCTTAGTTTATAATAAGTAATAATAAGAGGTTATACCCCATAAATATTAATTTATTAATATTTTAAAACAATGGGATTGTCTGAGCATTTCAAAAAATAAAAATAAATATACAATATTCTAATTGTTTTTTTTCTTCAAAAATATATTTTCCTTTGAGGATGAGTATAAAACTTAATGGTAAAAAAAGGTCTCGTAGTGCCCTAAGCAACGATTAATAGATTAATAAGAATAAATATAAAATATGGTGATAATTATAATAAAGATTACCGACAAATTACTCAATTAAAAAAAAAAACAAACTTAAAACCAACAGCTGTGCATGTTACGACCAAGTACTGGGTGGCCACATATGGTAGTTAATTAGCTAAAATAATATTACATTAGCTAAAATGTTGAAAGAAACAAGAGAGCGTGATACAGCTAAGTAACAGAAATTATTCGTGTGCGGTAAAAAAATAAAATGAACAAAAAATTAAAAGAAGCTGCACCACCTGAGGCATTAACCAGTTCATATAATATATATATGATGTTGCTAAGTAATAGTTATAGCAGTGGAACACAATGGTGAAAGATTGTAGTTGTTTTTGAGATCTAGAGCAGAATATTACTGTTGAAACGCCGATTCCTTTTTCTCCCACTATATAGCTAACCTAAGTATGTTCACAGTCAACCTGAAAATGATATTCGCTTGTTTCCCGTTAATTTTTACCAATACACAGTGTGTGTACATATATATATATTTATATACCGACACAGGACCTTTCATATATAGTGGAAAGGGAACTGCTATCAATATATATATATATATATATATATATATATATATTAAACCATTACTTGCCGACGGCTGTCCTACTCTCACAATTTATATATTACTTATTTACTTTATGTATTTCAATCTATTATGCGGTAAACGCCTGGAGAATAGACAATGCCCTCTGTTCCATTAATAAAAAACAAGGGATACAAAAAGCTTCAGTCATATATAAAACAATATTTTAAGACCTTTAACTATAAACTATATCGTATTAAAAACATTCAATTGCAAAGTAACAAGTTTAAAGAATAATATTGACTTTACCCCATAATTCTTTCATATAGTATGATATAAAAAATTTAAGAAATAATAATTCAATACCATTAATGAATCAGAAAACTTTTTTTTAACTGAATGTATAAAAAAATACGAGAGGTGTATAAAAAAATACGAGAGGTCTATAGTGTTTTTTTTTTTTAATGGATATTGGATTGTTTGAAAAAAAATATTACACTGTTAAATGTATGTTTAGCCCACTGGGCTGGTCTTGTGGTTAAACTCGTAGTCATAAATCAGTAGTTTCACAGCTGATTTTCGAAGCTGAAGGTTCAAGGTTCAAATCTTAGTAAAAGGTAGTTGATTTTTTACGAAACTGAATGCTTGACAATGGATACTGGTGTACTTTTGTGGCTGGGGTTCAATTAACCATACATTTCAGGAATGGTCGGACTGAGTCCGTACAAGATTTTACCTCATTTACGTCACACTTATCATCCTCATCATTTCATTTTGTGAGGGGTGTTGCTTACTCTTTACTAGTTGAACAGTAAGCAACAAACACACTAGTTATAAAAAAGTGTATGTTTAATCCTTCTTGCACGCCACCAAATAAATCGTTTTCGATAGTTCATTTTAAATAATATATATGCAATTTTTCATTTCGTACAGAAAGTTTCTCTGATGAACTTATCAAGCAATTTAAAAAAAATTATTAAAGTGTCTACGTAGAACATTTAAAGAAACTTTCCTTTTCCTCTATCATTGCTTAGCACTAAATTTTAGTAATTTAGTAATACATTACTTTACATGATTTTAACGTTTAAAGTACATCTGCCCAATAATAAAAATAGTTTTAATGCAAATATAGGGTTACACGAGAAATCGTACATTTTGTTATCCAAATGATAATAAAATATTCTAAAAAGAAAATAGTTCTAAACACATTAAAGTCAAATTTGGAAAAAAATTCTGCTACAAATTTTATGAAAACTACCAAAATAAATTTGATAATCTTTCTTTAGTATGTACCAAATAGTTTGCTAGAAAAAAGTTAAATTAAACTTCGTTAATCGGCGACACTCACTAAATAGATATTACAAAAATATTCTGTTGATTTCTTTAACTGAAACGAAGTATTTGAAATACCGAATATAAACTAAAAAAATAAAAATAAAAATTCCATTGTAAAATTTAACTGTAAATGCAATTCCAAAAATCTAAGTAGTTTACTTAATATGGGATGTGATGTACAACTTCATCGATTACTCAAATTGGTAACAGATTCCTTTTCCTCTTTCCTGGGCCGGATCCACGGTTAAGCATAACAAATCCCAGGGTAGTGTCCATATACTCAAACAGGACTTCCCGCCTACCGGCTTTATCCTGCATGACGGGTCGGCCGCCGGTCGGATCTTTCCTCCGTGCCGGCCTCTTCCAGAGTAAGGTAACCAGGCCCGACTATGTCGTTCCTGAGCCCCACCCCAGAAGCCGGGTCACGGTATTTATGTCAGTGGTTCTAACTGGGACGTATAGGTTACACATATATATTGTAACCAATACATAAATATATAATAATAAATATGTGTAATTTTCAAACGATAGATAGTTGAATTTATTCATAGTTCTAAAAAAAAAAAAAAAAAATAAATAAAATTATATTCTTATAAAATAATAAAAATTATCAGATAACAGCATAACATTCAATTATATTTGTAATATAGCTCAAGACATAAAAATAACAACAATTATATATATACATTTTTTCCTATTTTAAAATCAGATTTTTATCGACAGTAAAACACGTATCAACATCCAAACGTTCACGATATTATTCGTTTTACATTACGTTAACAATAAAATAAATCAGACCTTATTTATTGTAGTGGATTTATAGCAAATAAAAAAAATACCGGCTGCAATATTTTTTTCTCTCTAAAATAACACTTTTGCGTTTATAGTAAATGAAAAAAATAAAAGATTTTACTGGAAAACATACTTACTAAAAGGTTTTCTGATTTTTTTATGCATTATTTTTAAGCATTAAGGTAGTGTAAGCTGAACGTTCTTATTAAGTGACTGCGATGGGGGTTCACTTGTTATAAATTTTAGAGATCTAGCTTTTTGTGTAGCAGGCAATCGCACTACATTCTCTGCCACTAGTTCGAAATTCCTGTTTTATATAAATAAAAAAATTGATTAAATCAAAAACAATAAATTAAATAAATAATTTTCACTGTCGGTGATGATTATTAAAAAATATATATTTAAACAGCATTATAGTAACGAAATATTTTTATTACATTTCATGATAACTTGACTCGTTATAATAGTTTACATTATAAAAAGTAGTCACATCTCTTTAAGGTTTAAATTCTAATAAAGGTTAGTTGCTCTTATGCGGATTTAAATACTAGACAGTGGATACCGGTGTACTTTGGTGGTTGCGGTTCAATTAACCATACATTTCAGGAATGATCGGTCTGAGTTTGTACAAGACTTCACCTCATTTACATGTCATGCATATCATCCTCTCTCATTTGGCTGCGGGGGAGTTGGTTATTGTTCATTAATTGAACTGATTCAATGAACTGACGCAAGTATACATTACATTAGGAAAATAAAATGTATCTCTTTAAGATAAGGAAACTTCTTTTTTTCTGAAACATCGTTTTATATATTGTTAGCCTGACCTCCCGTCATTTAACAAAAACCGAAAAAGAAATAAATAATGGTTAAAAACAGCATAAATGCTAGAAGAGATCAAAGAAAATAAAAATGCAACTAAAAACTAGTTTTTTTTTTTTGCCTTAAAATTCACAACTTAAATTATCATTAATTAAATTTAATAGTAAACCAAATTAATATAAAATATACGTATCGTTATTCAGAAATTCCTATGTTTTATAAAATAAGAACTTCATATTTCTAAAATATATTACCCAGTAAGTCATTCAAGTTTTTATTTTTACAACCAATGGTGTAATTAGAGAGATTAGGAAACTGTTCTACGCATGAATATTAAGCTTGTACACATCATTTCCCTCCTCACGAATCTTTTTATTGTCCTTTCCTCTTTAGCCTCCGGGTATCATCGTCAGGTATTACTTCAGAGGATGAATGAGAATGATATGTATGAGTGTAAGTGAAGTGTAGGCTTGTAAAGTCAGGTCGACCATTTCTGATTGTAGTTAATTGAAACCCAACCACCAAAGAATATCGGTATCTACGATCAAGTATTCAAATCCGTATAAAAGTAACTCTCTTTACTAGGATTTGAATGTTGGAAATCTCGAGTTCGAAATCAGCTGATTTGCGGAGATACGTTCACCAGTAGACCAACCCGACACCCCACCAAGTAGTAAGACACCCCACCAGCTAGTAACAGTTATCACTACAAACCAATTAAATCGAAACAACTCCTTGTCTTATTGGTGATGATAAATTTTAATGACTTACTCGGTTGCGTAATGTTATGCGACCAAAATGAAAACATAATCTATTAAAAATTCAAATATCAATATCAAAATTATCCATCTACTTTCCTGGCATCGTAGCTCTTGATCTATACTATAAACAGGAAAGCATGAGAATAGTCCCAAAAATGGGAGATCGGTTTTTTTGACACTTCTCGACATTTCTTGACTCTGGGATCCCAAAAAAAAAAATAGTGGCGGGTAATGTTTGTACGTAAATATTTAGGTGTTGACGTGTTTGAATCTTCATAACCTTTGGATAAACGATTTTGATGAAATTTTGTACAGACTCTTATATATGAGGTAGTTTGTTGATAAAGTTTTGGGGGTCAATATCTCCAGGGGATGGATGGGAGTGATAGTTTTTTGGAGTAAATTTTCACCAAATTTTCTAACCATAACACCAGTTTATATAAAGGTTAGTATATGTGTGCATGTTTATCTTATCATTTAAAAAAAGATTAATCTCAAAATTCCCCTATCCAGCATAGAACAGCGTAGGAGTGTCCTTTCTACTCTAACAGCCCTTCCGACCGACCGGCAGTATGTCCGGCATGGCAGATCGGATCTTTATTTTATATTATATTAGTAAACCATTATTATTACCAATCCATTAAATACCCCACTTTCTGTTCACTTTTTAAGCAGTTTTCCTATATGAGGCTATCCAGTTGTCATTATACAAAAAACTACCACAACGTGTCCCCATTCCCTCATCAAGAACGGCCCACCTCGGCGAACCGTCCTCTCCAGATTGAGGCTGCCCTCCCTAACTAAACACACGCATGGTTACACACGATCGAGGTCGCAACCGTCACGGGATTTTGTCTTCAGAATTCGTCTTTACAGGCTTAATAGTAGTGCAAGTAACGAAAAAAAATACTTTGGAGGCAACATTGGTAATGGTGGAACCAACCAAAGTTTAAAGATAACGATTTTTTGAATTAAATGTTTATTGGGGGTTTATTTAAACTTTTAGTAATAATATTACAATAAAATGTAATCATAATTATCTCCCACCCACAAAAAAAATCTTGGGTACTTTTTATTGGTTGTTTCAGTGGAATTTTTTGTAGTTTCTTCCATTTAACGTAAATAATGTAAAAACGTTTCTTAGAAGTTGATTTTGGCGGTGGGGAGCAGAAAAAATTAAAAGTATTGATTAATTTTTAAAATTTTATTTTGTTTATTTAAACATATTGCAATTTTACAACAAAACGTTTTACATAAATTACCGCCGCCCACAAAAAAGAAATCTTAGGTAACTTTTTTCACTATTTTTCCACTATATAAAGAATAAATCACCAGTGCCAGGAAAGTATAAACTTTATTGTCAACTTTTTTTTTTAATTCCTCGAACTATTGAAACGTTTAATTTACGATCATTATTAAAGAGTATTCATAAATAGTCTATGCTACTGACACAGATAATCATTGATTAAGCTGTGTAATACTTTGACTATAAAGTTAAAACTTAATAATAAAATAATAAGGAAAGAAAATAATACAGTAGTACACTTAGTAACGGCGAATCCTACATTGAAAGTAACCTAAAATAGATATTTTTCGTGTCAAAAATATCTCATATGCAGGCAAATTTTTTTAAAAATGTCATGATACGACTTCTATACCCGTAATTCTTCGGTGAAAGAAAATTAATTTTAATTTTATAAAATTATTATCTAAAAATCATTAGCCGAATATGAGGTAATATAAATTTTTCATATTTTAATAGCATGTGCATCATTGTAACTGCAGTATTATAAACTAGCTATAATTATAACCTTCGTGATGGAAAAAAACAGGGTCGATTTCGCGGCATAAATCACAAAAGATTTCATCAGTGTGGAATAAAGTACGGCAGTAAATTATAATACCAAAGCGAGTTATTTTCATACGTTGCACGATATGCAGTTGATGTGAGATGCTTATCGTAATTGTAACGTGTAGATTATTGGGCTAAAGTGTTCACCATTATAAGAAATGTTTATACGTAAAAAATTCAATAGCACGTAACACAGTTTTTGTTATACGAATATGTGAAATGACAAACCTATATATGACAAAAGAAGTACACCTGAGTTCATCCCGCACCCTGATACAGTGGTAGGGGGAGTATATTTTCTGTATTATATAATTCAGAATATACAACATATTTTGATATTAGCGATCTCTGAGTGGAGAAAAAACAATTAATACACTATATTCTATTCTATTCCTAATCTACAGTATTCTTTTTCTTTTTATTTCTTTTTTCCTGTTTAGCCTCCGGTAACTACCGTTTAGATAATTCTTCAGAGGATGAATGAGGATGATATGTATGAGTGTAAATGAAGTGTAGTCTTATACATTCTCAGTTCGACCGTTCCTGAGATGTGTGGTTAATTGAAACCCAACCACCAAAGAACACCGGTATCCACGATCTAGTATTCAAATCCGTGTAAAAATAACTGGCTTTACTAGGACTTGAACGCTGTAACTCTCGACTTTCCAAATCAGCTGATTTGGGAAGACGCGTTAACCACTAGACCAACCCGATGGGTTAATCTATAGTATTCTAAATGTAAAAATGTTATAATATAATGTTTTTTTTAAAGTTTGAATATTTTAGATTACATTACTTTGTAATTTTAATGTGTATTTGCCTGGTGCCTGTGCCAATGACACAGCGGACGAGTGGATGAGAAATCCAATACAGGTGTATGCCTTTTCAGGTAGACTGGGTAGGATTCAAAGAGATTATGTAAAATATGCTGGAGTACCCTTCTTGATTGTAGAAGGATATGGCAGCTACATCAAATATATGGAGGAGAATATTTAAGGAGAAAAAAAAGGCGTAAAAAATACTGACGCTGGCGATGAAACACGGCGACGTGTAGAGCCAGGGAGGCAGCCTTTATGCTGAGGATGTTTTGGCTCGGACACACACTAGAGTGGTTGGGTCGGGACACTCCGATGACGTATAAAGGGTCCTCATGATGTGAGGGATGGCACGAGTGGAAGGGGGATGGATGCGCGAAATGCTCTTTCAGACCACAAAATCGGTTAGGAACAGGAAGATTAGCCCTTCTGGGCAGGAGGATCTTGGCCAAGAAATCGGGATACTCCTGTGATCCAGAAGGGACCCTGATGGTTGGTTACCGAGAGGGGCCAAGACAGGGAGTGGAAACCTACTGCCGTGACACTCGGGTGCAGCTGAAGTAACGCCTTCTGGGGGATGCTGCTTGTACCTGTTTAATTATGGTACGAAAATAAAAAGATTACATTACTTATAGTATTACATAATCCTGTTTTACATAAAAGTGAAACAGTGTAATCATTAAAATCATACTGAAACTTTCCGCTACAGATGAAAGCAACAAAACGTCTACTAAGTGTACATGAAATATAAAAATTTAAAAGCTAAAGAAAATAGAAGTTATTTTGAAGTTTTCATATTAATAAAACGTGAAAATTTTAAGCGTATCAGAATCATAATTAAGCGCGTAAGAAGCATCATTAAATAAAGAAGGTTTTATAGCACATGGAGATAATCCTGTAGAATATTAAATGTTCTTTGTATTCAGTTACAAAGTAGGTTTATACCTGCTTTACAATGTGTTCTCGCGCTCTGTTTTATTGTACTTCCGTTTAATCACACGAAATTCGTAAATATAAAAAAAGATTAACTGTAGTAAATCAGTGAAAAAATTTTATATAATTAACTTAATACAAAATTGAACAAATTAAAATACAGCTATAAAAATTCCCACTCATAAAAACAAGATTATTTGAAAATGTTGTATATTTTGTTGTGTTTAACATTTTGAAATAATTATCCACGGGTAATAAAATCACATCCTTTATTAAAAATTACATATTATACACTATTTTTTTAACTTAGGTTAGTTTGATTACTTAGTTAAATATATGTTTTTAAAGTTTAATTGTTTTTATCCAATAAATTTAAATATCGCTTAGTAAATTCGTCCATAAAACTACTACCGGCTTACAATCATATTCGTATTTACTGATAATTGTAAAGTTATGCTTTTATATAAAATACATTTGTTCTCAATAAATAGCTATTGTGCCACAAAATAACACACATTAGTTATTTTTATTAAATCTTTCCATTGAATGTATGATACTTTCCAAATTAAATCGATAAATTATTAGCTTTGAATATATTTCAAAGCAAATGTAAGTTTTCAAAGCTGAAAAATAATTCCGATCAGGTAATAAAAAAGGTTTTTTTTCAAAGGAATTTACTAAAATAAAGTAAACATTACATGAAATTACAGTCAGATTGGCATATACTAAAAATTCACAACAATATCCCATATAGATTATAAACTGCTCCCTGAACAGTTATATCGATTGGCTGGAAAGGAGATAATTCAAAAATTACGGTTACAACTCAGGTTTCTAATTTAAAGTTAACCATAAATTAAATTTTGTACATAGTAATAAAAAAGACACAGGTGCAAACACGCTGAAAATAAAAAGGATTTAGAACGTGGCGAAATGGGGTAATAAAAAACGTTGAATTACTTTTCAACAGCATTCAGACCGCTATCTAGCCAAATTTATGTGGTGACGGTATCAATAAAAACTGGGAATTGGAATACATCTGATATAATCATCACTAAATTATAGAATTCTGGCCTCCCTCCGTTTAACACAATACAATAGTAAGCATAGCATCTGATAAACAGTATATAACAATAGGCGATTATTAAATAACATTAAAGCCGATTCTTAAACATAGGGTCAATAATTGTGATAAGAGTAGAATTGAATTTATGATAATAATAATAAAAAATATTTTTTCTTAGTTCCCCGATGAGGAAAGGTAATAACGTACTGATTCATTTTTTAATAATTTTACGATGCATGAAGTGTAGGAAACACCAGCAAACTTACTTTCTCAGAAAATAATGATAATGATGTTCATTCTATAATTAACCTGTAAGATAAAACAGGTTGAAGGTGTTATTATAAAGTTTCTACGGATGAAGTTATTAAAAGTAGGTCTATATTTGATTCAAAAGAAAGTTGTGGGAACCATTTGACACTTATATTTTCCCTAATAGATATGATGTAATATGGTTTATATTAATAATAATTTTGCATTGTCGGGTGAGACCTTTGACATACGAGAGGTTACTAAAGCTCCTAATAGATAGAAAATTATCAGCGAAGTCACATGAAAATTGAAATAATGAAATTTTATGAATATTCATTTATTAAAATATTCATTCAATAGTGACAAATTGTTTTAAAACATCTTTCTTTTATCAGAATATATCTGATCTATCAACACACACATATATACGAGTATATATACATGTAGATTTTCCCGTAAGTTTTTACTCCTTCAGGCAAACACTATTCAACCCAATGTGCTGAAATTTTGCATGAACATAAATTCATAAAAATTTATGAATTCATAAATTCATAATAAATTGGGAAGAATTATTGCTCCAACGAAATGTTTTACAGTTTCAAGATGGTGATAGTTTTAATGGTTTGCGGTATAACGAATTAATGTTCTATTCCGAAATTCAAATTACTATTGTCAAACTGTTGGACAAATATTTGGGAGCCCATTTACAGCATTTTAAATTACGTTTTCTACAAAAACGGTTCCATTGTATTTTCCATATCTTGTTCGGTTTTCGAGAAAAATAGCTTTAAATGTGCGACGATTACGACGCGAAGGCTCAACCAACAAAGCAATGTCATAGTTGCTGTGTGTACGACGCGAGTGATTGCACCTGCCTCACGTTATTTCACTAAAAAGCATAAAATTAAAAATTAAAAATTAGAAACGAAGTTTCACGGACATCTCCTCGTGATGTTTGTCGGATAACGCTAAGAATGGTATACCAGTATTTTGAAGGATGGTTAACCAGCTCTAACTATTATTTTTAAGATGGGGGCTGTCTATGTTTAAATCCGCATGCTCCAGACCACTCAGTGTATCGAATCCTCTCTCTTTTTCCTGTTTAGCCTCTGGTAACTACCGTTTAGATAATACTTCAGAGGATGAATGAGGATGATATGTATGAGTGTAAATGAAGTGTAGTCTTGTACATTCTCAGTTCGACTATTCCTGAGATGTGTGGTTAATTGAAACCTAACCACCAAAGAACACCAGTATCCATGATCTAGTATTCAAATCCTATACTGACTAAACTGTTGCTCTGAAGAAATCACAATACCAGCGATAGATTTTATAAATTGAACTGCTTTAAGTGTTATTCATCAGTATTATTCTCATAGTGAGGATAATGAAATGAAGTGGAGGTTCCAGGCTAGATGGGTAACCTGAGTGAGTTATAGTTAGTTGACTTTTCAGCTAAAATAATGAATAACGTCTAGTATTATATTTATTATTAATAATAAATTAAATAAGGTTAAACATAAAATAAAATATATTCAATCTATGGAATGCAGTAGGGTTGATTTTAGAAATAAAAAATTCAAGACATCATTACTATAGGTTTACAATAAAATACAGGGATTTGTTGACCAATCCATTAGCAAAAAAACTATTACATATGTGTACATATCCGTAAGATAATCAGGTGATATCACTATAATGGCTATAAGAACTGTAAAACAATGAAAAAAGTTTATCATAATTGCCAGTAAATTTATAAGTTTTTGTTTGAACTTCTTGATGTTTGTTAGAAGTAATGAATTGTTTGGGTTTAAATGGGGGGGAAGAGAAATTTAGTATCAAGAAACAAATGTAAACTAAAAATTAATATGACAGACAAGGTAATAACTAAGTGTAGGAAAGTGAAACGTACGAATTTTCATAATAAGTAAAATTATAAAGCATGAATTAATAAAAAATTAAATAAAAAACAAAATTGCACTAGATAGGATGTAATTTATGTATAAATGCATAAGCAATAATATACAGCTTATAAAATGTATTACAGAAGAATGTCTGACTGAACATTATTAATCGCGATAGTGTACAAAATAAAAGACGCATTAATACAGATTGAAGAAAAGTTTGTTGCAAAATCCTGTAAAAAGACAAATAAGGTTGTGAGACTATATATTTAGAGCGTTCTAAGTTAGTAAATCTGTTCTAAAAGGAAATATAGACGATAAAAGCAATAAAGGAAGATAGAAATTGCGATTTGTAGCAGATAATTGGGAATGGGTTGTAGGAAATATTTTGAGCCAAATAGATTTGCACAGAACTGAAAGAAATGGAAAAGTATATCAAAGTTAGTAAAATAATTACTTACTAATAAAAGATTTATCAATATATATTTTACATAAATTGACCAGATTCAGTCAACTTATAAATCTGAAATAAGATAAATTTATAAAATATCTGGCTATCATAGTAGAAAATTATTTCGATATGTACAATTTCCACTTTCAACATTACAATGTTTTTAATGTGCGTCTTAAAACCACATGGTTATAAAAAATTATGTGCTTTTTACGGCGCTACTCGCTGCCTAACATAACTTCCGAGACTGGAAAGAAATTATTTTATATCTTTTTCATTTAAATGTTACAAGTACAAGAAATAAAAAAATAGCCTGTGTAAAATGTTTAGATTCTCAAAAACATCCATCTCTCTCAGTCGGAGAAAAATGTATTAATATATAATTATTGAACAATTTTTTTTTTCAAAATAAATCTAACGTCAAATGAAATATATTAATTTTTTTATTTGAAATAAGTCTTAATATCAAATATCTTGTCTCTTTTTCTGTTTAGCCTCCGGAACCACCTTAAGGTTTTACTTCAGAGGATGAATGAGGATGATATATATGAATGTAAATAAAGTGGAGTCTTGTACCGTCTCAGTTCGACCAATCCTGAGATGTATGATTAATTGAAGCCCAACCACCAAAGAACACCGGTATCCACGATCTAGTATTCAAATCCGTGTAAAAATAACCGACTTTACTAAGAGATCTATATGCCTGCCAACGTCAAAATTAATGTAAAGTTTATTTCACCCTCCACTTTTAATATTTAGTTAGAGAACACTTTAATTCACCAAAATTCGGTTGTAACAGTTACGTCCATATATAATTAGAAGTGTTGTTTTATTTTTTATATGAAATGTTATGCATATACATTATAAGTAAGCTAACAATTTTATTAATTAATAAAACATCATTTGATTTACGAATAATTTTACTTTTTTACGATTAACACAGTGAAATTGACAAGTACCTATAGTTTTTTTTGGAAATTTTTGGATTCGAATCTAAAATAAGCTTGGTACTTTTTTAGCTATAAAAACTTATTTATGAATCTATTTTCTGTAGTGGACTGGATCAAGGAAGACTTCTAACCGTAATAAAATAATTATTAAAAAACACGACTATTAATTGTACACATCAACCTGCAATTATTATGAAAAATGAACAAAAAACAGTTAAGAAGTTTTTCTTTGTTTTCTTAAGAATTTCTTTCAGGATTCAATAAGTTAGTCAGCGATGTGAAATTTAAATTTATTATTTCTACATTTTATGTTGTATTCGGGTTAGTCTTAACAAAATGGAGCCCATTAAAATCACCATCTCATATAGCCTACAAAAGGCACCCCACTACAACATAAAACGTAGAAGTATTAAATTTTACATCGCTGACTAACTTACTGTATTCTGATAAAATGGCTGTAAGAAAAGAAAGAAAAATTTCCTTAACTATTTTTTGTTCATTCTTTAATTATTCTAGACAGATGTGTACAATTAGTAGTCGGGTGGTTTTCTTTTTAATAATTATTTTATTTGGCTATTTTTTGTTGTTTTCATAATATTATCATTCGATATACTAATCTTCTAGATACGGCACTGGTATAAGTTTTTTATTACTTAACAGAAATTTGAATGTAAACAGCGATACAATGCAACGCATTCTGGCAACATACAGCGCTAAGGCGGGCGTTAGCCGCGATGCATCCTACTTCCTTTTGCTGAGCATATTTTACGCTTCTAGTTCTAGAACGATGAATTTTTCGGAAACATTACTAGCGGCAAAGGGTGTTTCTTTTTTATCGTTTTATGGAATACCAAAATTAAAATTTGAAAATAGCATAATTTTTTTAATTTGTCCCTGTGTGTTAAATCCTTCCCTTTTGGTTTTAAGACAATTTAAGATCGCTTAAGTTACTTCTGGACCGAAGATATGTTACTAACCGAACGTTGGTTATAATTTGTTGAATCTGTGAAGCTACAGTGGGAAAACTACAATTACACAGTTAATCACACCTTCTATGAACGTAGTCGCGTAAAAGTTGCCAAATTCTTCCGTCAATCTCCCACTCTTTGTTAAAAGAATAAATTAATCTGAACGTAAAAAAATCTTATTTCTCCCCAGTAAAAAAAAACAAAAGCGATCCAATTTAATGTATATGTAAAGAGAAAACTGTAATGACGCAAACAAATTTCCCATTTTTTGCATTAATTTATTAAGTAATATACATATATTTATTTTATATTACCCTGTAGAGAGGATAAATCACACTGCGTAATTTTTTTTTTATTTTTACAATGCGACAGCCGGCTGGCATATTCGTGGAACACCATTACTCTGTTGTACTGTTCAGCTATATTTGTACAACACAATATATACTGTAAACATAGCTATCAAAATAAGAAAATATATTCGTTGAATAAATCATAATAATCTAAGCTTTTATTAAATAAATAAATGCATAAATTAATATTGATGCATAGCAACAAGGAATCCCAACGTAATCAGACGCGTAAAAATATTGAAAATATTAATAACTTAAGTATTGTACTTCATGCAATGTCACGAACGTGAGATTTAAAGCAATAGATTGTAATCAAGTAACGTAAATTTAACTCGTCTATTTCATTAGAGATAAATAAGTTGTACTACTGAAATAATTTATATGAATAAAGTGTTAACATTCGCTTTCATTCAATAACAATTATCTAACTTATCTATAACCCACGTAGAAAATAATTAGTTTCTAATAAAAAATAATAATACGTATTTAAGGAAAATAATAAACAAGATACACTTTCGTTATTATTTCCTTTCGATAAATCAAATTCTAAACGAAATCAAAAAATGTACGTAGATTAAAAAAAATTAATTAAAATTTAATGATTTAATTAAATTTCAATTAATATATCTAAAGAAATACACAGTTTTTAAAAGGTGTGACAATATAAAGGCACAATTCTGTTTTAATACTAGTATAATTAATGGTTT
Source organism: Lycorma delicatula (assembly GCF_047948215.1). NCBI lineage: Eukaryota > Metazoa > Arthropoda > Insecta > Hemiptera > Fulgoridae > Lycorma > Lycorma delicatula. The sequence goes on along the minus strand of NC_134459.1, from coordinate 85,996,311 downwards.
ACAGTTATTCTACCTTACCTGAATCTAATTCAAATAACTCTGGTAAATACTTGTAAATCAGTGATAAAATGAATACGAATTCCATCTTGTCATTATTTTATCCGAACGTTTTATTCTGATTTTCCTAATTCAATTTATTCTTTAAGTCCAACGAGAAAAGTGAAATGAATAACTTGGAACAATTCCCAGAAATATCTGAAATAGTAAAGCTTAATTTTGCAAGAACCGTAGCATTTAAATTCCTCATTATTGAAAAGACAATGTTTTAGCTTTACCTGGCCAAAATGTGTTGTTAATTAAAATCCAATGAATGGAGTTTCAAAGGTAGAACGACATAAATGACAGTTTATTTTTAATTAAATATCATAGTCTTAACAACTTTTTATATGGAAAGATAATCACTTAACTAATATGTTCCAATCATTCTTTTTTTTAAAATTAAATCTGAATATAATTTATTGTAAAACGCTAATGAAAAGAAAGAGATAAATGATTAAACGATTTCACTAAGAGATGTTGGAATAAAGCTTACTTAAAATGTATTCCAAACGCATGGGGATAACATATTGACAATATAAAAAAATTGATTGAGAATTATAGAAATCAGAGTAATATTTTTCATGAAAATTAAATTTTTAAATCGGTGTATACATTCTTTAGAAATTTTGCTGCATTAATGTTCCAAATCAAAATACTAGTGAAAATAATATAAGGAGAGATTTTACGACTCAAATTTATTTAAATAAATGTAATATTTCGCTTATTAAATCCATTTTTTTATGTATATATTATTCAGTTATTAAATACCAAACGAAATTGCTTATTCAAAACCTACTACAAATAATTTTATGATTTAATGCATCCCAGTTATTCTGCAAGTATTTTATTAAGAAGTATTAAACAATTTTGTTAAATTAAATTTGGAAGCATAACTCAGAACAGTCAATATTTTTGAATATTTTTACAAAGAAAATACTCACCAAAAAACAATCTATTTTTAATATTTTATTTCTATATCTTCGAAATTAATACTGAAAATAAATTTTTGTGAACACTAACACATCTACGAGTTAAATATGTGTAACAACATTTTGAGTGAGAATATTCCCACACATTGTAATTGCTCCAAAATTCATACATCAGCGAGTTGTGGTTCTGTAACTCTTACAGTAAGCCTAAAAACCATAGTCGTTACATTTACTAACGAAATAATTACAAAAAAATATTCTGAAATATTTAGAGCAATGCAAATAGAAATATACAGTAAACAATTGTTTTTTGAAACTCCGAATTAAAGTTTACTAAACACTTTAATAAGGGAATATTTAGTGAGAAATCAAGTAATATTTCATTATTAAAACTTACACAAAGTAATCGTTTTTGATGGAAGATATAAATTCCAAACCATCCTTAAAATTTATATTTAAAGGGCAGAAAGAGATTTCTTTAAATAAAACAAATCCACACACCACTTCAAAAATTTTTTTTTTTAAATCTATTCATTTTAAAATTAATATTTTATATAATAATAATAATAATTTTAAATTAATAACAAATGAAAGCCTCAAGATTTGCTAGAAATTTAGTAAGAGATATATTAGAAAGGTCTCCTATTATGAATAACTACGTTTTTGAAATTTACTTGTAAGGATTGAATTTTTAACTTAAACATATGAATAATATTAAAAAAAAATTATAGAAAATATTATTTATAATATTTTCTAGAGTAGATTTTAGCGGATTCCAAAAAATATTGTAGAAATCACTACGGCGCCCGGACATATTTTCTACGGTGGTGTCGGGAAGAGCAGGGTCCAACTTTTCTTTACGTTTTAGAATGTCGTAAACATTTAGAAATATCTATATACATATGTATGTATGTATAAGATTTTTTCCCGAAGTAAATCTTAATTGATTTGACGTATCTTGGTTGGGCGATATATCTATTGGAAATACAACCCTATTGATTTTCAAGGAAATCGGTTCGCAGGAGTTGGGAGTTAGAGGCAAAAAACGGAGTTTCTGGGTAGTTTTCAAGGTTTTCATGCTGTAACTTGAAGGTTGACATGTTAAAAAGTCAAATTACAGTAGTGTAACATCCTTTCTTTTTTAACTAAATCCGGAAAAACGCATATTTGACGCACTTACTGCAACAATTTTTTTTTTTTATTTTGTGCAAATTTTGTTTTATATTTTCTAAACTGAAAAAAAAATGTATATGATTTTTATAGAGAAAAATTTCACAAAAGTTTTTAAGAAAAAGTAGTAATTAAAACTAATCTTCCCGATGAAAATAACTAATCAACACAAACAAGTAATTCACTTTTCATGGGTAAAAAAATTCCAAAATAATTTTATTCGGTAAGGACACTTATACTAAAAAAATAAATTCAGGAGACAATAATTATTGTTAGTTATAACAGCAAAGAGAATTTTTTTTTAAAAAGTGTTTTTATCAAACATTTTGAAATTCTAAGCAGGGATTTTTGCGTTCTCTTAGGGAACCAATTTAGTATTTGTTTTTTTTTTGTAATCAAACCATGAGGATGAATTTAAAAAAAATTATTAAAACTTTTAAGAAAAATAATGTAAGTATATAGAATTTTAAAAAACTTCGAATAATAAATCTTTAGAATTTTACCCGAGTATAATTTACATTTAAACAAAAATGGGTAAAACTTCAAATGATTCAGTGTAACTGTATTTTAAAAACCACGGTAAGGTTAATACCTTACCGTTCATCCTTCAGAGGATGAAGTAATATCCAAGTGATAAGTAACAATATTCTTTTTCCTGCTTTGAAAGAAGCTGCCCTACTACATATGGTTACAGATATTTGTATAGCTTACTGGGCTGGTCTAGTGATTAACTTGTCGTCGCAAATCTGTTGTATAACATTTGATAGTCGAAGGGACTGAGGTTCAAATCCTTTTTTTTCTTTTTTCTGTTTAGCCTCCGGAATCAGTGTTATGAAGTGTTCATATGAAGTATTACTTCAGAGGATGAATGAAGATGACATTATGAACGTAGATGAAGTGTAATCTTGTACAATGTCAGGTCGACCGTTCCTGAGATGTGTGGTTAACTGAAATAATTCAACCATCAAGAACACCGGTATCAAAGATCTAGTATTCAAATCTGTATAAAAGTAACTGTCTACCTAAAAATCTTACCTAATATTTCGTAAATCTACGGAACACAATTTTAACAACTCTTTTTTTTTTTTTAATTTTCCTGCGGTTAATTTTTGACGATTCTTGCATGAATAGAAAAATTTCCGGTTAAATATAAAAAAGAAAAAAAATACAATACCAAGATAATCTTTTGCTAATAGTTTATTTTTTTTAACGTACCTGCTTCAAACGAAAAAAATATAATACAGTGCAATCTAGCAGATGTTGGTATTGCTGACACACGACTGGCATGCACTCTAGACAGTAGCATAATTTATAAACATAGAACAGTAGCTTGGAATAAAATATAAATCACTTATTTAAAATGGATTTACTTGTTTTCAAATTAAACATTAAATAAAAAATTGAAGAATTATAAAAAAAGAAATATTTAATCCTTTATTTTATAAAATAGTAAATAATATGATATAAAAAATTCATACAACTACGCTAAAATTATTTTTTATACTACTCTTCCGGTTACAATAATAAAATGCCTTCATATTCTAAAATTATGCTTAAAATAATTTTTCAAAGTAGCTAATAATATTAAAAGTAATAAAAATAAAATGTAATTCCCCAATGTATAATAATAAACAGTAAAACATTTTTTGTAATTCATTGATTTAAAATTTACATTAATCATTTAACTTACTTGATCTTTTATTTATTACTGTAATATACGAAGACTTTCGATGAAAGAACTAAACCCATTAAAATAAAAAAATGATTTATTACTTCGGTTAAAATAATGTATTCCATTTTTCTTTTTTGTCACTGGTACTTCAAAGTTTTTTTTACTTTAAATTTTATGAATTATATTTTAGATTTCGATATTTATATAAATCTAAGATTATTATTCTTATAATAAAATGGCGTTTTACATTTTTTTAATATCCATATTTCAAAACTTATCTAGTTCAAAATTGTAAACTTAATATTGTGACAAATAAAAATAAATTATAACTAAAATAAACGGCAAATGTAGCATCTGTGTAACTGGGACACTAAAAGACGTATATCTATATAGGTTTTAAATAATGTTTCTCTTTTATTTTTTTCTTATTTCTTAGATAAGTCTGGTTGTTTTTCCCCCTCTACTCAACCCGCCCACTCAAGGCCGGATCCGCTTTTTCAGCTTAACTCGTCCCTAGGAGGGGTGCTACTACTTCTAATTACCTGAGTGCCCATACTGGGCCCGGCTACACCGTTCCCAGAAGCACCACCCGGGCAGCCGAGACTACGTCTTCTGCATGCCTCGCCTCTTGTCAGGGTCCCCCCGGAAGGGGACCCCCCACTGGGTCTTTGGTCTTAGATAAGCCTGACTTTCAAATTAATTACATTTTAATTGCTAAACAACTGTTTAATTACATATATTTAATAATTCTAAAAATATATTACTCTTAATTAAGTAAGATTTAAAGTAGCTTAAATACTGTAAGTTACTTTATAAAAATTATATTATTGTTTTAAAAACACAAAAATATAAAAATCTTGCGATAATTTAATCGAATTTTTAGAAACAATGGAGATACATGTTAATTTATATTTTAATGTAGGCCTTAACACCTTTTAGAAATTTTCAAAAAAGTGTTTCAAAAACACAAATTAAAATTTATTTTTTCAGACACATAAATAAAATATTGTTAGAATCTACGCCATGTCTTCGAATAAGCTACAGAATATATTTCTTTTTCTTTATAAATATTTTCTATGTAATAGGAGTACAGAATAAAGTACAAAATACTATAAAAAAAATATATATATATTTTTGTTTTAGTGATATTGATTTTGGATTAGCAATAAAATAACAATAAAATTTATGTATCAGATGAAAATAATCATGAATTCGCAAAAAAAAAATAATAAGTTTCAAGAATTATGTACGCAAAATACGCTAGTATTTAAAATTTAACTGTCTAAAAAAAAAATCAGGAAAACTGATAAGACACTTATCTCAGGGCTCTAAATCTAATTTAGTAGAATAAAACGTAATAGGTGAAGTTAAAAAGAATCATAAAATGTCAAAGGAAGAATTAATAAATGAAGATAAATTAGTCAGTCAACATAATATCATACTATAAAATTCAAAACCAGATACAAAGGCGTGGAAAGATAATTTTTTATAGCTTAATTTCGAAATATGTGTTCTATGGATCAAAACAGAGTATTTTTTAACTGGAATAATTTGCAACAAATTTTACGTAAACATTTTTTACTCAGTTTACATTTGGATAAATTTTAAACATTTAAAATTCTAGATTAATGCTAGGAAAAATTTTCCCTTTTTAATAATTTAATTACAAAAAAAAATATACAATATTCAAATAATAAATATGGTTATTAATAAATGCAAGAAAAAGTTCTTAAATACCTTGTTTTTTCATTTAAAAAAAATAACTGGCAGACTGATTTCAAAGAAATACTCATATTCAAATTTATGTATGTTATTCGATATGCAAGTTTTAATTATTTATACTCTTGTAAAAAATTAAATTAATTTTTTCAAAGCATATCCAAAATAAAAATATTTTTTATTTATCCTCAATATTCGTATTTATTTATAATTATTTCTAATATGTTCGGTGCAATTTATTCAATTAGTGAATAATAGAGGGGTGAATAATAATAATGATTGGGTCGTGGGGGGTATTTAATAATACCCCTCCACGATCCAATGATATGAGGATGATATGCATGACAATTAAATGAGTTGTAGTCTTCTACACTCAGGCCGACCATTTCCGTTTGGAAACACACATTTCAGTTGTGTGGTTAATTGTAGCCCAACCATCAAATTACACCGGTATCGAATGTGTAGTATTCAGATCCATATAAAAGCAAGTAACTTTTACTAGGATTTTAACTTGAGAACATTACCTTCGAAAATCAGCTGTTAAACAACTGATTTGTGACGAAGAGTAAGCCATTAGAATAGCCCGATTGGATATTTTATTTAACAATTAAATAATTAAAATAAAAGAAAAAGTTATTGACATTGATAAAATTATTAATATCTATATTATATTAATGCATTAATATATATAAAAAAAAGTTTTAGGAGTAATAATCATTTTGAAAATGATTATTTATTTGAGAGGGTTCTTTACAACTCCCTCACTTAATCCTGTATTATTTTAAGCTTTTTCAGAAAGTAAAAATACTTCTACTGTAATTATATTTTTACAACAATGTGCGTCGTAAAGTAGAAAGTCCTAATCCTTCAAGTCCGATTTTGAGAAGAATTGATCGGTTTAAAAGTACACGGAACCCATGAGACGTAAGTTATATGAAAACTTATGGTACTCATTTCACCACAAAAAAAAATTATCAGAATCGGTTTTGCACTTTTAATGTTTATTTTAAGGTTTATTTTCCAATAATAAAATGATTAAAATAACAACTATCAGATTGATTTAATCTAAACGGCATTTACAAAAAAAAAAGTTTTTGCTTTTCAATATTTATTGGAAAAAATAAGATATTAAAAAAGTCTTAGAATATATGAACACAAATATTCAGTATTTAAAAACGAAATATCAACCAATAACATAAATAAAATTGGGTTCAACATCCAAGCAGTCAGTTAAACGGAATATTTTGTAGCACATGGACACATAAATCAACGGTCGGCGTTATCCAGGAATACATCGTAAAATATTGACGTCAGAACATCCTGTATTAGCAAACACGCTATATGAAAGAAGGAGTTTATCTCAAATGACAAAACAAATCAGAAGTTTAGTATACTACTGGTATATAAAGATGTATTTGAATAATAATAGTAACTCGTTTCATAGTAATCTTAATTATTAAAAAATAAAGTGGTATAATATGAAACCCAACATTTTAAATTAAGTGAGGATAATGAGAAAACATTGCTAATTAACAGACAATTGAACACAATTTATATATTTTAGTTATACATTTTACTCTGGTTTAAAATCGTATTAAATTAAAGAATAGTCAATAAAGGATAATTTTTTTATTTTTTCCGGTTTTTTAAAAACATAAAACCAAATTTCGATAGGGAAATGGAATTGCATTGGTAACAAAAGGTTATGGAGAATAAAATAAGATTACGGTTCATTCTTTACGATATAATAAAGCGTGTAATTATGCTTCAAACTCATCAGTAAATATAAAAGCTGGTTATTATATCATACCGATTTACTTATCTAGTGTGAATCATTTCGAAAATGTTGCAATGAAATGTACAAAATGCAAATGTTAAAAAAAAATTCTAATAAAAAGACGTAATAATGTTGATTGAACAAAAACTGTCGTCTAAATTGTAATTTTTTTCTAATATCTAAACTTGATTTTTTTTTATTTTTTAGATAAGCTACTACGAGGAATCTCTAAAGTAAAGACCACTGGGAAATTTCTGTCCTTAAGCAAATCTGTATCGTTCATGGCCACACAGTAATGTACACACTGCATTGTTGTCGGCAAGTTGTCACGTTGTAGTATCTTTAATTACATATGAGTTATTACGTTATAAAAGGAATAGGAAAATCGATGTTGCTGTCGATTGTGAAATACGTCGAGTCATACGTTTTTTAAACCATCAAAACGTTTAGCCGACTGAAATTTAGTAGGTAGTAGGTTTCTGTGTACTAATGTAATGAATGAAAGAAACGTCAGAAAATGGTGTGAAAGGTTTAGAAATAACAGAATTAATGGGAATGATGAAAAACGTTCGGGGAGGCCCTCGATAATCACCGAGGACCTGCTGAAAAGCATCGATGATGAAATCAGAAAAGATCACCGCTCAACGATTTCCGATTTGGCCCTTCTTTTTCCTGATGTATAAGAACTGTTATACATCAGGCACTGTTCATGGCCATTTGGCTTCAAAATGTTTTGTGCACGTTGGGTGCCGCACTTTTTATCGGAACGTTACATAATATTCCGAATGGGATCTGTTTTGAAATTTTTGGTGTGCTACACAGAAAAAGGTGAGTTCCTTAATTCGATTGTTACCGGCGATGGATTTCGTATTACTCGCTACAGAAAAAATGGCAGTCAAGTGAATTGCGTCATCCTCAATCACCAACCAGACCAATAAAGATCAAGCCACAGCCATTTGGACGCAAACTGATGGCCACAGTCTTTTGGGATCGGTTTGGCATACTGCGATTGATTTCATGCCATGTGGAACGACTATAAAGCTTACTGCGAAACTCTACGTAAGTTACAGCATACCATTCAAAATCAGCAACGTGGGCGGCTGACCGACGGCAACGTCCTGCTGCACAATGATGGACCTCCACATGTAGCGGGTCCGATACGTGATTTACTGAAAACATTTGGATGGGAAATTTACGATCACCCACCATGTAGTCCGGACTTAGCTCGTTCTGATTACCATTTGTATGGGAAATTGAAAGAAATTTAGAGTGGTAAAAAATTCGCGGCTGACGATGAACATAAAAATGCTGTTAATCAGTGGATAAACGGACTGGCGCCAGAAGAATACAACGAGGGTATATTGCAGCAGGTTTATCGCTTATAAATGTCTTAATGTGGCGATTATAAATTGAAGTAGCATAAAGTATCTAGTTTAAGAGAAATAAAAAATATTTATAAAGTTTTCAGAAGAATATTTTTTACAATGAAACAGCCTTTATTTTAGAAATAACCTATCGTACATTAAAATACAAGTGAATACTTAATTTTAATTGGATTAGACATCTGCATTCATAGTTATGTGAACAGTAGACCTAACTCATTTAACAGGATGAGCTCCAGTATTAATTTAATTTTATTGTAAATCAAGGGACAACTAAAATCAAATACAAAACGGAACTATAGACGGTAAATAATTCTAAAAGGTTTAGTTAGTTTTAAAATGAATCTGTATTAACTACATTGTAAGCGCTATTCTAGGAATACCGACGTTAATGCTATATAACACGCTAACATCAGTTTCTGTGATAAATCCTGTCTTTAACGCCTACGGGTGGCTGGGCAGTGTCCATCAGGGATGGAAGGGAGACCAAGTGTACAATCTATAAGCAGCAGTGTTTTAGCAACGTAAATTTTCCCCACACTTCATTCAACCTATTCCGTCTATTTAAGAAAAAAGTAGCGCCAATAAAGAAACGAAAAATTTTACAAAAATTCATCACAGATATGTACGTTCCTTCTAATAACAAGAATCCCACTGAAAACTTTCGTTAAAATCGGAAAATTATTTTGACCATACTGTAACTCAGAAACAAAAGGAAGAAATGGCAAAAAATTAAGCGAAAACTGGACCATGGTTATTTGAAAATATTACCTAAATTCTTTGGTCGTTAAGGCTTAATTATTGGTACACTTTTTTTAGCATAGTTAATCTGTTTGAGACTGGAAAGACAATTTTAAACTTTAATTCAGGTAAAAGCGTTTTTTACTGAAAATAATTTACTTCCACTATATAAAAGGTTTTCACAATTAATTTTAATAAAATTCCGTCAATATAATTTGATCAATATTATGTTATAATTTCCGTCTTGTTTCTGCTACTTATAGTCTTATAATTAAACAAAACATGATATCTCTGAAAGTTAACAACCGACCTTTCATCCAAAATAAAAGAAAAATTAGAAGAAACAAAAAGAGATAATCCCAGATAAAAGGTAAAATAATAAAGTTAAGGAGAAAGGAAAAGATTAATGGAGGAAGCGTGGTAGATATGTAGAATATGTCTGGGATTAAGCTCCTAATAACAGGATACTAGGTAACGATAATAGGAAGTAGAAGATAATACCATCAAAATTTTGAACCACTTATTTTAAATTGAAGTTCCTTCGACGGGTAACACTACTAACAATACCTAACAAAGTTTTTTTAAATGCGGATGATGGTGAAGGAACAGAAGAAGAAAGTAAAAAATTAGAAGAACCTTATTTTTCCGGCGAGTATATTGTATGAGATGTATTTGTATTTTGTATGAGATATATTGTATGTATGTATTTTTACCATTTGTTATGGTAAAAATATGGCCATTACCCCTTAAATGATAGCCGATTTAAATAATTAATTTTTTTTTTTACAATAGTTTTGTGATAATTACCGAAATAGTTAAATAAATACGTAAAAGATAATTATTAAAAAAATAAAATAAAAATGTTTTTATTACTGAATGACAATCATCACTTGTTGTTAATCTCAAAACCAATGATTACAGAAGAATATAGGTACTTCAAAGAACTTGGAATATTTACTAATGAATTTGAATTAAAACGGAAGAATATGCATTTATGCTATATTTGCATTAGAAGAGATTATTCAGAAAGCAAAGGAGTTTAATTACGAACTAGATATACGAGTAGCTTTTGTATATATAGAAGCAATAATGGGTAATTTTAATCGTTTATGATTGTAGAATATATAGAAAAGAAATATAATGGCACTCCATTATATTGTAGGTTGTTATGGAACATAAAATTGAATAATGAGGCAGGCTACTCAATCCATTTAGTAACCATAATTAAACTATATATGAAGGAACCACAGTAACTTTAAGGGGATCTCGAACGAAATTCCTACAAATAAACGAACTAGGTAGAGAAATTTCAATATCATTTTCACTTTTTAATGTATATAAATGTCATTTTCTACAAAAGGAAAGAAGGAAATAATATCAGAAAAAGAAGGGTCGAATAACATCGACCTTAAAACAATTCTATTCTTTGATAACACTGTCGTGATTCAGGAAATGAGGAAAACCTTCAGCGTTTTATTTCTAATATACTTGTTGAAAAGATAAAATAACAATAATAAGAAATGTAAATATAGAAAATTAAAAATATATATTAAGAAAAAATAATAAAATAGAACAAAGGTAGATGTAAAATTCCGTAGGTAGGTAAAATATAAGGTAGATATAAAATTCCACCCACCGGGTTGGTCTAGTGGTGAACGCGTCTTCCCAAATCAGCTGATTAGGAAGGCGAGAGTTCCAGCGTTCAAGTCCTAGTAAAGCCAGTTATTTTTACACGGACTTGAATACTAGATCGTGGATACCGGTGTTCTTTGGTGGTTGGGTTTCTATTAACCACACATCTCAGGTATGAGAATGTACAAGACTAGACTTCATTTACACTCATACATATCATCCTCATTCATCCTCTGAAGTATTATCTAAACGGTAGTACCGGAGGCTAAACAGGAAAAAGAAAGAAAGATATAAAATTCCGTTCTAAAACTGTTATTTATTTACGGATGGTAGAACAAGTCACAGCAATTATAAATATCTTAGTACCGATGTTTCATATGAAGACAATCATGGATATAATTAATAAATCGACTAAAAACAACCAGATGTGTGTGACAATTACTATAAAAAAGCAATGAAGAAATAAATAAATACCAAGTTAAATGATATAACTATCTAGACAGGAAGCAGTTTTATTTTGAAGATCAGGCTAAAAGAACCAGATCTTGAAGAAATATTGACAAGCCTAGAAAGAGATGAGTACCGGTATACATAAAATTATTTAGAACCGCGATAAAAGAGTGTTTTTATCTAATTCAACATAAAAAACAAAAGTATAAAAGAAATAATTTTATTAAAAAATGTAAAATGTTTATTACTCATACAGACAGAATAAAAAAACGTTATTTTTCAGAAAATTTGGAGAAAATATTTCTGGGCATAAAAGAAACGTAAAAATAATAACAGAAATGTATAATTTTAATTAACAGATTCTCTTTAAAAATTTTAATTTTTAACATAAAAAATTAAGTTTTGTGTATTTGTTTATACCAGTTATTGTTTTATTTATGTGGTTCATTTTACAGCTGAAGAAAGAATAATTATAAAAATAGAACTGGATTTATATTGCGATATAAAAATTTTAATATTTATTAATTTAAAGTACTTTCCACAAACGTTTAATGTTTTATTTTATTAAAACGTAATGAAAATGTTGTTTAAAAATAATTTAATATATTGATAATATATTAAAATTTATTAATAAATTTTGCGGAAAACTTATAAACAAACATTTCAAATTTTATAATGTAGAGTGACCTATTAAGGAAAACATTATACGCTATATTAGATAATATGATAAAATGTTTAAGGGATTGGGTTGGGGTTTATGATGAAATTATAATGTAACGTCACGAATCCCGTTATAGAAAAGAGTATTAATAATTGCTACTTTAAGCCAGATTATATGGAAGGTAAATTATAAAATATTACTTCAAGTGATTTGTAGACAAGGTTACATGGAGGTTTGGGTCATAGAATTTACAAGATGAGCAGGTTTAGAAGGGCAACACCGCTAATAAATCAGAGAAAATTTAATTTACACGGACCGTTATTCTCTGATTAACAACGAGTAAAATTCACGCTTAAGGTAAAAGATAGTCTAAATGTGTAATGACGTTTATAATTTTTCATCATTATATCTTTCAAAGCATCGGACAGGATTACAATCTAATTTTTATAATTTTATTACTTGGAGGAACTAATGTAAAAAAAAAATCAAAACCAGCTTATTAATTAATATAAATTACAAAACAAGTCCTGATACATTCAAAATTAACGCCCAGAAAAAATTACTGAAGATAAATTGATGAAAATTTGTATACTGGTGTTTTTACGGTGTAATGCTCACTAAGTCAAGATTTTTTTGAAATTCTAAATTTAAAGTGTTAAAATGAAATTTACTATTTTTTGAATTTCTTGTTAACAAATGAAGATATCAACTTGATTTTTTGTGTGTGTAATTTTCTAAATATCTAAAAACGAAATTCTAGATTTTTCGAAATTAGTTTTTGGGGTGAGGAAAGGTAAAAAAAAAATTGAAAAATGACTGCAAATTTTCCCTATTTCAGACTATACTAAACGAGAAATTCACTCGGTTTGGGCTTGCGAATAGTCTTCAGATAGATATCTAGAAACGATTTTCGGGTTTATTTATTTAAATATTTAATGTGTGCGATGGTGTAAGGCGCGGCGGTTCAACTAACACAGCCATTGCTACTACTACTGTATGTGCGACGCGACTGGTTTTACCTGCCTCCGGTTACTTGACTAAAAAACATAAAACAAAAAAATTCAAAAAAAATGAGAAACGAAGTGCGAAGTCACCTCCTAGTGGTGTTTGTCGAATAAGAACGCTAAGAACCGGGCAAATACGTTTTTACCCATACGAAGGACAGGTATCCAGCCATAACCCACTATATTTAAGATGGAGACCGACTATTTTGAAACCCGCATTCTTCAGAGCATTCAACGTTTCGGGTCCAGTATTGACCAAACTGTTGAAAGTAACAAATTCAATAACTACAATAATAAAAATGACTACACACTGATTATTTTTATAAATTGAACAGGCTTTAATTTCTATTTATCATTATTATTCTCAAAAGCATGAGTTTAACAAACACAGGGTCGTCGGGGCCAGAGCACCCTACTTAAACGGGAATAGCGAAGGAAGTGAGCCTTGACCGGATGAACATCCCCTGACCGCGACGGGAAACGTAAGTAACCATATACCCCGGGCGAAGCCGCGGATGTTAGTTTATTTTATAAAATTATGTTTATTTTTCTGTTGTTTCTTCTTTACTACCAGTTTCGAAAAATCTAACAAAAAAGTTCAGTAATTTATTTTAAATTTGATATAATATTAATTGATAGTTTAGTTATTACTCTATAAATTTATTTCAACTTTTTTCCATTATTATTTCTTAAATAATGTATTTTTTTTTGTAATTAAACAAATAATTAAAACAAGATCTTATAATAAAAGTAGTTTGAACTGATGCTTACTTTATTTTAATTTTAAAATATCACTACATTTCTATCACTAGTGCGAATTAGACAAATTTTTAATCTATTTTGTCAAGCTCATTATACGGAAAGAAAGTAGTTTTTTGAAATTCATAAAACCACTCTAAACAATAGATTCTACTTTTCCAAAACTTCTAAACATGACTGTTAAAGAATTAGGAAGGACACTATCTATGAACTCAAGTTCTGACGACCAACAAGAAAATGAAAAAAAATATACAAACACAAACTAGCTCTTCGAGTCAATGACCTATTACTAAAATACGATTTAAAAAGCAAAAATATGCTATTGACGAATTGGATACAGGTTTAGAACCTCTAGTCAGGATTTAATTCGGGTCAAGTCAGGTTTAGACCTCTATCTTAAAGGCTAACGACTACCCCTAGAAAACTTGATAGAAATGTTGTTTCTATTTAGGAAAACTCTACGTAGGCTATAACTTAACCATAATTTTTTCACTAATTTCAACGTTTTCCTCCGGAATTCAATAATAATCGGTTTACTTTTTTATTTTTGAAAAAGTTTAATTTTTGTGAAATTATAATAAATATTTTTCATGTTGTGCTATTGTAATAACCTTAAAATCAGAATAGATTTCTTTGATGTCATTTCATTCTAAAATTCTGACTCCGTGGTGGAGGGGTAGCCTCTCGGCCTTCACCCGGAGGTCCCGGGTTCGAATCCCGATCAGCGCATGGCATTTTCACACGCTACAACAATCCCATTTCATATTCCAATGCACAAGATTCAAACTTTTTATGGTGAATTAATCATCCCCCTCCCAAAAAAAATAGTAAAAAAAAAAAAATAACTGTATACAATTATAATAAACAAATTAAAAGTACAGTTAAAGCCTTCCCCTAAATGTTAATCTATTAAGTGGAAAATATGGAAAAACTAAACACAAATCAAAATCATATTTATTTTATAAACTGGAGAATAAAATTGACGAATAAAAATTAGTAAATATCAAAAAAATTATAATACCAATCATAATACAAACACTTGTTTTTATTTTTCTATTAATCACCAGAAAGTGTGTGACGTTTACATGAAAGATTATAGTATAAAATATTGTGACAAATAAAAAAGCAAGCCTTATTTTTAACAAAAACAAAACCCAATCAGTAATTTTAGCTTATATATACTATAAAAAATATCTTCATTAAAAAAACCACTTCATTAAAAAAAAAACAACATTTGAAATAGAAAATAACATCTTGTTGTCAAAACAAGTTATATATTGAAAAAAGCAATTCATTCATTAGAAAGATAAAAATAGTTCACAATTATGCACATATATTTTATCTTTTATAGGCATAATAAATCTAAAAGATTACAGAGAATAATTACTATGAGATAAAGAAAACATAAAATTAATTGTGGAAAAAAACAAATGTAAAAAAAAGAAACAAGGAAAGTTTGTAGCATGTTTGACACTTAATTTACATATAAATAAGTAATAAAATCTGCCAACATCACAAAAAAACTATGAAAACGATCGTATTTAAAATTAGAAGTTAATAAAGACGTTTTAACTGGGAAATTTCAAGTAAAAAGTGTGCAGCTGTTAAGACTTAAAAAAACTTTATAAGTACGTATATGATATGCTGTAGAATTTTTTCTTCTTTAAATTTGTCTTTTTTATATAATCTTAGACCCATTTCTTTTATGATCTCACCGATCATAAATAATTATAAAAAAACATTCATGATTATGGTAAAATGATTAAATACTGTTTAAAAAATCTACAAAAATATGTTTAAATAGTTAATCCTTTTTTTTAAATAAATAAAATAATCAAGAAAGTAATTTTCATTAATATTTTACCATAAACAGGTAAAGAATGATGTATTTATTTAACTGGCTGATATAATATATGATACGAACATATTCTAACAGAATTAAAAGAATAGGAGATTAGGAATGAATTTAATATAAAGAAAATTTGCATTTATTTCCTAATTATAAAATAATCCTTTTTAAAAATTCTTCCATATAGATTCAATTTAAAAAAAAAACACAGGCGAATAACATTAAAAATAAAAAAAAAACAATTTATTTTGGTTATTTATTATACGGGCGCCACTTCCAAATTTATTTCTGCTTAAAATTAATAAAATTGGGATTAGTTAACCTTGGATTGTTATACTTTCAAATTTGACACTTGTTAAGAGATTCTTTAACTATATTTGGAAAAGTAAGACAAGCAAACGAAGGCCTATTCAAAGTAGAAATAATTTATTAGATATGTTGTTATTAAATTACACGGAATAAAAATTATTAAATATGTTAATTATTTAAAATAGATATAGTCTTAATAATAAATTCACTCAAAAACTTTTAATATGTTTCAATAATCGAAACAACCTTGGTAATGGCTTTTAATTTTGGAAAGATAAGTTATAAGAGAAGATTTGAATTAAATTCTATTTAGTAACCACTCTTAATAACATACATTAAAAAATAGTAACAAATTATTGTTTTATAATATTTTTATATTCAAAAACAAGTAAATTCAAAGTAACACCTATATTATATTCATAACCGAAGATATTTTCCAGTTCTATCATACGTGCATAAGAAAAAAAAGGGTAAAGTGTAAAAAATGAAACATAATTCTCTTTACCTAATTGATATAAATGGATTCTTTATTTCACTGCTAGTAAAAAATTACGTTTACTCGACTGTTAGTTATCCTTATTCGAAATATAACTAAGTAATATATATCTATCAAAAGTCAGCAAAAGTAGAAAACTATGAAAAAACTACATACATATAAAACTTGAAATCGAAGCCGTTAACTTAGAAATTATTAAAGAATTATTGTTTTAAAATTACATGAGAAGCATTATATTGATAATTGTAATTTAAAAATGTTAAAAATAATTAAATTGGTAAAGAAAAATCATTTTTTATTTTTGGGTAATTTATTTTTACAATCGGTCACCCAAAAGGATTGCGATCAGAAATAAAATTTTTGGCTAAGAGTAACATGTTAGAAAACCATCCAAGACAGCTCACATCAAATATAAAATTAAGAACATCCATCACCTTTGGCAAAAACGAAGCAATGAAAAAAAAAAAAAGATAACAAATAAAATATTCGGATAAATAATAGTCACAAAACATTGAAGTCACAAATATTAAAGTCAGATAAAAACAATAATCAGAAAAAAATAAAAACACCGATTTCTCAGTAGAAAATCAGACTGCCGACTCGGAGTCAGCCACCAGCTTCAACAAAATCAAATTACAATATAGATAGATTCAAAACGATTCATAGTACAGATTCTTAAAGTTTAAACTATCTTTGACATAATACTGCATAATACTACATAATACTGCACCATCCCACGGGTCATACATTCCAATGATCAACCATGCCCTCAAAGATCGTGCGGTCCAGGAAATGTAACTTCCTCAATCATCTTATTTTCTCACCAATATCAAGTAGATTCAGCGCCAAATGATTTACAAGCAAAACAATTTTTATCTTATGTTTTAACAACTAGGTAGATTTTCTCAATTAATTGATTTCTTTCCTTTTAAGGTTCAAGAAAAGATCTAAAACTGTTTCATGTGAGCTGTGTGGAAAAAACACAACGATGGCTAATTTTTTTACTATGATCTTATTTACATTAATTCTCCAGTTCTGAAAAACTGTCTTCATTAAACACATTAAATTATTAAAAAGAATTTGATAACTGGAATTCAAATTATTAACAACTCATAATTATCTCATATTTATACATATATTGTTAAGTTAGCAAAAATTAAATTACCAATAATTAAAAAAAATAAATAAAATTATTGTTATTTTATAAAAATAAAAGATGTCCTAGGATTATTTAGAAATAATAAAATGAGTTGTAAAAGGCAAATTAGATGATGACAAGTTCGGTATTTAAAAAGAGCATCGGTTCAAGGAAGGATATTCTGACTTGATTAATTTACGAAAGCAGGCTTAAAAAATAAATTCATCTACATGACATTTTTAGAACTTTCGATACCATTTGATAATGTAGAATAAAGTTTAAAATATTAAGAAAATGTAGGATATATTCCTAAAATAGGAAATATTAGAATTTAAATATAGCTCTGATTCAGAAAGGAATGGGACAATATTAATTTATCCTTATCGCTTTTCAACGTATAAATATAAAAAGCAGTATACAAGGAATAATTCGAGAGCGAGTAAATCTTCAAGAAAAAGTAGAAATGTTAATACTGGACGCTGAGATTATTCTTTTAGCAAAACCTAAGGATGCGTTTAAAGAAATATTGACTGTAATAAATTTGTTGCTGGAAGGAAATTTAAACTGAAAATAAATAAGGTAAAACAAAATAAAAGGTGAGAGAAACGAGGGTAATGAGACCCATAAGACGGTTGCAAAAACTTTTCCAGCTGGCAGACAGGTTTTCGTCTTTACTTAGCAAGAATCTCCACTACTACGCTACTCCATAGTTCACAGATTTTAACTCAAAAATGTAGTGTTGTGGACCCATTCTCATCGCCACACGTAACTGTTCGGTGCAAAAGCGTTATTTCTCTCTCTAGTCAAAATTGGTTTGGGAACATTTGGCAAATTTCCTACCTGGCCTATTCTGATTTGAGAGAAAAGTCTTGATCCTACCTCGTACAAACTTTGCGGAAACCGAGTTGGTTTAAGATAATAGAATGGTACTTCCATTGTTATATCTTCGTTATACCCAATACCTAAATCTTTGTTATACCAAATACCGAAGTAATTTCATCAACCGTAAAGTGCAGATTGTCTCCAACGAGGTCACGGATCAATCGAATCGAACGTAGTCATCCGTCACACTTATTCTTAAACGCATATTACAAATCTTTGTATTCTGACAATTTCATAGCATCTTTTAAATATTCTAGACACAGATACGTGACAGCATGATATCTACAAACTGTGGAAGCAGTCAAATTTTAAGTAGGTTTCATTTGTGAGAAATTTCACGATAATTCGTTGCGTAACCGATGATGGAACCACTAGCTCTGACATGAGGCTACTGACCAAAGAGGCGCGAATGCCAAAGTAGATGGTCTGTCCGTCACTTTTCCACATCCGTAATTTCCTTCCACGATTCCCCTCATGTTCGTACCATCTTAAAACAAAATTCCGATTTATACTTGACTAACGCTCGTATATATATATGTATGTGTGTGTACCTCACCGGATAAGTCAAGCGGTTTAACTCGTCATCGCAAGATGAGCTGATTTTCGAAGTCGATAATATTAACATCGAATCCTTGCGCTTTTATATAAATTTGAATGCTAGACTGTGTTCTTTGGTGATTGGGTTTCAATTAACCACAAGTCTCAAGAATGGTCGACCTGAGTCTGTTCCAAACTAAATGTTTACCGATACATTTACACCTGCATTGCACTACACATGCAGCCAGGTCAGGCTTGGAAAAACGGTAGCGGTAATTGCATTTTATATACGCGCGAGCGCGCGCAAACACACACACTCACCCAGACCCGGTAGTAGATGGAAAACTGGATAGAAAAAACAAACATGTATAAGTGTGCGCGCATGTGCGTGTGTGTTGATGTTCCTTTGAAAATCTCATAGGAAACGTAAGGTAGGAGGGATATTTGTAGTATTTGGTACATTATTTTGGGGGAGGTAATATCAAATTACCTTCAATTCAGTTCTGTATCCTGGTGAATAATTATTAATATAAATAAGCCCATTTAAGCCTTTTTTTTATTATTAACAAAAATAATAAAATAACTACTACATTATTAATGTAGTCAATAATCTAAAAATTAATTGTGTTAAATACCACGTAATAGTTTTCCTTTTTTAACAGTTTATTTTATTATTGCAGTAATAAAAATAAAAAATATTTATGACATAAATAATAATTTCAAGGTCAAAATCGTAATAAAAGGCAAATACTTTTTTTAGTTTACTTCCATAAGAAACTTTACAGAAATTTTTTAAAGCAAATAGACTGCAGTGTAGTTAAAACTATGGAGACAGTAAACAATTATTTTTGCATAAATATTATTCAAACATAAAAAGATATATATTAAATACATAATTACGAGAGGAAATGCTACTTTAATATCAATTTAACAACGCATAAAACAAAAAAATTAGTGACAATAAAGAATAATATATCTAATAAAACTTTTAAACTGAATAACATTTGCATCCAAACTACCTACTAAGAGATAGTAGTTATCGATTTTTTCAATCATTGACATTATCAATAATGAACAATTTGTACATTTTTATGCAACTTACGCAAAGTATTTATGTGTAAATTACAAAACCAATAAACCACAAAAAAGAACTTACCTTCTCCAAATTTAAATCCCTTCAATGTTTAAATACGTTTAAAATCCGTTGTTTTATTGTTAAATGATAATTTAATTAAATATCTTTTTTTCCTGTATAGTCTCCGGGAATTACCGTTCAGGTATTACTTCATAGGATGATTTGTATGAGTGTAGCCTTGTACAGTCTCAGGTAGACCATTCCTGAGATATGTGGTTAATTGAAACCCAGCTACCAACGAACACGATATCCACGATCTAGCTAGTATTCATATCCGTAAAAAAAATCTGACTTTACTAGGAATAATTTAATATCTACAATTGCTGAGTACTTAAAAATGTGTAATTATAATCAATCTGTGTTTAATTTATTTAAAAGATGAATTTTTTATTTGACGTTAATTTTTTATCTGTAGCTTAAAATAAAGGTAAATTAAAACAGACAACATTCATTAGTGCATAAGTTCTAAAATTTGAAATTTTCTATGAAATTAACCTTTCAAAATAATTAAAATTTCGAAAAAAGATAACTATTAAATAATCTAATGAGAAAATAGATACTTTTTCATGAAGTGATCAAGGTCCGAAGATTTCGGTTAGTATAATATCTTCTTTTACTTTTCATACCGACGTCAATCTTCTATTCTATGGTACTACGACCCTGCCCATCATACACTCACAACACAAAACAAAAATGTTTAATTTTGTATATTTTTTCTAATATATTTTAATATATCGTGTAGAAATAAAAGGAAATTTTATGTTATCAGTTCCGGACTGATATTATATCGTATTTACACGTAAAAGTTTTCGTTCAACTTTTAGTTCGTAATTTGTTTTATTCAGACATTAGAATCTCTGAATAAAACAAATTTTATTTTAAAAACAAACTTCATTCACAGGGTTCTAGATTCGAATTCCGGTTAAACTTGGAATTTTTTTACCGACTAAAAAATAAATTTATTATCCACAGAAAAATAAGTAATACAACTATTATACGTGAAAGAGGATCTGTGGTTTCCGGGTCAGGATCTGCTTATTTGAGACAGAATAAACAAATACAACTGCGTCCAGTCCGATATAATACCATACATTAGTTTTTCTCTCAAGGGTTCACTTACAGTCAATACCTCCAGTTTAAACAAACTGTTTAGGCAGTAATCCGGTGCGATTATAGAAGGTAAAGTCACGATGAATTAAAATACTTATCATAGACTTTTTGTTATCAAATAAAGTGTTAGAGATTTTAATACAATGTGTTTATTTAATACGAAAAATTTATTCGTACTAATAATCATCTCCAAGAAAAAAAATTATATTCAAACGTATTTAGTTAAATAATAAAATACTAAAAATCAATATAATCTTATGTAAAAATACGTAACAGTAATAATAATAATAATAATGATGAGAAAACTCAAAACTATGTTAAAGATTAAAACGAAATTAATTGTACTTTTACTTACTCTGTACTTAAAAATCAACAGATTAGTACCAAGTTTGTACATTCATTTAACATAGTTTTAATGAGTTTACCTAAGCGTTAGCTGACAGTTAATAAAGCTTCTCTGTTTATACGTTCAATATGAATGAACATTTCACACATAGTATAAGCTAAGTCATTAAAGAAAAAATTTGAGTTACAAAATTTAAGTACGAAATAAATTTCATACTTAAAATGAATTACTACTTATAAGCTTGTGAAATGCGCTTACGTACAATTTATAAAAACATTTATTTCTTTTTAAATAACTGAATTATTTAAATTTAAACAAAATACAAACAAGAGCATTGTTATTTATTACTCCATTATTACGGAGTGATTTGTTTAAAATCATAATCATATTCTTATTATTAAAATTCTTGTTGCATTAAAATTAAATGTAAGCGTAGTCAATGATGCTATATCTATACTTGTCGCATTGTATCATCTTCGATCATTTTAAAAATTAATAACATGCTTCATAATAAAAATTTAAATGTCTTTTCTCTTATCAATTATTTTAATATATTAAAATTTATTTATAGTAAGTATTATTTGGTCTACAAAAAAATGAAATAAGATATAGAAAATATGAAAAAATCGGAAGTTGTTAGTGAATTATAATTGTATGTGCTTTTCATTTTAATTTAAAAAATGTTTACAGAGGTTAATAATTATTAATAAATCAATATAGTTAAATTAAAAAAAAAAAAAAATTAAAGAGAAACATGTATATGAAGTTGGATTCGAACCGATGTGTCCATGATTACGGATCCGACAGGTTTCACTTACACTATATAACTACTTGAGTGACGTGAAATAAAATTAATATATAAATTAATATAAAATGCTGATATGGACACCACAAAAAAAAAGATGCATTTCGTGTCCACTACAATGCAATTGTGTAACTGTCCACTTTTTTAAAGAATTTGAGGATCGTAACTCGCTTTCATTCAAATGAAATAAGTTTAAATGAAATGCAGAAAAAATGTGTATATATAATTTAATAGGCTTACAAGAAAGTCATGTGGTATCCACATCAGATTTTTATTTAATTGTTTTATTGAATTATTGTATTTTTACTACAATCAGAGGTTAATAATTATTAATAAATCAATATATTTAAATTAAAGAAGAAAAAAAATATGTGAATGAAGTCGGATTCGAACCGATGTGCCTTCCCCTTGTAAGTACAAATATTTCATTAATTAAAATTTCATTTGGCTACAACTCTGAAATCAATGAAAATACGTACCACTTATGATATATCGTTGAAAAACTCTCAATAAGGTTTTATTTCTGCAGTTAAAAAAGTCCAAAATCCAAGTATTTTGGATTTTGGGCTTTTTTGGTCCAGTCGATTGCAATAAAAAGGGGAGGTGCAAAACTAGATGTTATAACAGTTCTAAATTCAAAATTTCAAAATTATACGGTTAATAATTTTTGAGTTATGTAAGATAGATACCTACGAACAGACATCACGCTGAAACTAGCCAAAATGGATTCAGGGATGGTTAAAATGGATATTTCCGTCGAAATCTGAAAACCGAATTTTTCGTGATCACAATACTTCTTTACTTCGTACAAGGAAGTAAAAAAAAACTAACTTAAAATATGATCTAATCGCCTTTTTAATTAGAATTTTTTCAGATACCTGAAAAATACGAAATATAAATCTAATGTGGACACCACATCATTTCCTTGTAGGCCTATTAAATTACATGTACACATTTTTTTTTTTTGTTTTTTTTTTAATGAAAACTACATCAAAGTTTGTTTCATTAACAACTTCTGATATTTTTTCAATTTTGTTTTTTTTTATCGTAAAACGTTTTTTACAAAAACCAAAAGAGATGAAGTCTGATGTGCCTTCCCCTAATAAGATACAAATATAACATTAATTAAAATTTCATTTGGTAAAACTTTGAAATCATGAAAAAAACGCCGGTACAGGTCTATCATTTGTCAACTATTTTTTATGAGCATAACTTAATCTCTAAAAAATTTTAAATAGTTTTACCATTTACGTGACTACAGTATAAATACTTATCAATATTTTTAATAATTTTTACTTCGATATCATTTTGTGTATGATACTGGAAAAGTGAGTTGTGAAAATACCTTTTACCGTTCGTTGTCTTCATTGATCCCAATATACTGATACATACTACTATGTCAAATCCACTGAAATGCAGGTAACATTCATTCATCTTGACCTCCGTAGGGGAAGACACCCTCCACTACCACCTCCGTTCCTAGCCCTTATGGGCTTTACCAGAGGTCATCTTCGAAACCTCGGCTTTTGACATATTCCAGTCCTCCTCGGTTAGGATGCCACCGATGTGAATGGCACGATTGACATTACCGTCGGTGAACTACTATTTAATAAACTCAAAACAAAACACATCTTACCGAGTCTCAAGTAAGAGCGAAAGGACCTAACTAAATAAAGAAACTGAACCACCTACCCGTAAAAAGTAAACGTTAGTTCAACACACGTCACGAAACAAAAATATTACACGGAACAATAACAACACAGTAACACGGAAAAAAACAATAAACAAAAACATAATTAATATAACAAAATATTAACAAAAACACGAGAAATCCAAGCAAAGCTCTGGATCACCTCAGCAATCCTTTCCTTTGCTAAGTACACTACAAAAATCTCCACTATTGCCCATTCGGCCTGGCTCCTCCAGTTTATACGGAGATCCAGCGCTGACCCGATAAGATCAAGCCGACAGATGGTCTCCGTTCGCATTAATCGTTCTTCGAGCACTCATAAAGAACATACTAGGTGTCATCCAATTGTCCACACAGAGGACACATATCAGAATCTACCCGGCCGAATTTCAGCAGCCTGTCCCTAAAAGCACCATGGGCGGAAAGAAATAGCGTCACATATTTATTAGGGTGCACCCAAGAGGCGTCCCGCAAACCAACAACATTTGGAAAGAGACCATGCGTATAACGCCCACCGTCTGTCTCATCTAACCTGGCCTGCCACAAGGCATTAATGTTGTCATATTGTTCAATTTCTCGAACTTTATCCGAAGTCAACTCACCGGATTTCTTAGCAACATACCGCTGCTGCTTTCCAGCCGCAATCAAGTCTATCGGTTTCATACCTGCAATCACCAAGACTACCTCCCGTGAAATAGTACGGTAACCACCCGTTACTGTTAACAATATTAGATCTCTTTTTCT
This sequence comes from Lycorma delicatula, assembly GCF_047948215.1. Taxonomy (NCBI): domain Eukaryota; kingdom Metazoa; phylum Arthropoda; class Insecta; order Hemiptera; family Fulgoridae; genus Lycorma; species Lycorma delicatula. Next base: position 85,971,335 of record NC_134459.1, on the reverse strand, counting down.
GAACATCATTACTCTAGTAAAAATCAACTCAACGGAGTTTCGCTTCATATTATTTATAAGCCATAAGAAATATTTGAGCGTGTATTGCAGAGCAATATATTTTTTCGGTACAGAAAAATTAATTTTATCTTCCAATGCAATACATGAAAAGTTTATTTTTCTTTTTCATGTGTTTCTTTCATTTGTACACCCATTAAAGACTAAATAAGCTACCCAATTTTTTTGCAAGAATAGCAGCTTAAAAAGCTGAGAAGCAATCGTTTCTTTCAGAGTTTATATAGTTTACACGTATACTGCAAAAAAGAATAGTGCACAAAAGTCCTTACACAAAAAGGACGGTTAATAAAAGTAACATGGTTCAATAATGTTAATCTAAACCCCCTATGAACGAATTTTAAACATTTAATTTACACACATCTCTAAGTTGTCTAATCTAGTAAGTCTTTTAACGGAGTAATAATTAAATGCAAAACAAGTTTTAGCAAATGTTTTAATTATCTCGTATTTAAGTAGCGTAAAATTACGTTAGCATCATAATTAAACTACATGTAAATGCTCTAGAAATAATTAATTTTAATTACTTTTACAGATCTAAAATTGTCAAGCAATTGTATTAAAAAACAAATACTGTAATGCTAACACAATGAAATAAATATTTATACTAGAATCATATTTATATTTTATTAATTTTTTGTGATTAGTTTTGTTTGTCAAAATACTACAATGAATTATTTTTAACAATAACAATGCAGCATAATATATTTTTCGCCTTAAAACTTCTATTAATAATATAATCAGATATTAATAATTTTAACAGATGTACATTCAGTGTATATTGTTTTGTTTTTTAAATTAATTTATTGTTTTACGTCACAATATACTATATTTGAATAATAATATCAGTGCTTATATCAGATTAATGTAAATTTATTAAAGTATTAATAATAATGTCAGATTTTGTGTAACATATGTATATTTTATAAAATAAATTAAATAGTAATTATGAAATACGCTGAAAAAGAAAACGAATGATTACTGAAGACATGTGTTTTTACATTGTAAAAGTTATTAAGTATATATACACTTTTTATTAGATTCAACAACATTTGTGTCTCCTGAAACCATAAGTTTCAAGAAAAATTAGTAATCATAATTTAAACCTATGCTTCCCCATTTAATTGTACCTATGCTAGCAAAGTTTTATGTGTAGTAGAGGGCATGGAAATCAAAACGTTCAGTCAAGCAGCTAATAGGCTGTACAACAACGATTCTACAAACATTCCTCGCAACGCTGTTTACAAAACGGAAAACTGAATTTATTCATTATTCAACCTCAATAATTTACAATTTACATTAAAAGTAGATCTTATTTAACAAAGAAATTATTATCCCAAATACTTAAGTATTAATTTAATAATTTATTTCATAACTTTAAATATAATTAAAATAAAATTACCCTGAATTATTTCACTTGTAATTATTATTTGAAGATGTTGTAGGATCTGAATTTAATTATGATAATTTATGGCCCAGAGATTAAAAATTATACATATGTTGACAAATTTGATAAATGTTAAGTCAACACTTCTTTTTCAACGAAACAGTTTTGTAAGTAGGAGTTATTACAATAAATTAGCTGACAACAGTAAATACTTCGATAGAGTTGAAAGCTTTGCGTAAGGCCGAGTACACATGTGACACAAAGTTATCGAACAGTATATGAACAACGCGATTCAGTTTGTAAACTGTTCAGATACACGTATAAGGACTGTTTCAGAACTGTATATAGCGGGCGGCATATAGTTGTGCACACAGAGTGCGAGAGAGATAGATATATAGGACGGGTGGACAGTCATTCCTTACGAAGACAACTCCTATAACACCGTACACTTACATAGTATGCAGTACATTGTCCGATGTACTGATGTCTGATGAGATTTGTGACGATGAGTTAACTACTACACCAGCTCAGTGAGCAAAATAAATATCTTTAACCGTATATAATAGGACAACTTCTTTCGAAATAGGAAAAATATTATTGTTACTTATTTTGTTTTGCTTGATACTGTTTCAATATTTTTGAAATATAATAATTTAATGCAATACTAATTAAATATTCTTTTATAGAATAAAAATTACTGAAAATGAAAAGTAAAATTTTGGGATTTTTATAAACATAATTTGATGATATTTTACGCAAACTATTAGAAAATTTTACGTTATGGGGTGTTTATTTGAGATTTCAAGAATGTTTAATATAAAATTAAAGGAAAATAGTTTTTAAAATTCGACATAATTATATATAAAATGGTTAATTATCAGAACCATCTAGAATCATGGATATTTTGAACTTCAAGTAAAGATCGTTTAAACTTTTCTAACATCAAAGTCGTAACTAGGAAGACGATTGGTAAACTTTACAAAGGTAAGGCAATTTAAAAAATGTCTTTTACATTTTATTTTTCTTGTTTTAAATGTTCTGTAAGAAATAAATTATCTAAAGTTAAATGGAATTGCTTCGCTTCACTGTTTTATTTTATTTTAAGTTTTCTACTATACTTTACAGGAAACTTTTCCAAAAAAGGAATCATATATCTTCTTTTCAAGAATCTTTATTGCAATAATTATACTACCTTACCTCTTTACAAAAATTACATAAATTTCCTGTTTTTTTTTTTTTAAATATTTACGAAAGTAATCTTTCGTAAAATTATAGGGAGAAGAATTAATTATTTATAGTCAACAACCATCCCAGGAGTTCAATGATACAATTTGTAGGTCGCTAAATATTTTCAGAATACTTGGCTATGAAAAACTTTAACAAAGGATCTTTAATTAAATTAAGTCAACAAACTTATTATATATGTAAATTAATTACTTTTAAGAAACCAGTCGAAGATTTAAACCATGTTATTTCTGATGGTAGAATTTTAGATTCTCAAATAAAAATGTTACAAAGTTTAAAAACTATTTGATACTGTCGATATTAGAATTAGAATGACGAAGAATCTTATTCGTTAACAAATTTTGAATTTTATTAACGAAAATTAGAATTTTCAAATGCTGTAAATACAGTAAATAATCAAGTAATTATTATTTAATTATTAACATGATCCTTCTGTTTTGCTTTTGTTAGTAATAATGGAAGCATTCAAATTAATTTTTTTAGTATTTCTTCTTTAAACCAGTACAGTTTTTTTGTAGTTTTTCAGGTGTAAAAACTCATACTAGTGCACTTCTAATCACAAAATTGTTACCTTTTTGTAATCGGATGGAATGTAAAATACTCGAAAATCCTTCAAAAAAGAGAGATAAGTTCATCAAGAAATACTTTCTATTATAATTTCTTATATAAGTAAATATGTAATAAATCTTAGTTAATTGTTGACGCAACAATTATTCATATAAAGTGAAATAAAGCTATATCAGTAACACATACGTCTTTTACATTAATTATATAGTTTGCCAAACTAATTTTAGTAATACTCAATGTTTAGTTATACCATTTAATTTTCAACTATCACAGATAGCATAATGTCAAGGTTATAATCTACGTCTAAATCATAATTTTCTTTAATAATTAAATTTAATTAACTTAATTAAATTAAACTACAGATTTATCCGTCACAATTATTATTTATTAATTTATTACTATTAAAATTTAATATTTTACAAAGCATATCTATTAAATTAAACTTAGTTAAAGATAGAAAATTGAAATTTTAAACTCTGATTATAAAAAAAAAATCCTTTCGGTACGCCGGAAGACGGAGATAGATTTCATCGGGGCTAAGAAGGGGATAAAAAAGATTTCCATCTTAAGTTAAAAGAAACTTCCAATTTGCTCAACACGACAATAATTGCATGTGAACAAAGTTTCACATGTTTAGCATACGATAAGCCCATCTTACAATTCCAGCTACATTTTGATCATCCCTTGCCGTAAGGGTTGGTCATATCAAAAACTGTTTCGGATAAAAGTTTTATATAATGTTTAGAGGTCTAATGATCACTTTAAACCGATTCGATTCTGTGCCTATTAAGGGAGGTATGGTTCTTTTTTGTTTTCGAAACCCCATTTTTTCAACCCCCTAGGCCAATGGCTGGCGATATCAAAAACCTTTACTTACATAAGTTTTAGGCACTTATTCAAAAAATAGTAGGATTTTTAAACGAATTCCATGTTTTAGTTAATAAGAGAGTTATAACGATATTTTTATTTTTTTCGAAAAAGCCCCCCATATCCTCCCCAATGCTTAGAGATTAAATATGGGGAACAGTTATCAGGCTATTTTGATACAAAACTGGGGGTTCCGTAGGTTCAGCCTTGGGTCCGGTTTTGTATTCAATCTACTCTGCTGATCATCCTAGCACGGAAAATATCACTCTTGCGTCCTTTGCTGATGACACGGCGATTATGGCGGTTGACGTTAATCCAACAGTAGCGTCGGAAAAACTGCAATCGGAGTTAGACCTTCTCAGTGAATGGCTAGTCAAATGGAAGGTACATGTTAATACTGCAAAGTCGAGTTAAGTGACGTTTGTGATGATTCCCTAAGTCTGCCTAGGTGGCGTTCCCATCCTCATTCGGACAATGTACGATACCTAAGACTTCATTTGGATCGCCATCAAACGTGGACAAATCACGAGAGAAAAGAGGAACAAATAAGCTTAGACGGTTGAACTGGTTTATTAGTATGAAGGTCATTTATTAGTATGAAGGTGTTATAATTATTAAAAAAACTGTTGTTGTACAAGGCGTTTTTAAAGCCAATACGGGCCTATGGGATACAACTTTGTGGTACGGCAAGCATAGCAACATCGACATCATCCAAAGGTTCTAGAACAAAGTGCTGAGGAACATTTCGGAGGCGCCATAGTTTGCGAAGAACAAAGTGATTCATGATTACCTAGGGATGCCAAAATTCGTGAAGAAATCCTCCGGCTAAGTTCAAAGTATGTACTTAAGTTTAACACGCTGGAAAACGATCTGGCTATTAACCTTCTGGATAACAGTGAAGATGTGAGACGACAAAAAAGGCTGCATGTATTGGATGTAATAGCTGTTGTGGTTGAATATAATCCTTTTTTTCCTAAACTTTTCTATTATTATTTGTGAATTATTTTAATCAATGAATTATTTATTCATTTTTTATGAATTCTTTTGTTTTACGGTTATGAATTGTTTAAGTTTCGTGGATTTGGAAAAAAAAATTAATACTTAATTTCCATGTGAATTAAATTTTAAAGTCGTTGCATATCGGTTTTTCATCTTTTTTCGATTTTAATATGTCTATGATTTGTAACGGGATGAATACTGAATCTTACTTAAAAGGAATCATAAAAATAATAAACGACTTTTTTTGGTTTAGGTCTGAACCAATGGAAGGCACAAGCAGACCTCCTTTTTACATGTTTCTCTAATTCTGCTACCTAATGTTCTTTAATTTAACCATTTGTTTATAATTACTATATTACATAATTTTACAACAAAAATTAGTAAATAAAACGATATAAATTTTCCATTTCATAAAGTTAATCCATTTTTTTTATTCTTTCACATTTTATTTTATTATTTGTTGTTAAACTAATCTTTTATTGCAAATTATTCAGTTTTTCTTTCTATATATTGTATTGGTATTTGAAAAATCATAAGTTAAAATAATTTGCACATTTCAACGATTTTTGATTTCGTTGCAACGCTCTCATCATGAATAAAAAAAAATCACTAAACATCAATAAATGATGACAGTCAACACGAATTAAAAATTTACATTTGCTTTTTTGTAAAAAAAAAAAATTATACTACAAATTTAGACCAGCTTTTGTAAAAAAAAAAAAAAAAAAAAAAAAAAAGTATACAATTCCATTAGAGTTTAACGGAATCAATTAGGCCCAATAATTTGAAATTTATTAGCCATCTTATACCTAGTGAAAATTAAGCTTGTTCAAGTAATAGTGCTATTAAAATTAACAGTACAAGCAATTTCATTTTAATAATTCAGATATAATACGTTGGTAATAAACAACAATATAGGACATCAAATTACGTTTATATTAAAGTGACTTTTAACGTATCAAATCATGAGAAAACTCAGATATACGTTTGTGTATGTTTTATTTAATTTATTATTTTATCATTATAATATTTCTATAAACGTATTACGGAATATACAGAAATAAGAAAACTAATAGAATTACATAAAATTACCAATATACATCAATAGAGAATACTTCTTTAAAATAAATGGAATAAAAACCGAATTAAATAGAACTGAACTTATTATAAACACAGTATATTAAAAAAAAAAAGAAAAAAAAAATTAAATTAAATTGATTCCTAAAAATAAAGTATGATTTGTCCGTTAAATTAAAGAAACTAATCTACTGCAACTGAAGTTCAACCATGAAAGAAATAATACTTTCTCACAATTCTATTTTAAACATAATTCGTTACGAGTAATTATCTTCATGTATTTTCTATTTAGTCAAAATAGTTACTTATAACTTATAATAGTTATGAAAAACAAATGATTTTAATTTTAAATTCTTCTATAAAAAATTATAAACGAGGAAAAAGGTGTTTCAAGAAAATTACTAAGAGCAGTTAAAATGATAATAAAATAATTAATTACTCTTTAAAAGAGGTTTTTATTGTGCAGCCTAATAGTATTAAATTATCCCCAAAAAAAAAGTTTATAAGCTATAAACAAGTCAATAAAAGAGATAATACTGTTCAGACAATTGTTATTATCAGAAGAAATAAAAAATATTCTAAAGCAGATTAAACAAACTTTAGAACCTTTCATTTAACAGATATAACGATTTAATTGAATCATTGTTTCATGTTTTATTAATTCAATATAACTGCATCTTAGTCAGATTTTATCACTCTTGCATATATACTAAACGTAATACTACGCGTATTTTAAAATTTACCTTTCCTCCACAATCGAAATATAAATAAAATAATTAAATCAAGAAAAATAAATTTTATTTTAAGTTTAACAAATTATTTCTCAAACAGTTTTATCAGTCAGATAACAAGTAAGATGGAGTAGACAAAACCCTGAGTCATTATGTTACGCCTGCTTGGCGGTATAAATAATTTGATTAGTGATGGGAAGTTAAAATAATATTATTACAAATGAATATTTAATTTTTACGAAGTAAATTATTTTGATTATATCGATCTAGCTAAATTATTATCGTTATTCCAGCGAAATCCAATTTGAATTAGAGCTTGATTTCCATCTCAGCATGTTTTTTTTATAAAAAAAAAAAAAATTTGCATGATAAAAAATTAAAAATTAACTTTTGAATTTTTTCTTAATTAAACTACAATAATCCTTTTCGCAATTGAAAAATGATTCTTTTTTACAATTTTTTTCTTTTAATTGAATACTTAATCTTTAAAAAAATTGGCGGATAAATTTCATTTACTTCTTATCATTACATTTTTTTCTGCTAAGATCCTCATACGTTTTATATTGAATACTTCCTATCCATTTAGCTTGGTTTTAACTAAATTACATGTTAACGCGTTTCGAATATATTCCATTTTCATAATTAGTTTACTCTAGCGAGTTCTAGAGTTTCTAGTGACTGAGTACTAGAATACAGTGAGTTTTGAATTGGAATAAAACCGAAACCCGTAATCATGTGATTCAGTTAGTACGAAACTAAGAAAGGTAGTTAATAGTTAACTGTATTCAATACAGAAATTCATCTATGTCCTTGACGAAGATTGGCGATATAATAGGAAAAACTATTAAATAAAAATTCCTTATGTAATAAAAGGTTTTTTTTTTGTTCCAAGATAAAGCACTATATCGAATTCGTTTCTATAAAACTGATCATGTGACTGCTTTCACCAGAACGTTTCTAATAAAAAAAAAATACATTAACCCATGTGAAAGCTAGCCTAAATTTTCACGGGGTGCACTCGTAAATTTTCCAGTTCAGGAACGTTTGATTTTGTATTATAGCAGACCACGAGAATATGGTTTACAGTCACAGACGGCTAGCTATATGACAATATTATGAAAAATGCATATCCATTTCAATGTATATACATTGAAAAGAAGCAAAACTTATCTTTTTCTTGTCAACTGTCTTTTTTTCGTGAATTAAATTTTTAGCTACTTATTTTGTCGCCATTTGCCAACGAATATCCAAATGCAAGGGATATTTTTGTGCGGTGTGATTTTTTATAATTTAGGTTATACTTTTATCAGCTCATAATGGGTAATAACATACCAATAAAAATAAAAGTAAACTGAGAGTTAGGAATCAAACCAAATAATTTTAATATCCACAAAATCAATTAATTTTTTATTCATTGAAATGAACAAATATTTTTTTTGTTTTATTCGCTACCACTCCTCCACGGAGATCAGCGGAGTGATAGCGTCTCGGCCTTGCATCTGGAGGTACCGGGTTCGAATCCCGATCAGACATTGAAATTTTTATACTCCACAAATTTCCATTTTCACATTCTTGTACGTGGGAATGACCTCTTTGTCTTCTGTGGTGAATTAATTGATCAGTCAAAAAAAAAAAAACCAACAAAAAGTAATCCTATTTTCATATCCCAAATGTCCACAGAGCGACAAAAACTTAGCGAATGGATTGGTATCATCCAAAGTGGTTGGTTTAGCTTCTCTAGTTCGGGTTTCGTTTTCAGTGCGGTGTTTTTGTATCCATGTTTTTACATATGACTATGGGTCTGTTTCTCAAGTTTGGGTCTGCTAAATGTAAGCAGACGGGTGATTGACTTACAGTGCTTACTCATTATTATAGGATATGTTTAGGCAGAAGCAGTGTCTTTCGTCACACACCATATAAAGATATGATAATATCTTTCGTTAAGAAATATAATAATTAATGCTTAATGTTAAAATAAAACGGTGGTCAGACTTTAACTTATTTAATGTGAAACGTGAACCGTATTATTTCTCCAAAAAGGCCAAACCGCAACAGTGTTCCGACAGTGCACCTGTGCTTAAAGACACTTGATTTAAAAATACTTTATTCAAAGTGCTTTATTACACTTTATAAAAAAAAGTATTAAAATTGATTAATACGATTGAAGTTTTGAAATTATAAAAATTTTAAATACTTAACAGGTAAACATATATGTGCTTTACTCCATCAGGGTAAAAACGTATGGCTTTGTAGTGTCTTGATGATTTCAATCTAAGTCCGGATTGTATTAAAAATTAGTTTATAACAAGTAAATTTGTATTTTTATCAATTTTATCAAATTGTGAATATTAAAAAATGAATTTCAGGAATGTCTTTTAAAGAATTACTTTTCCAAAAAGGTAGCTTTTATTTTTATCTAGTCAAACGCTTTTAGAGAAAATTAATGACATAACCATATGACCATATAATATATGTGATGTGATTAATTATGATCATATGATGTAAATCAATAATCACATGATTTCGGGTGAAAGAGTTCAATGGGTCGGTCAACCTGAAATAATAAAAGAAATTAAGAAACTAAGTTTATCTTAATAAATAGATTATCTAAACAAAAGGTTTATCGCCATTAAATATTTTATATATATATTTCAAACATACATAGACACATTTTTTTAAAATTTATTTTATAAGTTTAAATTTTCTTTAGCGTTCACTTTTATACTGTGCGTTACATTACAACTAAACAAAAGAAGTTTTTTGCACATAAAATTTAAATTTCCAGATCAAAGGAAAGATCAAATTTGTTCGTTGAAAAGAAGGTAAAATATAGAGAAACTTACAGTTAACTGTATTAAATAAACGAATCCGTATATACGCGAAAATAAATGCCGTATTTTCAACTGTTTACTACAGAAATGTTTTAAGTCATTTGAAATTCTAAATATCTGACTTAAGTTTATTCTACACGTTGAATGTTTTGTTATGTAAAGAGCACAATGGTTTTTATTGTTAATATTGTAAAAATAATTATTTTAACAATACTAAAGATATATATATATTTCTAAATTTATTCTCTAAAAACTTTAGTGTGTAGAAAATTAATAAAATATACACCAGTCACTTCTAAATAAAACATACATGAAATTTTTTAGGCTTTTGTTGTATTTCTTGATTTAGAAAACAGCAATTCGATTAAGGTAACAAATCAATCTGTAAGCATAAAAATGATTTTTAACAAATTATAGATAGATACTAGGTTGAAAATTCTATCAATCCCTTCAAGACAATTTTATATTTTTAAGAAGCTGGAAGAACGTGTCGTGTAATTTCTATGTTTGATAAGAAAGATAAGGATCCCTAAATCGTGCATATGTTTTTTTAAAGAAATCATCAATAATAATTGTGCACTAATTTTCAATTCAAATTCAGTTAATTTACGATGTTTTTTTTTTCTGTAGCACTTGAAATTTCTTGGAAATAATTGCAGATAAATAAATTTTGAATTCCTGTTTCTATCGAGTGTAACACAAAAATGACGTCTAATGATCACAGAAGTATTTACGAGGTCTGTAAAAAAAGTAATGAGACTGGTTCAGAAAAACTTTTTATTTATAATCCAATTCTATCAACTTCGAAAGAGTTCCCTTGGGAAGCCACGTAACGCTTCAAACGGTTTTCCCACTCTTCACTTGGAACTCAGAAACCAGAATGTTCAGATGGTCGTTTCATTTTTTTTTTTTTAATGTTTCCTACTGTTCCAAAATGGTGTCCTTTGAGGTGTTTGTTTAAAATCGAGAATAGGAAAAAGTCGCAGGGACTCAAGTCAGGTGAGTAAGGTTGTTCAGGAACTACAGGAATATTTATCTTTGCCAAAAATTGATTAATTGAGAGTGCATTGTGACAAGGGGTAATGTCATGATGCAGCATCCAGTTGTCTTTGATGGCTGATCTCACGCGGGCAACTCTTTTCCGTAGTCTTTCCAGAATTTCTGGATAAAAATATTGATTTAGTCTGTCTTGTAGGCAAAAACTCCTTATGGACAACGCCATTACTATCGAAAAAACAAATTAGCATAGTTTTGAATTTTGATTTGCTCATTTTTGCTTTTTTGGGAATGGTGAGTTTGAATTTGCCACTCCTTCCTCTGGAGTTTTGTTTTTGGGTCCTACTCAGATATTCAAGTTTCAACACCATTAATAACAATTATTAGAAAATCAAGATCAGTTTTAATTCACCCTAGAAGATCGCGGCACACTTCCACCCTGTTCAATAGTTGTTTTCTGTTCAACAGTGAGGTTTTTGGGACCAATTTTGCACAAACGTTTTTCATGTCCAATTCATTTGTCAAAATTTGATGGATTGTGGTACGGTTCAAATTCAATTTTTCTACAATCATTATAACAGTTAATCGCCGGTCGACCGTATCAAGTCTTTGATACGATCAACATTGTCGTTACTTTTTGACGTTAACGATCTTCCAGAGCGTGGATCGTCCGCAACTGATTTCCGGCCGTCTGAAAATGGTTTAAACCAACTAAAAACTTGGGTCCGTGACAGAGCATCATTTCCAAACGCTCTTTTCAATTTTTAAAAAGTTTCAATATCACTCTCACCGAGTTTAACACAAAAATAGATTGCACAACGTTGTTCATAATTAGAATCATTCAGTTTTGTAACACAACAAAAACTCGTTTTACGAAAAGTTTGTTACGTCTCACGTGGCAACAATAAACTAAAATATGAATATCTAATATAAATCAGCTGTTCATATAACCATAAGTTTACTAGTATCTTTACAGTTTTGCCACTTTAGCTGCCAAGCTAGTCTCATTACTTTATTTACAGACCTCATAAAATTACTGGATTCAAGATCGAGAAAATAAATTTCCAAACTAACGAAACCTTGAATTTTTAAAGCTACATAAACTACATTTCTAAATATATTTTTATATAGGTACTGTAATTTTCTTAACTTATTCTGATATTCAATTCATGTCTTTAATAAGGAATCCCTTCTAAACGGTTAATCCTTTATTATAAATCCTGAACATGATTTTCTCTAGACCCTAATTCAACTATACAAAATAATGCATCACAAAAATATTCCTTTGTTTCCTTTACACCCAAAATTTTTTTTGGAATTTTTATTCTTGATTTCACTGAAATAAAAAAAATAATCCCTATAAAAGAATAATTGTTTAAATATACTGGTTTATAAAATGACCTTTATTTAAACTTTATTTTCGATTTATAATAACAATTTTCATAATACCACTCCGCCGAGGCGGAGTATCAACCTTTCATGCGTAGATCCTGGGTTCGAATCCCGGTCAGGCATGGTATTTCACACAAAAATGAACTAAGCAGTTCATTCCTGTCACTTCAAAAAATAAAAACAATTTTACAAAGAAGGATGACCCGGGCTAACTCTTAGGTAAAGCTAAATGAACTTAAAACATATATACGCATTAGTTTTCCAAATTAATTTTTCTTAGTGATTGCATGAGATTTTTATATAATACTGAAGAAAACAAATCCTTTTAAGAAACAAATTGCATGATAAAATTATATTTTGTTTAATAAAAATCATCTCTTTTATCAAATTAAATGACTATAATTCGATAAAATAATGTAACAAATTTCATTTCAACTCAAATACATTTCCAGGTTGGTTTTAATTAGATTAGGGAGATGGCCCATGTAATTTATATCCCTTGGAGAATGGAGGTAACATAAAGTGACAGAGTATCCTGTAATAACAATACAACAATTACTACTGCTACCGAGTAGTAGCAGAATTAAATTATGAAATAAAAATAAATATTAAAAATAAAATCATATAAAATAAATCTTTATTTTTTTTTCTTTAAAAATCGTATTTAACGCTAACAGTAACTTCCTAAATCCTAATATGACACTGAAGTTGAATAATCGAAGTTTAAAGAAAAATCTAAAAAAAAAATAATTTATTTTGATATGGATTTACTTTTTTAAATTAATGTTATTTTATTTTTTTTAGTTTTACTTTAAATACGAATAAAGCTTAAAAAACCCGAATGAAAACAGGTGTTTGAAAAACAGACTAAAATCATTAAAATTAAAAATTTAATGAAAAGAAACAATCTAAAAAATTATCGAACAATAGTGAGAAATTACAGAGTGTTAACTAAGACCATCTGGAGTGCCGGAATACATCTTCTTTACAGACTAATTTTCTAGGAATATAACGCTCTATTTTTGACATCATAATATCATTACAATAAGCTAGTATTAAGCGCTGATGACAAATGCCTGAAAATATTTTCAATTTATTTATGTGACTATGTAATGTTTTGCTAAAAAATGTTTTACGGAAGTTATATGAAAATTTATTTACAAACTACCAGAGGAACTTTCTCTGAAGTATAAAAAAAATAATTAAACCGATTCATTTAATGAACTGTAAAGCATGAACAGATATAGAAATAAATAATTAGGTTATAAATAATCAGATCGAACCAAGAACCTCTACCATTTTTTTACATCGCTTAAAATAATATTACAAAAGAATTGTTTGTTTTAGAATATATATATATTTTTTTGTAACATGTTTCTCTTATCTTCTACGTTTTTATTTAAACTTGAATTCCTTTGTACATGAGAAACAATAAAAGAATTCCCTTCTACAAATAGTCGAAGTTGGTTTAAAGAAAATTACAATGTATGTAATAATATTAGAAGATATTTTTATTGTAAATATCGTTGCTTTGTATTACATTTTTAAAACAACTATGTTAAACCTGATGTCATTTTGATGTTAAAATTACTTTCATGAGAAAATTAAAAAAAAAAAAAATAATAAAAAAATATATATATTCCACCATTCCAGAGATCCTTTGCTACTTTCGTAGCACTTGCTACACGTGTTTTTTTAACATTATTTTTTTACGATTGTTATAGATACTTTTCCAAATTTTGTCTTTAAAAAAAAAACTCATTTTTTAATTTCTTATTTTTAAAATCGAAATTCTTCTTCAAATTTTGATTTAAAAAAATAATAATAATTTAAAGATCAATTGAAAAATTATACAATTTTTAAATTCTAGAACGATTTTTTATTTCAGCTCAACCTGTAAAAAAAAATATATTCAAAATTTGTATTGGAATATTAGAATATAATCATTATAAACAATACTTGACGACATAATCGACTTTAAATTTTTATATATTATACATTTATACATTACTTCAATTCATTAATGTTGGACAAACTTTACTTTTCATACTAAATCATAATGCAAAGAAAAAGACTCTTATGCACTTCTGCGCAAGAAGACCGATTTTTCGTTTCCGACATCCTTACTATTTCGCAGGCCGAAACGCGCTGATTTTCACAATACAACGCATTACAAACGTTCGATTAACCAGCAGACCCTATATAAAAGCATCAAGCTTTAACTGACTCGCCACTGTGACTAACTACATAAAAGCGTATGAAAAACACACCACAGCACAATAAACATAACCTCAAATTGAGGTTAATTGTCTGTTCTTTTTTCTTTGCTTTTATATTCACTTCTCCCGGAGCTGGACCCGCAATTGCGTATAACTCAGCTCCGGGAGGTATCGTCAACTCAACCTTACGAAGATTCACCCGGGTCTTCGTCGTAACAATTGTCTGCCTCTAACCGGGTCTCAGTCTTAACAGCTCGAGGACGATGGAGTCCTCGTTTCTCATCATCGTCGCCCATACCGACAAGCCCGGACGAACGACGACTCCACAAGAGGACGCCCTCGCTATCTCGTCGTCCTTGTCTTTGTGCTGTAGTAGTTGTCTGTTGTCGACTTTTAATTAAACGTAACTCAAGAACGACTCAACAAATCATCAAATTTTCACATGCACAACTTCAGATAACTACTACAGAATTTCTAAATTTCAATGAAACTGATTTAATAGTTTTGGAATTTTCATGTCACTAAATTTTATACATGGATTTTATTTTTGAGATTTTCAAACAGTAAAACTTTACACATGAATGATATTTTCCTAATCGTCATATCTCAAAACGTAATGAAAATTTATTTTCACCCGTAAAACATACCATGCGATCGAAAAAAAACTCAAAATGAGGTTATGTCATCTGTTGTCGACTTAAATTAAGTGTAACTACGGAACGATACCAATCTTCATCAAATTTTCAGATGCACATCGTCAGATACAGTACTATATCATGTCATAATCTCAATGAAATTGATGAAGTAAGTTTGGATATTTTTAACCACCAATTTTACACATAACCTGCATATATAAGGAAGGAAATTACATTTTATGTGAATGGTATTTTTCATAGCTCAAAGTAGAGAAAATTCATTCACTATTCAATCCCAATGTGCAAGCAAACGTAATAATAGCTTTTACTTCGAAAAGTCGGTAAAAAAAAAATCTTAAACTTATCTAACTCACCGGGTTGGTCTAGTGGTGAACGCGTCTTCGCAAACCAGCTGATTTCGAAGTCGAGAGTTCCAACGTTCAAATTCTAGTAAAGGCAGTTTCTTTCACACGGATTTGAATACGAGATCATAGTTGGTGGTTGGGTTTCAATTAACTACAATCTCAGAAATGGTCGACTTGAGACTGTAGAAGACAACGTTAACTTACACTCATACATATCATCCTCAGAAATAATACCCGACGGTAATTCCCGGAGGCTAAACAGGAAAAAAAACATATTGTATCTGATAAGATACAAGTTTATGACTTTTATGTAGATTTTCAAGTGCAGAACGCATCACGACAAAAGATTTCCAGTCTAATGAATCAATTGAAAAATTATTTATGAAAATATATGATTTAAAAAAATATTTTTATATGTTTATAAACTGGATATATAACAAAATAAAATTGACAATTCTTCTCAATTAAAACTTTCATAATAAAAGATAAAATAAAATACAACTATTTATGTAATGATAAGAAACAGTTTACGTAACAATTTTGACAGAAATTTCGTAATTTCCTATGAAAAGTGGATTAAAAAGGTATCAGAATATTGTTTTGATGGCCTACTTAATTATATTTACTTAGTGTATTGGTAGTTATAATTAGGGGATAAAATCAAATAAATACTCGTTATTTAATTTATAATAGATTCATCATTTGATTATATATGCAACTATCTATAACTTTTATACAATAAATTAATAATTTTTAAAAAAATAACTTGTTACTGATAATGAAATAATAAATAAATACAGCCTATTTAAAAATAAATAAATAAATATAAAAACAGATTACAGTCCATTGAATAACCGAATTTCAAGACAGCAAGAAATGTATTTCTATATATACTCATGCAATAAACGCAGTATACATTTTAAATATAATAAATATTCCACGGTATTTTTCATTCTACAAATACGTAAGAAAGAACAACAAACAATAAATAAATGTTGACAAATGCAATAAATCATTTCGGGTTAGATTTCATACATTTTTAATAGAATGCATAATTTAGATGTTTCAGAAGAAAATAAATGAAATAAATGTCATCGAAAAAAATATTCTCGATGCTGTTTGTAATTTACTCTATTTTATGGAATTTATCATTTTTACAGAAGTCAATTTTTAATCAATGAATACATTTAAAACAAGCTACACTTTATTTCAAACTATGTAATAAAAAAAAAAATTAAACGAGTTATATTAAACCATTTCAGTTCATCATTTCTTTTATACGGGTTTGAATACTAGATCATGGATACTGGTGTTCTTTGGTGGTTGGGTTTCAATTAACCACACATCTCAAGAATGGTCGACCTGAGACTGAATAAGACTACACTTCATTTACATTCATACATATCATCGTCATGAATTCTCTAAAGTAATAACTTACGGTGGTTTCGGAGGCTAAACAGAAAAAGAGAGAGTTCATCATCTCTTAACCTACGTTAAATTTTACGCATTAAATTAAAATCCCTTTACAATTCTATGTTTCGTAAAACTATCTTAATTTTTTCTCCGTGTTTAGACCAACTCGGTTAAAATTATTGACCTCGCATATTATTAGGTGATTTATATGATTATAAATCAGTTAGGGTCATAAGAAAAAAAGACAAGAAAAAATTGTCTAAAAGAAAAAAATATATTAAGGTTATACTTTAAACATTTTAACAGAAAAATTAGAAAGTTATGTTTAGCAATTAAATTCTAAATTAACGATTAATAGTTAATAATATAGTAAAGTTGTTAAAATTCCCACCGAAGATCTATTATAACTGAAATTAGGAAACTAAAGATAAAACTTAGTATCGGAATTTAGATTAACAAATATTACAATGGAAGCCAACAATATCTTTTTACTACATAATTAAAAAACCACCATAACTAAATTTAAGCACACAAAAAAAAATAAAAAAGAAATAGGTTGCTTATATCTTTTTTGCGTTTAAATAATTGAAAGCAAAAAAAAACTGTTGTCTTTACTAAGCTTTTAATTATTATTTACTCATCACTATGGCAACCTACATAGAAGTGAATTTACTAATGAAAACAGCACACCAACATCAGTTTTCAATCAATAATATCTTATAATATATATATATATATATATATATATCAATAATAAAAAGACCTCGATTATCAATTCTAATTTAAAAAAAAAAGTTTTCCAGATGTTGCAAAGAGATCTATCAAATATCACTGGCCAAACAACAAAGACTGACTCACATTAACAAACATTGATGATGATAAAAATAATCATTCAACTTTCATAAATACATCTCAAAGGATCAAAGGTCTTATTCTGAAATACACCCGGTACTCTGAATTTCCTATCATGTTTTATCTGCGTGCATTTAACGGAAATTTATAATTTAACTTCTATTAAAGAAAAGTTTAAATTTATATAATTTTTATCGATACCTTATTTATTTTAAATTCGTTAACTTTTATTTGAGTTCTGTATTTTGCACTACAGAAAGTAATGTTTTTTATACGATCATTTATTTAAATTCAAGATAAAGAAAGTGCCATTAAATTTTTACAAAGAAAATTATTGCAAATGGAACATCAGTGTAATGCTGGCCGTACCGTGCAGGTATTGACAGGCGGCTGTGTAATCTTTGTGACAGCTGAAAAAAAAATCACCATTATAAAGGGAACTCAGAATTTGAAGTTACGTTTTGAAACTATAATATTCTTTCTTTAATGTTAAAGCCAGGAGCACGGAACTACAGAATTTTTTATTACAGAATTAGTGGTATCCGCTAGACCAAATTTTTGGTTATTTAAAAAGGAAGTATGTGTTCATGCATGATTGCAAGATTCGTCAATTATTGGTGATTTGGAAATATAAAAAATAAATGTATCATATTTTTAATTTAAGAAAACATCATAACTTAAGAAGGGGGTACGCACCCCAAGGTGCGACATTGTGGGCCAACACGCACCCATAACAATAGCTATTTGAGGGTACATAGAGTGAAATAAACTCTAATTAATGTATCTTGTACCAGACTGAACCGCAGCTACCATTTTAACCGAAATTCAAAACGTTTTACGAAATATGCCAACTATTTCTGATTAGTAACTAGGATATGGTGGCTTTCAAAATTTCTTATTTTCCTTATTTAACCATTTGTTTTTTTAAATCCGGCTAATAATGATACTCAGACGATAATCGTAGAGGGCATGTGCAAAACACCGGAATCACAGAAAATACTGACGGTAAGAAACATGCTCATTTCATATCACTAATTAGCAAAAACAAATAAAAATTGTTACCCGATATCTTGCATACCCCCTCACGATCCATTGAATCGTAAAACGGTTTGATTAGATTATTTTAGGATAAGATAAAAATTTATAACCATGAGACTTTACAGAATACTGCACTTCTATTAATTGAGATAACTATACTTTCATAAATACATTTGGTCTCAGTTTAAAGGAGTAAATTAAAAAAGAGTGATGTACCGCCGTACTTTAGGAAAGAACCCGGATGCTTTCAAAAGAAATTTAAAATGTAAAATATGAAAGAAAAATGTTATATCAGTGAGCTTCAGCTCTTCAGATAACTATAAATGATATACGTCTAATAAGAAGAAAATATATCTTCATAATATTAACTACCGGAACTCATTCCATTCAGAAAGGGATTTGGAGGCTAGACAATAAAATACGCAGTCGAATTTGCTTTTCGGGTACACAGAAGCAAATTTCATGTCAGAAAGGGAAAGAACCATTAGTCCGATAATTTGCCGACCCGGAAAATCTGACAAAATGATGAATTCTTTTAATTGATTTCTCTGCTTCATTCAATGTTAAGTGGCAATAATAAGAACCTCTTCGAGATATCATTTCTCTGTTTATCACTGATCAGCGATTAGTGAATCTCTGACAACGACATATTGTCGTTGATAGCGAAAATTATGGGCTTACGAAAGTATACACAACCACGCGCCAAGTTGCAACATTGCAGGTCAACACATTCCCAAATATACACCAAAAATAAGTAATATATTAAATCTACTCTTATTAAAAGTATAGCACCCGTTCTTTTCTCATACGGTGATCCTTTATTACAGTATGTTTCTTTAAGATACATTAGAAACAAATACCATGGAATAAATATGTTACCAGTAAACATGCAACATTGATAATAGATTCCATATATCGACAACCTAACCTTCTGTAAACGTAAAACCAGTTATATATAAATATCTTTTTTGCAAACTTAGTGAGTCACTGATGTAACAAAAAATTATAAATTGTCTTTAGCAAAACATCATAGAGGGAAATTTGATAGAAAGTAGAAAAAGAGGAACAAGTATTAGAATACTTATGACAACATAAAAGGAAGAAGGATAATGAAACGAAATATAGGAAGATTTCATTTCCTCTTCCGATAGATCCTCCATGAAAAAAAAAGTTCTATTTTTTTGGTCCACCGTGCCACGGAGGATGTAAAGGTTTGGTTTATTGTGGCATTCTTAAATTCAAAGACAATTCAGGTTATATTTTACAAACCTTCAATATGTTAATGTATGGTTAATCAAAAAAGGATTTATTAATTCTACCAACTATTCTGATAGAAAACAACCTACAATAACTTATTTCTTCATTATCATTAAGTAACTTCATTCAATTATTTTTTATTTAATTCATATGTTATATTTAACATTGTTGATTAAGATTTTTAATTTTATAATGAATAAAGAAATCCGAAATCTATATGATTTTAGGTATAATAAGCAAGCGGTATAGGTTAATCGATGTACACGTAAATCATTGGAATGAGATGTTCGCCAATGAATACACCTACACGTCACAAGGACTCACGAACAACATTCTAAAGAAATCCTAGATCCATATGATTTTGGGTACAATAAGCAAGCGGTATATATTACCCTATTTACTCGTAAAGACTATTCTTTGATCAAGTTATACGTGCATTTACAGATTAAAAGAAAGATATGGTTGATAAAGCAACTTAATATATATCCAAGCTCTATGATTATTATTCAGTAATACTCATTACTATTATATTATATGCAAACGAGTCAGAATATAATTTAAAACTAAATAGAGTCAATAATTCAACTATATTTAATTTTTAAGCGATATATCCCTTAAACTTTGATATTCATATTACATTGTATAACATACATTTATAATTATATTGTTATAAGTTTTATTGAGATTACAAAATAAAGATTGTTTATATTATTATGATATTATTTGTAACCTTTGTTTGGTATTTATGTTAACATACAGCATCATAGATTATATTTATTATCTATTCATCTCTTCACTGTATAATACACGTTTACAGTTGTATTGTTATAAAACCTATCGAGATTACAAACAAGATTATTAATATTATTTCATGTTATCACTTGTAATTTTTCATTACAATCTTATAAAGAAAAAAATTCTCGGATTTTTGACGGGCAGTTAGTTCAGTTTCATGTTTCGTTTCCTCCTTATTGATGGTAAACAAACTGTCACTTCTTCTTATTTCATAAACGCTAATAAATCTGTTACTCCAGTTGACGAGTTTATTAGCTGATTTTTATGATATATTATTTTTTATTTATTGTATTGTTAGTCTAAATCATTTTTTCATACATGTAACTTTACTATTTGCAAATATTAATATATTAATCTTGATTCTAATGAAAAAAAAACACTAATTAATAGACGCATAACTATTAAAACGTCATACAATGTGATATAAAATATAAAGAATATTCTACCTCAGTATGTTATAATCTATCTATATAAATATGTGTAATCTATTTACTAAATAAACATCGAGTACACTAAACAGACTAACAATGAATTTATTAAGAGATATAAATGATCCAGCGCCGTAAAGTTTCAGAATAATTAAAGGTGCAATAAGGTATAGTTATTCGAACACATTTTTTATCAAAAGGTAGACTTAAAAACATAGAAAAAACATTTCAAAATAATTAATACTGATTGTGGTACACTAGAATTTCACACGAATATTTAATTCGAACAGGCGCAATATTATATGTTATGTAGATTAACTCATATGTGTAACTTAACGCACTTTTTAAACATACATACATTACATATAGATATACACACACACACACACACACAGACACGTACATGAATATGGATCGAAGTGAAAACCTCGTCCTTAAAACATAAGTTTGTTCATATAACATAAGTCGAGTATAGAAGTACATTTTCTTTAATATTAATATTTTGGATAATGGGAGATAGGATCCACTGAGGTATTTTGATTTATGTAGAGTAAGTTTTTATAACCACAAAGTATAAATAAGATACCGTCATGACGAATTCATTATTTTGAACTAACTGGCTCAACTATTACAGTGTATCTATCGGACAGGGTCAACAGTAATTACCTAAAAAGTACTAAATTTATACAAATTTTTAATTTTAATTACCTTTTGATAATTTAAAATTTTAATATAAATAAATCATAACTGAATAGATTTTTTAATAAAGTAAATTGTTTTTAAGATTATTAAATAATGTTTATTCATTTGTAAGTTAGCAACTAAATTTCTATAGAAAATATAATTTTGTAAAATCGTATTTGAAACAACCGTTATTTAGTTTTCTTCCTTCTGTTTTGCACTAATGAACAACGCTGATGAAAGTAAATGATGACTTGCTTCAAATGTAATATAATATAATACAATCTCTTTGCTTTCAACATTTGAAGCAAAATATCATTTAAATTTTGTCTCAAATATTGTTATATTTAGATAGAATGTTATGTCATGTAAAGGAGAATACAACTACAGGATATTACAATTCTATATTAGTATAATTCAAATTTATTCGTAAATAATTATTATTTCTCAGAAATAGAGAGAAGTAAAATTCACAATATTATTGTTTCATAAAAAATTAATTATAATTTTCATTAATTATATTTTAATAGAGTAAACTGATAAAGAAATTTTTTTCTAACATAAAATACAATTAACTTTTGATATGTATTCGATAGTCTATATAGAGATCGTTACAGAAGTAGCTTTAAAAATACACTGATCGTATAAATGCTTCTACTTAGTTTTCCATCAATACTAATAATTTACTTCATTAAGCATATTAGAATCAATATTGATTCTAATAATATAAGTACAAAAAATACGACAGTGTATAATATTCATTGTGCCCTGCCCAGAGCTAGCCTCGTAGATATCTGCTACATCTTGAAAAATTCATGACTTATTATGTATGATATTGATTAAATCAAACGAGGTATTTTAAGAGTATTGATAAAATATAAAAGAGGAAATATTTTAAAATTCCGTAAGTACCTCGAAAATTAGTTCAAAGTGAAATAATTTTGTTAAACTAAATCAAGATAAATAAAAGAATAAATAATATATTTCAAAGACAAAATTATGTCACCGAAGATAAAGGAAGGATTTATATGAGGATATCATGTGATGAAATGTACTGATGTGCATGCATAATAGTTCGTATGAAGTATAATAAATGAAGCCTTTTCTTTTTCCTGTTTAGCCTCCGGTAACTACCGTTTAGATAATACTTCAGAGGATGAATGAGGATGATATGTATGAGTGTGAATGAAGTGCAGTCTTGTACATTCTCAGTTCGACCATACCTGAGATGTGAGGCTAAACAGGAAAAAGAAAGGTACAGACGATAAGATAAGTTAGATGAACTTACGGACGGGTAAGAAGTCGAGCTATGCGAAAAGCTAATTTTCACTTCTGTTTATGTAGTACATGTACTACATAAACAGAAGTAAAAATTGCTCTTTACATTCGAGCAACGTTTATGCGGGAAGAGATCTGTATCATTCGTTTTCTAACGCGTTATGAACAGAATGGGGAAGGTCTACAGAAGCGTATTTTCATAACAGATGAAACGCGGGTTTACCCCTATATACCTCAAACAAACGCGCGACGTTGGAATGGCAAAAGAAAGACACCGGCCTGGTGTCTTTCTTTTGCCATCACAGATGGCAAAAGATGCAGATCTGTGATCACAGATGGCAATTTTGTTATCACAGATCTGGCCTAGATCTGTGATAACGAAAGATCATGACGTCAGCTGATAAAGTTTCGTGTATCTTGTTCTGGGATATGATAGGGGTATTGTTGATTGATCTATTGTATCGAACGAAAGAACCAATAACCTTGATTTCTGCCTATTACAACGCGACCTCTTACAGAAACTCGTGAAACCACCCCACAGATCAAAACGCCGCAATATTATAATTAATACGCAGCGCCGTCTTGCTTCACGACAACACGCAGCCCCGTATTCCTAAGGTGCGAGATACACGTCAAACTCGGCTAGGAAAGACTCGACCATCCAGCCTGTGGTTCTGATCTCAGTCCTTGTGACTATCATTTGTTCGGCCCGCTAAAGAATCCATTAGGTGGATATCATTTTGCACCGTTGATGAGGTTGAATTATTTATGCGCAACTGGCTCACAAAACGCCAAAAAAATTCTAATAGGTATTCGATATTTTCCAAAAGGGTGGATGTTCATGGAAACTGACTTGACAAAGGTGTAATACTGATTTTCTCGATTTTTGTAAATACAGTACTTTTGCGAACAAATTCTCATTTATTTTCGAACTACCCTTAAAAAAGAATAATACATCAACAACCAAACGAATGTTTAACAAAAACAGAATTTAACGAATGGTTCATTAAGAATATTCAAGTTAAAATTATTACATTATAATATTAAGACTGCAAGATTGGCAACAACATCACAAATTCATTTGAGATTTGAACCGCATAAATACGTCGAGAAGAATTTAATTTTTCAAACTCTAATTATGTGAAATGGAAAATTATTTATGTTCATATTAATTTTCAATGAACTAAAGTTTTAGAGTATACAGTTCTTCAAATGAAAAAAGAAAACGTCACCTTACTACCTTATAAATTGAGATTTATAATTAAATATAGACGTAACAAACGAGTAGGAAAATACCTTTCAATATCGTTTCCTTACACACACGTGCGCGCACGCACGCGCGCGGTCCTGTGTAAAACCATTTGTGGCTGAATAATCTCCAAAACTACTTTAAAAATTTCATTGAAATTTAGTTATGACGTACTATTGTATATGAAGTTGCGCATGTGAGAATTTGATGAAGATTTGTTGATTCATTCTTGAGTTACCCTCAATTTGAGGTTATATTGATTATATAGTGGTATATTTTTTATACTCGCATACACAATGAGTCACATTTGTGAGCGAGTTGAAAATTGATGCTTGGATGTAGGATCTACTAGTTAGTCAAACGTTTGTAAGTCGTACTCTGAAAAACAATGCGTTTATGACTGCGAAATAGTGAGGGCGTCGGAAACGAAACGTCGGACTTCTTTTGCACAATTCTGCGCAAGAGTTTATGCTAAATTGCAACAGTCACTTCCATAAAAATTAATCTAGCAGATCTCATATATAACGCACTTCACTGCTCTGCTTGTTAAATATGTAAAAATAGACGTCTGAATCAATAAACAACATAAACCAGCACTGAAAAAAGTAATAGCTTCTAAAATAATATTCTGACAAACAACAGAAGATATTAATTTTATTATTAAATAAAAACGATGTATTTATTATAGAAATATGTACCAGATCACTCGGTACACAGTAAAATTTAAATTTGTTTAGTTACATTATCATAACGTAAAAAATATTTATTTAAAGAACGTTAAATTTAAAAGATATTCATAAAATTTTAATACGATTTGAAGCACTAAAAGCAAAACGAATCGTTCAACTTGATAAAAATAAACTAAGTCGTGTCTTGACTTCATAAATCTATTAAAAACACGTACAGTATATTTGATTTACTATTAAAATAATAAGGAATAATAATAAAATTAAAATATAACTTAAACTAAATAAATATAAATTTCCAGAAACGTTAATATATCTTAATATTTATATCTACGTAATATAAAACAACTGAATTTTCAAAATAATTTTATTTAAAACAAAAACTAAACTACATAAGCATCATTTTTTCAACAAATATATTTCTAAATTATCTAAATAAAAATCAATTCGCTAATATTTATATTTCTAATATAAAACAACAGACCGACTTTTTATTTTTAAAAGTACTGCCCTAGTTCGTTAGGAATTCTGAAATACATAAATATCTGGGGATCCCGTATGTTCGAAAATGAGATTGTCCGTTTCAGTTCTAAATACATGGTTAGGTTAAACAGACATGTAAATCTCTTTGCTTTGAATCTGCTAGACAACGGTTATGACATTAGCCGATTGCAAAGGACCTTAATGATGGTCGCTGAAGATACCCTATTTTCCTGTTCTTTTCTTTTCCGGTACTATTCTCGTTACTATTTTTTATTATGTTTATTTACTATTGTTTTAACGGTTTACTTTTATTTTATAACGTTATTACTTTTGTTTATTACTATTTAAAGCTGTTTCCATTCGCTCGTTTATCTAACTGTGTTTATTTTCTATTTTATAAAAGCATCTTGTGCGAACTGAATGTGTTAGACACATGTGGTCCATAAATTGGACAAGTTATAGAAACCAGGATCTTACTTGTTACTATAAGTATATTTATTAACATGGACGTTTCTGTTGTTATAATCTTTTAATGTTTGTTTTTATGGGGATGGGATTATCATCATTAGACGGCCCTTTCTCATGTAATATTTTTAATATATTATGTACTTATGATTTTGTTTTTTGTTCTACATAAAAAACCTACAGAGAATTACTTACGTAAAATATACCCTTTTAATAACTTAAAAGCTTTTTATACCTCGACATTTCCTGCATAATAAATTAATCGATTTAAAGTAAACCGAATCGTTATTCGTTTTTATCGTTTTACAAAAAAGTAATTTAATTTTTTCTATATTATTTACGCAAGATATTTTTATCAGATTTATATATTTTGATTTAATTTAAGAGCAATTAAACAACTATTTTAATAAATCACCTAACACTTTTAATGTGAGAAGTATAATTTAAACTTATAATTATATAATAATATACAAAAATCTTTGGAATACATGGTGTAGTTTTATGAAGAAAGGATTCAAAGTTAGTTGTAAGGTACCTATTTAAATATAAGCATGTTACATCCAAAATTTGTAATTCCAATAAATGTGCTAATAATCGCGATCACAAAAAATCATAAAAGGACAGAACCAGGTAACCGATGCCTGGAATCGAAAGATTTATTTTATACTACTGTTTGCAGTTTAATAAGAAACTATTTTATATTTAAAGTAAAAATGCAAACCGTATGAAACAAAAAATTATTGTATAACATGGGAGAATTTAGTACCTTAAAAAACAGCTATTATTACGCAATAAATACCTCCTTACCCAATATTAAAATGCCCAGAGGACAGGAATTCGAGAAGATTTATATAAAACACCAGTTTTTGAAGGAGAGGGTGCAGCTAATTAAGTTTCCTACTAAAGAAAGTTGCAGTAGAATATATACTCCGATTATTACATAACAACTCAAACGCTGATATTAGTCAATTTTTCTTTTAACTTGAGCAGCACATGGATTTGAATAAAGTTATGTAAAGTACGTCGTTTTATGTGCACCCTTCAAAAACTAGGGTCCCATTAAGCGCATTCCTGCTCTACTGAAAGGGACTAACACTGAAAGGCCTTCAGTGTACGGACTGAAGGGGAATCTTATCGGGAGAAGGACGCAAATATCTTACTAATATCCCAAGGAATAACCAATCTAAAATACTTCAAAACCCGTTCTAGTAAGGACCGGATCGCAATCCCCTACTCCATCTATCTTTAAGTAAAAAAAAAATGCATAACTGCCACAAAAAAATTAAGTACTTTAAAAAATTAATTAAAATTAAGTAGGGATAAAAGTATCGTTCTATACCCTTGCGTTCCGTACCGTCTTTTCTGTTAACAAATTATATCTAATGTTCTTCCTGACATTTGGTTAAATAAAATATGATGTTTCACATGAACTTTACATCTACAAAATAAAAAAACAGCTCGTATAGACTATCAAACACATAGCAACTGTTGTTCATTCAAAACCAATGTTAAAACTCAAACGTATAAGAGTCAACAAATTTATTAATTTTAAATACACTATAAATAAAAACGGAAGAAGTTAACAAATAAACTATAAACTGTTGCAAATATTTAAAAATATATATACCGGGAAAATAATAATGTAGCCCATAAAAGATGAGTTTTAATGAATAGATTTTGTTGTAATATTAACCTGATTTTGGTAATCAGAAAAATAAAAAAACTGTTTTACAATTTAAAAAAAAAAAAATTCAATTCAACATTTAGTTCGATGAATAAGCTACCAAAACAAGAGGTATGTAGAAGAATAAAATAATTATAATACATAAAGTACTTACCGTATTATATATATATATATTTATTTATTTATGTAAGCTTACTTTAAAATATTATACATATTTTATATGTACATAAATATGATTTCATTAAGTTGTGATTTAATATAAATATGAGAACTTTTCTCATAAATATACAATTACGCTCATTATATCTTAACCATTTAAATTTGTTATATAAATATGCAATATAGTATTACAACTAAATAAAAACATTCAAAAAGTTAGGTTAACTATATCTATGTAATAACGTTTTAAAATTAATAATTAACAACACGACTTAACAAATTTGAAGTAAAAGTTAATCAATAAAGAATGACAGATGAAAAATAAAATGTGGAATTGATTCGTTTAAAAGTAAACGAATTAGTATTGAAAATCCTAAAACGTTTTATTTCATAAAAATCGCGCGCACGCAATCATATATATAAGCAGATCTAGGATATGTAAATTATTTAATTTAACAGTACAGAGACCAAAAACATTTATGTAAATAGTTATTTCCTATAAAACTCGTTTTTATTTTAATTTAGTGCACTGAATATAAAGCATATGTCAAATTCAACCACGAAACTTGAATATACTATTATCAATAATTATTATTATAAGAGGGAAACATATCAATTCACCTAAGTTCTTAAAAGTAGGTTATTATTTATTATCATAAAAATTCTAATATTAGAATATTTTGACGATACATTCAATCGCTGTAACTTGTACAGGAAATTAATGAAAAGATAACACAACCCTACCACGCAAATAACACAGCACTAATTTTTAAGAAAGTGAGTAAAACTATAAATTTATTTATTTAATTGAAATAATTTACAATTTACAGCGTGTTTATTCCACCAAAATCTAATCATATTGGTTACACTTGAGTAGTTATTAAATAGTCGTATTTAAGTCATGGCTATAAAATTAACCATAAATTATGCAATAAAACGAATAATTTTATTACCATTTAGCTAATAAACTATTCAATAAAACCTTCATACATGTTCGAGAATTAATTACATTAGACTCAAACTCATATTAGTTGGCCTTATTAAATAAAACAAGTTATTTTTAAAAAAAATACTTGCATGTCAAGTGTTTAAAACATTTTTAATGAAAAGTGTGTAAAATTAGTAACAAGCTACATAGCTATTTTTAAAAATTGGAAAATAAATACAATAAAATTATAAGAATCGAAACGACAAGACTTCAAAAAAAAATGTTAACTTTGTGTAACAAATGCACAAAGGTGTAGATGTAAATTGAATATATAATTGTACATTCTATACATATTATTGATTATAATTACTACTCTGGATCTAAAAAAAAATTTACGGAAAAATATATATTTCAAAAGTTTTCTGAAAATGGCTTATATTAGGCCAGTTGAGACTCCAGTTTTAAATAAAATACTGTACGAGAAATTAAAAAAAAAAAATAAATTATAAGAACATTATCATAATTAGGTAGCTGAAAAGTTAAATAAGAAAATTAAAAATAAACCTGGAAAACTGACTTCATAAAAAATAATATAAATTTAAGAAAATACTTTTCCAATTTACATATAAATTTCAATTTTTTGACGTTAAAGCCAAATTACAAAAAAAAATCATAAAAAACACCGACATGATAATTAAATTTAAAAAAAAAATTGAAAATTTATACATTTTTTATTTATTATTCAAAGTAGATTTTTATTATTTTTTTAAAGTTTATTTTACACATTTTTTTTTTTTACTTTCAATTTCATTCAAAATGATGACAGGCTGCAAAAACGCAATCCATACAAAAAATCTTGTGGAGTGGATATTGGCCTCTGAAAATAACTGGAAATGGTTCGCAAACTTCGCGAGAACAGTTCTCCGTAGGAAGGTGGAGGAATATCGACGCCGGGGTTACTAGAATGCTAAGTGTAGGGAAGGATGGACAGCCCCGTATGCTTAAGTGTACTGGTTCCTGTGAGGGGACGGGGACTCCATGGGAAAGCCTTCGCGAGGGGTTAAGTTAAGACCGAGACCCGGCTGAGGGTGTTAGTTTTCTGCGATTGCTTGCGCCCTTGGTGCTGGTACCTTTGGTTTGAGGCAGGGCATAATGACCGAGACCCGGTTCCTGGTTGGGGGGGGGGGCTGGGAACGGCATAGGCGGGCCCTGTTTCTCCCGCCGGGGATTAGAGGCAGGCACAAAAGATCCAGAACCGGGGGGGTCGTGCCGGATGTTAAGCCGGTGGATGGGGAGACCTCCTTAGAGTCGGAAGGACACGTCCCTGGGCCGAGTATACTTAATTGGATGTCCGGCCCAGCGATGTAGGGGGGAAAAAAACCACCAAAGAACACCGGTATCCAGGATTAGGTAACTACGGTAACCTGAGTAGCCAATATCTACTAATGTTAATGACATACAAAAATAAAAAAGAATCTTCAAATCCTGTACATAGACTGTATAACTTTTCGTTCCAAAAACCACGAAAGAAACTTTTTGCAAACATTAAAAACGAATTATCGACCTATTTAGTCATTAATGAGATCTCAAAATAGATTTTTAAAAAAACAAACCGTGTTGGAAAAGAAAATTCCTTTTTAAATCATATAATAAGAGAAATGTTTTATCCTATGAAAAATTATTAAAAAAAGGAATAGAAATTATTTTTAAGTTCATTGATTATTTTAAGGTAAAAAAATTGTTATTTTCCAAAGGAAACAAAAAAGTCAAATAAAAAGAAAAAATACAACTGAAATATAAGTTGCGTTCAAATCTATGATTAACACGGTTTGGTAAAGTAATATTTCAGTATAACATTTTTAAGGATTAATAGCATAAGGAATTGAGAAACTTCAAGCTATAAATAAAGAAGTAAATCAGTGAATTACGCTTTGAGTAACGTGTAGTTGTTACGGTTTTATTTATAAGTTAAATTTGAATATATTGCTCACACTTTCTCTTCAAACACGCACATACACACACCACGCGCGCGCATCCTTAATTACAAAGCTAGATATGAGTTTTTGTGACTAATATTTTTAAATATAAAAAATCTACTCTAATGGAATCAAGTTGTAAAGAGAAAATAATAAAAACTTATGATTTATAACTATAAGTTGTAGACAGATTTCCCGTATTTGTTTAAAGAAGTCAACAAAACAATTCATCCTTACTTCTTAAAAAATAATGAATGAATGGAAAATAATAAAAAAAAACAGTTCAAATAGGCATAATGAAATATTATTTATTAAGATACGTGCATTCAAATGAATATCTCAACAAAAAATGTTACAAAATCGATGGAAATTACGTGAAAATACTGATTGACTAATACTTTTTGGGCAAGAAGTTTTAATTAAAAATTATATCGCCTCCGTGGAACAGACATTAACGAAGTAGCTTGTTACATTGAAAGTCCCGGGTTCGATACCTCATTAGGGTCAGAAAAATCGATAACAAGCAATGTTGATTGTTGTATCTAATAATATTTTAGCCCGACTTAAATATACTAAGCAAATGAATGAAAAATATTCAAATTGATTTTAAATATTTCATTCTAACTAAATGAAAAAATTTAAAGAAACAGTCGGTTGGTTGGTTTTATGTTGTAAAAAAAATTATTAGTTTGGTTACAAATAATAAATAAACACAATTTTTATTTGGAATGTTTTATAAATAATCTGATATAAAGGTATGATGTATTAAAAAAAGTTAAAAAAAAAAAATTTATAATAAAAATGTCAATGTATCAAGGAATTATTAAAATATTTCGTATTACGAATTTATTTACAAAATATATTTTTACTAAAAGAACATGAAAGAGATCTCATCAAAGATTTATTAATTAATATCTGGAAAAACAAAATTTCTGTAGATTCATTTACCTATATGTTGAAATAAAAAAAAATCGTATTGGATGTAAATAAGCAAAACTAGATTTTAGTAAAAATAGTATAAACATTTTTTATGGAATTCATCTAAATTTAATTTATTTATTTTTTTTTTTTTAGATGTATGTAAAGTATGATAAAGTAAAAAATCGTACTCATAGAGTAATAAAATATTTTTTTATTAAGTCAATTTGAATTCACTGGAATTCCTCTAGTTTCGAGATTTTTTTTAACGACATCTGTTCAGCAAGATAATTAAACAATAAGTAAATAAGATCTATATTTGAACAAACATTAATCACAGACCCAGCGGCTGGTGACTTATCAATAACAACGAAATGAAAGAAATCAAATAGAAGAGCACTCCGTACAGTCAGACCATAAAGTCACCTAATTGAAACGATAAGGCAAACCAAGCAATCTTGAAAAATCAGTGATCGTCATATTCAATAAATTGACCGCTAAATAACCCGGGTGCCGCCGATCCAAACGATTTTGTTACCGTAGGCTGACCAAAGAGATTTCCTGCCGAACGGTTCGCAACTTAAAATCATTATATATGAGGCTGGTGCTTATGCACCATGGTATGTTTTTGCAATGTTTTTTCTGGTAGCGAGATCAGTTAAAAAAAAAAATCCTTCGGTGTTGTATTTTACTTTACATAACAATATACATTAATACTGTCTTTTAAAATTTTGTATTATAGAATACTTTCAAACCTGAAATACTATTTTCTTGACTTTTAGAACTGCGTTGGTTTATTTTGTAAAATAAACGGTTTAACATTATTTTAAATTAATTCGCAAATTTGCTTAAATTAAAAATTACAATTACTGAATCTTTATTGTACAATTTTTTTTTTTGAATTCATCACTTTCTCCCATCACTTATACCTACTGCCCATAAAATTCAATATAAATTAATTCAAGAAGTATAAAAATAGAATCATATTTATAGAAAAATGAAAATAAAAAATAAATAGTAAATTTTGATGAATTGATGTTGATTTGAGTGACCTTAATTTCGAAGCACCCAGGAAAAGATATACATTGATTAGATAAAAGGCCTACAATTATCTGCTGCTTTACATTTTCTGCAGCAATCCTCTTCATAGGTATGATCAATTTAAAGTAGTTGAATTACAAGAACTTATCTAAGTTGATTTTTCTAA
The DNA here is from genome assembly GCF_047948215.1 of Lycorma delicatula. Classification (NCBI taxonomy): domain Eukaryota; kingdom Metazoa; phylum Arthropoda; class Insecta; order Hemiptera; family Fulgoridae; genus Lycorma; species Lycorma delicatula. The sequence continues at coordinate 85,938,473 of NC_134459.1, read as the reverse complement.
TAGAAATATTCACTATACAACCAGTCCGTTTTTATTGTACTTATAGGCTGGAAATCTCATATTTCAGTGGTTCTGGAATTACATTGAGAAATATGTTTGGCTCGGAAAAAAGTAACCGGAAACTATTTAACTCATCGTTTTCCTTACAGAGTCTAAAATGAGATATTTATAACGGCTACGGTAATTTGGATGTATGATTTGTATCGGATGTCATGTTGCATACAACTACTTTAGTAATAATATGCGTACGTAAGTTAATAAATTATAAAGGCTAGGATAAAATTCTTCCGACGTTTTTGTCTTTTCCGAAATTTCTGTAGAGATGTTTATTTTTTAGCAGATACGTAATAAATATTAAAATAAATTGTTGTTACTATTATTATATTTTTATTCATTTTAATATAAATTAATGATTTTTTTTTTAAAATCTAATAAGAAGATTATTATTTTACCAACTAAAATCAAGCATGAAATAAACTACAATAAAATATTATTATTTTTAACGATAGGCAACAGTTGTAAAGGGAGAGGAGATATGACGATTCCGTACTAGATACAAAATGAGACTGAACAAACATACGAACTGGCTCGCGGTTAACCTCCTGGCTAGTTAGATCTATAAGTTCAAAAGAAATATGAGATAAATCACCTACCCCTAGGATGTTGTGCATCGTCAAAATTCTTCAATTTGTTTCGCAACTTACTTTTTGGTATTCTGATTTACTTCACTGTTTCATTTAATTTGTTTAGATATTATTTGAGTGATTGATAAGACTATGTTTTTAGCGTTAGCTTTACGTTTTATGTTCTGAACTTTATTAATATTCCTCGGACTCATCTTTGTATGTACTTAATTATGTTTATTATATATTTTATCTATACTGCACAAGATATGTATACATTATGCACACATGTTTTTTATACTATTAGTTCTTTGGGGGATTTCAATGGAAACCCCTCTTACAGGTATTTTTTGTATTAAAATTTATTAATAGTTCCGGTAAATTGGAACAGATTGTGAATTAAAACACTACATCCGCCAAAATATATATATATATATATATATATGGTTGAATATATTATTAATAATAATAAATATTACAAACTTAAATATTATTTAAGTTCAAATTTGAAAAGTATTAACTTTAAATTTTAAATAAATATTTTCAAGATACAAAACTTATTATATTCAGTTACAGTATACCAACTAGTCGAGGACAAATATTAAATTATCTATCTGTCTTACCAAAATCGTTTCGATCGCCACCCGAATTATCTGGTGTTCAATTTGTTAGATAACAAGATCAGTGATTTTTCAAGATTGCTAAAGGAACAATATTGTTGGTTTGCCTTATCGCTTCAATCAGGTAACTTTATGGCCTGGCCGAACGAGTGTTCATCACTCCATTATTAAGTCACAAGCCGCTGGGTCTGTGGCAACTCAACATTAATTCAAATACATCTTATTTACTTACTGTTCTATGAACAGATTGTAAAGTCGCCGTGTCGTTATAATAAAAAATAAAATAAACCCTATTTGTAATTAAGAGCACCCAATATAAAAATTAAATTTATAGGCTTTCCACTGGAAATCTTTAAAGATACTTGAAACAAGATATAAGTAATTAAGACACAAACTTAATGTTGATGAAAAAAAACCGTTTCAAAATCATGAAACAGTGATAATCCAAAAAATTCGGTGCAGTATACTGGAGAAATAAATAAAATTAAAACAGAGTGAAAAATGTGAGTTATGACCTTTTCTTTTAAAACATATTTCTTAGATGGAGGAAAATCGAATAGAATACATTGACGATAAAAAACTAAAAAAAGATAAAACTAAAAAGACTTTAAAAAACTTTAGACTTTAGAAACTAGACTTTAAAAAAGATTTAAAGGTTAGATGTACATAATTATTACGTAGAACAAAAATTGGAATATTAAAAAGTAAATACTAATTAATTATATTCGAAAATGGTTTTAATGTAAAATATTGTAAATAAATTTTAATATATTATATAATTAAACAATGATAAAAATTAAAGTAGATTAATATTTTTTAATTTTCCACGTACGTTTTAAAAATTAGAACAAATTTTTTTTAACAGCTAGCTATGTATCGTCAAATTTACGAAGGTATAAATGAAGAATTTGAAATTATTAAATAATGTGAATCTGAAGAAAGGGGCTAAAAGCCGGGTATATGTGCAATTAGGACAAATGCACAGAAAAAAAGTAAATTTCTATACTTAATAAAATTTTAACTTTACGAAACAATGCCACATAACAAAAAATAAAGTAACTATTTAATATCGCATAATATATTTTTAAAATATTAATAAAATTTTCGCTTCTTTCAGGGTAAATAGTTTTTTCTTTTTATTCAGTAAACTCGTTTTTCTTAATTAACCTTACTTTTTGAACGTTATATATTTTTCTTAATGTAAGACACATTTATTTATTTATATATCTTTTTGTAAGTATTCTTAAGTGATAAAAAAGAAGAAAATTGTACATACTGCAGAGTGGTGATAAATGATTATATGTAACGTTTATTTTTGGATGAATGTATTGATGGAGACACACAACACATATGGCACATCACCATAAAGAATTATAACACTCGCGACATCGAGACAAACAGTAACAGGGTACTGACATACCTCCTACAAGTAACGCGGCGCGCGGGCGACTGTTGAAGTCGAGTAACTTGATGTCAGTCACCAGAGCGCATGCGTGGTCAAGGTAACCCACTATACGGAGACTGAGTTCGCCGATTGAAACAGCTTTGCTGGTGTGTAATTATTTAAAACAGATAATTTTTGGACAATATGTTGTGATAAAGACACAATTAAAACAACAACGATGTAATATAAGCTTTATAAATGATAATTTATATGTTCCCTTTTTTCTATTACAAATATTAAAACTGGAAATTACAATCGGTATAACTTATACAAGATTTTCCCGAACATATACATTACATATAAATTCATTCTCTCGACCCACCAAACCGCACGGCTAAAACTACAGATGACGTAATGCCTAGCAGGAGGTCACTGTAGTAGACTCCACAGACAATCTGTCTCTTACACCGCCTGTGTTTTTAAGATTCATAACATATTAACCAGCAATAAAAAACACCCAGACCTCAAATACAGATGTTAATTGATAGTGCATTCTTTTTTCATTACAACAGCTTACATATTTATTACTTTAATGAAAAGTTTTATTTATTTGTTTTATATATATATATATTAATAAGATTCATAAAATAATTTTATTACTAAAGAAATTTAAGTCGCCATATTTAAAAGGAAGAATTTTTTTTTAACAATAAAAAACTTTGTCTTACTCTTTTATTAATTTATAACAAAATTACTGTTATTTATCGTATCCGGTTCACTTTTTTCATCTACAGAAATATATATTTATATATACAGAGTAATTAAAATTGCACGGTAATCTCTCGGGAGGCGATTCTATAGCCAGAAATAAGCAAAACAGACTTATAAACATAAGTCGGAAAACGGTTCGTTAGCGAGTTTCGGCAAGCGGTATATTTACCCCTGTTTTATGCTTCCTTCGAAATTAAACCGTACTAAAATTCTTGGGGTACAAATTGAGGGGTAAATTTGATGATTCCTTATAGGTTTTCATATAAGAAATTGAATAAAAGTGGTTCCAGACCTCTACCTCATTTAATATTTAAGAAAAACGTTTTGTTGGAAAATACACTTTTTTAGGCTTGGAATTAAATGACTTTGTTAATTTACAAATAAAGAAATAAAAATTTCTGTGAACTTTGTAAATAATTTAATTTTTGAGAAAATTAATGTAAAATAACGTTTATTAAAATTAAATACAAATTTGAGAAGTTCAATTTTAATTAGAAACGAAACGCTCAAACTGGATTGGATAAGGATACGATTTTAAACAGAACAATTTTTATCAATGTTTGAATAACATAATGTAAATGAAATTTAGAAAACTTATCAATAACTGAAAAAATTAATAAAAAATAGATTTAAAAAAATAAATAATCACATAATTTTTTGTTTTTTTCTAAAACAATTTAAATATCGAAATAGTTACTTGATAAAGTTGCAAACATTTCTTCAAAGCAGTTGCTCAATGGCCGCCATTCTGTTCAATGTACAGTTCAGCTCGACGAATCCATGCTAGCCGGGTACGTCTAATAGCATCATTATTATGCCAGTAGTAGCTCCAACTTCTATTATACGATGCCTGCTCAATTCTTGTTGTTTGGCAATACAAGCGGAATAGACTAACGACTTATCCAACCCCAAACGAAAAAGTCTGCTAGCGTGACAGTGAGAGATTGAGGTAGCCATTTTACTGGTTCGTTTCGACCAATCCATTGCTTACTAAATGTGTTATTTAAATGATTCATCACATCACGATAGTAGTGAACAATTGTGCCATCATTGGAAAATCATATCTGGACTTTATCTGCAAGTGGAATATCTTCAAAGAGTTCAATCAAATTTGTTTGTAAAAAATGCAAGTACCACTCTCCATTGATCATTGGTGGTAAAAAAAAGGGCTTATGAGATTATCACCAAGAAGACCAGACCACACATTAAACTAAAAAGCGTTGGAAGTGATTTGTATTAGTCTCATGGGGATTTTCTTCTGTCCACGTGTGAGTGTTTCGGTAATTTACAATGCCATTTATTGTAAAACAGAATTCATCAGTAATTAGAATATTACTTAGGAAATCGGGACGATCACATTTTCTAATTAACCATCGACAGAATTAAATCGGTTTATCAAAATCAGGTGGTAATAACTCTTGAACACGTGTTTTATGGAATAGGTATAATTGCTGCTCCCGTAACGTTCGTCACACACCTGATTGCGAAACAGGAAAGCGATGTGACAAGCTTCTGGTGCTTGAGGTAGGAGATACTTGTACCGCACATCTATATGAATATTACTTCTTCAACGTTGGCATTTCTCGCAAAAGGTAACCAGCATCGAGTCGTTGTGGTTTGAGCAAACCTGTTTCTTGAAATTGCCTCTCCAAATCCTAAAATGCTTCACAATCCGGTACTCTTCGATCTGGATTATTTTCCCGGTATTCATGCACAGAATACATTTATTTGCTATACCATAAATTAACAAAATGTCCGTCAATTCTCCAAATGAAAATAAATTTGTGATATCACCCATCATGAATGACTGACCGAAGAATAACAGCACAAACACCGCTCAAATGAATATTCAAATGTATACTAAACTTAATTGTTGATCAGCTGTTATTGCCAACCTATGAAAAAATAAAATTTTTTTATAGGTTGAAAAGAGATCTCTTAAAAGGATGTCTTTCAAATTAATTTTTATAAATTTTAGATTTTATATGTAAATTGTTCTGTTAAAATCGTTATCACTTTTCCCAATTAATTTGTGTGTTTCGTTTCTAATTATAGTTGAACTTCTCAAATTTGTGTTTAATTTTACTAGACGTTATTTATATTAATTTTCTCAAAATTAAATTCCCTACAAAGTTCATTAGAAATTTTTATTTGTTACTGATAAATTAACAGTCATTGTATTCCAAACCTAAAATAGGTGTATTTTCCGACAAAACGATTTTGTGTTTTATCCCGTTTCTCTTAGATCTTAAATGAGATAGAGGTCTGGAACCACTTTTTTCAGTTTATTAGATCAAAAAAATTTTTTAGATCAATTTATTAGGGGGAAATTTAGCCCTCGATTTGTCCCCCAAGAATTTTAGTACATTTAATTTCACAGAGGAAGCAGGAAGCAGAAAGCAGGGGTAAATATTTCTGACCTGTTTATATGAACTTTTTTTATTTTTGACTACAGAATTATCTTCTAAGAGATTTCCGTGCAATTATATATATATATGATTATTTTTATTTCTAATAATTAGAGATTTCCTCCTTAATTTTTATTTCAGGAATCAAAATAACTTGAAATATCTACATGTCTGTTTCTGTTTGCGATACTCATTACTGGTTTACGTAACATTTCGCTGTCCTTTTTTGTATTCAGAGAGCAATATTTATATTTAACAACTAAATGGTTGGTTTTTTTTTACAATGTTTTCCTCTTCTTCATATTTGAATGAAATGCTATTGGAAATGACACGTAACATTAACATGATCGATAGGTACCGTTCACTCACACATTTTCTCGTAATATTTTATTTACTTTCGCTAGATTAAAAAATTTCGTAGCGTATTTCCATCCTGTATGCACTTCTTCATCCACCTTTCTGGTGATGTGCCATATCCTACAAGTTTAACATTTTTAGCTTCGCTACACCACTTTAATTACTGTCCCTGGGTTTGTGCCTTCCTAGCCATTTTTAACTAATTCCATTGAAACATTTTAATACAAAAGTAGTAAGGTCAAAAACAATGACTTTCCTTTGTAATATCAAATAACAAACACGCAACGTAACTCTGCGATCAGTAAATAAATGGCGGGCAATTACAAAATTTTGCAATCTGTCATTAAAAATTAAATAAGATTTTTATATAAATTTTATTATCGCAATTTTTATACCTCCAATTTTTCTGGCGTTTTATAACGTTCATTTACACTTATTCCAAGGAAATAAAACAATTTTTAAATAACAAACTAGGGCCCTTAGGTCCCTTAAGGTGGTAGTATGGATTTCAATCAAGTTTTAATCAGAGTTACAGTAAATTCATCTTGCATATTTTGTTAAAAACTAATTTCGCGGTTTGGGAATGACGTGAGAACAAAAATACGGAAACTTTCAAAATAGTCAGTTAATTAGGTTAAATTTTGTATTAAACGCAATAGTTGTGGAAAAAGAATTCTCTTAGAAAAAAAATACAATTTAAAAAGTATTGTATTTGTATGATGAAATGAAAATTCCTTAAAATTTATCTAAAATTTTAATACCTTATAGCAGTGGGATATATTTACGTCAGATAGAGTACAAGATGATTCTTCAAGGACTCAGTCAACAGTCACAAAATTTCAACATTATAATGCGAATAACTCAAGTGTGTTAGAAGATGAGATAAGATTTTGATGAAATATTCAAAAGTAAATTAAATTAATCTAATTAATTAAAAATACCTCCTCTATGAATCATGAGACCTTGCCGTTGGTGAGGGGGCTTGAGTGTTCAGGGATACAGAGTAGCTGGACCGAAGGTGCAACCATATCGGAGAGGTATCTGTTGAGAGCCAGACTAAGGAATGATTCCTGAAAGAGGGCAGCAGCTCTTTCAGTAGTTGTTAGGGGCGTGAGTCAGGACGACTTAAACGGCCGTATCAACATCACTCAGTCCTCTGAGTACTGCGCAGCTGAAAGCAATGGAAAACTACAGCTGCTTTTTTTCCAAGAAAATGTGGCTCTCTGCATTTTCACATAGTAATAATGGAGGCGCCTTCCTTGGTAAAATATTCCGGAGGTAAAATAGTCCCCCGTTCGGATCTCCGGGTGGGGACTACTAAGGAAGGGGTCACCAGAAAATTAAAAAATAACATTCTACGAGTCGGAGCGTGGAATGTTAGAAGCTTGAAAAAGGTTGGTAGGCTAGAAAATTTAAAAAGGGAAATGGGTAGAACAAATGTGGATATAGTAGGAATTAGTGAGGTTCGGTGGGAAGAGGAAGGCGACTTTTGGTCAGGTGATTTTAGAGTAATTAACTCAGCGTCAAATAATGGGCAGGCAGGAGTAGGTTTCGTGATGAACAAGAAGATAGGGAGGAGAGTGGAGTATTTCAAAATGCATAGCGATAGAATCATTGTAATAAGGATAAAATCAAAACCTAAACCGACAACGATTGTTAACGTCTATATGCCTACAAGCGCCCATGATGATGATGAGGTAGAGTGTGTATACGAAGAGATTGATGAAGCAATTAAACACGTAAAAGGAGATGAAAATTTAATAATAGTTGGAGATTGGAATGCAAGCATTGGAAAAGGCAAGGAAGGAAATATAGTGGGTGAATACGGGCTGGGCAAAAGGAATGAAAGAGGGGACCAACTTATAGAATTTTGCACGAAGTATAATTTAGTAATTGCCAACACCCAATTTAAAAATCATAATAGAAGAATATACACTTGGAAAAAGCCAGGCGATACTGGAAGGTATCAGATAGATTATATCATGGTTAAGCAAAGATTTAGAAATCAACTCGTTGACTGCAAAACTTACCCTGGAGCAGACATTGATAGCGACCATAATTTGGTGATAATGAAATGTAGATTGGGGTTTAAAAACCTGAAGAAAAGGTGTCAGATGAATCGGTGGAATTTAGAGAAGCTTGAGGAAGAGGAGGTAAAGAAGATTTTTGAGGAGGACATCGCAAGAGGTCTGAGTAAAAAAGATAAGGTAGAAAATGTAGAAGAAGAATGGGAGAATGTTAAAAAGGAAATTCTTAAATCAGCAGAAGCAAACTTAGGCGGAATAAAGAGAACCGGTAGAAAACCTTGGGTTTCAGACGATATATTGCAGCTGATGGATGAACGTAGAAAATATAAGAATGCTAGTGATGAAGAAAGTAAAAGGAACTATCGGAAATTAAGAAATGCTATAAACAGGAAGTGCAAACTGGTGAAAGAAGAGTGGATTAAAGAAAAGTGTTCAGAAGTGGAAAGAGAAATGAACATTGGTAAAATAGACGGAGCATACAGGAAAGTTAAGGAAAATTTTGGGGTACATAAATTAAAATCTAATAATGTGTTAAACAAAGATGGTACACCAATATATAATACGAAAGGTAAAGTCGATAGATGGGTGGAATATATTGAAGAGTTATACGGAGGAAATGAATTAGAAAATGGTGTTATAGAGGAAGAAGAGGAAGTTGAGGAGGATGAAATGGGAGAAACAATACTGAGGTCTGAATTTAAGAGAGCATTAAAAGATTTAAATGGCAGAAAGGCTCCTGGAATAGACGGAATACCTGTAGAATTACTGCGCAGTGCAGGTGAGGAAGCGATTGATAGATTATACAAACTGGTGTGTAATATTTATGAAAATGGGGAATTTCCATCAGACTTCAAAAAAAGTGTTATAGTTATGATACCAAAGAAAGCAGGGGCAGATAAATGTGAAGAATACAGAACAATTAGTTTAACTAGTCATGCATCAAAAATCTTAACTAGAATTTTATACAGAAGAATTGAGAGGAGAGTGGAAGAAGTGTTAGGAGAAGACCAATTTGGTTTCAGGAAAAGTATAGGGACAAGGGAAGCAATTTTAGGCCTCAGATTAATAGTAGAAGGAAGATTAAAGAAAAACAAACCAACATACTTGGCGTTTATAGACCTAGAAAAGGCTTTCGATAACGTAGACTGGAATAAAATGTTCAGCATTTTAAAAAAATTAGGGTTCAAATACAGAGATAGAAGAACAATTGCTAACATGTACAGGAACCAAACAGCAACAATAACAATTGAAGAACATAAGAAAGAAGCCCTAATAAGAAAGGGAGTCCGACAAGGATGTTCCCTATCTCCGTTACTTTTTAATCTTTACATGGAACTAGCAGTTAATGATGTTAAAGAACAATTTAGATTCGGAGTAACAGTACAAGGTGAAAAGATAAAGATGCTACGATTTGCTGATGATATAGTAATTCTAGCCGAGAGTAAAAAGGATTTAGAAGAAACAATGAACGGCATAGATGAAGTCCTACGCAAGAACTATCGCATGAAAATAAACAAGAACAAAACAAAAGTAATGAAATGTAGTAGAAATAACAAAGATGGACCGCTGAATGTGAAAATAGGAGGAGAAAAGATTATGGAGGTAGAAGAATTTTGTTATTTGGGAAGTAAAATTACTAAAGATGGACGAAGCAGGAGCGATATAAAATGCCGAATAGCACAAGCTAAACGAGCCTTCAGTAAGAAATATAATTTGTTTACATCAAAAATTAATTTAAATGTCAGGAAAAGATTTTTGAAAGTGTATGTTTGGAGTGTCGCTTTATATGGAAGTGAAACTTGGACAATCGGAGTATCTGAGAAGAAAAGATTAGAGGCTTTTGAAATGTGGTGCTATAGGAGAATGTTAAAAATCAGATGGGTGGATAAAGTGACAAATGAAGAGGTATTGCGGCAAATAGATGAAGAAAGAAGCATTTGGAAAAATATAGTTAAAAGAAGAGACAGACTTATAGGCCACATACTAAGGCATCCTGGAATAGTCGCTTTAATATTGGAAGGACAGGTAGAAGGGAAAAATTGTGTAGGCAGGCCACGTTTGAAGTATGTAAAACAAATTGTTGGGGATGTAGGATGTAGAGGGTATACTGAAATGAAACGACTAGCACTAGATAGGGAATCTTGGAGAGCTGCATCAAACCAGTCAAATGACTGAAGACAAAAAAAAAAATTAAAAATAAAATGTTAACAGCGTACTTGAAGCCATTTAATTAATTAAAAAAAGTTCATTTATTACGATATGATCCACAACGCTCTCTTAAGGAAATTTAAAAGATCTGCAATAGAAGGTACGGTTGTAACTGTTTGTATGAGTCTTTCAAACGGTTTACAGATAAATTTTATATTCCCTCTGGAGATATAATGTTAAACACTCATGGCAATTACGCTTTACACATTTTATCTGCTTTTTTTGAGTTCAGTAAATAACAAAATAATAATTAATTTAAAGGAAAATAAAAAATTAAAATAACCGGTTGTCTCAGTAACAATCTACGTGAAAACATTTTTCATATTAAACAGAAAAAATTAACAGGCCTAAAATAATCATTCACCGGTTAATTTTTTTTTTTTTTTAATATCCACGAGTAACTTATCAATGCGTTTTTAATAAATAACTCATTCATGTGAAATTCCTGCTTCAGTTAGAATATCCTACACACTAAATTCTGATTGAAAAAAAATTGATTTCAAAATATTTCAAATAAAAATAATATGAATGTAACACAACTTACATGATATATATTAATAGCTATATATGTAATTCTATACTACAAAAAAAAAGTTTAAATGAAATTTAAACGTAAGCATAGGACGTGGAAGAGTTGGAAAAAATGTAAGTAGTAGAGATAGTTAAAAAGAAAAAAAAACGCTATTTGATAGGTACTTCACAAGAGAACAATAATTGACAAAATGCTAGAAGACTTGGAAGGGGCAAAGATTAAATATCAGAAAATGGTAAAAACACAAACGTTAAAATGAAAACAAAAAATAATAGAAAGGATATATAATTTAAGGTACCTGCCTTACGACAGAATATAACCAAATGATAAAATACACGGGCGCGCCGTAAAAATTAATGACGGTATAAATTCTAAATTTCCAAATATTTGCCTCACTCCAAATTTCAGGAATTAAATTATTAGATCACGAATAATAGACGCCAATGTACAAGTACATACAACCATATCTACAGAATCTCGTCTTTTTTTCTATACCCAGAAGATCACAAAATGGTCAATAAATTTAAAAATGCCAGGAATCGCAAATCTGGACTATTCTTGGAATAGCAGATTTTAACCCGTTATTATATTTTACCTCGCTGAATTTTGCACTGGAACAGATGACCAAGCAAAAACTAACAAAAGCTGATGTATGGTGAATTATGAAAATATAAAGGTAATAGTGATAGGAACAAAATTATAAAGCAGTTACTTTTGAAAAAATATTTATTAATCTATTGCTAGATATATGCACATAAAGCTTAGTTAAATTTAAATCCACCACTCCACTGATCTCCGTTGCGGAGTGGTTGCGTCTCGGCCTTTCATCCAGGGGTCCTGGGTTTGAATCCTAGTCAGGCGTAGTATTTTTCATACCCTAAAAAATTCCATTTCCATATTTCCACATACAAGCTCATCTGGTGAATTAATTCATCAAGCAAAATTCAAAATAATGATAAAAATAATAAATCTGTGATGGTATATTTTAAAGATTACTTACGTATAAATACAATTTACATTCATGCTATTTGAACATATTATAAATATTTTCAAGTTGCTGCATAATTTAAATGTTGAATATATTATATGTAGCAGGTATATCGTAAATAATTTTTAATTAAAAAAGTTCCTTCTTTTTTAATTACTTGCTGTAATGTTCTTTTACTTCCTTGTACGAAGGAAAGGAAGTATTGTGATCGTTAAAAATTTGGGTTTTCAGATTTCAACGGTAATATCCATTTTGACTATCCCGGAATCCATTTTGATTAGTTTCGGTGTGCGTCTGTACGTATGTATGTATTTTGTATAACAAAAATTTACAATCGATTGTTCCTGACGAAATCATAAGTAAATAATATGTTAAAATATCACCGATTTAGACGGGTATATATTTTAAAAGGGAATTGTTGTGGTGGCATCATTTAAAATTTTTCCAGATAAGCTTAAAATAAAATTTTCTTACATATATTATTTGAAGATATTTAGGGAACTTCTTTATAACGTTATGTTATTTAGATGTTTAAAATACTTATACGTAAAAGTTTAAGAAAATTATTTTTAAACCCTGTGCGTTTTCCCGGATTTCAGAAAACCTTTGTGGCTCTCTTATTTTGGATATAGTCAGTAATAATCTGTTTACGTTAGTTATTTCATCTCATCTTTAACCAGCAGATTCTTATATATATTTTAAGCTTAATTTTTGTACCGATTCCGGTTTTTTGAAACCCATCGATATTGTAAATAAAAATAAGTATTAAGTACGTAATTTCTGTTAAACAGGAAAACCTGCTATTCAAAAATCATTATTAAAGACAAAAAAATAGATAAATATATTATTTCAAGTATTTAAAATTCCACTTTTTAAATCGATGACATACTATTAACATAATTACTCGTTAGTTTTTTATTTTTTTGCTATTATAATATTAAAATAATTTATAAAAAATTAAATGTTGGATTGAAAAATTATTATTTTTTATCGTTAAAGGTTTATTTCATAAAATGAATTGTATTTACTTAATTTGTTTTATTTCGAAGTTAACATACAACTTTATCATTTTTTTAAAATAATTATATTTTATTAATTTTTAAAAATCGCTTAAGTTCATGAAATATTTAAATTTTAATAATCATAAGTATTTTGAGCTTTAATTAAAAATTGTAACAGGCATTAAGAAATTGAGCAGTACAATTTTTCAGAAAATATAAAGAAAAATGTAAATTCTGAACTATATTCAAATCCGAATTACTCTATGTAACGTAATTACTTCATTGTTAACGGCATAACATTACTAGTAATATAACATTACTTCATTACTTGATGTAATCTAGTCTGAATTTCCTTTGGAATTATGGAGGAAACAAAATTACAATAAAAATTGTATTAAAGAATTTTTTTAGTAATTATGAATTTCTATGGATTTGTAATTCATATAAAATTTTAAACATGTTTTTCTCAAACATGTTGAATCAATAGTAATAACTTCATTTCGATATATATTAAAGCAAAATATGATTAATGCATAAACCAAGTAATTTACCGTTAAAATTCTATTTTTCCTGCTGAATAAATTCAGCACAGAAGCTTGCACGTGGCTGTATGAAAATGAAAATTTTTTAGCATATGAAAAATGCCAAGTCTGACAGGGATTCGAACCCGAGACCTCGGGATGAAAGACCGAGACAATACTACTGCGCGATGAGCATTAAAATATATTTTTATCAATAAAAATTAATCATCATATCTTGTTACACGATTACTGTTAATTAAATAAACTAATTACATTAAGTTTTGGAAATATTACGTCAACTGGTTGTCATAACAATGAATTTGCGTTATAAGTTGATAGGTCTGTATTATAGTACTGACATGAATACGAAACACAGAAACGCTTAGGGCAAAACTAAAACATATCAACAGTTTCTATGACATCATGCGCATATGCGTGCATTTACACTCGTATTATTATAAATAACTTTTGAATTGACAAACACAGTAAATATTAATCATCTGACAGAGCAATCAATTTTTATTTATAAATTTTGAAGTCAACGATCGTAAAATAAACTCATTGACCTAAACCTCATCAAATAATTGCAAACTGTTGCATTTTTTGTACATGTTATTTACTGTTAATTATATTCCATGTTACACATTTAACATGTACCATTTATTTTTTTCCTGGAATTCAACCTAATTAAACGTTATTTTAAATTAATTGTTTGTTAATTTTCAAAATATGATATATCCTAGTATATTTTCCTTAGCTGGAATAAATTAACGGAGATTTCTCAGGACTGACAACAACGCTTCTGATACTGAACAACATCAGCTACCTCACTGCAATTGGTTTATAATTCATTTTCCTTTGGAAGGTAGTATAATCTCAACCGAAAAAAAGAAAACAGTAATGTTTAATGCGTCTGTATTTACTATTAATAAAAGAAATGAAAGAACCTCGATACCTGGCGGTTGAAGAGAGCATAAATAAAAAGAAGAATTATTGAACTGTAATGAAGAAAAAATTACATGTTATTTTATTTAATAAAGGCTATATTGTGTTTTAAATTGTTTAAATAATAATGTTTAATTTAAATAAATACTTAAAATATAAATAAAGTAATAATTAGAGAAACAAAAGGATAGGATTTAAATATCAATGTCACATTATTTTACCATCTGACAAAAGCATCATCTAAAGATAGTATAATATATAAAGAAAGACCTAAATAATAGAATTTATTTTATCGTTTCATAAAATACAAAGAGAATAGAAGATTACGTTTTTTGGAGAATTCTTTTATATCATAAAAGCAAATGTTTTCAGGAAAATATAAAACGGCTTTATATTCAAATAAGAAGTTTTATGTATGTATGATGCAAATCTATATATTAGATCAAGAAAAATAAATCAGCCATGTTTAGGTTACATTACATAGAAAATGTTATAAAAAAAATATTGAAAAAATCAGACAATCGTTTATTTTATTAGGTTCTCTGATACTATGTGAAAAATGAGATTTTCCAGTTCATGTGAAAAACATTTATAAGAGAATATTCTATTAAAATAAATAATAAACAAAAAAGGATAGAAACATATTTAGTAACCGAGTATCAATTTAATGTTTCGGAAATTTTTCGTGAAAATTAGTCAATCTGTAAAAGAAATAAAGTAAAAGTAAAAGTAATTGCGAATAAATTTGTTATTAAGATTTTATTTCACCCAATTTAAAAGGTCTTAATAAGACTATTCGATGTAATATATAGGAGTCCTAAATTTAATTTCTCTTGTGAATAAATCTTTCTGTAAAAAAAAAAATAAAGTAATTTCTTTATTACAAAAAAAAAAAAAAATGTTTTATCAGATAATATATGTTCTTTTCTTATAGAGACAAGTTAATTGTGTTTTTGCTGAATTCCTTTATTTACTTAAAGTCAGCTTCTAAAATGAAGTTATAAGCAAGTCATATGACTGACCATAAAGGGAAAGATGGCCTCCCAATGATAATCCTCAAGTAATACAGAAACAATAGCTAAACATATCAAACAGACAACAATATAACATTGGATAGTGCTTTTGAATGTCCAATCGAATGTCCAGTTAGTATTAACATTCATAAGTTAAAATTAAATGGAACCTTTTTTTAATAATACAAGATATTATAATTGTTTATCATATAAGTTACCTACAAAAATACTAATAATTAATAATCATTTATTAATTACTTAATTGAAAGATCGTGTAAAATTTAATTAATGCTGTTTAAACACCGTTAATTTTTTTTTTTAAACTCCGGGACCACCGTAAGGTATTGCCTCAGAGGATGAGATGGCTGATTTGTAGCGTATGAAATTGCCATGCCTGACCGGGATTCGAATTCGAGACCTCCGGATGAAACATCGTTTATTAGTTTACATATTTGTAACTCTAAAATAATAAAAATAATAATAAACGATATATAAGCAGCATTAAATAAACTTAAAAATGATCTTTCACTTAAGTAATTAACAAATGAATACTACTGATTAGTATCTCTGTAGGTAATAAGCTATATTTATAAACGATTATATAATCTTGTATTACTCAAAAACAGATAAAAGTTTTAACTTATTGTCGCTATAAGATGACAGTACATTGACTGAGAGAAACATTTTTTTCTTCTTACAGGAAATTCAAATTAATTATTAAATAAAATGTAAAATAAAAACACATCAAATAACAATAAATGCAGAACATTAAACGAGAAAATACATTACTAATCATAATTCTCTTCAATTAGTTACAAATATATTTCTTCTAGTTCAGCAAAATATTTTTGACTTTAGAATTATAAATAGGTAAATTTACGTTATGATATAAGAGATAGATCAACAGTCATTCAATATTACTGCACTGATAAGAGACACCTGCAAATAACTTTAACTTGAAATAAGACTATACATCACTAAAATCGAATCCTTCATCAAATTTCTTCACTGAAAATGCACATTTAAATAAGTCATTAGAGTTCAAAATTAATTATTCATACCGAAATATGAAATAAACTTAAATATCGTTTTAGCAAGAATTTGTTCTTGTACTGAATTACAATACTAACTGACGTAAATTGGAGTACCTTGTGGTATTTATAATGTACCCGAGGTACTTCATAAGATCTACTAGGTAGATTTACATTTATGAGTGTAATAATATCAGTTTAGAATTAGTTTCTTTGGAGAAGAAAGTGTAGATGCCACTTTAGTATTGAATTTCGTAATCTACGCAATCTGATGTGCAATAAAATATTGAGCTAAGAGAAACTAGATAGTTCCATAAATTTGTGTAGGATGAAATGTTTGTTATTTTTAGTCCAACATACTATGACATTTTCAAATGTGACATATTCTATTTTAGAAGCGTTGTTTAATACATCAACAATCATTTGGGTTATGAATCTTTTCAGTTAACACTGTAATGTATAAATTCATTTTTATTTAGTTTGTTACAAATGATTGGCAATTTCAGAGATCAGAGTTTTTAAAAATATATTAAACATCTTTAGAAGTATTGTATGTTTAGAAGCAGTATATTTATATTGACCTAACACACATATATATAAAATGTGTGTGTGTGTGTTTTGTTGTGTACACATGTGTATTCAATCTAATTAATTTTTATCCAGATAAAAATCTTAATAAGTTGTCGGATTAAGTAGAAACTATATTTTATCAAACATTTGATGAAATTATACATATATATAAAGTCTGATTCACAAATAATGTAAAAAACTTTTAGGACATGTTCTACTGGTTAAAATAAAGAAGAAGTTCATAAAAAACAGGTTTGGAAACGCTTCCGAAGGTTAATATATCGCTTCGTAAGCGAGTATCGGCTGGCAAAAGATTTAGCCCTGATATTTCCCCTTTAGTAAAATTAAGCCAGATTGTAATTCATGGTACCTTAAACAAGCGATAAATTTGGTGATTTTCCATGAAATATGATCTGAAAAATTGAAAAAAAATAAGTCCCATAACTGTATTTTTATTAATTTTCGAGAAATCTGTGGTAAAAGACGAAAGATTGGAGTTGAAAAACACCTATTTTATAACTGACGTAAAATAACTTCGTTAAATCAGTTATAAATACATTAAAGATTTAAACAAACAATTAGAGAATTTGATTTTGATAAAATTGTACGAATAAAATCTACAGAAACTAAACACAAAAGTAAGAATTTTGAAATTTATTAAAAGAAAACATTCAAAATGTGGCAGATTTCAACAAGGTATTAATAAAAACAAAATTTTCAATTTTTCAGGTCATATAAAACCTCTAAATTTAACCCTTAATTTGGATCCGAAGAATTACAATCTGACTTACTTTAACCGAAGGCGCAGAAATTAACGCGAAATCTTTCGCCAGCTGTAACTCACTAACGTAGCGTTTCCGAACCTTTTCTTTTTTTTCTTTTTCCTGTTTAGCCTCCGGTAACTACCGTTTAGATAATTCTTCAGAGGATGAATGAGGATGGTATGAGTGTAAATGAAGTGTAGTCTTGTACATTCTCAGTTCGACCATTCCTGAGATGTGTGGTTAATTGAAACCCAACCACCAAAGAACACCGGTATCTACGATCTAGTATTCAAATCCATGTAAAAATAACTGGCTTTACTAGACTTGAACGCTGTAACTGTCGACTTCCAAATCAGCTGATTTGGGAAGACGCGTCAACCACTAGACCAACCCGGTGGGTTAGCGTTTCCGAACCTAAGTTTATTTGAAATTTCTTCTTTATTTTCATCAGTAGAACATCTCCGGAAAGTTTATTACATTCTTCGTAAATCATCCTATACCCATAACATAACACTAAATTAATACTGTAAAAGTAAGGAATAAAAAATAATAATATAAATATATGATCAGCTAAAATGTTTTATTAATAATCTTTAAAAGAAGTTATAATTTTTTTTTGTTAATGTCCTATTAATTAAGTAGAATTACGTTGATTCAAATATAACTATGAAAGATATTATAACAAATAATTAAATCGGAAATAAAGGAGAAAAAATTATTTATTTATTTATTTTTCTAAATGTAAGATGAAGAACGAGATATGAACGTCGAGTAGAATGATAGTGTTGAAGAAAAATTAAATGTTGTTGCGTTGCCAACAGTTCTTAACAGATGGGCATTCATTGAGAAAAAAGAAAAAAGTTACAAAAAAAAGCGATAAAAAATAACAAAATATAATACAGATACTGCACAACTAAAGTAAACTTAGGATTGACGTAGAATTAAAAACCAGTAGTCAAATTTATATTTATATATATATATATATATATAAAATATGAAACTAGTACAAAAAAAAACTAGTTTATTCCTACCTTTTTATATTTCTAACTTCTAATAACCAACTAGACACATAAAAAAATGATGACCTACAAAAATGTTTTTTATTTTGTTCAAGTGATATATTTTACGATGTAAAATATAAAGGTATCCTTTGAAAAAACAAAATTAATTAATATTTTAGAGAATAGATCAGATAGAATAATAATAATATTTCTTCATGATAGTCAATAAATAGATATCACTTTTTTCCATCGAAAGTTTTATGCAACACCCCAAAAAGTGTTTTTCCTGATTTTTACGCTGAGAATGGATTTTTGTAAAAAAATATCGATGGTTAAAATTCAATAAATTTTGATTATACTTTCTTCTGAAATAATTATTCCAATTCCGGGACTTAAGCCAATCTCTGCATTTTTATGTAAGTGTTTCTTAAGATGTTAAAAGTTTTTAATCAGCAAGAGAAAGTAAATAAAAGACTTCAAGGGTTGGTATTTTGGTTAACGTATTTGTTTAAACTTAGAAATTTGATCCGAAATTAGTCAAATAGGTAATACGTGATAAAAAATGAACTCTAGAAAATCTAACTGATTCGGTTGTAACTATATAACTAATTAGTCGATATATGAAGAGTGGCTATCACGTTAACTTCGCATTAATACATAAAAACTTTTTCACAACCAAATCAACACAGTATCTGGTCAGCAGTGTGATCAAAACCAATTTGCAGCATAACTTCACATCCAGAAAAATCTAAACTAGTGGCTAGCGACTGAAAGAAATGAAGTAACCTTTATACTCTTCATCAAAGTATTTAATAACAGTTCTAACTTGAATTACTGGCTATGAATTTATGTTTTTTTTTCTATTTGCGGACTTTTCCTTGTTTACGATCACAACCATTACAAAATAAATGTCAAAAAGAAAAAAAAGGATAAAATAACAAAAGAACTAATTGACTAGATTTAATAACTAAAAATAATGGAATTAACAATATACTGGATACAAAAAGTAATAATAAAAGTTGTGTTGTATATGGATATTATTAATAAAAAAATAACACTGATTAATCTACATTACATGAACAACTGTAATAGATGATTGCAACGTTCTTGCATCTGGAACCTGTTAAATCAACTGGTTAAAAAACTTTTTTTACACAATTAATTATCTACAATCTGTACTTTCGGAACAACGAATAGATCTGTTGAATGTGTATAAACTGATTTGAAGTAATGTCAGTTGAACAGCAATTAACTCCTCTATATTCTAATTATTCTGGCTGGCATCCTGCAACAGCTGCTGATGAATAATAATGAAATGATTTTTTTTTGTAGCGAGTAGAAAACTGACATGCCTGACCGAAACTCAAACCTAGAACCTTCCGTCGAAATACAGTGGTACTACTACTTTTGCCATGGAAATGGGCATTATTTTACATTCTCACGTCATTTTAACTTCTACAATATCTCTTGAATGCCAAGACTTAAGATAATTTTTGTAATGAATTTAAAATCATTCAGTTATATTATATCTGATAGTTATTTTTAACTTAATTAAAAAATCATATGATGTTGTTTGCAATTCGAATAAAGTATGACGACGTTAATTTGTGAGCATACGATGATGAAAAACATTTTGTTTTCCAAAAAAAAATAAAAATTTAAGATTTTACATTAATGTTAATTAAATAACATTTTTTATTAAATAAATAAAGACACACGCATATAACATACATGTATAGATGTGTGTGTGTTTTATTTTTGTATTTTTAATTGCATAAAACAGGCCTTATTACAACGTGAAATCCAATTTTAATAAACAATGTTAAACCAACTTTAGAAAATATACCATGTATATCAGTATTAAGGTGTTATGTTCATAGAACATTTTTTTAAATTATCATGTTTATGTTATCTTTATAGATACATGATAATAAAATGAGAGTAAAAGTTTATACGCATGAATTTCTGTTTATAAATGTTCATACAGTATATAAATACACTTAAAATTCTTACACTGTGCTCCTTTTCACCAAACTGCCTACGGAATTTGTTATGTAGATGAATTGCAGAATACCCATAAATACTGTATTGGCAGCAAATCTCGAACACGAAACACACATTCATTCTATTTTTACCTTACGCTGAAGCTATGTTATAAATAACTATCTTAGGTAATGTAATATTTTGACGTGAAATAAACTAAGCTACTTTGTAAATGAAGTGAAAATGAAAAATATTCTACATAAATATTTTACTTTAAACATTATTTGAAACATAAATCATTCTGTTAATTTAATCTGTAAACTAACAATAACTTTGCTCAGTAATACTAAATTTCATCATTTTCAATATTTCGTAACGGTCCATTTATTTAAGAATTTATTTTTTACAGTCAACATGAATTAACACGTCTTCGTCCATTTATCAAGTTTTATCTATATAGAAAGGCAAACCCTTAGTAAAAAAGATACTGGGAAAGACAAAGTAATAATAATAGTTTGACCTCATAAAAAATATCTCATATGAAAGTCTGTTATTGCAAAATTTATTTAATTTTTTATTTTTATTCTGATGAACGTTTAAAAAATAAATTGTGTTAATTATTTTTCATAAGTTAGAATATTTTATGTTCAAGCAAAAAAATAAAAAATAAATACATTCGGAGTTACAAACTCACTGTAGGAGATTGATAAAAAAAAATCACCACTGGTTTAAGTATAAAAATATTTAACATCTTTTGTGGAAAAAATTCTCTTTCAGTGACTTACAATCCTGATAAATAATAAAATCTGTTACCCAAAGATGTACCTGACAATCCGGAAGATTTTCTGAATGTTTAAACTGATTAACATTAATAGACGTTGAGAAAAGAACACAATTTAAAAAAAATAAAACTGCTCCGTTTTTTATAAATTCTTTTTTAAATATCACACTTCTTTAAATCGGTGGTAAAATAAAATTATTTTAATTCGTCGTCGAACTCCGTAACTGAGTAGGTAGGGTCTCGATATTTCGTGCAGAAGTCCCAGGTTTCCATCATGGTCAGGCATGGCATCTTTTCTTTACGCTACCAATTTCCACTGGGCTAATGATCACTAGCTGTTGATGCCCGCTCTTTTATAACTAGAGACCGGATTATATGCATTTGCATATTAAGCCCATTCTCACCGGTTATTGCATATTTTCCTTAAAATCTAGTGATGATGCATATTTCCGCTATATTTACAATATTTTTCGGTAGCGTACCTTGTTAACAACTGAAATCATATGTTGTAGCCGGCCAAACCTATTAGCTGCACGGCTCTTAAAGCGCACTTAGCAGTCGCGGAACATTACCTCTTATTGTTTATGTTTACATAAGTAAAAAAATGTTAAATAATTGTTAATTATCGAATTTATCGATATGTTATTATTCAACTACTAACTAATTGCATACTGATTTTGAAAATAAAAAAAAATAAAAATTACTATTTTTTTATTATTTAAAGTTGGATATTTTCACGCTTTTCATACACATTTTAAGCATTTATCATGCATATTTCAAGCTTTTTCTGTTACATATAATCCGGTCTCTACCCATAAAAAAAAAAAGAACTATTTTCTAATGCTTAATTTGGCGTCAATTCAAACAATAAAAATCTAATGAAGGACTGAAAAAATATTATATCTAATCTTATAAAGAATAATTTATTTACTTAAATATATTTTGTCTTAATTTTTTATTATTTTATTAAAAAGATCTTTTACAACAGGTCTGTAAAATAAAGACAGTACCTGTATTAAAGTAAACCGTTGTAATCTAGTTAAAGCCGAGATACCTGCATTATGATGAAAGTAAAATAGTAATACCGCGTAATGATATTAAGGATCTACTTTCACAGAGATCAAAGACTCTCTAGAATGAGGAGATATGTATTTCTGTTTACAGAATTTTCGAAGAAAAGTACGGTATTACTTTCGGTCGTACAGCGGGATTAGGGGGTGAAAATAAATTTCCTTTACGTTTTGAGGTATGAAGATTACGAAAATACTATTCCCTTAAAATGTAATTTCCTTTTAATAGTATTTTCTTATACATTTTGTATTATATTATATATATAGGCCTATGAATAAAATCTATGGCTCAGAAATCTCCAAAACTACAAGATCAATTTCACTGAAATTCAGATATGCTGTAGAGTGAATCTGAAGTCGTGCACATGAGAATTTGAGTCATTCTTCAGTTATGCTCAATTTCAGGCCAAATACAGAAGATATAATCTTACTTTAAGGTTGTGTTGACGGTGTAGTGGTGTATTATTCATACGCACTTATACAGTGAGTGGTAAGTTGAAACTTTGTGCTTGTGTGTTGGAACGCATGTAATGCCTTTTACTTTGAAAATCATTGCGTTTCTGACTGCGAAATAGTTAGGGCATTGGAAACGAAAAATTGGACTTCTTGCGCAAAATTGTGCAATATTTTATTATAACCCGCCATATAAATATTTTTTTTTCTTATTGTATAACGAATTAGTTTTCTTGAATTTTCGTGAAAAAGTACTCTGATTAAAAATGACAGTCAGGTTATGTATTATTATGATATAACAATTCAGTACTTAGCAATTATTACGGAAAGAAAACGAAAAATATCTCTAATTGTAATGTAGGTCATACTACATTTTGTTTAAAAAATGTCAAATTTAAGTTAACTCGAAAAGAAATGTGATATAGTCAGAGAATTATCATCTACTAAAAAAAGTTACTTAAGTTAAAAAATAAGATGTGGTTTTTTTTTGTTGTAAAATCGAAAACCTGTATTCATTTCATCACTGAAAATGCATTGACACATTTTAACCCTTAACAGTGAAATCAGCGTTATACTGTGAATACTCTATTGTTATTTCCTGATGCTAATATTTATTTCAGGAATATTATAATAAAGTAATGTGTAATAAAAAGATTCTCATTAAGGAATATTTTATTTTTATACCTATAACGAATACTATTTCAAATGATTGACTAATAGGTAGCGTTTTCTCGGTTTAGTAAATTAGAATAAATAATTAAAATAAAAAAGACGGATAGAATAAATAAATTATAATAAATATATATAAATAAATAAATCTAAATAAATATATATAATAATTATATATTGTTGATAACGTAATAATTCTATATTTTTTAACACAAAAAAGTCAGGAAGATAATGCTTCTTTATTTAGGCTAGATAGTTCTGTATTTCATGATAAAACGTAGAACGACTTAAATAAATTTAAAAAAAATAAATTAAGTAAACGAGACAAAATATTACTGTTATGGAATGTTGGTCGAATGAGTTCATTTTATCATCAATACAAAAATATATATATTCTGCTTAGAAGTATATTTCAATAAATATAAACAATATTAAAATCTTAAGAAAAAAACATATGCATACTTCTACCATACATGGTAATGTATTTAATAAATCAGAAACATGATTATATTAATTAAAATTATAATTTATGCGCTTCAATTACTTTGAATCAACCGGTTTTTTAATAAGGTATGAATAAAATATTCTTAACAATAAAATGATTACTTAAAAACCCGCCTAAAAATAAATAATACCGGTTGTTGAAAATATAAAAAATCTTTAAGAGGAATGAAATAATCTTTTCATTAGTATTAAGCAAATTTTTAATAATTTTAACTAAACCAAAACATTATGTAAAAAAATAAATTACATTTTAATGAGGCAGCTATATGAATATTCTACATTAAAAATTTTTAGTTTAGTAATCAGTATATTTTATTACGTTCTCTTAAGTTTATTTAATTTTCAAATTACAAGAAAATAATTATGTTCATACAGGTGTAATAACGTACAACCTATACGAATTATTATTATTCTCTTTCGGGTGGGAGGGGGGAATGGCAAGCTTCGACTACTATGGTTATTACTCTTTGTCCCAAACTAACGGTCGTTTAATTATAGATTTAAAGGTCGTTTTGTCGTTTGACAAAACGACCAATCTTGTCAAACAGATCATCCTGAAGCCAGGCTTGTCATAGGACATTAAAACAAAACCCCTAAAGAACGCAAGATGACAAGGCTGTATAGGGCCCACTTAAAAACGTTAATTTCTAAAAAAAATGTTAATTGATGGTTTTACTATACTATAATTGATCGAAAAACTATACAATATTTTTCGAGAAAATGAGGTTTTTATTCATTTTATTTTAAAAGAAAAACCCAAAATAGAATGGAATGTAAAAAATAAATGATACTTATTAACTTACTGAAGACCAAAATTAATTCAGATTTAACAACTAAGTCGGAATTTGTTAAATTGATTTGTTAATATAACCATTTATTTTTTAGAAGTGTAACACCTTTTAAAGCAAAACATTTTATCATTACAAATTTTTCTATTTAACTGATATGATAAATGACACAAAAACCAAAATTTCTGGCTTCTAGGCTTTTGAAAAAACATTTAAAAAAATATTTTTAATGGATATTATTATAATTTCTTTCCTGATGAATTAATTCCACACATAAATCCGAGGCATGTCCGAAGGAATGTGGAAATGGAATTTTTAGCGTATGAAAAATGCCATGCCTTACCAGCATTCGAACCGGGACCTTTGAATGAAAGCCGAGATGCTACCACTCCGCCACGGAGATCGGCGGAGTAAATTAATAATAATTTTTGTTGATCTCGGATTTTATTTAGTTCCCTATAGTATATAAAATTAACGGGTATTTTGTTAAGAGATAATTTCGGAGATAGCAACATTTATTTCATTTGCTAAAAACTTTCTTCGAAGTTGTTTGAATATAACGCTAATCCCGACATCATTGTTAAAAATTTCATTGCTGAAATGCAGTTTCATCTGTGGGGTTTTCCTCAAAATATCAAAACTGAAAATTTGTAAGTTTGAGTTTCAAATTGCAAAATGGGTTGTCAAATTATAGTTTAGATACATATCATAAAATACATATCATTAAATAAAAGTGTAATATTAGTGAATGTCAAATTTTTGGAATAAAAGGATAGTCAATTATTCTTTTTTTTTTTTACAACATTCATCTCATATAAACCAGACAATGGAACTGTTTTTGTGTATCTCAAACACAACACTACGGGTTATGAAAATGGACTTTATTATGTTTCCGAAGCCATTTTTAATAAATTACCGAACCTTTTAAAAGATCTTCCAACTATTTTTTTTAGAAATGAAATTGAAAATTTTTTTATGGAAAAAATAATACTGCATCGATTACTTTTTAAATAATAACTAAAAAAAAAAAAAAAAAATAACCTGAATATTTTGCATCTCATTTTGAACATGAATAGCGGAGGCGTTCTAGCATGGCGCTTTCCTCTTTACTTGCAGCCGTACATCTATACCCCTCCTTAAACGCCTTGCTATAACTGGTCGGCTATATATAAATATATATTCAAATAAATTTCATTAACGCCTTCTGAATTTGTAATCTATTTTATAGTATCTATTTAGTGTTATATTTAGGGTTTGAATCCTAATAAAGGTTCAACATTAACTTGCCTACCTTTATTCGGATTTGAACTAGCTCGTGGATGCATGCCGGTGTTCTTTGGTGGTTGGGTTTCAATTAACCACAAATTACAGGTATCATCGGCCTGAGTCAGTACAAGACTACATCTCGCTTACACGTCACGAACCAGGGAGGTGGCTGCCTACGGGTCTCAAATCCAGAAAGCTGCACGGGATAACTGGAGACCTCCGGATATTCATACGAACGTAAAAAATAAATAGTGTATTATTTATTTAGTATCTTCACATATTTAATAAAATATTATTTAATGTATTAAATGAATGTATCAAATTATTAATTTTTAATTTTAATCACTTTTTTCCTTTTCTTTCCCCGCCATCCCGGATCCGGATTCGCAACTAAACATTAACTCGGCTCCGAAGGGTGCCATAGCGTCTAAATACCTCGCCGAGTCCCGGCCGTCTGGCCGGGACTCGGCGAGGTATTTGTCGGCGGTCTTGTAGGCGGCATGCCTCTAATGAGGGAACCTCAAAGGGCTTCCCCCACACCGGGACTCGGTCTTTACGCCTTGCCTCTAATGTGTAACCCCCAAAAGGATCTCATACTGGGACTAGGTCTTACTTTCTCCCCCAACAGTACTGCAAGGGAGTCCCCACCTGATCATCGGAAGCGGGAGACTGAGGCCTCTCACCCCCTCTCGGATGGGGCTGTCCCTCTGACACTTATGAAGTTCCTACGAAGAAGTAGTTCCAGATGCCGAATTTTAATCACTTATCATATTTTTTATTTTACAATTAACTGTGTAATTTGTGATACTGGTTTAAGTTACTACGGTTTCTCTTGATCCATCCAGGCAAATATTGAAGCAGTTTCATTATATTATCAGAAGAATAAAGGACACACTTATTCCTACCTTGATATATAAAATGTATTATTTTTGTAATTATTATCATTGATATTACTATTATTATTATTGTAGACCGATCAAAAATAAAAAAATAAATAAATAAATGGTATCTAGGAACCTAAAGGAATCTTATAAAAGATTTATTTTTCTGAATCTTACTCAATTCAGAAGATATTACAATTAAGTGAGTAAGTTTTGAATGGTATTTTGCGTACACATATGGGTGTGCGCGCGGTTCTTGTATAATTAAACATATTTATATATATATATATATATATATATATATATATATATATATATATATATATACACACACATTTAGCTTGTTTGAGTGGTTTTAAATTATTAACTAAAAAAACATAATTTTTATTCTGTTTTTAAACAGACAATTTTGATGAATCTATATTCAGCTCAATAACTTATGTTAAATTAACTATAAATTAATAGTTATATATAAATTATATAAACAATAATTTAAATAAAAGAACTGTGACAGTGCTCCGCTAAAAATTCAAATTAATTGCCTTAGATTCCAGTGGCAATGTAAAGAAATGTTTATAATTCTTAATTTATGCAGTTGATGTTTATGAATATTAATTACTTGATCTGTTTTTTGACTGTGGCTTAATAGTTATACAATTTTATTATTTTTTTATCTCATGCTTTTTGTTTTGTAATATTAAAGACTAGATATGATTCTACGTTAATCAAATTTCTTATAAATTTATATATAGAATTACTATAAATTTACACACAAGAACTCTTAAAAAATAAAACTTTATTAAATGTGTAAATTTTTAAAACAATTTTCAACTCTTGTATATTTTTGTGAATTTTACGTATAAAATACCATTCTTGGAAAATATTCAAACCGTAAAAATGAGTGTTTCATTTTTCATTATTTTTTTTAAATTTATGTGCGTTGTGGAGTCAAAGAACTAGAATTTATTTATATAGCGTATACTGAAAAATATAGAAATTTATGTGACTGCTAAATGCAATGCATAACTTTTCATTTAGCTCAATTTGAATTAAATAAACAACATAACATCTTACATTTTAAATTAATAAAAAAAATCGACAGCAATGGTCAATTTTTCTTATAAAATGTTGTATTTGTAGACTAATATAAATAATTGTGACCTATTTTATAAAGCTTCTGTTTGATTTCTTGATTTATGCATTTTAATTAAAATAGGAAATTATTTGAAAAAATAATTATTTACATTATTTCTATTATGTTTATTTTAATATTTGTAATTAATTTTATTAAATGAAGTAAAAATTATTTTACTACTTTCTGGTATTATTTCCGTAAACGTATATAATAATGTAAAATTTGAAATAAAAGAATGATGCATTATACTGATAATCCCTAGAAATGTAAACGATTTTTAATGAAAAATAGTATAATCCTACGTAAAATTCTCAATTTCAAGGTTGTAAATAAAAAAATTAAAAGACATTTTAACCTGAAATCAATTTATTTAAAAAATTTTGTAAAAATGGAACAAACATTTATGGAGGATCATATTGATTTAGAAATTTTAGAGTGATGACGATGCGGGGAAGGGCTAATAAATCTGTTTGTGAAAGGTACAAAGAAAAACGGAACGGAATAATCTTATGTTTAATAGATATGGTAAACATCCAACCATTGAAAAAAGATAAATTAATAAAAATATTGTCGAGCTAAACAGTAGGACGAAACGTTAATAATTTATTTGAATCAAAAACCAAATAAGGAAATAAAGGATTAATAAAATATGCGAAAGAAGAATTAGAAAAGAGGACCCTACGAAAAGGAATAAGGGAAATTTCCCATTTCCAATTTTGTTTAATAAGTATATTGAAGATATAATAAAACAAATATCTAGAAGAAAGAACCAGTTTTAGAAGAAAAAAAATATGGTGTAATGTTCAAATTATTTTTTTTAGGAAGTTAAGTTTGAGTATTCTGCTGTACTAATGTGTAATGGACACTAAAAAAAGAGAAAGAGGAAGACTGAAGGGATTCAAAATTTAGCCATTGTGGATACTGGAGTAAATTAAAAGGATAGACAAACTGAAAATAAACAAATTAGGAGAATGAGAATTACGTAAATGAGAATGGAAGCTTAATCAGAATAATTCAGAATAGGAAAGCTAATTAGTTAAGACATGTCACGAAAGTATAAATATTGATTAAAACAATGCTACAAGATGCAAAAAGAGGTAGGACAAAAAGAATTAAAGTTATGAACGATGTAAAAGGAAATAAAGAGTTATTAACAACTCAAAATTTCAGCTGGAAATAGAAAAGAATAGAGAAGGCCAACTATAAAGGACGCCTCTAGGCAAACAACTACATGATGATAATCTAAAACCTAGAACAAAGGTTTAAATCTAAAATCAAACTTTCTAGAGTAATTTAAATACTTCAACATAATACTTTTGTTACGATAGCAACAACATATATTATCTTTATTTTAAAATTATTATTATTTGAATAACAACTGTTAGCTAATGAATATATTTAGAGGTGAAATCATAAATAAGTTTATATATAAAAAAACGAAAGAAACTTGAAGAGTTACAGCTACCTTTTAAAGAAACATTAGAAGAAACTATAATAACAGCCTACTGAATTCAATGAGATGAATCCAATATCTTCAAGTGATAATAACATCATTTAAAAAAATATTAATATTGCGCACTCCCTACATTGTAACGTCGAGTACATTACAGTCCACTGGACTGGTCTAGTGGTTAACTCGTCGTCACAAATCAGGTGGTTAACAGCTGATTTGAAGTCAAAGGTTCTGGAGTTCGAATCGTAGTAAACGTTAGTTGCTTTTATACGGATTTGAATACTGCATAGTGGATACCAGTGTACTTTGTTGGTTGAGGTTCAATTAAGCATACGTCTCATGAATGGTCGGCCTGAGTATGTACAAGGTTACACTTCATTTAGTTATCATATATATAATCCTCATTTCATCGAGCCGTGGGAGGAGTTGCTTATTGTCCACTAGTTGAATAAATTGGGAAATAAAAAAAAATAAGTACAATCCAATTAATTTTAATAACCTGTAAAAACTAATCATGATAAAAATTCTTTGACTTCTCTGATGACATTACCCATATTGTATTTAAATAAAACATTTATTTATTACACTTGTTCCGTTCTACGTCGAGCCGTCCGGTGTTGCGATCTAATAGGTGCTTGCGCTCACCAGAAGGTTAAGGTCGTACTAGCATTCTACGGCAGAATCCCGCGCAGTGCGGTCACATTTTTCATTTCGTCCGGATGGATAATGAGTGTTACTCATAGTTAGTAGCATTCGGCGCTCGAATCTGATCCAAGGCTGTCACGTTATACTCTTAGTCCGGATGGACTCCATTCTTTGTTCGGATGAACGTTAGCTTTAATGTTTTATTTAATTTTTTATTTTTATATGTCAAGTTATACGTTATGTTACAATTCATTTCATTAACTGCCAAGACGACAATTCATTAAACCATTATTCAACAAGCAACAAGGCGTTGTCTTCATTTATCACCTATGAATATACAGTCCAACCTCGCTCTAAACTCTACCAGCACTAAAAGTAAAATTCGTAAATTGGTTGCATAAGAAAATAGCGGTAGAAAAAACTTTATTGTCAGCGGGTAACCGTTTTCAATATATAAAATACTAAATAAATTCTAACTTTAACTAACGAGAATAACAGTTGGCTATTTCTGCCTGAGCTATATTTATTAAGAGTTTAAAAAAATTGCTACACGTCAAATATGCAGTTAAATTACATTCTTCGTAAGTTTATGATTTTCTAATTATTGTAGAATTTTTGCTAATTTAAAACTTCGTAAACTTAAAAAAATGTCAATACATACTTTGGTAAAAAGAAATCAATCAAACCAGTGTAGCGGTTCTTAAATTCAACTGAACATCTACGTTTGCTAATTATAGCACAGATATTTGGGTGTAGGTGGATAAAATCACACTACAAAAGATAAGTAAAAAGTATGTTCTGTCTACTAGTTTGTTGGCATTTAACAATTTATTATAATTACCACTCTTATATTAACTCGCTCTTAGACTATGTATGTGAGATTCAAGGTGCGTATTAGAAGATTCACGGAACCTTTCAGTCGAATGTTGAAGCACTTCAGCTTATCCATTCGTTCTGAAATTTTGCACACAGACATGCTCCTGATGACGACACATTTTAGCAACATATTCAATATTTTTGCCAATGTAAATTAATTATATGGACTTAAATATAATAAAAATTGAAATAGTAGAAAGTATAAAATTATCTACAAACACTGAAAATCATAAACTTAAAGGGGAGAATAAATTTTGTACAGTTGCATTTGTTTTGTTCTAAAAGACGCTTTATCAGGAGATGATAACCACAAGTTCAAATC
This sequence comes from Lycorma delicatula, assembly GCF_047948215.1. Lineage (NCBI taxonomy): Eukaryota > Metazoa > Arthropoda > Insecta > Hemiptera > Fulgoridae > Lycorma > Lycorma delicatula. The sequence goes on along the minus strand of NC_134459.1, from coordinate 85,906,883 downwards.
TTTTAACTATTTACTTCTTCAACTTCTAGTTGTGATAAAGTTAAATGTCAGAAATACAGTAAATTATTTGATATGTTCCATTTATGCATCGAGCGAACTTAGGAAGTTAAACACAATTTTACAAGGAAGCAATTCCATTAATACTCGCATATGTGGTAACATTTATAATTCTCTGGTTCTAAGTTTGGAAAAGTATTTTCGTCAAAATTCGCAAAATGAAACTTCTTTGAGTCAGATATACCCGCATTATTTCAAGACAATAGTTAAAAAACTTTTTATAAGTTTTAAAACGTTAAAAAACTTTTAATGTTTTATAAGGTTTATTAAATTAAAATATTAATATTTTAAAACTAAAAATATTAAAACAATATTTATATATTTAAAATATTAAATATTAAAACTACAATACTAAATTAAATGAAAAAAGTAAAATTAGCATTTTGTATTACCAGATTTCAACGGAAATATCCATTTTTACGATCCCTGAATCCATTTTGACGTCTGTACCTACGTTCGTACGTACGCCCAAAATCCAAAAAAAGATAGGAGTTTGGACTTTAACTGCAGTAATAAGCCCTCACTGAGAGATTTTCAATGATATATCATAAGTGGTTTTAATTTCATTAGTGCCAGAATTATAGCCAAATAAAATGTTAATTATTGAAATATTTGGATACAAGGGGAAGGCACATCGGTTCAAATCCCTTTTTTCTAACTTTTTTTTAAATTTAAATGTGTTGATTTATTAATAATTAATTATTAACCTCTGACTGCAAAAAAAAATTACCATAAATCATTTTTCAATAACAATAAAAAAAAATATGAAAAAATATAGAAGTTATTAATGAAATAAAATTTTATGTACTTCTCATTTTTTTTAAATGTGTATATGTAATTTAATAGACGTACAAGGAAATCATGTAGTGTCCACATCAAATTTTTATAACTGTGTGTGGAATTTTTAAAGCCACCTTTACTATTTGTAATAATTATAATAAATTATTTCCTTTCTGTTAGTTTTTATCGCTTTTCATGAATAGTATTATTATTACAAAACTCTACAATATATATATATATATATATATATATATTTTTTTTTTTTGACTAATGAATTAAATTTACTATAAGAAGCTTATTCGTGAGAATATGAATGTGGACATTTTTAGGATATGAAATATTCCATGTCTGACCGAGATTCGAATTTTGGATTTCTGGACGAAAAGCCGGGACGCTACCCCTCCACCATGGAGATTAGGATTATTATTTAAACATTTTATATTATTTTATAAAATAATTTTATTTGATAGTTTTCATAGAAAGTTTTCATACAATTTTAGTTTTTTAATTAAAAAAAAAACAGCAATTTTATAATTCTTATTTATTAAATCATGTTATCACTCTATATACCTACTCAATTATTAATATTTTTATTTCAGAAAAAAAGGTACTCTTATTTTAATGGTACAGGGTACAATTAAACCAAGCAAAAACATTAATCCCGTGAAATGGTCGAGAAAAATAGATTAAAAATAGACATGAATTAAGTTACTTCGTAATTAGTGGCATTGATAGTTGGATGATGTAATCTTTTACATTTGTAACAGTGACTATAGTTGATCATCACACACGGTGATGACAAAATAATTATGCTAAAATAAAAATAAGACATTAGATACTTGTCCATCTCCGTGTCGGTTTGATAGCATTTCAAGTCCCCGGATTAGAATCCAGATCAGACTTGACGTTCAAACGATACAAATTTTATTTTCATATTCTCACTTAAAAGCTTCTTTGTAATCTTCTTTAATGAATTAATTAAAAGAGAATAAAAGTTGGGAACTTATTAATTAGATGATTATGCGATATCAGGTAATTTATTTGTTAATATTGCTGTTTATTGTAAAACTTTGTTACTACCCTTAATATTTTGTTAGTATTTTATTAAAAAGTTCTGGTTATTTTTTACAATAATTCTACCGTACTGAGAATACCAGTTAATAACCTTCTTTTTTATAACCAATTTGCTCACAACTTATATGATGTCAATTGGTCCTACTTGATGAAATAGGAATTATTTTGTTATAGGGCTGTTATAAGAATTATTTTGTTTGTTTGTCATTGTTATAATAACAATAATTTTTAAAATTGTGCTATAATAATTGTATTAATTTGTTAGTTGAAACAGGCTGAATATAATACAAAAAAAATTTTTTTTTAGGTAATTTTGAAATGCTTTTTTAAACCTAAAACCCTGTATTCTTATTACATTTTGAATTAAAAATTAAACTTTTTCTGACAGTTTGGTTAAATTCTATGTATCGTTATTTTTTTTATCGGAATCCGTAGCTTTATTTTTACCTAAAATTCAAATTTCTGTTCTTCGTAATACAGAAATAGTTGTGAAAATATAACTGATATAAGTTTTATTAATACTTAAAGTCTGATCACAAAACAAACCGTTCTGTTATGAACCTGACATACTAACCTTTAGAACGTGAAGAAAATAATAATTGTTTATTAATTTTGTGCATTAAATTTTAGACTGACTAATCACAGCAGTCAGTAGTTGTTAATAACGTTTCTTAGAAAGCGAGGTAAAAGAACTGATTTACTCGGTATCCAGTAATAAATCTTAGATTAATTTTTGAAATAAAAAATTTCCAAGATTTAAATAAATCTTAAATTAAATGTTGATTTAAATAAGTCTTGAGTTGAGTTGTTTTCAAACATAGCTTTCTTTAAAAAAAAAAAAAAAAAAATTGTTGTTATAATCTATTAGATAGCAATCGAAGGTAATAATAATCTACGTAAAAAAAAACCAGAGAATATAACAGTTATAATGATTCACTGTTAATTTTAATCGGCTGTTTTCTATTTATCAGATGGCTTGTAATACTAAAGAAGGGATAAAAGGTTAAAATATAAATACCTGTATAATTTAAAATAAAATGCTGAATCATTAAATAATAGTAAAAATAATAATGGGAATGAATTAATTACTAGAAAAAATTATGTTTTATAGTCTATTGTAATATTGAAGCAAACAAAACAAGATACCTCATTATGAAAAAAGAAAAGAAACACATAAAAAATAATGTCAAATCACTCCGCACTTGCGGCCAAGCAACTTGTATTCATTAGTCATACTACTAAACACATTCAATTACATTAAAAAGCTTAAATAAATTACAAATACAAAGCTCCAAGCTGCCGAACAGCTCTTCTTGTAACAAGAGACGCTACCTATCCGCGACATTTTAAACAATTTGTATCATCGAGTTTCTCGTTTCTCCGCTAGAATGTTCTCATGTCGCTTTTCTGTAATACAATTTTTCTATGAAATAAATACTATAATTTATACTTCATTAAAAATAGAAAATATTTTGATTGATCAAGGGATTTTATAGTTAATTTAGTAATAAATATAACAATAAATCTTATAATAAATGTCCTAACGAATTTATCATCATTAATAAATAAATCTGTTAATTAGTAAATAATAATTTAAAAGCCGTAAAAAATTAAATAAAGATAGGGGAAAAACGGCATGATTATTAAAAAATATCCCCATTGCAATAATAAACGTAAGGCCGTCCAAAAAAATATTGTATTGATACAATATTATATTGATACAAATTATTTTGAATATAAATCTTCCTAACCTTTATCATCGTTGTAATAAATAAAATATTATGGTTTTTTTAATAGAACCTGAACGTTATTTCTGATAACTTTTGTACGGCCGATTTCTCCGCTTATCTAATGACATAAAATTAATAACGTTAACATTAATATTTATGATTCGCCTAAAACATTTCCGTAACCATCACAACTTCTTCAAAAAGGTCCACGGTTTTTTTATAAAATGTTACCTTTACCGTAGAAAAATATGAATACACCATTTCTCATTTTTTAATTAATTATTTATCTCTCCATGTTAATGATGTAGATATTTATATGGACCCAGAGATTTTGTGAGTTACATTTTTACGATACGTCCATACTTCTATCTACGTGATTATAAGATTACTTTCCAATTTCACACAATACTGCAAATTGGCTCTGTATCACGAACCTGTGTAATAACGGGTAGAGAAGTAGAAATAATGCGGTTCTAATCCATTTCATCTTTCATTGTATATAACCGATTAAAAAAATGTAAACATAAAAAACAGTAAAAAAAAAATATTAAAAAAAAAGCTTGTTATTTTCAGATTGAATTCAATAGAATTCAATGTGAGAGAGTCAATTTAGACCTTTTGTGGTTGGGTTTCAATTAACCACACATCTCAGGAATGGTCGACCTTAGACTGTACAAAACTACACTTCATTTACATTCATACATATTATCCTCAGTCATTCTCTGAAGTAATACCTTATGGTGGTCCCGGAGGCTAAACAGAAATAAAAAAGATTGAATTCAATAACAGAGATTCTACCAGTTTTATTTACTGAAGGGTAGTATACAAAATATTAATATATATATATATATATATGTAAAATGATGTAAGTCAAATGTTTATAAATTTGCGGGCTTTCGATAAGATATTCTCAAATCAATTTATTTAAAATATTGGTTATTTAGCAGATCTTTTTATTACTGCCAAAAAAAAAATGACTGATTTGATTTTTAGTATAATATGTAATAATTATGATTTTTACGGAAAAATAGTTAGCTAAAATATGGTTGGAAATTAAATCATTTAACCTGATTATTTAGCTTAATTTTTAAATATATTTCTCAATTATTTTCATCCTCTTTTGTTCTGGCCGCCTAAGGACTATATAAAAACTTCATTTCCTTCTACTTTATTTCCTTGTCTTGGAGTACTCTTTCATCTTTTCTCTATGCATTTTTTTCCTTTCCGCGGACCACTTGGTTCCATTTTCTTACCTATCCTACCTTGGAATCATTCTATTTTCATAGTTTCTTACAAAACGCATTTTTTCTGTTATTTTACCTTCTTTTATGTTATTTATTTCAGATAATTTTTGATTTCTTGGATCTAGCTTGTTGTTAACTTCTTTTTCCAAAGGTGCTTAAAAATTTGTTTCGTTAATCTGTTATCATTCATTCTATATTAGTGCTCAAAGAAAATCTATCTTTTTCTCATTGTTTCCAAATTTTTTCTTCCTTTATATTAAACTTCATCATTACTTTCCAGCCTTCATTGGATTTTTGTCGAACCAATTTTTCTAATAATTATTTTCTCTAACAATTCAAATTTAGTTAATCAGTTTATTAATTAATTTATTAAGTGATACGCATTCAAAAGTATATAAACATTCTAATTTGTATAATGTGTTATTTTAGAATTTTGTGCATTTTTTATTAAAGACTAGAAAAAAAAACGGGCTTACGACTCGCCGCGAAGTTGTTACATAGTTTATGTTTCATTACACATGATTTTGTTAAATAATTGTTTAATTGTAACCAAATAACGTTCGTGAAGCGCACTAACAACAATAAAAACTTTTATTACAAAAGTTTAAAAATCCTAAACATTTTTAGATGTTTCTTGAGTTGCGATTTTTTAACACAGCTCTAACCCCAATGTTATCTTTTTTATCCCCAAAACACAAAAATTATATTAGATACATCGTTGGAACGATTTCATTCGAACGCATGCGCTCGGCGCACCATCGTTGGTCCGCTCTGGGTCAACAGCAGGAAAATAAAAACAACAATCACATGCACATACAACAAACAAAAACCCACGCACCATCCTTTTTACTTCTTTGTACACAGTAAAGAATGTATTGTGATCGCGAAAATATCGGTTTTCAGATTTCATAGAAATATCCATTTTGAACATCCCTGAATCCATTTTGACTATTTTCGGCGTGACGTCTGTACATACGTACGTATGTATCTCGCATAACTCAAAAACGATTAACCGTAGGATGTTAAAATGTTGGATTCAGGACTGTTGCAACATCTAGTTGTGCACCTTCCATTTTGACTGCTATCGACTGAACCGAAAGTGCCCGTAAAAGCCCAAAATCCAAAAAAAAGGATTTTGGACTTTTTCTTAACTGTAATAAGCGCTCATTGTGAGATTTTTAACCATAACTCAAGTGGTACTTATTTTCATTGGTTCCAGAGTTATAATCAAATAAACTTTGAATTAATGATATATTCGGAACTTAGGGGAAGGCACATAGGTTGGAATCAAGACTTCATCTCCTCCTTTATTTAACTTTTTTTTTTTAATTTAAATAGATTGATTTATTAATAATTATTAACCTCTGGTTGTAAAAAAAAGTTTTACGATAAATAATAACGCAATAATAATAATATAAAAATATATCAAAAGTTATTAATTAAATAAAATTTTATGTACTTTTCATTTAAAAAAATGTGTATATGAAATTTAATAGGCGTACATGGAAGGCATGTAGTGTCCACGTCAGATTTTTTATGGAGAATGATTATCTTAGTCGGACCATACCCATTCTTTTCATTCCATCAATCCTATCATTTATGGCGGAGTTTTGTAATCCATTTTCTTGGATAGTCACTCATACATATTCCAATTTTTAAATTTATCTACGCGACCGATGTATGTTAACAAAAATCTTGGTGCACTCTTAATGTTGGAAATGAATTTAGCTTTTTCTACAGAAATTTTTAAACCTGCTTTACTAGCTATTTCTTCTAAAAAATTAATTGTGTTGTTGCGTCTGTTCGATTTTTGGAAGTATGTCAAATCTCGGCAGTTTACTCCATTAGATTTATTCTTCCTCCCCAATTCTACCGGTAAAATTTTGCCATCGTTTAGTTTCTTATTCCAAATTCTTACTATTTTTCCAACACACAAGTAAACAAAAGTGGTGGTAAAGCAACACCCTGTCTAACGGTTGTTTTTATTTCAAAGGTTTAGAATTTTCTCCCATGAATTTAATTTTTGTCGTTGTGTTTGTAAGGGTTTCATGTATTAGGTTAGCTAATTTTGCTTTAATTCCGAATCCTCGAATTATTCTGTTTAATTTTTCTCTATCAACAGATTCAAATGCGTTTTTAAAATCGACAAATACTACAACTTGTCTTTACAGTTCAACATTCTGTACTGTATTGTTAATTTTAGGAGAAATAATCGTAACTAATCATCCATGGGCTAATGATGGAAAGCTCTCACAAAAACTTTACCGAAAACAAGATTATTCTTTCCTTTGAAATTTACGAAAACATTTTTTGGTGTAGTCATATTACATAATGCAGCCCAAAATGGAATAATTATGTAATAATGAGTAATTTATAAGTCGTCTACGCTGCCCAAAATTGGAAGGGGAAGCAGAAGGGGAAGTTAATTACCTTCTGTGAGCTCAACCTAGCTATACCTGGATTAGGTAACATAAAATACAAAATATACAGGATAAACCTATAGTAGTAATAACTAAAGATAGTAAAATATTTAAATTGAAAAAATACTGTTTCAAAAAAGATGATTTGATAAACTGAATCAAACAAATAACTGAAAAAAGAATGAATTGTGCACTTGCATAGAATAAAAAAGTATCATAATAAAAAGAAAAAAAAATTATAAAAGTTGTTAACTATGCATTAATTTCTTGATTATACAGAGTCCGGCATATTAACCTGACGATTTTTGAGGGATAATAATTAAGCTTTGTTTCGTACTATTAAAACATTTTATATATCAAATTAAGATAAATTTTTGCAATTTATAGTGAATTACTTACATAGATTTTTTTAATTTGAATATTATGTCGTCCAAATGTTTTCCATTACTCCACACACACACTCACTTAACCTCATTCTAAACTTTGGCATTGCTCGCTCAATCATCACTTGTGGAACTGCTTCAGTTTCTCGTTGAATGGCCTTCTTGAGTTCTGCAATTAACTGTTGTCGACTACTGAAGACTTTATGTTTGAGATACCCCCACAGAAAAAAATCACAAACAGCCAGATCAGGTGAACGCGCGGCCAAGGAATGTCGCCAAATAGGGAAATCAAACGTCCAGGAAAGGTTTCTCGCAGAACATCCATTGCGATTCTCGCCGTATGGGCGGTGGCACCACCCCGTTGAAACCAAATTTCATGTCCTTGAAAGTCATTCAGTTTTGGTCGCAGAAATTCATTCAACATGTTTACGTATCGATGAGATGTTACTGTTACTCTGCGATTTAACTCCTCAAAAAAATATGGGCCAATTATGCCGAACTTTGAAACCGCACACCACACTGTAACTTATTGACTGTGAAGTGGTTTTTCAAGAATTTGCCGTGGATTATGCGAAGCCCAATAACGGTAATTTTGCTTATTAAAAAATCCTGACAGATAAAAATGTGTCTTGTCACTTAAAAGAATAATGGCATCCTGGTGGACATTTTCGAGGATGACCTCGCAAGCTGCTTTGCGAGACGCCCAATCGTTTGCATTAAGCTGCTGCACTAACATCATCTTATACGGATGGAATTTCAGGTCGGCATGAAGAATTCGTTGTACACTTCGATCAGAAATGGCTAGCGCAGCAGCATGTCTCGCTGTTGAACGTCGTGGAGTCCGGGTAACAGCTAACCTTATAGCGTTAATGTTTTCAGGCGTTTTCACAGTCCGTTTTCGTCCTGTTGGTTTCATTTTTAAAGCAAACGATGTGTTCCTAAAATTCTTCACCCACAACAATATCATATTCCTACTAGGAACAGACGCGTGTCGATTTAAATTGAAATGTCTGCGAAATAAACGCTGTGTTATAATAACCAAGTCATTATTTTTAAAATAGGCTTCAAGCACAAACGCTCGTTGTTCACCCGACCACGACATACTGGCTACTGAAATAGCATGAATAGACCTGTCGATGTACAACACTCCCGCCTTCTCATTGACACTGGTGCCAACATAACAATTACTACAAAATCGTCAGATTTATATGCCGGACCCTGTATTTAAACACAAAACCAAATAAAGGAAAAAACATTGTGAATAACATCATAAGAAGATATCAAAAATTCGAAATATGAAATGAAAATTGAACCTATGGTTGATAAAAAATAAATTTGCTAAACGTTACACCCTCCTGGTTAATTACAAGAAGAAATTTTGAAAATGTTATAAAAAATCTTTGTAAACAATATAATATGTATTTTTGTTTATATTCTATCAAACTTCATGAGCCCTTAAAAAATATTTACAAAAAATCAGATAACCGATTTTACTGGATCATATTTTACTGCAATAGAAAATGGTTAATAAAATTCCACGTGAATATGAATAAAATTAAATTTAATTTTCAGTATCAAATTAAACTATTATGTATTAAACAAAAAAAAAAAAAAAAAATTAAACAAAGTAAATTTATTCTTAAGGGAACTAGGGTTAATTTTACAACCACAAAAACTTTTAATAAGTTATTAATAACATATAGAAAAAAATGTGGTTTTGATGGTGTATTATTATTAATTTGAGATCTTTTTAATAAAAAATAAAATTAAAAAATAATTAATATAAAACAGCCTATTTATTAAATGTTCGTTGATTGAATTATATTTATCAACTACGTAGTATACTGGGGTTTTTTCTATTTTAAGGAAGTAACAAGAAAATCGAACAAAAGAGGATTTAACAAGCAATGATGAAAAAGATTAGAAAACCATTCTTCCTGTTCTTATAAAAAAGATCTCATTTATGAAGCTTCTCGTATAGTAATAACTACACATGGAATGAATTTTAAATCTATATTACTTATGCATAAAAGAAATCTATTTTCTATACATTGTAAGAAGAAAGTATCAAAATGAATTACCATAAAGTAATTTTGCATAAATTTAAAGTAATCTTATTGAAAAAGTTCTTTTTTAAATATAGTTTTGTGAAATTTTCATGTAGGTATTAAAATATATAATAAAATTTCATGTTCTATTCATAAAATAAATTTTTTTATCAAAGAAAAAGGACTAATGTGGAAAAAAAATTAGACAACATTAATGAGAAAACTAGATTAATATTATTCGGAAGTAAAATATAATTTTAATTAAGCAAATGATAAATTAAAACAGTTATTTAAAATGAAATTTTCATTTATTTAAATAAAAAAAACTATCAAATAGATCTAACGTTCGGTGACATTACAAAAAAGGACTCGATTTATTTATCTCTTTTGTACCAGTAGGCCAGTTTATATCAGCTAATAATTTTTGTTAGAATGGAAATAAATTCAGAAAAAAATTACATAATCTGAAAGAGGAAAGAGAAATCTAATTTGAAATGGAAATCTGCTATGAACGTATCATTAATCACTCATTTCACTCGTATACCATGGAAAACTTAGAAATTCAAGTAATCTTTATCAAAATTCAACTTCCACAAAATTAATTTACGCCGAAAAAATATATAATGCTTAAATAAATAAATCATAAAATCTTACGATGCTTCAATTTCCTGCTGATAAAAATGTAAGAGAATCTATTTATTTTTTTCTTTATTTTTAGTTAACAAAATGTTTTAAAAGTTTTCATTATATTTTATTTCTTAAGATTACCTTTAAATTTCGTTTTTAATTTTATCAGTATCTACTCTAAGGAATCTTATAGTCATTATGTAACGAAATCATTCTTAACGTTTTTAATGCGGGCGCCGAATGCCCGATGGTAATATTATCGTTGAGAAACACATTCTAATTACCGAACTACAAATAGTACCTTTCGGCGCTCAAGATAGGCAATGTAAATGGGCGAATAGTACTATTAGTGATATTAATTTTTTCTTCCTGTAGGAAATATATGATGGATAATTTTATTTTATATTTTATTTATTGATACATAAAGAAAAGACCAAAAATGAAAGATGGAAAATGTTCATCACATCAACTTTTTCTGATCTGCAGTTTCGGAATTTCAAAATTTATACGAACAATTTTGAGGTGACTGACTTACAAATTATTTTAGAATAAAAGTAGCACCGTTGGATAGGCCGGTGTACTATTTCTTGCTAATTTCAATATAGACAAGATTTAGTGGAATGTTCGTAATTCTATTCGCAAGACATAACGTCAGTAATTCTGAAGTAAGCCTAGCTTGGATCATGTATATAGATAAATTCAATGTATCATGCTAATAGAATAAATCCTGTGAGTGGTATAGTAAAAGATTTGAAATTAGGATAATTAGTTGATAGGAGCAGTCGGTTGGCACCACTGATTTCTAGATTGGGGACACCAGTATATTGTCCTGTAAAGGGATCCATTACTCTCAATAAGTAGCACACGCGGAGACAGATTTCGTTACCCTTTCCTGAACAATGATGTCTATAAAAAGAACTTCTCGGAAATGACCAAACTCAGACATTACGCCGCAGTGGTATATACGAAAGTGAAACGCTACACCTTACCGACCTGGAACCGTTAAAGAAAACAAAGAGAACATTGAGAACAATCTTAGGCTCTAAGAAAATAAGAGAAACTGAAGAGACTGAAATCCAGCCAAGAACATATGAAGAAATAGAGGATATCGAAAAGTCTATAAACAAAAAGAGAATGAGATTCCTGGGCTAGAATGGAGGGACAGAGACTAAATAAATAAATATTCATTAAACTCTGGGAATCTTCAACAAATAAAGAAAGAGTTTACAGAACCTGGGATCCAAGAACAGAAAATAAAAGATATAAAGTCATTCAGACAAAAAATACACGAGTTTAAAATTGTTAGGAAGAAAAAAAAATCTCACCAAAATGAAATGTTGGAAAAGAGAAAGACCAAACACGCGGAAATAATGAAATAATATTGGGAAAAAAGAAAAAAAGAAACCAGAAGTTATATATTATCTTGGTCTATAGTTGGCCTATCGCAAAAAAAAAATGAATACGGCTGCCACTATAAATCTTATCCGCTTTTAAAGAGGATGCCATGGCAACGGGTTTTTAAGATCGACAGCCCACTTTAAAAGTAATATGAAGCCGATTACCGGTAAGCATTTTATTTATCAGTAGTAGAAAATTATATTACAAGAATGTTCTAAAATAAACATTCTAAGAATATTTTATCGGAAGATATTATTTACCAAAATAAGCTGTTTTTTTTTTTTTTAAAAAAGAAGAATTTAGAGTAATTGAAAAAGCTAAAGTGATAAACGCATATTAATTTTAACTACCCTATAATTTAATTTAGTTATTAACTGCGCTGCACAACTTAAAATATTGAACAAAACTCAATTATAGCGTTCACTTTAAAGTAATCAATTTTTATAAAAAACAAGTAATAAATGAATAAGTGAAGTTTTTTCGCTAATAATCAATTTATCAATTCTACTTTCCTCTTTTCCAGAAATAACACACCTTATACAGATTATTGCTCCTTCAGCTTTTTTTTTCGAAATGTAGTATTAATAATAATTTAAAGAATATTGTAACTGTCATAAAGATTTTATATTTTCTGTCTTAATAGAATGTAAAAAAGATGTATAATAAAACAACATTTAAGTTTTATTTTAGTGGTTAATACCGTTGACTAATACTATTTAAAGCTTAATCAGGCATTTAAACATCATATCTAACGTCATACTCATTTAACGTTAAACATATACATTAAAAGAAAACTGAAAAAATAGTTCACGTAATAATACTAATTATTAAACACCGAGCACGAAAACTCAATAAACAGAACTTTTGGGTTAACCAAACTAACTATTTGGACTATACAAAGTTCTATATTGGACAATCAGGAAGAAGCTTCAAAGATACAAAAAAAAAAACTTGAAATTTTTCCAAAGCAAATATTAATTCAATATTTACCACTCATTTCTTAGATATAAATAAAATATCCAGTATAGATAACATATTTGATAATACATACATACATAAAAAAGACTGTGATCCCTCATATTATTGTGTTAAGACTCCATTTGAACTCTCATTTTTATGATGTGTTAAGACGACATTTGCATTTCAGGTAAAGTTTCGTATTTATTACAATAATTATTGGTACAAGCTATTCCTGTGAATTACAAAAGAATATGTTACGATCTGTGTGATATGCTCTTAGTTGACATGGAAAACTATAGGTTCTTACCACGGTTAATATTTAGTGAAGCAACATTTTATTTAAGCGGTAAGTTTTTACGTTACAAAATTCGTGTATGGGAATTTCAAAATCCGCAGAGATTGTGCAGCAGGAGCGATATTCACCAATAGTTAATCAACTTTGTACGACTTCGTTTACAAAAATTTATGGGGTTCTTTCTGTTTGGAAGGATATACGGTGCTTTGTTGCTGAACAGGGAATTTTTAACTCAAGATGCTGCAGAACTAGCTTTTTCAGAACTAAATGAAGACTGTGAAGATTCCATTTTTCAGAAATATGGGGCTCTTTCCGTACTGGCACAAGGAATTTTACCGGTTTCTAAATAAAATATTGCCTAGATGCTAGGTAGGGTGTACGGGAGCCAAAGACTTGGAACTCCATCTTGGCCCTTCAAGATCTCCAGATATTTCACACTGTGATTTTTTCTTGTGGGGATATGTGAAACTAATGTTTCACCACTACCTGCTGATATGGATGAACTAAAAAGCAGGATCGCACCTGCAGTTCCTTTTGTAGCAGAATACTGTCTGTAAACGTTGCGGATAAATTCAGCTATCATATTTATATTATCCGTGTAGCAGGTGGTGGGAATACAGAGCATTTATAACTTAATAATTGAAATTTTAAACGTTTTTGAATAGTATGTAATTTTTCCTATAATTGTAACACTTTTTTACTATGAAATATATCTTTGAAATTGGATCATTCTTTTTAATACGCTCTGTGTATATCTCCATTATAAAGATAATATGTATGAACAACAGAAATCTTCACTAAAAATGACAACAAGTGCGAATGAAAAGTTTTAAAGTTGGTTATTAAAAATGTTTCTTTTATAAAATTTAGTTGAATTTGTTACATTTGTAGCACAAAAATGTATAATTTTAAATAACATAAAATCGATAATTTTTTAATGCATTTAGTTAAATAAGTTGAAGAAAAGTGTTTGAAATAGATTTTAAAGAAATTAAAACTGTATACAAAATTTTTACTTTTAGATAAAGCGATTGATAGCTTTGGGGAAGTTAAATAAGAATGTTAAATATAATATTTTTCAATTAAAATCAACGGTTCTAGTGTTGTAAAAGTAAGAATCACATTATGGTTGTTATCGGTTGATCAAGGTTGTTAAATGCTACCTTCTTTAATAAACATATGTTTAAAAAAAAGTAGTTAATAAATCGGTGGAAATTGTAAGTAAATTTTTCAAAAATTGGATTTTCTGGTAAAGTGGTGCCATTGATTTTCCGATGGCACAATTTTGCTTCTACCCTGAATTCAATTATTCGTGTTGCTTTTAATGTAATGCAAAGGAACTTCCAATATATCTTTTCTTAATATATTTTTATCATTTAATTGATTACAAACATAGAAATGTGAAATATATTAATACGTTAATTATCTACCCTTTATTTTATGGATCATTATTTTACATTATTTATTTAAATTTTGTACAACTACTTTGAAGACATGTTTAGTAAATATATATTCTATCAAAATAAAAAAGAAGAAAGCAATTCAAAACAAAAGTTCTTGCCGGAAATTGAACCTGAAATCAGTCGATCTAACCAGTTTAATAACACACCAACTTCCGGATATATTTTTTTACAATTTAAATTTTCATCATCTACGTATGTGTTTATCGTTAATATTTGAGTTCAGTCATGCGTTTAGAATTTTTTATCTATGATTCTGTTTATTAATACGTTATTAAATAGTATAGTTACAAATTATTAGATGAATTATAGAACACTTAAGTCTTATTCAACTGATATTTAGATTATTTAATTCTTTTTTAACACCCATAAAAATTGTTATAAATTCAAATATATTATTTAGATTGTGATGATAATATTGAAAATGAACTTCAATGTATTACCTTTGATTCTGATTTAAGTGATGCCTAGACTGATAGAAACGTATATATTTGCTCATCAAGTTTAAATCTACGTATGCAAATAAATAATTAACAAAAATCTGTTTTAAAAAAAGTAGGTTCTAAAAAAAGGTTGGAATTCTAAAAATGTTATCTACCACTTGTTCGAATAAGTAACTGCTTCGGTGTAATACCTCAGTTAGGTGTATTTATTCTATATATTAACTTTGCTGCTTCATAATTTCTAATAAATGAAAGTCATTTCTAAGTTCAGTTCATGTTTTCATAATTTTTGTTACGTTGCTAATGAATATATGATTTAATGAGAGTGTAATGGTAACAGAATTAACTCTTAATTTAGACTGAACAATATATTAATAATAAGAAAATTATAAATATATAATATGCTGCTTTAATATAAGCAAATTTATTTACTATTACAAACAAATAAGAAAAATGAGACAGTTTATGCATTTATAAATTAACAAGAAGAAACAATTAGTCTTAACACCAATTTTGGATTAAAGATTTTTTTAGAAAACATACATAAAAAAAATGTTATAATTAATGAATAAACAATTCAGTAGATCATCTAGATCACTAGATCTATCTAGTGATCATAAATAGATTCAGCAAATTTCAGCTGAAGTATTCTAACGATAAATTATTTGACTGACCCAGTTTATGGTCGTAGGAACCCCAAGTTACAAAGAGATCTAAGCAGAGTAAAATATTATTATATTTATAGCAAGATCGTTTCAGCTACACATTTTCAGTCGAAATGAAAGAGTTTAACAAACTGTGACGGGTATGATAATGAAAATATATTTTTAAATCTATTGATATTAGAAATAATCTACCTAGCTTTCGCATTTATGAATAAGTCCATGTAAATTGTTTGTTTAGTATATATAATTTTTTTTACCTTATTTTGTCGTTAGGCACATTAAGTAGAAATTTTTAACTCAAGAATAAATTTTAGAATAAAGTATATAAGGATAGAATTGTGCGATTAGCAAGCTTCGTTTTTTTAGAAAAATACTCTATGGAGTACGAAGTTATTTTTTTAACTAAGATAATAATATTGGTTTCATTAAAAGTGCATGTTTGCTGTACAATTAACTGTTTTTAAGAGAACGATTGACATCTTACAGGCAAGGTGAAAGATTAATCTGTATCAAGCCCTAATTTTAAGTTTACTATTTTAATTTTAGTTATATCCAAATAACAAAGAATTATACTTAAAATAATGGTGAAAAATTATGTGGTGGTTGGAATAAGACATAGACTGTAAGTGAATTAGTGTCAAAAATTTTGTAGAAATAGAGCTCTGCTTCTTTTAAAGGATTCGTCAGAGTCTTATACCTCCTCCAGCTGACAGATAGATGAAAGAAAAAAAAGAAAGAACTTAAATTGATCACAATATAAGAATGTGCTATGAGATTGACAAAAATAATTCAAGGGGTGTCATCAAATCATAGAAGTATAGAGGAATAAAATATGGAAATGATGACAGAACATGGAACATGAAAACAAGGAGAAATGGATAAATGATTTTAAAATTGGAAACTTGTCAGAAAAAGTGAAAAAAACATCCGGTATAGCTATCATTGTTCAAATCATTAAGTCTACTAAAATAAAATCTCATAATCTACATTATCGATAATTTTTTTTCAAAAAAAAAAAAGTAAACTAAAAAAGAAGAAAGAGATTGAATAACTCCAAAGGAATTTCAAAAGCATCTTTTAAAGTCCCTTCTGTTTTTTAATTAACGAACGGATAATAATTCTATCTATGAATCCCATACAGGAAATTGTTAAATTTGAATGCAAGAGTCAAGAAATCTCTGTCTTTAAAATAAACTTAATCTGTTCAAGTCTTGATAATTCAATTCTACTGAAAAGAAATAAAAAACAGAATTTGATTAAAAATTTAAATCAGCTTTTCTAGTTTAAAAGTATTTCAAGTAGTATCTCATTTAAAAATCATAAATGTGTTTTTTTATTAACTGGATAACTATATCAGAAAATCACAATTATATAATCAAATCTAAAACCTGAATAAAACCTCGAATCTCTGAATTTTTACTGGCAGTTTAATTAGGAAGGTGTAATATTCAGGATTGAAAAATGAAATTTCAATTTTATAGAAAAAAAAATTATTTTTCATTATAGTAGAAAATGAATTGTTTTTTTTTTTAAATCTTAATTCATATTTTTATAACAGAATTAATTCTTACTGAAAAAAATTCACATGAAGCTCGTAAATTTAAAAAAGTACTTTCTTTTTAATTAATTTACTCCGTGTAATATAAAAAAATTTAATTAAAGGTCAGCAAGTAAACAAAGGAATAGAACACTAAAGGGTCAGCAACTAAACAAAGGAATAGAACACTAAAGGGAATAAAAAAAAATATACCTTTCAAACAACCTCCAGTCGCTAATATACAGTACATTGGAATGATGAAGTGCGGAAAACCAAGCAATTTTTAGCTAACTATACGCATGGGAAAAGTACGACCAGCTAGAATCATTATCAGTTGTAATCATAGTTCAGTTGTTTGTGGTACTGTAATCGAGTTAAACATTTAAGGTAGTTTAAGAATCAAACGTTCAAGGAATTCTTCGATAAGAACTTAAAGCTATCTTAATGTTTCTCTGGTAACTTATTTTATTTGATAAAATTGAGATTGTTGTTTAAATTTTTATTCTGAAAAATTTTATGGCTAGTTTAATTACGAAGAATTCCTTTATATATTTTTTATCATATATTAATAATCCCGGTCAGCGATAAAAATGGACTAATCGATTTAAATTTGTTCAAACTAGAAATAAACAACATCGGCAAATAAAATTAACCATGTATTATTGCTACATTAAAGAAAAATGAAAATAAAAAGATACAGTTTCCTAAATTAATTAAAAAACATAACTTTAATTATAAATAATGCGAATAAATTGCAATGCTAGGAAAAGAACGTCATAGGTGTATCTATAAAAGATGCAGAAAATAATTTTTCTAAGTAGATGAAAAATTATTATAGTTCAACTTTTCACTGCTCATATGAAATCCTGATCTCTTACCCAGCTTAATTTGACTTAATGCATCTGTACAGTAAAATGAAACTAGGTTACGATCTTAATATAAGTTTTGAAGCTCACCAGATAAAGAAGTAATCTTGATAAGTTGACGACTGTATATTCATATGTTGCTAAACTTTTCATAAAAACATTATTAAATATATTAATAAATGAATCATCATGCTACATTAACCTTCACTGGTATAAAAAAAAAATTCTACTTAAAAATAATAAAAAGTAATAAATACTATACACGCTGATATTAATTTTTTCCTAATTAAAAACATACTCAATATCAAATTTCTGATTTAAAGCAAGTGTAAATGGCAATATTTTTAAAAAATGTACTTTTATTGAAGGCAATGAATGTCGTGGTAAAAATATTTGTATTCAGTTCAATTTTTCCAGTTTTACGTTTCTGGTTTTCACTGAGAGTGGTATTTTTTTTCTAATTAGTGAATACGAGAAATTTCATTGCTAATTAACGTCGTATATTTGTATTCTCTTCTTTGTTATCATTCTGTAGATGTCTCTTTGATCAGTCATTTTCTTGAGCTCAGCGTAGGTCATGTCCAGCCATATCATTTTGTATTTGATTAACATATTCCATCTACCTCTAGTAAATTTCCCTTATGTAACACTACGATGATGGATTTAACTAAACCGTCTGTCTTAGAATATGTCCAATCCATACAGCTCTCTTTTTTTAAAATGTAAGTTACATTTTTGAAAAGTGCTTTATTATTAGTTAGAGCTATAAAAAGTAAGTTTACCAATAATAATGACATAATTATTTCTACAATTCACAAGTAATAAATTCCATTCAAAAAAGTACTTTTTTTACCATTTAATTATTAGTAGGTTTTTCATTCCTGAAAAAAAAAATCATTGATGAAAAATAAATGAATTACAGAACCGTTAGTCGATTCTACTTCTTCAAAATCATTCGAAAATAATTAACAATTAATAATAGAAAATTTCACTTTAAAAATTATGTAAAGCAAACTGATGAACATGTGACCAATCTATGGCAAATACCACACAAAGCTAAAGCGGGAAATTTATCTCAATCCAAATACGCATTCATTCTGAATATCAAACAATAAACTATGATTCTATAAAATATTGTATTAGTTTGAAAATTAGTTTAATTTCATTGATCTATAAAAAGTTCTCCTTTTTATAACAAGATCTATGAAAAGGATTTTTCATGTTTTGTTCATTTTCGTTGATCGTGTATCTGAAAAAATCATTACTTTATCGTCGTACATGAAATTGTAGTACGAACTCATATCTCTTGCAATAATAAAAAAAAAACACCACTACCGACTATTTTCAAGCAATCAAGAATATATGCTTCACAAATACAAGCGAACGAACTCATTCATCCATAGAGAAATAGTGAGGGAGTGAATTAGAAAGACCTGAAACTTGGAAGATCGTTAAGTACTTTTTTATACGTAAAGCAGTTTTGTGAATTGTAATCTTAAAAATTTTGGTGACTATTAATTTTCTCTAAAATAAAAACCCTTATACAAAGCCTGTTACTTCACTTTAGAAATAAATGTGTCTTTTGAGTTTTAAAAATTAATTTAGTTAGTTTTGAAAATAAAATACGTGTTACTGGAGCTAAAATTATTTATACACAGTTTTATTTAATAGTAGGCGGTCACCACTTCGTATATAATAAATATATAAAAATTGTTACATCTAAGGTTAGATTTAACATCTACTTATTCAGTAGATATTAAATCATGTAAATCATGAAAAAAAATTTGTATATAAATTTGAATACAGAATGTTTGCGCGTGTTCAATGGTATGAACTTAATTTTTTGGTAACTTAGAAGATGATAATATATTTTTGGACTAAAGTTAAACTTTTAACAATATTATTATTATTTATTATCCTTAACAGTAAAAAAATTCATGAACTTCTATATTTTCGAAAACAGTAATATATGATTATTGATTTTTGTAATCTTTTTTTGACTAACAGTGTGCAATTAAAACATAATACGTTCTCGAATAGCGAGTTAAATATGTAGTAATTATAATTCCATCTCAAATTTGATATTAAAAACCCAGAAGTATATATTTAGTAATGAATTTATTAAAATTTATGCGTTTTTTAACAATAAGGTAAACGTTGTTTAAATCTAGACAATCAGCAATATTACACTGCCTAACAATGAGAATGTTTCGGGCTCAAAAACTTAGCTAATTTCTATGTATTTCCATTTGCTGAATTCAAAAATCACCATAAAAGTGACCGATTAGCTCTTGCTTTGAAGTTACAGTGACATGTAATTTTTTACCCAATCTACATTTTTATTTTGGGGGTAATTTTGTTTTGGAGTTGTCACACCTGTTAAATGACAAAACACAACGTTCTCCAGCTGTTTGTAGGTTATAAACAATATTACTGTTGTTGTAACTGTGAGTTTCATATTTGTGTTGTAATTACTGGAGAATTTCTGGTTTTCTAGTGCTTTTGAAGTGAAAAATTTGTTAAATCAAAATGCCACGAAAATGTGTAAATTCAGTGAATAATTTTTGTTACATTTGTGATGAAGTAACATTTTCAGTCAGATTTAAGCAATCTGACTGCCTATCAGCATTATTAAGGTAGGGGACCAGGATAAGTCATTAGCTCCACATATATGTTGCAACTCTTGTTATACTGTGAGAATGGCTGAAAGATAAAAAATAATCTGTGGCTTTGCTGTGCCTATAGTTTGGCGGAAGCCTAAAACCATACAGATAACTGTTATTTCTGCTTGACTCCACCTATAAAGGCAGGATTGTCAATGAAGAAAAGAGAAACAGTTCAATACTCTAATCTTCCATCTGTTATTCGGCCTATTTATTTTTCAGATAGTTTACCATTTCCTACTCCACCCCAAAATTAAGTAGCTAATGATGACAGTGTGTAAGAAGAACCCAACAAGCCTTTCATATCCTATGACTCTGATTTTGACAAAAAAGATGATAAATCCCACAGACTGAGTCAAGCGGAATTGAGTGATTTCATTTGAGATCTTAATTCTCGAAGGAGGATACAGAACTTCTAGGGTCAAGACTACAGCAATGTGATGTCAGGGTCCCACAGTACACATATCGTCATAGGTATATGCTTCCTTTTTTGAGAGGAGAAACAATATTGTTGTTTGCTGCGATGCTAATAGCTTGATGAAATGTTTGAATTTGAATCATAATCTAACTGATTTGAGACTATTCATAGACTCCTCCATGCTTAGTTTGAAAGTTGTATTACTTCACAACGGCAACCGTCTTCCTTTTATTCCTGTTGGGCATGCAATTCACATGAAGGAGACTTATGAAAACATGGCAATCCTCCTAGACTCAATCAAATATGCTGAACACAAGTGAAACATCTGCAGCGATCTAAAAGTCATCTCTGTAAATACTAATGTATTTATAGATATGACAGTTAGTATTTACATCTCTGTAAATATTAATGTATTTACAGAGATATACTAAAACATCACTAAATACTGATGTTTTTTGTATGTAGAACAGTAGGAATACGAAATCAGATTATACTGGATTAGGCTGGTCTGCAAGAAATCTTAATTCTAGCGAGAAAAACGTCGTTGCCAATTCTCTCGTGGACCCGAAAGATGTTCTTCTTCCACCCCTTCATATAAACCTATGTTTGATGAAAAATTTTTTCAAAAGTATGAACGGAGAAGGACAGTCCTGTACATAATTTTTTCTTTAAGAGAAAAATGTTCTACATTAAGTGATGCAAAAGTTAAGGAAGGTATTTTCTTTGGGCCACAAAATCGACAGCTTGTAAAGAGTCCTGTGTTTGATTGAATTTTGAAGGGAAAGAAAAGGAATCTTGGGAAGCCTTAAAGGGAGTCATTCATGGATTTTTAGGCAAAAAATGAGATGAAAACTACAGTCAGTTGGTGACACTACTTCTGCAAAAATACCATCAATTCGAATGCAACATGTCCCTTAAAATCCATTTTCTCCACTCATACCTGGACTTTTTCCCTCTTAGTTGTGGAGTTGTCAGTGATGAACATCGAGAAAGATTCCATCAGGATATTTTCGTAGTAGAACAAAGATATTAGGGCCGTTGGAATGAAGAACGTTTGGAGATTACTCCTGTCTGTCTGTGTGTACGGATGCTCGGGAACTCACTTACAAGAGGAAAGCCAAAAGACAACGATCTCATGAAGACACCATATGATTCTCTTCAGACCCAACCAACTGGCAAGTATTCTTCCATCAATTAAGAACTCTTAGAATGTAACCGTCATTAAAAAAATGTCAAATGGACTTTCTATGTTGTTGATATATGAAATTAAATGTATCGTTTTCTCTTAATCCGTTAAAATAAAATACTTCCACCTATTATACATCGCGGAAACTAGAAGTAATAAAAACATCTTATTGTCATATTCCTTTTTTCTAAACCCAAAATTAGTCTGATTTGACTCATGAAGTGAAGTAAACATTCACAAAAATATTTTTTGTTGGGCAGCGCTGTCATACATAAATGTACCTGAGAAAAAGTAAAAATTCATTATTCTCAAGTCAGTGATATTGTAATTATTGATTACATTCATAAAAATAGGCTGATTCACTTTTGAAACACGTAAAATATTCTATCTATTTTTAAAAGATGACCTACTATTAATTATGAATGAAAGTAACAAAGGTGGAAAGACGACAACTACCGTTAGTATACTAGAAGGTCGTTACCATGGTGATAATCCATGGTTGCCATTGTCCTGAACTGCGTAAGAAGACGTGAATAAAGTACTTTTTCGTTGTCTGTAAAGTGTACGACGTAAAGCAGTTGAATAATAAAGTATAGATCAGTATAACCGGTAGGTAGGTAGGTGTGTCGATTCACTCCCTCTCATACATGTTCTTTCGTTTCCAAACCCTATCCTACCGCTTTACTGTAGGATATGAAATGACAACACTGTATCCCTGCCTTCTAAAACATCAATGCTTTTTTTAAAATGTATGAAGTGTAATAGAAAACAATGAAATAAGTTTGAGACTGCAGACTCTTTAAAAACATGAATAAAACCTAAATACTGAATAAAACGGACAAATATTATTTTTAATTATTATTTCCATTCCGTTCAGGGAACAGTCAAGAACAATTTATTGTAGCTTTATTTTAAATACATTCATGCTAAAACCACTCACAGTAATCCGATTTTTCCAATTTTCTATCCTGAAAAAATATCAAAACTTTGAATCAAATATGTTTTTTAATGTAGTTATATCCTTTTTTTCTGTTGTATATAATTAATTTTCTCATAGGCTTCGGTAATATTTTACGTGAAAATATAATATAGAATAAGTAACGAATATGAAAATAAATTTAATTCACGATTTGATGTTTCTGAAGTAACTGTAACACTTCGTAAACAGCGAGCAAATTCATATTTTACTCTTAAACACTATTTTCTTTTAAGTAATAACATTATCGTAAACATTATGAAATAACATTATAAAACACATTATAACATTAAATAACATTATGAAAAATATAATCGTTGCGATACCAAAGAAATCGGTTATGATAAATAGCAAACGATTTGTTCCTAATACATAATGGCCGGATATGGCCATTACAAATGCAATGGCCATATTCGGCCATTGCATTGGTAGGTTATCCCTTATTTTACTACATCTGGTAATTAAAAATTCAGATTATAAAAAATTCGGTATCGATTTTCGAAAAAAAAGTACATAGACTTGATTCATTGTACAAAAATATTATTTTTTAGTTTTCTAAAATTTAATTTCGTACAATAAAATTTAATTTTTTACACAATTTAAGATGAAGTAGCCCATTTCAGCTATAATTATATTTTGAAAAACTTTTATAGTTTACTTTAATATAATGGATTTCTTAAAGATAAGAATGCTGTAATTTTAGGTAAATTTCAATGCCGAAGTTACCACTAAACAATTATGTTTATTCAGCTGTATAAAAGAAGTTTATTACTTCCTTGTACAAAGTAAAGGAAGTATTGTGATCGAGTAAAATTTCGGTTTTCAGATTTCAACGGAAACATCCATTTTGACCATCCATGAATCCATTTTGACTAGTTTCGGCATGTCGTTTGTACATACGTCTGTATATACGTATCTTGCATGACTCAAAAACGATTAGCCGTAGGATGCTGAAATTTTGGATTTAGGACTGTTGTAACATCTAGTTGTACATCTCCCATTTTGATTGCAATTGACTGAACCAAAAGTATCCAAAAAAGGCCAAAATCCAAAATAAATTGGATTTTAGACTTTTTCTTAACTGGAGTAATAAGCCCTCATTGAGAGCTTTACAACTACATATGATAAGTAGTAGGTACTTTCAATAGTTCCAGAGTTATAGCCAAATGAGATGTTAATTAATGAAATATTTGGATCTTACAAGGGGAAGGTACATCGGTTCGAATCAGACTTCAGCTCCTTCTTTTTTAACTTTTCTTTTTTAAATTTAAATATATTGATTTATTATTAATTATTAACCTCCGATTGTAAAACTTTTTACGATACATAGTAATTCAGTAATAACAGTAAAAATAAAAAAAATATATCAGAATTTATTATTGAAATAGAATTTTATGTACTTTTCATTTAAAAAATGTGTATAATTTAATTGGTGTACAAGGAAGTCATGTGGTGTCCACATCAGATTTTTTTTATACAAGCCATATATTGGGAACTTATTTTATTTTACTTTCCTGGCATTAGTGATGGTTTTTTTTTTCATTTGTCAACGTTTCATGACACAGGGACCTCAAAAAACAAAGAGAAATGGAAGTAAAAATTTGGAATAAATATCTCCAGGGGGTGGGATTGATAGTTTCTTCGGGGTCAATTTTTTCATAATTTTGCAAACATAATCCCTTTTCATAAAACATCAGTTATTGTGTACATGTAAAAATGCTTTCTTTTTATTTAAGGCATATTTTGTAACCGAAATTTTTTATATCTTCCTAAGCGTAGTAGTAGTAAATGTGCCCAAAAATATTTGGGGTGGAGGAACGATTAAAGATTAAAAACATCGATTTTTTAATTTTATAATGATTCAATCAATTTTATTTTATTAAATAATTTAAGAATAATAACCAATCCCAGGAAAGTATAATAATTCTATTGTCAGCTTTTTTATTAATTTTTTTTTTGAAAGGATCTATTTCTGTTTACCACTTCTGGCAACTTTCTTCAAAAAAATTCCATCAACAAAACTTTCAAAGTGTAGACTGAACGATCATCGCACATCACTCTTAATTGGTTCAGTGTTAGAGGTGTCATAATTAAAATAGAGCGAGAAGTTTGATCGGTCTACAGGTTAAAGGGGGTTGATCTGGAAATTCAATTTAAAAGGAGTAGATACAGGGTTTCGCTCAGTGAGTATTATTAAAGTATCTCAGCTATAAACAATAATGTGCCAGCGCATAAGTAACAAACAGTTCCTGTTAACCGTATTCAAGAATTTTAGAGGGGTAAATTGTTATTTAATCATAAAAAAAAACTACATATACGCATGGAGTATATGCGCATAAGTAGATTCAAAAAATAAGTAAAACGGTATTTATTTGTTTCTTTTTGTAATTTTAAATATATGTTTAAATCTTTTAAAGGTTTATTCGCAAAATCTTTAAATGCTCATTTATTGATAGAAATATATTATGTTAATTAATTTGTATTTATTTTTAAGTAAACAATCTTTTTACTCTGATGGTCATCTTCTAAATACAATTGCATTCAAATTTTACAAACTTGTACCATTAGAATATGACGATTCATAATACATTAAGGAACTGGATTGATTTTTACAAGCTTCTTTTTTATTGTTATTACACAAAATAGTTTAAATAACAAAGTAGAAAAATATTAATTCTCAAAAAGTAAAAATAGATTTATATATTATTTAATTCCGATAACAGATTATAAAAATGCAATCCTGCTGAGCTTGGATATTATAGCAAATATTTGTTATAAATATCATTAGTGTATTCATATAATTATAATAACTTTAATTACTATATATAGCAGAAATAAACTTATTTCTATTTTCCGATCTCTGGTAGAGTGGTAGTCTCTTTCATTCCTATTGTTGCTTTGGCAATAAATAAATAATATTCTTAGTCTCGTTCTTAGTAATGCTATTAAAAAAAGTTCGTACAATAATAAATTTAAGGAATAATACACCGATAATCATTATAATATCTAACAAAAGAGCTATATTAAAATTGATTTATGTAGTAAGATCTACAGCTATTACTGACTACATGAAATAATTACAATTTTTTAATAAAAATATCTTAGTAAACAAAACTATTACTTTGAGATATACTTGGTACGCAGCATAAATTATTTATTTAAATTCCTTATGACACAAAGCCAAAGTGCTTCTAAACAATATAAAATAAATTATTCAACATAAGAAACGTCACTGAAATTGATTTTGTTGTTTATTTTTTTGTTATTTTATTTAAATTATCTGTTTATTTCCTTCGGGAGGAAATGATTTTATTTTCACAACGCTGTCCTTTAGATAAATCAAATAGCTTTCTTCCTTTCTTTGTAAACAAAAAAAAAAACAATAATAATAATTAGGAAAACACGATTATTAAACTTTTTTATTACTATGTAAATAAATTGGATTATCTTAATTTAAATTCATTTGTCATTCCATAAAAAAACGAATATAAATTTTAAAACAGATTTCTAAAAACCTTTGTCAGTTAAATGATAATTATAAGTAATAATAAAATAAATGATAATTAAAGTATGACAAAGAGGTTCAGAAGGTGAAGTGCCTTCGTATGGGTAAGATTGATAGTTCAAAGAGTAGTGGTGGTATTTTAACCTTAATAGTTCCTCTACACATTGTCATTCTATTGTCAGATTCTAATTAACAATACATGCGGTATAGTGTTTCATGAATATAATAAACTGCAGGTACATTCAATCCATAAACAAGCGAAGTAGTTCACAAATCAAGAAATTGGCTGCTAGACATCTGGAGACTTCAGAATATCTTAGAAATTAAAAATAAATAACATAAACGGATAACAAAACAATTAAAAGAATCTGAGATGAGACAAAATTCGCAGCAAAAGATAACTGGAATTATCACGAATAATAAACACCCTATTCCGCATTTACTAAGAAGGGAAAAGAAGCAGAGACTTCCTGTTTTATTTTTTAGTAGATCGAGTGTAGCAAATATACAGAGCGTATCAATACGTATACAGAGCGTATAATATACTGAATTATTGAAAAAGAATATTATATTCTTTTTCAATAATTCAGTACAAAAAATGTATTTCACTTACCTAAATGAAAGTTATACGAGGTGATGCAGGAACGCAAACAGTTTTTGTTAAAATCTATAAATGTTCAATATGTGCTCCTCTGGTGACACGGCACACATCAACATGAAAGTCTAGCTCTTGCCAAACTCGTTCTAACATGTCATGTTCGATAGAGTTGATTGCATTGATTATGCGATACTTTAGCTCAGCGATATCGTGCGGCATTGGTGGGACAAACACCTTATATTTCACGTAACCACAGAGAAAGAAATCACGTGGCGTGAGGTCTGGTGATCTTGATGGCCATAGCATAATGTGTTGGTCTTCTTCAGACGCACGTCCTATCCAGCGCCTTGGTAATGTTGTGTTAAGGTTCTGTCGAACCTCGTTATGAAAATGGGCAGGACAACCATCTTACTGGAAAATGAAATCGCTGAGTAGCTGAGGCATAAGCCATAATTGTAACCATATCCAGGTATATCATGCCGGTTACTGTCGTTTTCATAAAAAAGAACGGTCCATACACTGCCTCACGAGAGATTGCACAAAAAACGTTTACTTTCGGAGAATCCCGAATGTGTTCCACACAAGCGTGTGGGTTTTCAGTTCCCCAAACTCGCACGTTATGACTGTTTACTTTGCCGCTAATATGGAAAGTAGCTTCATCGCTGAAAATTATCTTGTTTAGAAAACCTTCATCTAACAATATATTTTCCTGTAACTGTAAACAAAAATCGAGCCTACGTGTTTTATCTCCATCAGAAAGACGCTGGATTAATTGAAGATGGTACGCTTTGCATAATAAACGTTTAAGGAGAACTCTCCACACTGTTGTTTTCGGAATTCCTAATTCTCTGCCTGCAGCCGCAGTCCATTTTGACGGTCTGCAAATGAAACTTGCACGCACACGTTCGGCATTGACTTCTGAGATTGATGGACGACCAGTTGATTTTCGCTTGCACAAGCAATCAGATTCACTGAATTGTTTATACCAACGAATTAGCACGAATTGAGTTGTCACTTAGTGGCTTCTTATGAAATTTCAACCGAAACACACGTTGCATAGAAATTACTGACTTTGACAAGTGAAATTCTAACACACAAAACGACTTGTCGCTTTCCGTGGCAGCCATTTTCTCTACTGTCGACGCCTAGCGAGAAAATGGTTTATTTACTGCCTAGTATATGTAGGAAAAGTCTATTTGAAGTACTCTTTCGTACAGTACTTATTTTATTCTTATGAATGAAATAGTTTTTTGTTAATGAATTTTCAAAACTCCGAAGAACATTATGAAACGCCCTGTATTAGCTAAACTCATGAAAATTAAGTTGCAATATTTCTATTATACATTATATTGTGGTAAGACATTTAACTACTTAGGCTCTTTACATGCAAAATAACAAACCTACACGAGTGTAAAACAACGACGTAATAGATTTCTTTAATTCCAGAAATTTATTTATTTATTATATATTATTTTATCGTATGTATTTAATTTTTAGTTTAAAAAAAAGGTTTTTAAAATTTATTTGTCTTTTTGTTGATTGCTTCCAGATACTGAAACATATTTATTTACTTATGTTGATGGTGTTGATGAAATGAATCATTAAATTATTGAAACTTTACCAGGAGTTGTATTCAGAAGTACTTGAGTAGTGTGCTATTATATTTAATATCAATTATATATGTTGGATATTCAGCTAGTATATTTGCTCATAGAGCTAATTTGAAAAAAGGCTGGTTATCATTTTCAGTTTATGTTTATTTTTTTATTTTTTGGGTTTTTTAATTTCTTTTTTTTATATTTGTTATGAAGAATATTTTTTAAATTATTCATTATTATAGTAGTGAAAACGTTTTAGAGACTTTGAAAAGTATTACAAATTTAAAAATTTGTTAAATTATAATACGATCCGTTAGATTAAATTTAAAAATACATTATTGTTAATAAAAAGGTTTTATTGAAACATTTTGTGAATGAGCTATGAAATTTCATAGATTATTGTACTTTATTGACAAATTAAAGGACCTTTGAAATTAAGCAAATGGTTAGTTACAGAATAGTCATTCAATTTTTTATTTTTAACTGTAAATTGGGGAGATAATAGAGTGAATTGTGAATTTTAAGGTGGGATTACTTCAAACGAAGCTGTCAAATTCTCCTCTTCACCATTAATCAATAACCGCAATTAAATAATACTTTTTAACAACTAATCAACCAATAAAAAAAAATCATAACATCAAAAAAAAAATATACCATGTAATATAAATGTTTCATAAACATGATTTATGGTTGGCATTTTCATGCCAACTGATTTATGGCATTTTCACACACGTTACAAATCATTCATCTCATCCTTTGAAGCAATTAAAAAAAGCACTGCTTTTATTAATATAATCTTAGTTCTATATTAGCTAGTGAACCAACACTCTACAAAAAAAAATTCATAGAAATTTCGTTACCATAAATAGAAAAAACTAAATTTTAAGATTTGAACGTTCTAAGAATAGTGGATTATTACTCCAGAAGATAATTTACTTTAGGACCTATCTTGCAGTTTCTAGGAAGGAGTTAAGACATTTCATTTTTTACAGTAATGTGCGGTCAAATTTTGTTTGTCCTGTCTTGTGATTGTTCATTATGCACAATATTGTTTAACCATATTCATCAAGCATAATGCATAAGGATTTTATTACATAATTTAAAAGGCAGCTGTAAATATATAAAAATAATGCAGTAATTAATAAAAGTAGAATATCTGAAATAACTGTAAACACTATCATACTCTACGATGGGGAAGTTTCTGTCTTAAGGTTTTAGAACAGTAAAAATCAGTTAGTTAAAAGCGTAACATATCTCGTTTAATCAGAAACTCAGCACGGATTTACGTTTGAAATTAAACCGCAAAAATATTATGAACAATGCCTTGCATACTTATGTTATATTATTGCCTTATGTTAATGTAATTAAAATAATTATTATTAATTTGAATTATAATTAATTAATCTGAATTATTGATAAGGTTTTACACACGTTTTAAACAGTCTGAATAAATGTAGAGTATTTATAAATTATGTTTATTTTAACTCGTATAATTAATAATACAAAAAAACATCTGTTTCTAAAAACGTTGTTTAAAATGAAAATAAATGTTTGCAATGAAAACAATAACCATACAAAGAACAAATATTTCTTTATAAACTTACATTTTATTTTCCAAACGATAATTTTATGTAAATATATATACAAAACATAGAAATAAAATTAAATATTGAAATAAAAATTTAATTTTAAATTCATGTTGTTCATGAATACACAAAATGTAATGAATTAGTAAAAAAGGAAAAAAAAGGAAAGCTTATAAAATACAAAAATTATCTTTCTAGTTTTATTAAATTTCTTTTATTGAGTAACAACTCAGTAACTTAATCATATAACCTAGAAATATAAATGTAATTACGGTTTTATTCTTACGGTTGTTCATTGAGAATTACTTCCTATTAAAGGAAAATAAATTTGTTAATTTTTAAATTAAATTTTTTATCACCGTCATGTCTGGTAACAGACATTTTTAGTATTTTATTTATGGTTATTATTAATATTATTTTATTTTACGATAACATGTGTACTATTATTATTATTATTATTATTCAGATTCTGTGAATCTAAAATCTCTTTTTAATTTTACATTAAAATTACTTTCTTAAAGCAGCATAAAATTTTCATGCCACCAAGATGAAAACAGCCATCACCATTCTTTAATTTTATTTTATTCCATTCCTTCTCCCTAAATCTCTTTAGCGTTTTAACTCTCTTAACAAATATTAATACAGAATACCAGTTTGTTATTTTATTTTAATAAAAACTAAATAAGTCTGTTTTTTTATTCATTATTCCTTTTTTGGTCTGGAAATTATATTTAAAATAAATAGAAATTATGAGATTAGTGATTGGAAAATTAAGAATAAAGACCTCTTTTTTTATTTTAATGATGAATTAATTCACCACATAAGTTTACAAAGAAGCATGTACGTGAGAATATGAAAATGGCAATTTATAGCTAATGAAAAATAATGCCATACCTAACCGGGATTCAAACGCGGGACCTTCGTATGAAAGGCAAAGGCGCTATCACTCCGCCATGGAGGTCTTTGAAATAATATATATTTTTTGTTAAATATCGCTAAAAACAGAATTCGTTTTAGAAAATAACGGTTTGGGTATAGTGTTATTTGAATCTATTTTCTTGTTAATCGAGCTGATTACAAAAGTCAATACTGAAATTATTCTTGGTAATTGTGATGAATTCATATTTTTTTGTTTGCTTAAACCAGTTTTCCAGCTACTGCTGGGTCTGAGTGCACGTCTGTGCGTGTATGTGTATGTGCAAATGAAATTACTGCTACCGGCTTGCCGACTTGACATAGCTGCCGATGTAGTGCAATGTAAATGTAAATGTACCGGTAAACATTTAGTCTGGAACAGACTTAGGTTGAGCACTGCTGAGACGTCTGGTTAATTGGAACCCAACCACCAAAGAACGGTACTCCCTTGCAGTACCGTTGGGGGGAAAGGAAGACCTATTCCCGATGGGGGTATCCTTTGGGGTCCTCTCATTAGAGGCATGGCGCCTAAAAGATCTCCTAGTCCTGGCAATCTGGCAGGAACTTTGTTCCCGACGAGTTAGTTAGAGGATATGACACGCTTCGGAACCGAGTTTATGTTTAGTTGCGGCCCGACTCCGGGGAGCAGAGAAAAAACTACCAAATAACACCGATATCCACAGTCTAGGCTTCAAATCCAGATAAAAGCAACTGTCTCGAATCTTAGATCTCCTAACTTCGAAAATCAGCTGATTTTAGCGGTGATGTTTAACCACTAGACTAACCCGGCGGGTTATGACTTTATTTTAATCATGAATTCATATTAATATTGATAAATAATTTTCCAGTACTTAAAACTTATGCCATGAATTTTGATTTTATTAAAACAATATATAATGAACAGAAGTTCATATTATTTATTATCTTATCACAAAGGGAGTGACAACGGGATGAGATTATAAGAACAGGAGTGACGTATTTACAGGCGGTGTAATTTTTTGAAGAAGGAGGCTTTTAAAATATGAATGATTATTTTATATTTGTGGAGTATAATAATTCCAGATTTCTCTGGATAGACCCACCGGGTTGGTCTAGTGGTGAACGCGTCTTCCCAAATCAGCTGATTTGGAAGTCGAGAGTTCCAGCGTTCAAATCCTAGTAAAGCCAGCTATTTTTACGCCGATTTGAATACTAGACCGTGGATACCGGTGTTCTTTGGTGGTTGGGTTTCAATTAACCACACATCTCTGGAATGGTCGAACTGAGAATGTACAAGACTACACTTCATTTACACTCATACATATCATCCTCATTCATTCCCTGAAGTAATATCTAAACGGTAGTTACCGGAGGCTAAACAGGAAAGAAAGAAGATTTCTCTGGATAAAAATTATTACATTTTTACATTTTAGCAGATGAATATTATAATCAATACACTTAAAGAAATGTAGAACTTATGATAATAACGGAATGTATTCTGCATTAAAAAGAGTAATTTTTTTTGTCAAGATTTATTAAAAAAAAGTGACTATTACAAAAAAATATTTCATGTTTCTTTTATATTGAAAACATAGTTATATATATTATATATAAATTCGTATGGAAGTGGAAAATGGAATATAGATATAAAACGAAAAACTGAAGAAATAAAGAGAAACAATGTTAAAATATGTAATATAACGTGTGTAATATGGATATCAAATTGGTTGTGCTTCCGGGAATACATGATTACAATTTAGATATACTCTTTATTATGCAGTAGCGCGCGCACATATTCACAAACAATAACGAAATTTACACGTTAAAATTTCAGGTATTCAAATTCATGTACACATAAAATTTATCTTAATATGTGTATACATTTATTTATGCATAATAAAAAGAAGAAAATATTATTAGCATTACCTTTATTACACTAATGAAAGAAAATTGAGCTTTTCTTTTACAGAATTTCATTGATATATGCAATTTTCATAACCATTATCAGCATATTATTGTGGTGAAATTCATATTGTTCATCCCTGTGAAATATGCTGACGAAATCACCGCTATTATTTATCGCCGACTAATTTTAATGTGAACAAACGTGTAAAAGGAAATTATGAAGGAAAGAGTGAGAGATAAAGTACAACACATGTACTACCCATTATTCACATGCATCCGTTCAGCTAAATAGAGGTATTTACTTTTACAAGATTATTAAAAATAATTTCCATTATGCTGTTCGTGACGGTGCACTGAACAAAGTAATGTAATCTGAATGTAGTTTGAGATTTTTCAAACAA
This sequence comes from Lycorma delicatula, assembly GCF_047948215.1. Classification (NCBI taxonomy): domain Eukaryota; kingdom Metazoa; phylum Arthropoda; class Insecta; order Hemiptera; family Fulgoridae; genus Lycorma; species Lycorma delicatula. The sequence continues at coordinate 85,873,166 of NC_134459.1, read as the reverse complement.
AATTTATTATTTTTTTTATTTCGCGCAAATATTACTCTATTTGTCTTTGTGTCTAGGTCTTAATTTCCCCCTAGAAAATGGAATAAATAATTGTACTTTTTAAAAAAATCCATTACAGGATAATTTCTTCAAATTGGAATTCTTCAATTTAAAAGTTAAAAAAAAAATTACCGTTATAAATAATATTATTTAAGGAAAGGAAACTGTTAATTCAATAAAACAATTTTAAAAAACTAAGTATAATTTGGTTATTTATATACAAAATTTCCGGGAAGGTGTTGGACAAACTTAAGGGACTGATTCGGGAAATGAAAATAAACAAAAGTTCATGTCGATGAATGCTCAATCTCGTTTCATATTCCCTCTGTCCACCATTTTGTGTTTTTTCAATATTTAAATATGTAATAAATTTATATGTAATTTATATGTAAATATGTAAATAAATTTATATCTTAAAAACAGACTAAGATAATTTAATGAAAGTTTGTGTAAATGTATCCAACACCAACATCTGCTACAGAATAAATAACTTTTAAATTGTTACTTTTGTAAATTTCAAAATGGAGGATATTAAAATTTTTTATTCATAATATTCCTTTAAAATTATTAATAATAATTACTAATAACAGAAATTATTATTAATTCTAGAATTAATTACTTTTAAGTGAATGAAGTGAAAACTAGTAGATAATTGTCATAATTTCTATAACTGCATAATTTCTATACATTGTATAAATAATTTATTAAATTGACGGGTTTGTTCGCCTTTCATCAATTTTTTTTCTAACCAAATTATTCATTGTATTAGAAAATCAGTAATTCTGAACAAACTGAAATATAAGAGGCACAAGTAGGAGTTGCTTTCTTTGAAAGTAATAATATTTTCTATAATGCAATTTCTTATAGTTTAAAAAAGTAAAGGTATCACTTATAGAATTGAATATCACAGTCATATCTATCGACTTATAGCAGGTTAATATACAACCGAATATAGAGTTTGGTGGAGATAGTAATGACAGATCAGTTCACTGTTCAATGTTTTTAATTACCCTAGAATACTACTCTCTACCTATTTTGTAGAGAATTTCTTTAAAATTTTTCAGATCGATTTATATATACTATATCATTTTTCGCATAAACATAAAGTTATTTTATGAATATCATATATTCATAAAATTAAAATAAATTTTGAAAAGGCAAAAATAAATTTGAAAACTTTTGAAATTCTGTAGTAAAGCATTAAAACTAAACAAAAATTATTTTCATCAAAATTGGGTTTCACCAAAAAATTTTTTAATTTTATTGATTTGGTAAAATCAATGAAATTTATCCACATTTTACTTTGATGGAAGTATTCTTAAATCAAACCATTTATAATAACTGACCAATATCTAGACAGATACGTTATTTTAATACAAAATTTTATAAATCTTATAATGTTCATTTTTAACACTTCAAAAACGAAAGCATTTTAGAAATCTAATTTTAAAAATGTTTCTGTTAAAGATCTTTATCCCACTGATGTGAAATCTCTTAATTATTTTAAATAAACTAACCTAAAACAACAATAAAACAAACTTTATAAAAATCGCGGTAGATTGTGAAAAATGTTTTTATTTTACAAATATTTACAGTTTTAACATTATTAAATGTAATTAATACATTTTATAACATTAATTTAAACGAATCTGGATAGGAAAACTGAACACGGATTTATTCCATTTACTTTTTCCGCAGGCTAATAAAATATAATTTTTCCAAATGAGTGTAAATATATTCTAAGAAAATATAGTTGTTTCAGGTTGCATTCGCTTAAGCTGACTGATTATTATTATCATAACCCAGTTTTGTCTTCGAATATTAAACATTTATTTTAATGTAGGTTTTTATAACTATTAGGTAAAGTTATAATAAACGTACGTGTAGTTGTATTAGCTCAATGAAAATGAAATAAAAAAGATTGGATATGAATGTTTAATGTATAAAAAATGTATTTATATGAGAAATGTTTCTGCATAAATATTAAAGATTTTACTACGAAGTATTTAATAAAATGTAAAAACATATGAAATTTAACACTTTAGAAAGGTTAAAACGAGAAATGTTTTTAATCCTGTGTTAAATCAATATCCGATTTTGGTATCAACTGATAAGCAATAAAAACAAGGACAGAGTGAGTGAATAAATCAATAACATTTGTTTTGTTTTAAAAAATAATTTTGAATAATTTTTGCTAAAGAGAAGGAGGAAAGTTAATGATTTATTCTTCTATTTATTTTGTAGTTTCCCTATTTTTCTTTTCTTAAAAACAAAAAAGTAAATTCTGATGTGGTCACCATGTGACTTCCTTGTACGCCTATTAAATTAAAATCCATTTTTTTTTAAATGAAAAGTACATAAAATTTTATTTCATTAAAAACTTATGATATTTTTTAATTTTTATTTTATTGGTATTATTGAATTATTATTTATTGTAATTTTTTTTTACAATCGGGGGTTAATAATTATTAATAAATCAATATATTTAAATTAAAAAAAGTTTAAAAAAAAGGAAGTGAAGTCGGATTCGAACCGATGTGCCTTCCCCTTGTAAGATCTAAATATTTCATTAATTAAAGTTTTATTGGGCTATAACTCTGGAACCAATGAAAATAAGTACCACTTATGATATATCGTTGAAAAGCTCTCAAGCTGAGGGTTTACTACTGCAGTAGTAAACCCTGTACCCTGTACTACCCTGTAGTAAACTTTACTGCAAGAAAAAGCAAAAAAAAAACAAATTTTGGGGATTTTAGGTTTTTGGACACTTTTGGTCCAGTCGATTGCACTCAAATGGGTAGGTGCATAACTAGATGTTACAACAGTCCTAAATAAAAAAATTCAACATCCTACAGATAATTGTTTTTGAGTTTCGTTTTTTTACGTCTGTATGTACATATGGACAGACGTCACGCCGAAACTAGTCAAAATAGATTCAGGGACGGTCAAAATAGATACTTTCGTTGAAATCTGAAAACCGAAATTTTACACGATCACAATACTTGCTTTACTTCGTACAAGGAAGTAAAAATTATATAAATTAACAGTATAAAAGAACCAAAGATTTAATATGTTAACTTTAGGTTTAACTTACTAAGCTCTATTTGTAATTTAGGAGAAATTACCAAATTCTCTCAGTGTTATCTGGTTTTACATATGAAATATCTAATTACCATGAGGGAAGTTCGCTCTTTTCCTGCTAAGTGTACTCCACAAATTAACAAATGTATAACAATAATATACGCTACAAAATTATTACCCCGATTATCGGACTAAAAATTATTTTCAGGTCATGATCTATATCTGAATGATATTTTTAATATATTATGAAAATATTTAATCAGTAAGCAATAAATAAATTTCAGATAATCCTTTTATTTAGATTATATAAAATTTGATTTTATTAAAAAAATTAACACCGGTACATTATTGTTGCATACCGTAATATTGTTTTTAAGTAAAACATAATTTAGGTTTCTATTAAAAAAATGTATATTTAAATATGCAGTAAAAAAACTCTGTAATTTTTTCTTCTCTTCTGTTTGTTAAGTATGACTTAAATTATAAAAATAAAATTTTGCATGAAATTAATATTTTTCATACATTAATTATGATAAAATATCGACATATTTTCCTTTATGTAAATATTGACTGTTGTACTGTTTTTAGAAGCTAATATCACACATAATACATTTAGGAATTTATATTTTAACTTGGAATATAATATTTCCTTTAAAATACATTATCTATTTATACTTACAAAACAAACTGATATTTTTACCAACTCGATTGCGATTTCTTTCCAAATCATCGATTTTCATTTTTTTATGTTAATTTCATAAAATTAATCAATTCTACATAATTCTGAAAATTTTGTGTTTCATAAGCATTTAAAATTTTGAATAAATGTAATTCATACCGGAATTGGCCTGTAAGATAAGAAGCACAATGTACAGAAAATGGCCTCGGAAATTCCCAAAAGACATAACCGATATATCATGAAATAGCAAGCGATTTGACTTAGTTCCTTAATAATAACTCTTCATATATGATTTGAAAAAAGCTTAGCAGCAGACGCAAATATAATATTCAAATTTTTCCAAACCTGAAATAAACTGACATAAAATATAAAAAAGCATTTGAATAAATTTTAATTACTAAAACATTTGTTTTCAATATTACGCAAGAAAACAATTATTCATTTATCTAAATAGATTATTTTCGGATAGTAGAGATATTAAAAATTTGTAAATTATCATAAAAAGGTAATTTAAAAAAAGATATACAGAGTGTACCACGAAGTTCTCGGGGGTCTTTCATAACCAATTGTACTCGTGAAAATAATGAAAAACTTCATATAAACATATGTTCTAAAATTTTTCGTTGGCGAGTTACGGATAGTGAAAACTCTCGCTCGGATTTTAGCTATCCGAATGAAATGAGTTCGTACTGAAATTTTTTTGACGTTAATTAAAATAAAGAATTTGTGATTTCTTAAGGTTTTTGACATAACGTAGGTCCCAGAACCGTATCTGTAGTAGTTTTTGGGAAATCTGGAGTGAAAACCAATAAATTGGAGGTAAAAGATCCTGTTTTTTATGTTTGACGTACAATAAACAAATGTGTAATAAACACATAAAATGGGTATTGGGTAATAAACACATTAAATGTTTAAGCAAAACTTGTAGAAAATTTAATTCTGAACAAAATGGTGTAAGATAAGTTGAATAAAACAAATAAAAGTTAGAAAAATTCGAATCTTATTTTGAAATAGTACGCTGGACCAAAGTGCATTCATTATACATAACAGTTTATTATTATAAACTGTTACGTATAATGAACGGCCTCATTGAACAATAATGGTTGAACGTATAATGGCGGCCTCATTTTCAACATATTTCTTGGCACGCTTCATTTAAACAAACACCAAATTCTTTTTCGGTGATGTGAAAAGTTTTTAAAAACAAAATTTATTCTTCCCTATCAGATTTTTGGACCGTTCATATTACCTGGCTGCTTAAATTCTTATGTCTACTTGCACTTTCTTAAAGGAGAATTGCTGCAGATTCTTGAAGATGTTCCTCTAGCGCTGCGACACAAAGTATCCTTCACGATGGCGCGTCTACCCAGTTCTCTTGTGCCATTTCCCCTCACTTAAATCATTATTTCCGTGAGGATTGGATCAATCGGGATGGTCTACATTCCTGGCCACCAAGGTCGCCTGATCTAACATCTTTAGATTTTTACGTCTGGAGATGAATGAAAAATATTGCATACGAAAAAAAATACACTGTCGTGAGGAATTAATTATCCGCATTATACGGCTGAGCAACTAAAAAAGCAGCTTTGAAGAACTAAAAAGAGCAACAAAAGCAGTACAGAAGCGTGCCAAGAAATGTATTGAAAATGGTAGGATCATTTATGAACATTTATTATAAAGTGGTACGTACAATTGATCTGGTGTATTGTTTCTAGATAAAATTAGAATTTGATTAACTTTTCTTTGTTTTACTCAACTTTTCTTACACCGTTATTCAAAATTAAATTTTCTACACGTTTTTATTAATTTTTTTTTGTTTAATACCCGTTTACCAAACGTAAAAAACAGAGTTTTTTACTCCATTTCATTGGCTTTCCCCAGATTTCGAAAAAAATTACTCCAAGTACGGTTCTGTGTTCTATTTTATTCAATTTTTCATGTTAATAACCATAAGAAATCTCAAATTCTGCCTCTTAATTAACGTCCTAAAAATTTCAGTACGACCTCATTTCACCGGGGTAGCTGAAATCTGAGCGAAATCTTTCTACTAGCCGTAACTCGCAAATAAATCATTTTAGGATACATGTTTATTTGAGATTTTTCCATTTTATATTCACGAGTAGAATAGGTTATGAAAGTCCCGGGAGAACTTATTGATACACTCTGCATATATACATACATATACACAGACTGAATATGTGATGTTTAATTTGAGAAATAGTCAACATTTACTTAAAAAGAAAAATATGGCTTAAATATAATTTTACAAAATGTAATTTTTAGAAATAAGGTACCAAAACTTCAGAAGATGATGAAGGAATCAGTAGGAGGAAGAAGAATCGATTTTATAAAGCTCATAGAAAACATGTTTTTGTGGGTTTTTTTTAATTAAATGAAGCACGGGATATTTAACAGCTAACATAAACTCACTGAACACTATGAAAGAATATGCCTCAGTGAATTTCAGGAAAATAAAAATAATGAGGATATGGTGCAATAAAAAAATCTACGCAAAATAAGAAAGATTGAATATGTAAAATAGTAGATATTTAGTTACCATGTTTTCAGATGATTGAAAAATGAAAACGAAATTAAATCAAGAAAATAATAATAGTTAAGAAAGAACCAAACGGAAAAATACAGTTTTTTGTAAGTTAAAGTTGGACTTGAAGAAGCATATGAGAAAATTTTATTTTTAGCGTATATTTTATATTTTGGATCTGAAACATTGAAATTAAAAGAAAAAGAAATATACTGACAGAAGTCATGCGAAATGTAATGACAAGAGTAGAGAAAACTAAATGGATCAATAAAATTTAAATAATTTAGATTAGCAAGATCAACTGCCTGGAAGACATCGTAAAAGAAGAAGGGTTGACTACAACAGAGCTAGAAGGATCTTCTAGAAGGATCTTCCCTCAGGCACTTTTATTTTTTCTACAAAGAAGAAGAAAAGAGAAGCCACGAAAGAATAAAAATTACAGACGATTTAAAAGAGATAGGTTCTATCAAGATTCCAACCGTGTATAGCTGGGAATAAAGGAAAATGGAGATGAACATGGGGCAAGGAATCTGCCTCGGGGCAGATAAGCGTATGATAAAAAATTCAATTTATTAGTCAACACTTTTTAAGAGAATTTTCAATAAAAAATAGCGTCTTTCGCTAATAACGTAGCAGTGCCTGTAGATACCCCATTGCAGTACATTACGTAATTTATTTTACATATCATACAAGACTAAGAAAAGTGATAATTGAAAAAAAAATCTGCATGACAACTTTAAAATTTAAAAGAAAACCACTCCTGTATTTATATAGGATATGCATGTATATGTACCAGTATATGGAAACATATGAAACAAAAAAGAAGCAATTAAACCACATATAGGAAAACATATTACAATACTAAACAAAAATTGAAAATTATTAACATACAATATAAAATATTTCCAGACGGATATATGACACTGATATAGCGTACATAAAAACAGAGAAATTGATTTTTTTTGAATCAATAATAATTTTAACCGATTCTTCAGGACAAAAGTACATAGAATTATTACAAAATCACCCTAATACTTACAAATTACACATTAATACATAAAATTAAATTCATCAACGTAATATATCGAAGAAAACTATAAAATCTGAAAAATCAAAAATCTATCAATTTTCTTTTCAATAGTTTAACACATGGAGGACTGAATCCACGACACTTTTCGAATTTATTTTAATAACAACTAGAAAATTATACTTCGATGGAAGAATAAATATTAAAGGATACTAGTGGATATATTGTCAAAGAAATATTTAAACCATCTATTTACCTAGAATATTTTTTATTTAAAAAAAAAAAATTGGCAACGTTCACAGATTAATGCCAACATAAATCATGTTCATCATCAATTATTTACCTTTCTATAAATCAAATAATTAGCACCATCATTTTTCTTTTAGTGTTAATTTTGATATCTTACTTGTTTTAAAATACTATTTTTCACTTAATCATATTTTATAATTGATTTTGTTATATAGAACAGTAAATTTAATATTTGCGAATTAACAACACACAAAAACATATTATTTATTATATTCTGATTAATTATCTCATTGATAATGAGATTCAGTGAATTGTTATAGATCATTGTTAGCAAGTTGATGCATTATGTGCGTGTACTGGGTAAGTGGTTAGATGTCAACCTGTGATTAGAATACTCTCAAAGCCAGCATTCTAAATAACAGAGAAGAAACTTCCATGAATTTCATTGAAAACCAAATAATTTAGTAGCTTAAAATAGAAAAACCTTATACTGATTATATTTAGACGATTTTGTTTTTGTCTTTAAAACCTTTGTGTATTAAATTTAGGTTTAACTATTTACACAATTGACGTATTAAATATATTTTAGAATTTCAATTTTGAATGAATATTTTACTGGTTTAATTCAGTACACCGACCGAAACCGCAAAATTTGTATTTAGTAAATATAACCGTAGTTAAAATGATAATATCTTCTTTCACAATCATAATTTGTCATTACGTGATTCAGTGTTGTTTGAAATTTTAGATTATAGAAAAAATAATAAATTTTTCTTGTTTTAAGAAAATGTAACCATTAAACTACATATTTTCGTATCTAAATTTTACAGACCTTAAGGCAACCTGGCTCGTAATTGGGGCCCTTAAAATATATTATCTTTTTTATTTGGATTCTTTCATATTTTTCATGCTAAACATGAGAAACTATTTCACATGCAATCATTGGCGTATTGAGTAAATTTGAAGTTTTTCTTAAGTTTAAGGTGGAAATCTTTATTATCCTCTACTTAGCACCGGTGAAATCTACCTCCGCCTTCCGGCGTGCCGAAAGAGATTTTTTCTTTGAGATTTCAATTTATTTTAAATAAATTTTAGGTATTGTGAAAAATTTCACTTAAAATGTACTCCTTCCTTCCGAGTAGTACATTTTTAACTTTCCATAACTTCAATAATAGATCTTTTTTAAGTAGCGTCTTTTTATATATCTGTGAATAAAGATTTCATTGTATAAGATGTATTTTAAAAGATTTCCCAGTAGTAGTTTGAAGGTTTCTCATGTTTAGCATACGACAAGACGCATCTTACAATTCCAGCAACATTTTGGTCATCCCTTGCAGTAAGGGTTGGTCATATCAAAAATTGTTTCAGACAAAAGTTTTACCGAGATTTTGGGACGATTTACTTTTAAGTAACAATTTGAAAGTGATTGGCGCAAAATTACGGTAGTTATCGTGTCCACAAGAAAGTGAAATATATATACAGTGTCATTCACGGGAACCGGATGTTTTTGAAGTGGGTTGTACTCGGGCGTTCGTGGTGGGAGGGGCACGTGGCTGGTGTCTGACGTTTCCTTTCTTCATAGCATTTACATTTTAGTCGTTGAGATGGAGCCGTGGATGCTAGACCAATGCCTGTACGCGTATGACAATTTTGTGCGAAATGACGAATCCGTAACTGCTGTTCAGCGAGATTTCCGCCGTCTGTTTAATATCCATCGTAATGCAAGTGTCCCTTCTCGTAACACAATTTTACGATGGGTAAACAACCTTCGAACACGTGGTTCAATATTGAAGAAAAAACCACCGGGTCCCCGACGAACTGCTAGCACTCTGGAAAACATCGAACGAGTAAGAGAAGCCATTCTCAGAAGCCCACGCCGCTCTATTCAGAGGCATTCAGCAGCGCTTCAAACAAGCACAAGTACGGTAAGACGAATTCTGCATACAGACCTGCATTTCCATCCTTGCAAGATAGCCGTCGTGCAGCAGTTAAACGAGCAAGATTTCACGCAGAGATTACAATTTTGTCGACAAATGCTTACCGTTTTTGAAGAAAATGAAAATTTGTTATTGTTAATGAGTGACGAAGCCCATTTTCATCTGAATGTCTTCGTCAACAAACAGAATTGCCGGTATCGGGCAGAAAGAAACCCACATCAGCTTCAAACGAGAGACCGCTTCATAGCTCAAAGGTGACTGTCTGGTGTGCAATAGGAAAGGTCGGTGTTATTGGACCGTATTTTTTTGAAGAAAATGACGCTACCGTATCTGTAACAGCTGATCGTTACATTGCGATGTTGAATACGTTTTTCATCCCCGAGTTACGAAGCCGGGAATCGATTTTCAAAATGTGTTATTCCAGCAGGTTGGAGCTACAGCGCACACAGCGAGGGCAACGATGGCTGTTCTCCGTAACTTGTTTCCGGGGCGGATCTTTTCCAGATTCGGCGACATTCCTTGGCCCCCTCGGTCCCCCGACTTGAGTAGTGTTTTTTTTCTGTGGGGGTTTCTGAAATCGCGTGTGTACGGCAATAAACCGCGTACATTGGAGGACCTAAAGATCGCAATTCGTCATCACGTCACCCAGATTGATGTAGACATGCTGCAAAGAATTGAGCTGCAAAGAATAAGTAACAAATACTTTGATTTAACAAGTGTTTCAGTACCAATAAAACTTTTTTAAAGTAAATATTCAATTTTTTATGATTATTTTAAAAACATCCGGTTCCCGTGAATGACCCTGTATAAACTTTTGAACTGACGGTGGTTTTGGGGTCTGGGGGATGTGAAACGCGAAGATATGTCGAAATTTTCCGAAAGTGGAATCATGGTACTCATTACAATAGGTAGCTTTCTCATGAAATGTATCTAAAAGGAGCTGTAATATACTATAACACTTAATTTTTTTTATGACAAAACCTTTTACAACCATTCTTTAAATTTTTGTTTGATAATATTGCGAAAGGACCTTTTGAACACACGATGTAATACCGCAAAGTTAAGATATATTGAACTTGCACATCGGAAAGCAAACGTTTAAGCACTTTAGAAATTAGCAGATACTTGATGATTGCTTGGATGTGCCTATATGTGATCCATACTGTAATGTGGCTAGATTAAAATGTAATATAGAGGTGCAAACATGAACGTTAGTATAATTATTAGATATAATACCAATAATTGTGATTTACACATTTAATTTATTTTATGTTGAATTTAACACATTTTATGCTTTTTTCTTATAATTCTGGTTACATTATATCATATGGACATTTAAAAAAAAAAAACTATATACGAAAAATGGTTCATCGTATTCTAAAATTTCTGTAGAAATAAAGTTTTCAGTAAAAGAAATAAATAAATAAAGGAAAAATGGAAGTAAATATAAAGTTGAACAATGTAGATTCCAGAAACAAACAATCTTTCAAACTGTCAATATAAGATTCTTGCAACCAAAAACGTAGTAAAATAGAAAGATAACATAAAAAAGTACATATCTATAACTCTTGATAAAAAAACAATATAAAAAAGTATACAAGCTATTAAAAAACATAGACTACATTGAAAGTACGGTATACAGAATCTTTTTTTTCATAATTTGTAAAAACTCCAGTAATATAAGACAAAAGAAAACGTGATTCAATCAGACAAACATTCAATTAAAAAATAGTGTATTTCGACCCCCATCTTATGAATTAAAATTTTAAATACTACAAAGTGTTAGAAAGTAGTACATAAAATACAACGAAGTAACATAAAATAAAAGTGAGTGAGGATTGCTTAATGAAAAGTTGAATTACCTTGTTTTCATTCGATCCTCTATTTGTAGTGTATTAGCCATAAATAAACTCTCTCTGTAAATGTATTCCCATTGATAAAATATAAAAAAAAGGTTTTCTCTGGCTGAAGAGGAAGCTCAGATTTGTAATTTTTAAAAACAAAACAAATTTCCAATTTATGATTGAAAATTAATAACTGTTTGTCGTAAAAGGAAAACGTAATGAAACAAAACAGTCGAAGAGAATAGACGTTCTGAAATTATGTGGTGGCGGAATTCATGAATCTATGTAACTAATTTAGAGATTGTTGATAACAAAAAGTTGAATAACATAAATTCAAAGACAGCAGTTACTTAAATGAATACCGTATCCGCTTTCAGCGTGTGAATCAAAGCAAATAAATAAATATGTTGCTACTCGATTTTAAATTTAATAAGATTAGTGTGATATACTGGCTTAAATAAGTAAATTGTAATAATAACTGTTCTGTTAAGCATAGTACAAAGTTTATTGTCAATTCATATACTAAAATAATATTATTGATTAATAATTTCAAATATAGTGAAATAGACTATCAGATTTGTTTTATTTTGTCCTTCACTTCCATTTTCTCCAGTTTATCGATCTTAAAAGGGAGGGATTATAAATACTTTCTCGTTCTATCACTGATGTATTTCAGGATATCAACAAACCTAATGAAAAACAAATGTTAATCCATTACTTTTAATTGTTTATGATGTTCTTTAACTTAGTAGTTCATATTGAAAAAGGAATTACTAATTAAGGAACATATCTATGGTAACTGATTTAAGGTCCTGCAATATTCTGGACTTTTTAAACTGAGATGTTATTTTTTGTTATAACTGATAAAGCATTATAAACTGACCAAACTACAGGAAATAATTATTTAAAAATCATTCTAAGTAAAAATATATATATATATATATATATATATATATATACAAAATGATTCAAAATTACACGGAAATTTCTCGCGAGATAATTTTAAAGCCAAAAATAAGAAAAAAAAGTTCAATAGAAACATAGGACAGAAAACAGATTATTACCGAGTTTATTCTCGCAAAAAATTTAGTCCTTCTTCCTGCTCCCTCTGAGAAATTAGACCGTACTAAAATTATTGGGGTACAAATCAAGGGCAAAAGTTGGTGCTTCCTTACGGTTTTATTTTCAAAAATTGAATGAAAGTAGACCCCAGACCTCTATCTCATTTAGGGTTGAAGAAAAACGGGATAAAATACGAAAACGTTTTGTCGAAAATACACTTTTTTAGGTTTGGAATAAAATAACTTTGTTAATTTACCAATAAACAAATAAAATTTCTATTTAATTTCGTATAGAATTTAATTCTGATAAAACTGATGTGAATTACATCTGTTAAAATTAAACTAAAATTTGAGTATGTAATTTGAATAATTAAAAGTTTGTTTGTATGTTCTCGCATCGCATGAGAACATACCGACCGATTGCTTTCAAATTTGCAGGATATATTCGTGTTATCCCAGGGAAAATTTTAAGCTATAGACCAAGGACCTAGGCCCCTTGACGATGAAGTTGCCAATTAAAGATATTCATTAAAGAAAAATAAATTAATATTTACAAATTAAATAAATTTCTTTAACCATTGCAACAAAAATAACTTGTAACGTTTTCCTCGTCAAATGTCTGTGTACTTTTGTTATCATAGTTACTATTATTCTGCCTTTTATATTTTAGTTTCATTTTCAGGTTTCTGTAAAGCCTGAATACTTTAACTGTTATTTATCAGTATTATTCTCACAACCATGAAGGTAACGAATCCTGCGGGGGTTCTAGCTAGACGGGAGTGGCGAACGAAAGCAGCTTTGCGGGGATCCAGGGGACGGGGCTTCCTGGCTAGAACATAAATTTTTAAATACCTTTAAACTATGATAAATAGTTTAGACAATAGTTTAAGACAAGTGATGAGTAAATTTTTTACCAGTAGAAATCTTTCACAAGAATCCATGTTTAAGCTGAAAATAAATACTGACTATTTATCACGAAACAAGCATGTTTGTACGATTTTTCCCGCTAATATATCTCACACTGGAAATTATAGTTCTGAAAACACAAGATTTAAAAAAAATCTAAATACAATAGGGAAAATATTTTTTTTGATATTTCTACCTTTGGGAGGGACTATAAATTTTATAACTTTGTAAACATTTTCATTATTATACAATGAAATATGTGACAGCATATCTTAGTTTGCGTATCGAAAATGAATTTATATAATTACATAACTATTTTAACAATACATAACAAATTTTAACTATCAATCTGGTTAACTATCATCATCGATTGTCACCAAAAATTCGCGGAAACAACATAAATAATGAAAATTCGTAAGAACAACCTACTTATTTTAAATTTAACCCATAAGTTAAGAGCCAGCAATTTTTGAATTGAGAATTTTTATGTAATCAATACGTATATAAATTAGCTAAATATTTTTAACCATTTTTCTCCCTTATCCTTGACTTAGGAGTATAATTTAGGTCAGGATATTGTTGCTGATTTTTATACACTATAGTACTGTGATAACTGTGCCCAGCGACTATTATGTATAGCTTAATTGTCTATATAGTAGGCCTATCTAGCTGTTCCTTAGCAGGAAAGATGATAATCTACAGAGTGTTTAAATTAAATGTTTTTTTTTTTACATTATTCTTACACAGTTAATTTGTATAACGTTATGATAAGACCTTAGTTTACGAATTTGAAAAATAGAGCAAAGAAAATTCTCTCTTATGTATGCTTAATGTCACAAATATGAAGCTGTACGGTGTCGGTGTTGTTGCGTGCGTAAGAATTACATTATATTATAAAATATCATTAAAACATAACGTGAGATTGTGTAACATATAATCATTTTTATGTTTGTATCTGGCGTTCAAATAGGTCGTCCTAATGCACCAATTTTATTTATATTTCTATACAGTGGAAATGCAATATAAAATGCAATTGACAGGTGTTTATTGATTTTAAGCTTCGATTAATAACTACAGTTTTAACATTGTATATTCAATATTCATGTTCTTATAATGAAGTTGAACTTTAATAAATAAATGTTTTATCGTTGAAAAAATATCTATAACAAAAGTAATGTATTGTAACAATACCGGTATAGCGAACCTGAGTAACAGATTCCTACGAATTAAGAATAAAGTAGTAGAAAATATAATAATGGGAGGAATCCAGAAAAGGGCTAAAAGAAACCCTTTTAGTAAAGGTAACAGGTCCGTTTTAACAACAGTCTTTTGTAATACTGCCCACTAACACACAATAAACATATGTCGTTCCGTGAGTTCAGGTACCGGACCAAGGTTTGTTCTCACCCATCGAGTTGGGTCCGGTTCGGCAAGTAAAGAGGATAGGGTATAAATACCCTGGGAAAGACCAGTTAAAAATCAGTTCCGCGAGGAGAGTTTGCCAGATGAGAGTCTGCAGATGTGAGTTCTACGATCAGCCTGCGAGACGTCCATCAGCAAGAGAATTCTGCGAGGTCAGTGAAGGAGCAAATTTCGAGTGCAGGTTCGATCCAACTAAGACGAAGCCACGAGTAACTCCAGTGCACGAAAACAAGAAATGATTCGGTGAGTTTCTTTAAGACTATAAGTGAAAGAGATGATATACTCTATAAGAGAGACTATATACTTTATATCTCTTTCACTATATAAGTGAAAAAATGATATAAGTGAAAGAGATAAAATTTCATTCATAAACTGTTAGGATAGTTTTATTTGTGAACAGCAAAGGTATTTGCAGTAAAAGAATTTTATACTTGTCTTATCTGTTGTTGTTAAGACTAGCGATCATGCTAAAATATCTTTTGTCAATGGAACTGAATTCTGATTTTCCGTTCTATTTATCTACCTGTGAATAAAACCTGAGGTGTATTTTAAATTCTGTTTTGTGTGTAATCTCTGTTTTTTTTATTATTGACACTTATGATTATTTGTTGGTTACTGACATCTAACATTATTATTGTCACCATTAACATTATCAATAATTACCAATTATACCAATTATACCAATTATTGGTATACCAATTATACCAATAACATTATCATTGTTATTGTTACCATTACTGTCATTATTCAAAATATTATTGTGAGATTTTTTTGTCCTTTATTATTATTATTACTATTAATCTTATTATTATTCTTGTTTATTTGTTTTATGATTGTAGTTTACTCTTATTACCATTGTCATTATTATTGATTTGTCTTCTTTTACTTATATTATTATTCAATAAATTTTAATTATATAAACATTTTCAATTGTCATTTTTTCAATATCCTGATTGAACCGAGAACACGCGACAGAATTATTCTTTCACGTGAATTTGCAAAACTTATTTTAATTTTTTAAGGAAAAGAAGAAACATAATACCCAAAATTAAAATTTGGTTATCAGAATTTGAAGTTTTTGTAAAAGAAAAACTTTTTGTATCTATGTAACCAGAAAGTACTGTACAATAGTATTTATTTCACAATGAAAAATAATAACGCTTTAAGAAAAGTTAGAAATTAGGGTTTTATAAATTGCAGATAAATATTGCAAGATAAAGAGTGCATTTCAAAACAGAAGAAAAATTTAGAAGATAATTACACTCTTTTTTAAAATAAAATAAAAGTATAGCTTTTTCTTCAAATTAAAGTTAAAATACAAATAATTTAACAGTATTAAGGTCATTTAAAACAATGGTATTCTACATTAATATCTTCTGACAAGTTGTATTACCTCATCATTGTTGTATTATGTTGTTAAAAATAAAAAAAATAACACAAAAAGGAGTTTAATATAATCCTTCAAGATTATAAAATTATTACTATCTGTTGTTAAATTAAAAGTTTTATAAATGACACATAAACTGAATCACTTTCCTACAGATTATTTGTGTACTGCAAGTTTTTTGCAGCATTATTCAACATCAAGTCACTTCATTTAATTCTTTTTTTTTTAACTTTAATAATTACAGTAGTTCAAAGAATGTTTATACAAATGTGTGCATACTCCGTCAACACTACAATCTACTCCCTACAAAAATCGTTTTTGTGCTGAGTTTGTAGTAATTTAAAATAAAGTTATTTGTATTAATAATTAAATAAATTTTTTTAAAGTATTTTTTCAATATTTCATTCGAACTAATATCGTCAGGAAATTTGCTATTAATAAAATTACAATCCAATATTTGATAGTGCAATATTACACTAACAAATCTAGAGATTTTCGCAAATTAAACCTATATAGTCAAGGTAATTTGAATTAAAATCGAATTACTAGTATCCATAATTCTGATTTTCAAAAATCTGATCCAGAATGCTGCAGTGTTTTTGTAATTGTTCATTTCTAATGCATCAATAAATCAAAAGAAGATCTTTAGCACGCTACAGCTTATGCGAGGAAATGAAATTTCCTACAAATTAGCGGTAGAGAATAATTTACTAGATTAAATTTCCAAAAATTTAATGACAATAAAATATATTTCTCGTACTAATAATGATGAGTAGATAGATGTCAATTAGAATGCTTCCAATATTTTCTTTTTCAGTTATCTTACCGTTGTTTCGTTTTCTTCACTTCTTTTCTTGTGTAGCCTCATTAGGCGGAATCCTATTTTGATTAGCGGTTACGTCACTGGTGAAAGATTTCCAGTTTCTGAGTATCCAAAACTCTTAAGGAACTGTAATAGTCCCTCAGCAATAATATGCTAACTTTTATTCAACTGTGAAAATTATGAACAAAAAGGTTTTTTTTTTTTAGTAGTTAAACAATAAAATAGGTTTTAAACTCCAGCAGTAAATAATCTTAAATAAACAAGACAAAATTATCTGAACATTTTATTATAATATTCTTATAGCTAGCGGTATGCAGAGGATGATTCTGTAATACTTCTGGATCATCTGTACTGCTTTCTGGGGAGAACTGTAAATTACCCCGATCTACCAAGATGCGCTCTTTTTCTGATGATCTCTTCTTTCTTATTAACATCATTAAAGTGTATATCGAGTAGAGCCGATTTACATAAAAAAATCGTAAATTATCTTAAAAAATTTGACTTAAACAGTTAATTTTTTTCTTAAAACGTTTAAGCTTGATAGAATAAAATAAACAAAAACAAATAGTTATTATATTAAGAAAAATGTGTAGTTCATTATGAAGAAAAAGAAAAAGTCTAGTAATTAATGTTATGTATGATTTTCAGTATAGGATTATTCTTGGGTAAGAGGATGCGTTGTTATCTCCCTATCACGAAACGGTAATGTAACTTTCTTGAAAATGATCAATCAAATTAGGAAGAGGTGTTTAAGACCCTCGCCGCTGAGTTTCTATAGGGAATTAGTATGTGCGTTAGTCTGTGTGAATGAATAAACCAATCAATTTCTGTAGGAATTCTTTTAACCGATTTTGATCTATGTATTTTTTCTTCATTTTTTAAGTAGTTGTTTTAGGAAACCTCAGCGCTGCCATCAATATAAAATCTTATCCATCTGTAATTCAAATCTGTAGTCGATAGTCTAAACTGAAAATAAATATTTGGTGAAATTTGCTCTAATATGTACTACTTAAAATATTTGTATAGAAATTTTGTATTTTATATAGAAATAAACATATTGATATTTCATCAGATTCACTCGAACAGTTTATATTATTTCAACTTTAAATTTTTTTTATAATTTTAAGAAACGAGCAATAAACAAAAAAATTTCATTCACATTTTATAAATAGTGTTTACATATGCTGTAGTAATATTAAAAAAAAAATTATTACAGGAAAAAACTTTTAATTTTATTAAAATATATAACCGTTTTTGAAAATTCAAATATTTGAAATTATAAACTGTACTTATCAAATTACAGTAGTAGTTTTTACAATCTGCTTAGGATTGGACTGAGGTAAGTAAACAAAATATAATATTAATAGCAATAATAATTTTAACTAAACATAAAAAACTTTTTCTAAAAAATATACATTGAATATATGGATATACATTAAATTTGCAGGTTAAGTGTAGTAAACTTTAAAAACTGGAATTAATGTTAATAAACGAATAAATAAATCAAGTGTGTTTACAACGTTTTATAACTGTTGGTTAGGATTCACACTATATTCTTTTTTGTATAAATAGGAAATCATTAAATATTTTAACAATGAGAAACCGTGGAGACTGAATAATAATTATTAAATATTATTTTCAAAAAAGTTTAGAAATATTCATGAACATAATTAAAATAAGGTTATACACAAAAAATTTATCATATCAAAATGCTTCACCGAGATTGCTAAATCAACACTAGAGAAGTATTTGCTCCAATACTCCAAGTACCCATAAAACATAAGAAGTTTAAAGAAATATTATTTTTTAAAGAAAGAATTTAATAAATTACTATTATAAATAATAACATACAATTTAAATCCACACATAATCTTATTTTTTTCTTAATAATTTATAGAAATGCAACACGCAAATTAAAAATACACGATACAAAATGTAACATTAGAATAAAAAACTAAAATATAATTAGTTAAAAATGTATATTTGTAAACATTTTATTTGTTTAGGATTATCATAATCTTAAAACCAATAAACAGGATTCATATAGATAGGAGTAACCTTTCTTTTTCTATTTAGCCTCCGGAACCACCGTAAGGTATTAATTCTACTCGTAATTTGTTACTAGGATTTGAACTTAGAACTCTCGACTTCAAAATCAGCTGATTTCCGACGATGAATTCACCACTAGACCAAGCGGCTGGGTTAAATTTATGAGAACTGTAATACAGATTCAAAATGGTGGCAAAAGAATAATGATATGTATATAATGATACAATTATAATATGATACATGATAATTGTATAATGATATGAAATACACGTGAATATTTTTATTTATTTTTTTTTTGGAGATTATATAAACTCCCTCGCACAAGGTAATTTTAGCTTTCGAGGAAGATGTCATCCAATTTTCCCGAGGAAAATTGTTTTGTGAGATATAAATAAGTATTTTAATTAATGCTGTTCTTGAAAATAATATTTTCTATCAATTAACGACGATTTTCAAATTTTTTGTTATATATTTTAAAAAAAAATCATATTATACTTAATTTTTAAAAATTAATATTGTTTTTTATTCATTCATTAATAAATCTACAAATTATCAGAATTCATTATTAATTATTGATGATTGGTTATAATTTTTTAAAACTCGAAATAAAATTATTGATAATTGATTGTCATAAAATAGGCCATAGCGTACCACAGTAACATCATACACCTGATCAAACAAAGACCTCTTTGGTAGTTATTTCAGGGATTAATTTCACAACTTTGTTTACTCGTAATGTCTTTCATTCTAGCTAGTAAAATAAATAATAAAGTATCTCCGTGAGAACGAAATTGAGCTTCTTAATAATAAAACCACATCTTCCTAATTCTTACTGTTATATTATTCTTTACGAAAAAGTAAAAAAGGATAGAAAAGGCTTTTTAATTTTAATCATAATATCCTATTAAAAACCACTGACTTTTAATTAACACAAGTCTTTTAATTAAATAGAATTTCATTGTTTTATTTATATAAAATAAAACAATTCGAGTAAGTATACTGTATACTTTTCTTTCAGAAATTTATTAAATTGTGTTGTAACTGCGTGTTAACTGAGGTATTTTACAGAAACATTTATGTTCTATTTGAAACTTTTAAGTTACAGCCTACGCGTATCTTTTTCTTTTTGTTTATAGATGTATATATAAAAGTTAAATATAGATTATTTAAAGACAAAAGAACTGTTTTGAATTTATTGATCCGTATGATATAATATTCTAATGTTATCATAGAAGAATAATTACTTTTACTTTCTTGTAGAAGGAAGTATTGTAATCGCGAAAAATTTGTGTTTTCAGATTTCAACGGAAATATCCATTTTGACCATCCCTGAATCTAATTTGACTAGTTTCAGCGTGACATCTGTACGAATTTATCACGCATTACTCAAAAACGATTAGCCGTAGAATGTTGAAATTTTGGATATACGACTGTTGTAATATCTAGTTGTGCACCTCCCCTTTTGAATGCAATCGACTGAACCAAAGTGTCCAAAAAAGCCCAAAATCCAAAACAATTGGATTTTGAACTTTTTCTTAAATGCAGTAATAAGCTCTTAGCTGAAAGCTTTCCAACGATATATTTTAAGGGGTACTTATTTTCATTGGTTTCAGTTATAGCCAAATAAAGTTTTAATTAATGAAATATTTGGATTGTAAAAGTCGAAGGCACATCGGTTCGAATCCGACTTCATTTCCATTTTTTTTAACTTAAATATATTGATTTATTAATAATAATAATTATTAACCTCTCATTGTAAAAAAATGTTTACAATAAATAATAATTCAATAATAAAAATAAAAACCAAAAACAATAAAAAATTAAAAAATCAGAAGTTATGGATGAAATAAAATTTTATGTACTTTTAAAAATGTGTATATGCAATTTAATAGGCTTACAAGGAATTCATGCCGGCCTCCGTTTCGCGAGTGGTAGCGACTCGGCCTTTCATACGGAAGTCCCGGCTTCGAATCCTGGTCAGGCATGGCATTTTTACACGTTATAAAAACTGTCATTCATCTTTTCTTCTGAAGCAATACTTAATGGTGGTCTCGAAGGTTAAAAAAAAGAGGACGTCAAGTGGTGTCCACATCTGATTTTTTAAGCTGAGTTTCTTCGGCCCAAAAAACTTTATTTAATATAACACTATATTTTGGTCGCGGTTTCATTCTAATTTGAATACATTTTTATAAACTGGTGGATTAACTTTTAGGGTTATAAATATTAAGAAAAAAATTTCTGTTTCTGCGGCCTCATAGATTCATATGTTTTGGATTCACGAATCAGGTCTAACGCATTAGAATCAGTCAGAAATATATTATGAGGTAATTTTAAATGAGAAATGTCAAAGCCGGCATACACATACTATATGTATAATATAGGTAGAGCTGAGTGAACCGTCAGGAGCTGTGTGTATCGTACGGAGCCGAGTGAACTGTTAGGATTTGTGTCTCAACATACAGAGATAAAAATTAAATACTTTTAAGTATCCATTACTTTTTTGGATACTTTTAAATGTTGAAAATTAAATTATACAAAATATTAATTAAATATTAGCCTTTGCCTGAATGACATCCCCATACCTAACTACTACAAAAAAATCAAACCTCAAAAACTGATTCCATTTTTGAGGTCTCAACTCTGACGACAAATTCAGGACTTTTATTATAATGTAGATTACGTAAAATGAATAATGTTTTTTTATTCTTCGTAATTTATACATTTTATTTTATTTCACTGTAAAAAGTAATGTTAGGTATCTCAGAACAGTTACAAATATTTTAAGTTAATACACAAAAAAAATCTTACCAACAATTAAATTCGAAGCGTTCAAGCGCTTTCGGAATTAAATTTCATCTTCAGGAACTCTCAATTTCGTCCTATTTGTAATAGTAAATTATAAAAATAAACTGAAACTTCACATTAAAATTATAAAAATCGTGATTGCTTAAAACATAACAGTGGGTCGTCATATGTTATAAAATTATGTCAACCTAAACGTCCTGTCAATTTAGTGGTGTCAACTGTTGTCTACCTTCTGTTGGTAGTCAGAGTGAGGTTTGGCAAACAATTTATTCTTGGCACCAAACCTTCGTTGAAACAGTTTGTTCTGTTAAAGATACAAAATAACCAGTACGCCCACGCGTCGTTGAAGCTGCTGTTGAACAAGTCAGAGAAAGCGTTGCACGTAGTCCGAAGAAATCAACTCGACGTGGGTCACGTGAGATTGGCAGTCCACAAATTCCACAGAAGACTGTTTGGCGCTATTATGTAGACGACTGCACTGAAATAACATACAAACTAGTCGTGCGTGCTTCAACACATCATACATGTGTTGAACAAAGCCGTATAAAGTTACTCGGCTGTAGTTTTATGTGGAAACAATGGATGGAACTGCAAATAACGATGCATTTTTAGTCAATATAATTTTTAGTGATGAGTAAACATTTTACATCAGCGGCAAAATGAACATCCATAACTGCCAAATAAGAGGTAGCGAAAACCCTCGTGAAATTTGCAGCATATTCGTGATAGCTCTGTGGTCAATTTTTTTGTGCTCTAAGCAAGCAAAGCTTTACAGTCCGTTCTTCTTCAAGGAGGCAACCGTAAGTGAGACGTAAATGCTGAAAATGAGACGTAAATGGTGTCGTTTATCTGGACGTGCTTCAAAATTTTCTAATCCCTCAGACGATGAAAACCAAGTTGGATGCCATTACTATTAGAAATACGGGACGCCACCTCACTACAGCCTAGAAGTCCGAGATTTTCTTGATACTCGATTCTCTTGTCGATGGTTTGGTCGTGAAGGTCCAATTGCACGACCACCTCGCTTCCCAAGTTTAACCCAGATTTCTTCTTGTGAGGCTTCATTAAAAATTGGATTTATATACCATCTTGACCTGCTGATTTTGATGAGCTAAGACCTGATTTTGATGAGCTAAGGGTTTGAATTAAAGCCGCAGTTGTATGGATAACGCCCTACTCACTAGCTGCAGTCTGGAATGAAGTGGACTTTGGTGGCATGCAAGTCGCGTTACAAATTGAAGCCATATTGAACCGTAGTGAATGTTTTTTAACAAACTTGATGAATTTTTTTATGAAATGAGACCCCAATTGAATCTGTCATATCAATAAATTTTAATTTGCTTTTAAATTTGTGGTGTCGTTTTTGAATCACCACGGTATAACAGTTACTTAATGTTTTGCAAGGGAAAGTATACAAATTATTAATATATATTTCTTTTAAGTGTATTTTGTCTCATCTTAAACAACTCTATGGAAAAAAAATAGGGAAAAAATATAGTACGATATATCTTTTATCAACGTTTAATTTTGAATCAATATAAAATTATTACTAATTTACTTTGTACAATCAAAATTATTAAAATAAAACACTGAATCTACTCCTGAATGATTTCCCACAATGATACTACGTTTAACCGAGCAAATTTTAAAAGTAGAATTACATTTTGTTTTGACCGAAATATTTTAAATCAATAACTCGTCACACAATTTTTAATCATAGGTAAACTATATATATATATAATACTTAAATTTTTTTTTAATATAGATTTCCAGAACATAATAATACTATTTTTTACTATTATGATCCTCAGGAGTAAATCAAAAAATTCATCATAATTGTTCTACTTAAGCTGAAAAGATGTAAATATAATTTTGCGCATACTATTCCCCATAAATCTAGTATAGTATAATTAATTTAAAATAATTTGCGGCGAAACGTGACAAGATAAAACTAGTTTAGTAATAATATCTAATCATTAATCTTTATTCCGTATTTTTATTTTATTACCTATATTAATTAATCAAGTATGATTACTCATACTTGAAATACATATATTTTCTTTTTTAACATTAAACTTTTTTAATTACATTTAAAATTTTATAATTTACATTACATAAAGATAACGACAGTTTTTCAGAATAATAAATATTTTATTATTCATTTAAAGTAACACCTCTTAATTGAAAACCTTTTCCTTGTAGTTTCCTGATTATTATAATATTTTATTAATCATCAAAAGTCGGCAATGAACTGAATAAATTGATCGGCATACCCGGGAAAGTAATTAATTTTTGAAAGAATTTTCTGGTGTAAATCAATTTAAAACAACGTATATTTGTATCTTTATGATAATTCCTTTTATTGAAAAACAATAACCAAAATTATAAGTTCTTTATTTCACATTTTTATGTAAAAATATAAGGTTCTAATTATATGATACATAGTTAAATTAATAAATCTAAAAAACAAATTATTTCTATAATTAAGGTATACTTAATGAAAGTTGAACTGTGGGGCTGTTTATGTGATCTCGTTCTTTTACAAGCGTTATAAAATTTCTCGCAATAAATTTTAATGTTATTGATTAAAAAAAAAACCATTAAATAAAAAATTACTTGTTTGATTACATTTAAATCTTTTAATTTTGAAACCGAGTTGCTCAACAAAATAAATCAATAACCAAATTTTGAATATTTGTATATTAGGATAAAAAATTCAGAAAATACATTTTCGACGTTTTAAAAATTTGGGGGCTCAAGCATCAAACGTCCATTTTGAATGATTAAAATATTCAATAAATTGGAATAAATTAAAGTCGAAATAAAAAAATTAAATTCTTTTTTAAATTTGAGAGTTCCTCCATTAATACCCTTCATTAGTCTATTTTAGTGAATTTATTTTTTAATAAAATACGTTTTAAGCTTTAAAATTAGAAATTGTGAAACTTTTTTTCATTTTAGGGGCTTCAATATTCAACGGGAAGCATTCGGGTAAAGTTAATTTTTAAGAAAATAATTATATCATATTTTTAGATAATTCATTCAGAACGAAATGCTGTTCTCACTTTTGCATCACTGATCAGTTTCGTGTGATTTCTTTGTGAGAAAGCATTTCTCGCAAATTACTATGAGAAAATATTCTATGTTTTATTTATCTAATTATTTTCATTGTATTTTCTATCGGTTCTATGTTGAGAACTTAGGGAAGTTCTTATTAAAGAACTACCCTTTTAAGAAATAAGCCTTCAACTATTTTGAAGAAATATTTTTCAGCATACTGTTTTCATACTAAGCTGCGTACACTACACGGCTTTTAAGCAATGAAAGAAATTGAAAAGGGATGGGGAAGCGAAGTGTTTAACCATGACACGTTTAATAGTTAATTTACTTAGTACTTCATATGTAAAACGATTACCACACCATATTATATTGATGGTGTACGATATTTATAATTCTTACATAGGCGCACTATATAGTTATGCTGTCTTATTTTCATCTCCTTATATTTGAGATTGTTAGATTATTGGTTTAGTTGGTCATTACATAACTTCCTCAGAACTTTAGGACAATATTTCTTCTTAAATTATAAATTTAAAAAATTACAATTGCTTGCCCAAATTATTTTCAGCAGTAAATTTAGGTAACTGATTTTTTTTCCAATTATTCATTAATAGTCATTGAAAAGCTAATTAATAATAATTTTTGTTTTTTGAGAAATAGAACTACAAAAAAAAAACAATACTTATATTTTAATAAATATTAAAATTTAAAGCAATTAATTAAAATGAGGAAGTACATAGATTATTTAACAGATAGGTCATTTATATTTGTCAAAGAAATTTTGAAGCAATTTAGTCAAACATAAATGTAGTTTTAGGTTGAAAAATAATTTGAAAGTGTGAAATTTGCAATCGTATATAAACTACGGAGTAGCCGGGAAGTCACGGTTCCCCTAAAGTTAACGAAGAATATGAGTTCGGATATGTGTTTAGATCATACGGTATTTTCGTTGGGACAGGTTGGCAACATCTTTTTTACAACGTCACACGCTAAGTAAAAGATAGTTATGCTAAAATGGCGTCGAGGAGAGGTTGGTGACAAGTGTATGGGTTCATGAACGACAACGTATGAATCAAACAATGAAGCTAATTAGTAATATGTTTCGGCAACGCTTTAATAAGCCGCTGCCATCACGAAAAGATCCGTGTTGGCCTGGGAAAAACGTGCGTTTGATTTAGGCAGTGCTAAAAATAAGCCGCGGAGTGGATGAAAATTAACACGCTTAGAAACATGTGCTGCTGTTGCAGTTTCTAATGAGCAATTCCCAATGAAATTAGCTCATGAACGGTCAGCTGAACCTCGTATACCGTGGACGAAAATGCAGGACCATATGGAAAAGGATTTGAAAGTTAAGTCATTTCGTCCGATGTTCATCAATGAACTGTCAGATGCAGACATGGAACGTCGCCCTACATCCTTCGGACGTTTTTAGAAAAATTTCCCGCTGCAGTGCACCGTCGTAGGTTATTATACTGACGAATTTGCAATCTATCACAGTTCGTGTGCCAGAAATGTGTTATTTTGAGAAAAAAAAAATCCTTATTACGCTACAGAACTGGAAAGAAATCCACCGCAAGTCATGATATAGGCTGGAATCACAGCTTGTCATTTGTTTGTTCCTTATATTTTGACGGGCCAGTGAATGCCCAAACTTATTTAGAGATATTGGAGGCATGGTAAATACCACAGGTTCAAGAGAAGGATCTAATGGAACGAGTATGGTTGCAGCAGGATGAAGCACCAGCATTATGTTTTATCAGTCCGCGCGTTTCTGAATGAAAAATGTTGAGGACAAAAGGTTAGGAATAACTAAAATTCCTTACGCTATTTAGTTTAAGGTTTTAATTAACTATCTGAAATAATGAATCTTTCAAAATCAGTAATATCACTTTAAATGAATCCCGTACTATGTATTCACATAGTACCATAGGCTCAATTGGCCCAACAATGTTCATACAACACAGTTTAAACTTGTCATTCTACTGTTATTACTTTTTTTTAATTTATTTTATTTGAAATTTTCCTCACTATCAAACACACAGCTAGATTACAAGATTAAAGTTGAAAGATGGTACGTAACGAAGAGGAAACCGAAATGTAGACGGGCTTGAAGGTCTGGTTCTATCCACAAACCTGCCTTATACCAGAAAAGAAAATATTATAACCATAATAATAGTAATAAAAAAAAAAAAAAAAACAGTGATAGTATGAAAATTTATATTATTATAGTTTTTTTTTTTAATTCTTCTGAATTATCGATGAAATCCCAATAATTTTTTAACTGATAAATGCTAGTAAATAGTTGATTAATAAATCGTGTAAAAAATATCAAAATCAAAAGCTTGTTATAATTTTCTCATGAGATAATTTTTTCATTGATTTTTTTTATTAAAATTAAATTTTGTTATGTTACATAAAACATAAACTGGAAATATAAATACTAGGGATTATGTAATTTTACACGAAAGAAACTGTTTTTTATTTTAGTATTTATCACCTTGTAAGTTTCTTCTAGAATGAATTGTGTCACAAATAACAATAGACAAGTAATAATAATTTGATAAATATTTAAGATAATGTCAGTTACCTGTAACAGTTTGAAAGATACTCATTGTCACCTTATAAATATGATATATAAATATATATTTAGCTTAAAAGACTGCAGTTGGTTAAAAAACAAGTCAATCAAAATCAAAATAATTTATAATTACGTCAACATTACGAAAATAAACCCATTCATTATACACTGAAGAAAGTCATACATTTATAATTCTATATTCTCATTTAAATTATTATAAATAAATCAATGATTTTTTTTTTTTGTTTTCTGTAGGGGGAGGAAAAATCTCTGCCAGCCGCCGCCAGGCCCGTTCTGACGGCAATGCGGGGCTCTCACCCGCTAAAAAACCTCCCTCTCTAGTTACCCAGGACCCGCAACCAATCCCTATGGCATGTACTCAGCCCCCGCGTGATCATCCGGTCTCTCTTCTATCCGATTCGAAACGACCTCTTGGCGTCCCCTGAGGGCGATTGACGGACGGCGACTACGGGAAGCCCCTGCCACCCATCTGGACTTCGTGCCTCGGTTCATCCGTTGATCCATATTCTGTCAAATTCTCTCCTCATGAGCCTTTCCACGTATCATGGTGGAGACCACCATCATTACTTTATCCCAATTGTTCTAAGCATTACTCTTATAATGCTCGCGTCCACTATTCCTTGCTCCATCAATCCGACTCTCAAATCTCGTCATCTTGGGCAGGAGAACGCTACATGTTCCGTGGTGTTTTGGTACCCGCAATCATGACATTGGTTGGTGATGCTCCTATCCATCCGATGTAAATAATCACTGAAACACCCGTGGCCAGACAGGAATTGGGTACCTCGAAGTTCGTGTCTCCATGGATCCTCTCTGCCCAACTTTTGACATCTCCGATGAGCTCGTATGACCATCAATAATCAATGATATTATGGGGTATTAAACGTACTGGATTATTATAATTAGCATTCCGGAAATTATTACAATAATTATTTGATTAATTTAATTCTGTAATTAAATATAAAGCTGAATTTTCGTTCGTAGATTGACCCGGTTTCCTAGTCTTTCGTGTTTAAAACTGAATCAAATCTAATCATTTTCTAAATTTGTGTTTTGCCAGATTTATTCCAGTTTAATGTTATAGTAGATAGATCAATTTATCAAAATTCTTACAGTATGAATTTATTTTGCCTAATTTAAAATTTAAATAAATAAAATAACAGAAAAACAATTCAAAAAACGTGGAACAACATTTGAGAAATAAAGCTACTTTACGATCTTCGAATAAGAGATTCTCCTATAAGAAAATAATTTATTTAATGTTATTTACATACCAAGAATAAGTTTTTAGTAAAAGGTTCTGGAGGATAGATTTTAAAACAATTTATATTTGAACAGAAACTTTTATGAAATGCATTTATGTTTGACCGGAATTTTCCTTCTGGTAAATGATATAAACTGGTTCTCAGTGGAATACTGAATAATTCCCATACTTTCCTTACATTTTATAACTAATGAGAAAGTATAATTACTTTAATTATAATAAAAAAAATAATGATAGTAGGAAAATTGATATTATTATAATTTTTTTAATTCTTTTGGATTATCGATAAAATTCCAATAATATTATTTTTTGATCGATGAATGCTAGTAAACACTTGGATTAATAAGTCGTGTAATAATATTAAATTGATAATAATAATAATAATATCAAATTGGTCGTTCCACCATGGAACGGAACGGGTCGTTCCATGGTGGAACGATGAAATAAGTGAAGCTATTAAAAGAAAGAAAAGGGCGTATAACACCTTTAAGAAACGTCCTACCACAGAGAATCTTATTGCCTTTAAAAAATACAGGGCGTATGCAAAACGTCCCATGATAGACTCGAAGAAACGATCCTGGCAGCAATACGTGTCATCCATCGACAGAACCAATACTGCATCAGATGTTTGGAGGAAAGTGAAGGCGATTTGTGGGCGTAAAAATTTTGCACCCATAACTAGCCTTCAAGATGAAGACGAAATTAAGGACACCCCAAACGAAATCGCAGAGTTATTATCCAATCACTTCGAGAAAGCCAGCAAAACGCTAACTACGAAGAAGATTTACGAGCGAAAAAAGAACTTGAAGGCCTACTAAATTTCCGTACTGAGTATAATTACTCATATAATGTACCATTTAAAATGGAAGAATTCGTGAAAGCGTTGGAGAAAGCAGGGAACACAGCTGCTGGTCCGGATGAAATCCATTATAATATGATCAGGCAGCTGAATACCACTGCAAAACGCAGACTATTAGAACTGTATAATCAAATATGGCGGGTTGAAATGTACCCGCAGCAGTGGAAAAAAGCTCATGTTGTTCCAGTACCAAAGAAAAAAAAAAAATTTAACAGATCCCAATAGCTATCGTCCTATCTCCTTGACGTGCGCTATGGGAAAAATACTCGAAAAAATGATTAATAATCGAGTCGTTTGGGTTTTAGAAAAAGAAAACCTGATATCACCATATCAAGCAGGGTTTCGACAATACCACCGATCAAATGATCAACTTAGAGAATATTATATATAACAGCTTTATTACAAGAAAACATTGTGTCCGAGTCTTCTTTGATCTTCAGAAGGCTTTCGATATGACCTGGCGACATGGAGTAATGCTCCAGATACATGAATGGGGCATTCGTGGCAATCTGCCAGTATTGCTCAGCAACTATATGAATGACCGTACCTTTCAAGTACGTGTCAATAATGAATATTCATTTGAAAGAATGGTGGAAAATGGCATACCACAAGGTTCGCCGTTGAGCGGTACCTTGTTTACCATTGCCATTAATACATTGATATTAGCCATTGCAGTAGAAATCAGAAAAAGCGTCTATGTTGAAGACTTGGCAATTGTGTATACCAGCAACAAGACTACAATGGTGAAGTACAAATTGCAACGGGCGATCGACGCCTTAAACGAAGTTGCGAGGAATAATGGATTCCAATTTTCACCAGAAAAAACGTGTTGTGTACACTTCTGTAGGAAGAGAATTCCTCATCAAAGTCCTATGTTAAAAATTGGCAATGATCCAATACAATATAAAGACAACGTGAGATTTATAGGGCTAGTATTGGATAAATCCCTTACGTGGGGACTACACATACAGGACTTGAGTGTTAGATGCAAAAAAGCCCTAAACATTACTAAATGTTTATCGAACATTAATTGGGGCTCAGATAAAGAGATATTATTGAGATTGTATAAGGCACTGGTTCAATCAAAACTAGACTACGGATGTATTGTATATTCATCCGCTAGGAAGTCGCATTTAAGAAAGTTAGACGTTATTCACAATAGCGGAATAAGATATGCGACAGGCGCTTTCCGCACAAGTCCGGCGACTAATGTCTGAAGCCGGAATACTGCCACTACAATATAGAAGAGAGATCCTTTTGCTAAGATACGCAGCAAATATATGGGCTTTCCCTGCTCATATAAATAATAAATTGTTTATGAATCATCCTATGGCTGCAGTATATGAACATCGTGCTACCTATTCCAGACCAGCCGGAATTAGGTATCTCGAATTAAGAAGAAAATATGAAATTGCTATACCAGAGACACTAGCGATTTCTACTAGAGAAATACCGCCATGGCTCTTGCCAGCGGTTAATACAAGTTTAGATCTCTCTCAAGGAAAAACAAAAAAGAAACCAGCGGTGATCATCCGGCAGGAATTTTTGGCAACCGTCAGTAGTTACGAAGAACATATTAGAATTTATACTGACGGTTCTAAAACCGAACATGGTGTTGGATGCTCGATATATGTAAATGAAGAAGCCCACTTTTGGAGACTGCCAGATGTGGCCACTGTCTACACGGCAGAACTCACTGCAATTCAGCAAGCTCTTCGCTACGCAGAACACTGTTGCGAAGAGAGAGTGCTAATATGTTCCGATTCTCTAAGTGCACTTTTTGCAATTAGGAACAAAAACATTAAGGATGTCTTAATTTCAAACATCCTGTACATTTTGTATATTCTAAACCAACGAGGACAACGATGCGTATTTGTATGGACTGCAGGGCATGCTGGTATTGCAGGTAATGAAAGCGCAGATGAAGCTGCCAGAAAGGCAACAGTCTGCGATGTAGTAAGAAACAAATGGAATACTGATTGGAGGAGTTTAAATACAAAATTACACTCAGTGAAAACTTCTCCATATAAATGGAAAAGAGACTTTAAGTTGACTCGCCGTGAACAAGTAGCTGTGACCAGACTTAGAATCGGTCACACGCGATTGACAAATTCATATTTGTTAACCGGCAAAGAGAGACCAATGTGCGGTGTTTGCAATAAAACACTTACAATTAAGCATCTAATAGAAGAGTGTACAATATATGAGGACCTCAGAAAGAGGTTCCGTCTAAGAAGTAACATTACTGCTGATCTAGATAATGGAAATGAAGAAAATATAGTTGCATATTTACACGCCAGTGGACTTCTTAGAAGTCTGTAAAAGTTGAAAAATTTTTTAAAGCTGTGTTAAAGAATCTCTAAGTGGAATTCTTTATGTATATGGGAGTCTCGAAGCGTGGCACGTGTAGTGTCGGGAGGTAGCCCTCTTGCCTAGGCCATTCTGGTTCGTCTGCATTCAAGAGCAGTGAGTCAGGGTGTATCCAATGATGACATGTGGGACCCTCAAGGGTAAACCGAGGGCGCAAGGCTATAAGCAAGCGCAATGGATGCCTGTAGCCTGTTTGTAAGGAGTCAATAGCCACGACATCCTGGCGCGACTAATATACTGCTTCACGGCGGTTCTTGTCGCCCCGAGGGTACTTAAACAAATTAATAAACGAGACAGATAGAATAATGATATGGTATTGTATAGACATATATTTTTAATTACATGTTCATTGAGATTTTTATCTCAATTTTTAATATCGGGGCCATTTACACTCCGTAAGTGTTGTGTTTGTCTTTGTTGATTTAATGTTTCCGTGTAGTTTGTGCTTTTAAATAAAATGTAAGGGCCTTTTACACCCTTACATATGACGATCCTGATGGTAACACTAATTTCTTTTTTAAGAATGTGACGAGGGCTAATGACCTTAGTAGTCGATGCCCGTAAAAATTCAAGAAAAAAAAATCAAATCAAAAGCGTTATAATTTTCTTCTTAAATCAATTTTTCATTGATTATAATATAACAAAACTACACATCTTAGTTACATAAAACATAAACTGGCAACCTGTTTTTAAAAACATAAATATTCAAGACAAATTTGTTTGTTGTATGATATATAATTGAATAATTATCAACTGACCGTATTCTAAATTATCCAATGGGTTACTGTGGTAACTAAGTTATAGGATTATTAAACCTGATATATACAAACACCGAAACTTTATGTGTTGTAGAAGGCATGTTAATGGTAAACAGTAAATGCAAATTGATTGAGCGTCAAAGTTTAACTTAACTAGTTCTGTTATAAAGTGACTTATCCGCCTACTTTGGTAGTTGTTAATAATTACGTATTTTATCATAAATGGAATTATTAATAGACAGTGTTTAAAGCCAAATTCTATTATACATTCAACATATTTTCAATAAATTTTATTACTGTAAAGTAATTTTACAAAAGTAGTAAAATCTTTATTAGTAAGGAATTGAGTATTAAATTCAAAACTGCAGTTTCATACAGCATCATATGATTGTAAAACTGAGGAAACGGTTCATTTTACAGCGCTTGTCCTCCTGATCAGAGAGATGCAGTTTTTCTCTTTACTTTCAATCTACGTTTAAAAGAGATAAGAGTTCATAATATGAAGCTCTTAAAATAGAAATTTTCATATATGGAATAAAAATATATCTCTTTGGTCGTGATGTAATATTCCCAACTATCTATTCCTGAGTCTCGATCTCAAAAATAAAAATAAAATGGAAATGAATTTTTCTCAAATATCTAACAATCAAACTCTATCAAAATCCCTTTCCACTTATTATTAGGGATGAAAGCCTTTCCCGACCCCTATAATATCTGCTTTATATAAAAAAAACTAAAAATCTAAAACTGATTTCACTATGAAATAATGGATCTAATATTTTAACTACAAAATATATGTTATCTTTAACAGTAAACATCTTAAAATCGTTTTTCGTTTTTTTTTCAATTTTATCGAACTTATTATTTTCTAGCTTAAAAGAAATACCATATATTTACAAAATATATAATAACGTAATCAATATCTGTAACATAATCAATATAAGTATCTTTTGGGCCTAAATGTCATTAAAAATTTTACGCATGTAAATCAACAAAACATAATTAGTTTAGTTGGCAAATTAATGTAATCGTTTACCCAGAATAAAAAAAAAATCCTTTATATCAGCTTTCTTCCTTCAATCCAAAGTATGAAACAAATAAATATTTGAACATAAAAAAAATTAGCTAGTTAGAGAAAGAAAAAACATAATGGATAAGAAAAGAAATGTTTTTCGATTAGTAAAAAGAAGCTACAACTCACGTCGCAAAAAATAAGCTGCCGACACCTTGAATAAATATGTTCAGTTTGTAGAGCGTAAAAACCATTAGTACACTACTCTGAAAGCCATGAATTTTCATATTTTACGATTCGAACTTTGTATAAAGTGTGCTGACTTAAGAAAACAAACATATTTAAATAACTTAAACTTTCTTTCCTTACAATTTTCCACAAAACCTTTCCGACAAATTTAACTTATATATAAAAATATATATACTTACATATAAAATTGTATGATATAAAAAAAATAGATTTTATTTTTAATATGGTTAAACTGTAAAATATATAAACCAAATTATACACCATGGTTCAATCATTTAACCGAAATAACGTTATATTATTTTCAGTACGATTTACATCCTTAGTCAGTCATTGGAACTATTCTGTACATGTTGGTAAGGGCGTGTGGAAATCTATTGAAACGGTTTCTTTTTTTTACTATACAAAATATTAATACAAAGCTTTTGCAAAGGTACTTTATTTTAGTTTTTAATTTTAAATAAAATTAATAATAATTTTTACATGTGTTTAGTTCATAAATAATAAAAATTCACACATTTACCATAATACATTGAAAATTCTCTAATTCTGACTGTATTATGGTACAAGCGATTTTTAATATTGATAAAACTATGATAGACTGCCTTTGCAAGATTTAATAACTTAAAGCTAAAGACTTCGAGCTAACGTGCTATATTTAAGCTATATTTAAAATATGCATTCCCATCAGCAAAATATATAGATAAAATATACATTAATAACAAAAGTTATTATTTTTATAAACTGCAATTACTAAAAACTCTTGATTACATTATCAAACTTTTTTCTGTTTTTTATATTTCTAATCTTACGAAAATATATTTCGTTCCTGTTTGTAACAAAAATTTTCGTATTAAAAATACTTAACGAAGTTTACATCATAATGAAATTTTATAACTCCCAATACTCGTCTTATTTCTAAGTTTTCATCCAAAGACCATATTTTGTATTGAAAAAAATTAAGAAAATGCTTTAATCAAACAAGTTATTGTAAAACTATAAACTTTTATGAAATCAATACTACGTTCTCTGCTTTCGATAAAAAAAAGGGTGTATTTACGCGATGGCATTACCATTCTTGAATCAGTATACCTAAAAAAATTAATTTAAGTTTAATGGAGATTAATAAATTATTATCCCTATTTAATTTATAATTAAATTTGAATGTGATAATTCAGAGCATTGTATTTATGCATTGACATATTCCATGATAAGATCCGGTATAGAATTTAATGTAGGTAATACGTAATTTACAGTTCTGTGTTACGTAATATGTACAAGTACATTTAAACAAATTTTCATTAATTTTTTTTTTGAACATTCATCTAAAAAAAAATTATGGATTAATTTATAAAATAATTTTAAAAAATAAGGTTTTCAAATAATTATTTTTATACAATAATATGAATCTTTTTTATAAAAAATAACTGATTGAGAGTCATTGTAAGGGAGATGCACATTAGCACATAATTTAGAAAAAAAAAAAGCTAATTTATCAAATGGATTCAATTAAACAAGTGGAACACCATTTTCGGGGTGAATTTAAAAATTCTACAGTTCATGCTGAAAAATAAATAAAGCCTTTGTAAGAAGATAATATTGATAAATCTCGAGCATCATTAACAGCGAAACAAAAGACGCTTTGAATTCTTGTTGTACTGAAACATCATTAACAAAATAGTGTTAACAAATTAGTATAAGAAAGGACGAAGATATGAAAAGCTTTTTAAGAGAAAAAGCTAATATCCTATTATTACTGCTTAACTCTATCAATTTTAGCGCTATTTATTAAAAGCTATATACTATTCTTCAAGTATGAAAAATATAATCTACAGTAAGATGTCTATAATAAAAAAAAAAAAAATACATAAAGATGTACACACGCACACACACACATACACACACATGTAATAAAACATATATGATTTATACCTAATTGGCGATGTATAAATTAATTAGTTCAATTTGTAATCATGTTAACTTATAATAAAAATAAGAATTTTTATTCTGGTATATAAAAATTATTCTTGTGTATGTAGTATATATATATATCTATATACATATATCTATATATATATATATATATATATAGAGAGAGAGAGTGTGTGTTCTTGTATATAAAAAAGCAGTTTTTTATATATTATACAAAAATAACTTTCAGTAATAGAAATTAAACAATGAAATATCTGTTTAAAAAATTATTAGATAAAATGTTTAAAAATATTTATATTTACCATAGTAATATTACATGTTTAAAAATTTTATATTTAATAACATTTATGTTTAAGTAAATTGGTTCTATAACTTTTAATTTAATGCTAGTAAAACTTTGATACTAATATTTTTAATATCCCTTCCCAAATAGTAATTCTTAGTTTCAATTAAAAATCTCCAAACCATGGACAGAAAAAATATTTCCGTATATAATCTTGTTCACCTATAATTATAAACTAAACGCGTGCATACACAAACACACACACACACACACACACACACACACACACACACACACACCAATAAATAGTTTACCAAAACCAGTTTTATTTTTTTTTTAAATACTTGCTAACATATTTTATTTGTACAGTTAAATATTTCGCAAACTAAAACGAGAAACTTTCAGAAAATTTTGTTAATCATGTTGTTTTAAAAACATTTGTATGGTTTATTACAGAAATATTTTGATATGTAATATACTAACCGATAAAATTCTAAGTGAGAACCAGGTGAGAAATATTTAATGTATTTGTACGATATTTGATGGTTTCCAAGGTTTTGTTAACAAAATGTCCTGGTAAATACGCATGCATAAACATGCAAATTGACAAATTAAACAAACTCGTAAACATACACTGAAGATGTATTATTGAAAATACGCTCATATATATATATATATATATATATATATATATATATATATATATGAGCGTATTATATATTTGACTGCTATATTCTTATCCAATTTCTCTTCTTAAGTTGTCTTGAAGTGAATCTTTATTCTTTTATAGATCAAAAGAACCGTAATGGAAGTTGCCTTTTACTTTTAATATATATATATATATATATTTGATTTATAACGAGATTGAAAAGTAAGATCGTCATGTTTTGGAATTGTAGAAATGTTAAGTGATTGATGGAGTAATGAACTCCATGGTAAAAGTAAAAATTGGAAAGTAAGCAAAAAAAAGATCAAAGATAAACTACTATGAAAGAGTATTAGATAATGTTAAGAAATATATTCTAAATGTGGGTGTAGAGGCAGTAAGGAAAAAAATCGTTAGAATTTTAGAATGTGGAACAGGTGACAGTTTAAGGTTCGACTTTCGATATTTATACAGCAGGAGAAAAAGAATCAAAAAAACAATTTTAGTACAAAGTATATTTAACTGCTGATGTAAAAATAAATCAAGTTAATAACAATTTTTACAATAAACCAAACAAATTTTAAATGTAAATGGAAGTTTTTACCAAAATCAATACGTTTTTTAACATCCTCCAATATCTGTGTTTTTTTATCTCCCCCCTAAAATAAACTGCCAATGATAAGTTTGTCTGGAACGATACGAAAACAGAACCCTTAATCACACTGAGCAGACTACAAGTACAGTTGAAACCGTTATAATGTAATTAAAAAAATTCCTTAAGTTTTAAAATGGTTGAGTTTGCTGTTGAAGTTAATATTAACTTAATTTTTACCGCTGACTGGAATAAACATATAAACTTTTCGTTAATATAGATGCAATGAAATAATCAATAATTACAGTTTAGTATTAACTATCCTACCTCATAATACGTTCAAAATAATACCGTAATAATCCAAAATTTAAAAAAATTTGATTACTTGAAGTAAAATCTTATAATACTTTTTTTTAGAATAAATAAAAATTATTTGAATGAAAGATATCATTAGAGAGTATTTAAGAATTGTTTATCCAACCCTTTAACAAATATTTATGTAAGAAAAATGTAGGTTAACACGAAGTCATAATGTAAGAGAAAATTGTGTTTTATATTAATAAAAAAAAAAAAATCACTTTTCTAGCTACAATTTCTAACACATCAAAATTGATTATCATATTCCTATTTTATTTCAATAAGAACTATAAACTTCAGTAATTCTATAAAAAAATCGTCAAATTCAATAGTAAAAATGATGCATTTTGTAGTTCTGACAAAAATAATAACGTTAAAAAAACAGTTATTTAACACGTTATTTTTGATCGATAAAAGCACACAAACAAATTACTACAAAGGTACAAACTTGAAGAAAATACAGATGTTTTCTAATCTTTGTGGAAGAATAAAATTTGCTAAAAACAACAATAAAATATGGTAGATAAAATATTGAAGATAAATAAAGTAGCAAAAGTTATATACAAACATTAAAAAAATAAGCAAAAAACATTTATATGAAAAAAGAAGCAAAATAAATAAAAAGAAATTAAACTGACTGACTGGTATATTCTGATCCGATTTCTCTTCTTAAGTTGTCTTGAAGTGAATCTTTATTCTTTTCTAGATCAAAAGAACCATAATGGAAGTTGCCTTTTCCTTTTAATTGTTCGACGAATGTTTCCATCATAAGTTTACATGTATGTTTACCAGAAATTTGACCACAGCCATCTTTATCGTAAACAAGCATCACTTTATACCACTTATACCTACAACAGAACAAATACAAAGAAAGAAAATAATTTAAAAGTATATACAAGTCGATTATAATAGTAAAACTTTCTCAATACAACTATTTTACTATTTTAAAAAAAGTTAGAGTTAAATAAGAAAATAAAGTAAAACACTATTTTAATATACAGTGTTCAACTTAAAAGAGGCCTTATCACTTAGCACTTTATACTAAATGCATATTTTTGTTAAGATGCATGTATTGATGTAAGATGAGTAAAAGAATGTGGAAGATGTTGGTACGACTGGAGTGGGGTGGACTGTTTATTGCCTGTATATTTGAGTATTGTCACTCCTTGTCGACCATTGGCTTTTGAAAATTGGATAATCGTGTATTATTGTTTTTTAAAATGCAGTTAACTATTGAAGAACGTATATTCGTGATGGAAACTTATTTAGAGACGAAATTTTATGTTGTGTGTCGGCGAAAGTTCAGGGAATATTTAAAAAGGAACCATCAGTGAAAAATATTATTTAGAAGTTAGTTAAAAAATTCTTTAGTTCGGTGATAGACCAGAAACGTACCCGAAACAGATCAACTTTATCGAAGCAGGCCGTAAACAACATTAAAGCGGTAGTTGAAAGATCTTCTCACAAATCTTTGCGGAGACAATGCCGGGAAAAACATTCCAGTTCACAATTCAGTGACGAGAATGGGGAAGTGTTATAGTATCGAATACGTTACACTTACGAACGAATACATTACACTTAACGAATATGTTACACGGTTTCCCATGAGCTAATTAATGCTGATTATGCTAAACGGTTTCACTAGTTAGTGGTTCAAGAATTTCATTAGAGGCAACAATGGCATTTTAGATTAAGTTTTTTCACAGAAGAAGCATGGTTTCACCTTGGTGGATATGTTAATAGTCAGAACTACCGAACGTGGAGTACTGAATACCCACATGTTTTAAAATCTCCCCTATATCAACAAAAAATAGGCATATGGTGTGAGGTTTCAAGGCAAGGAATAATAAGACCCTTGTTTTCGAAAAAAAAACTGTGGGTGCTGCTGTTTACCAAGAAATTATCCAGCAGTTCATAACCTAACAGAAAGAGGATGAGGATTACTACTTGTTGCAACCGGACAGCGCCATTTGGCATATAGCTCGTTCACCTATGAAGATCCTACAGAATTTTTTCGGTGGAAGAATCATTTCTTAAGGATTGTGGCCACCATGTTCCTCTGATCTGAGTAGGCCAGATTACTTGCTGTGGGATTACTTAAAATAAATTGTTAATAGGAAAATCTAAACACCCTGCAGGAAAGACATTACCAATGTCATCCATTAAATAGACATGGTACATATAACAAGAATATGGTCAAACGTGTTGACAAGTACACAGAAGTGGAAGGACATAATTTTCAACACCTTCTGTAAATTATTATGTAAGTTTTTGCTAATAAACTATTATTTATAGACTAAAATAAGTGTTGCCCCTCTTTTGAAATGAACCCTCAGTATAAATCAGAATGTATGAATATATGTTTTCATGTATATGTATATCGATGTTTACTTAAAACTCAAGAACCGCTAGGCCGATCTGATCGATACTTATCCAATATCTATATTCCAATTCTGTGACAGTATTGGCATAAATTAATTCAGATAACTCTATCATTGATTGAGCAATAAAAGATCATCAGAGAGTGTGAAATAGTTAACAGTATAATTTTTTACAAAATTATAATTTGATCGAAGAATAAATTACGTTTTGTAGGACGTACTAAAATGAGATTAACTATAATTATTTAATTTCACTTTTGTAGTTCATGATAAAATCGGTTAAAACTTTCTTGATATATCAGTTAATAAACAAATTTCATTGTTGTTCGATTTGCTCCTCCTTTCTTAAAACCTTTATTTTTAATTTACGTGTTAAGCCTGAATTTTAGAAAATAACTCTAAAGCGATGTCAGTTAAGACAAAACAAAAATGGCTTTTTTTATTTTTATTCGAAATTTCTTATCGCTATCTTTTGGAAAAAAGTTTTTGATTTTAATTTTGTAAAGTATTTCAAAGGACACGAATTAAAGCCAGTAAGATTTTAAAACTCTTCGACTGAAAAATTTACAGAAAATTATTTTTAACTTAGTTTAGTTTGCATAAATATATGAATATAATTCTTGGGTTAATGATTATTTTATTTGTAATTGGTGAAATTTAATATTATTATTGTAGGTGTAATCATAAATAATATGTGTATTGGAAAATTACTCTTGGAAGTTTTCTTTTTACGATATATGATCTACATTAAAAAGTGCATAGAGGTTTACGAAAAGAGTAAACTTGCCAAGTGCATTATCCATAACCTACATCGACAAGAGTTCAACATACAATAAACTATATTGGGATTCACTTTCACAAAGGTTCTAATATTACAAGATGATACATTACTTTTAAAGAAAATTTATTTCGTTGATCTCTAATAATGATAATAATAATAATAACAACAACGATTTCTGCACATTTCGTTTAAAAAAAAAAAAAAATAATAATTAGATTAAATTATTCAAGTTTATGTATAAATATATGTGATAAATTTATTGTAATATTTTGGGTAGCAAAGTTGAGAATAAAAGTAAATCGAGTCACATCGCGTTAAGGAGGAGTAATTGTCACCGGGTCAACCTAGATGTCTTTTTCATTCCGAATTCTGATCAACCATGTACCTCGGGCTCCACCTTGATTGTCACTTGACATGGAAGAACCAAGTAAAAGAGAAAAAGCTAAACATTAGGTTTAAGGAGCTTTATTGGTTACCAAGCAGGAATTTACATTTGTCTCTGTCGAACAAATTTTTAATATACAAAGTCATTCTGCAACCCATTTGGATATATGGTTTCAATCTATGGGGCACGATGAGCAAAAGCAACATTGAGGTTATGCTTCCAGAATAAGTTGGCGAGCATCACTTCAGAGGCGCCGTGGTTTCCACGGAACGATGAAATTCATAACTACCTGAAATTACCTTATGTCCGCGAGGAAATCAAGCGTTTCGGTTCATATTATAAACAACGGCTAGTAATCATGTCGACTATTTAGCGCTGAATCTCCTAGAAGTAAAGATGTCCGGCGACTCAAACGCCTTCACGTGCTGGACCTTGGGGAGTCTGGGTAACCCTTGGGCTAGAACGAGATTCCTTAAGTGATGAGCATCTTCTCTGTACCTGCTAAAAAGCCTAAATTCCTTTCACAAGCAAATTATGTTACTGTTTTGTTTTTCTTCCCCTTTGTCTTGTAATATTATTTGATTTTTTTTTTTTTTTTTTGGTAGGGTTTTACGGACTTTTGTATTTTTATGAAGTGAATATTTTTATTGAAGTGCTTTTATACAAATGAACTATTGTCTTATGTTTGTATAATACCTGAACTATTATCTTAAGTATGTAAGTTTTATTCAGGGGATTCATTGGAATCGCCTCAATGAGAGCTTATTTTAATTCTGTTTACTTACGGTTCTTTCTTGAAACCGATTGTAAATAAACAAATTGCGATAAAATAACACAAATAAAAGTATTAAAAAAATATTTCAAAATCAGTAATATCTAAATATGAACGTAAGTAAATTTTGGAATAACATTATCAAAGAAAATATTCAATTTTAACAAAACACAACGATTTTAATTTTATTTAACAATTAACAAAGGACTCTTTTGGTGACTCTGTTGATACAAATTTTCTAGAAATGCCATGAATAAGAAAAACTTCACAAAAAATTATGATTAAAAATTAATTATATATTAAAGTAATTATAATTATGAAGCTTAGATAAATAAAGTAATTTTGATTAATTTTATTAACCATAGCCCGTTCGTATTAATATATAAATTATTTATATAATAGTTTCCACTTACCAACAATCTTTAATATTCGAGCGCTATCAGATTATTAATCCATCCTCAGGAACAATGATGTGTAATACATTAAAAATTTATAACAATTGAGACTTTCATAATGACATGACAGAAAACGTTAACTTTATTTTACCTTTTGACGATCAATTGTTATATTTATATTTTTATAAAATTTAATTTGATATAATTAATGATAAGTGAAGTAAATAATTATAATGTATAACACATCATTCTTCCTGAGGATGGATTAATAATCCGAAAGAGCTCGAACATTACTATTAAATATTGTTGGTAAGTGGAAATTGTTATATAAATAAAGTAATTTTGATCTGACAACTTCATTAAAATTTAAAGTAAATTATTATGAAAAATTTGAGAAATAATTAAATGAGATCACTGAAATTTCAAATATGTTTTATATACATTGTTTTCCAAACGTGTGTATAAAATTTAAACTTTATATAAAATTCAATAAATGAATTAGATTTCAAAAATGTAATATACCACAGAATTTATTTTTGTACTTTTTTTTGAGTATAGGAGAAAAGAAGTATAAAATCCTAAACTTTTATGATGATGACGTAAGAAAGTTAGGTTGTTGTGACATTTCAACTCGAGGGATATATCAACTCTTATTGTGGCAACTTATTGAGTGGGTTTGTGTTGTTATATGAAGAATAAATTTAATTATATATAGTGAATAAAAATGAAAAAAGTTATGAAAAAGAATAGTAATATCTGGGGTATTTATATAGAGCTGTCTATTGGGGTATTTATTCTAACTGTCGCCTACATAAAATCTACGAGACATTTTAATATTACTTATTTAAAAATATATACTCAAACAAAAAAACGCTGATTTACAGTGAGCGACAGTGTTTCTCGTTTGAATCTAATAAGCTAAATTAATATTATGAATTATATTATATTATTATATTATATAATAATTGTTGTAAAAAGAAAAAATATATTTCTAAACCATTTAGTTTACAGGTAACGACTACTTAAAATATTTTTCCTAATTATCTTCCGTTCTAAATTCTCTTTCTAAACTTTTAAAGTAAAATGTACACTAGAAGAATGTTTCTTTATTCAAAGCAATTGTTATTTTCAAAGTATTCAAACAGGATATATCCTAGAAACAATGTCTTACGAGTATAAACAATAAAGTTGTGCCCAAAGCTGGAAACCGAAATTTTTTTAATATATAATTTAACTTAAGTTGTAGTTTATTACAAGTAATGTCAATTAAACTTTTCTAAAAACATTTATTGCTATTTCTGTGTTGATAGAATTAATTATATACCATTTAACAAGATATTGTAATATGATTTTGTCGGTGTAATGTGCTCTGAAAGCATAAGATTCTATCCAATATTAAAAACTTAAAATATAGCTAAGAGAGAGAATCTTCTGATCACGGTATTGGTTAATGTGATAGTTACTGCTGAGTAACGTTACTGTGGGATTTAGAGCACCCTACTGTAATCAAAGGATTGATCCATTAGTACAAACACTGAGCCTTTGTCCTGTTTCACTTGATTACATGTGTATGTAAAGGTGATATTAATTTAAAACGTTTTAGGCGAATTTTAATGAATATTATACTCATTCCTACCCATCCAAAAAAAAAAAACAAACAAAAAACAAATACAATTGTACGTTTCTAGATACCTTTTGATTATATATTTTTTTCCCTTGATGAAAAAAAAGTAGGTGGTTCAACTTTATACAAAAAAAAAAAAATGTTATAAATTACAAACATTCCATTCCTAACTAAAGGAAATAATTTAAAACTAATTTTTAATCCTAAGTGAATTTAAACTTTGCAAATAATAATAATAATAAAAGGCTGTTGCAGACACACTTGAATGAAATGTTAGCATTATCTGAGATATTTAAAAAAATTATGTCCTTATTTCTCGTAACATGCTTCCAATAGTTGTTACGATAATCACGAAAGGCATTATATAATTATCTAATATAATATGGAAAGTTTTTCAGTCAATAAGATGAAGCATCATCAGCCGAATATAAAACAAAATGTTATACGTGTACAAATGCGTAAATGAGAGTGGACATATTCATGATTATTGAAGCCTCAAAAAATATATTACAAACAAAATCTTCCAGGAAGTCACAGTGTTACACTAGAGAAATATAAATTTATAAGATTTAAAAACCAGTTA
Organism: Lycorma delicatula; assembly: GCF_047948215.1. Lineage (NCBI taxonomy): Eukaryota > Metazoa > Arthropoda > Insecta > Hemiptera > Fulgoridae > Lycorma > Lycorma delicatula. The sequence continues at coordinate 85,828,416 of NC_134459.1, read as the reverse complement.
AGAAAATAGTAAACCGTAATTTAACAGTAGTTATTGACAAACAGAATAAGTGTTCAATAAAAAAATTTTCGGTTGGCTAGAAATCAATGAATGGCATAATAAATACAAAAGAAATACTGAATATGATATGCATTTGTTGTTAGAAGAGAATTTTAAATTTACAAAACAGGAGGATAATAGGAAATTAAATATTAAGACAAGGAAACTTATTATACCAGAAACAGGAGACTTTTATTATTTATAATAAAATTATGAAAGGATGGTTGAAGTAATGTAGGTATAAAAAACTGATTGGCACTTGTACCAGGAGCATGCGATGAGAACGTTCATAAAAAATAGAAGTCTACTGGTATCGAACACGAATCTAAGAACCAGAAATAAATTCTTGAAAATATCTGAGTAGATTTTTGGGTTTTATTGTTGTGAAACCTAAGCAATTTCAGTCACATCTTATAACTTCATTAAGTTTATTTTAACAGCCTCAACTGCATTGTCTATAAAAGATAAATTTTCTATTATTATCGTAACATGCTTAAAAACAAATTAGTTTGATAATAAAATTAAAGGAAATGACCACTATTTACATATTTATCAATGTTTTAATGGTTTAAGGAATATTGAATTTCACTATTAATATCAACCTCTTCAAAAGACTATTACGTGTTTTATCAAATTAAATGCTATTCTCTAAATTTGGTGCCTTCCACAAAAACTACATTCATATAACACTATATATATTACTTGACTTTTATTGAATTCATACACGTTCAAATTAGTAATTATAAATCTACACACAAAAATACATATCACATCCCACACAACACCCATACGCGTTTTAAATTATATGTATACTGACAGAAATACATTTTGGACGAGTGTGTGCATGTGTGTTTATTAAAATCGTAATACATAAGGATAAACAAACAGAGATATATATGTTGCCATAAATCACTGAAATTAGTGAAATGTGTGTTCAAATATGTACACGTGTCCCATTTATCTAACTCAGTAGTAGCTAAATTTCACACTAAACTAATCTAAAATCCTTTGGTGAGAGTTGTGTATGATCATCTGCCTTATGCAATTTGTTGGCAAAATTTATACATTTACACTGAAAAGTAAAGTTGCTACCATTTAATAACATTAAAACTCAGGTTAGATTCAAATAGCATCTCATCATTTATTTACACTACTATACGTAGTTTACATTCAGGAATTCTACATATCTTTTTAAATGTTTTATTAATGTGTTCGTTGCAATCTGTTCAAGTGGTGAATAATAAGTAACCTCCCCCCACCAAGTAATATAAAAATGATATGTATGCCATGCAAATGAGGTGTAGTCTTATACAGACTCATGCTGACCATTTCTGAGACATATGGTAAATTGAATTCCAACTACAAAAATACAACGTTATCCATTATCTAGTAATCAAATCCTTACTTCTACTAGGATTTGAATCTCGAAACTTCGACTTAGAAAATCAGCTGTTAAACAATTGATTTGCGACTAGTAACCACTAGTTAGGCTAAATATCTAAAAACTGATTTACATAATTAAAGTCATTAATTATAAAAAAATAGGTAAAGAAATGCTAGAGAATTGTTTGAACAAAGTAAAAATGTACATTTCGACAAAATTTTCTTTTGTGAGCTCTTTAATGAAAGTGGCAAAGCTTTATAACGATGTTGAAAAAAAAAATATTTTAAAACAAAGTTTGTTTGTTTCATCATTTACAGTTAATAATTTCGTATAATTTTTTCAGCTGAATGTTATAAGAAAAATTCCGGTTATAATTAGTTACATAATTATATGTTTTACGGTTTTTTTTATAACGGAAAATCAACTGCTCTCTTTTTCTTTAGTCTAATTATGATAGGTTCGTATCGTTTTTATTAAATCGAGAATATTTTTTTACCAGAAAACAAACGAATATTTTTTTTAACTAACTTATAAATATAACTGAATAACTATATTATCAAGAACTATCAGTCAGAGGTAAATTAAAAAAAAAAAAAAATTACGTAGATATTAAAAGTTTTTGAATTGATTTATTTTGTATTTTATGGTTATTATCAATTCTGTTTGTACTGACGTTGGTAGTCTGAAAATAAAAATGCAGCTGTAGTTATCTATAATTTCAATAGCTTTAACATCCAACAATATTAACTATTAATAAATGATATCAATTACTGGAGTGGAATGGAGGGTATCGCAAGACACTATGTTCTCGTATAGGCCTGCTAGATTCTTTCTTTCAAAAGTCTTTGAGAGACTATTCTTCCAAAGATGGCCAGTCTTAGAGAAGGATTACGTTATCCCTGATTTCAAGTTTGACTTCAGAGGCGGCCATTCGTTCATCGAGCAGACTCTTGTTTGTAAAGGAGAACGGGAAGCCAAACTTTGTCAAATTCCTGTTGAATGTCCAGGAAGGTTGCCGAACAGTATTCCTTTCTTTCTAGGCACCCACTCACTGATCACTCTAAAAATTTCGTAAGTCAAACCTACCTCAACCGTTCTATATTGTGTTACGTAGTTACCTAAATGGGCAATTTTCTCAAGTCAAATATAACCAGGAATTGTCTGTCTGCATAGACAATCTAATAAGAGTTCCACAAGGTACTTTGTTAGGTCGGTTTCTATATTTGATACACAGTACAGACCTTTCCAGTACAGATGTTACATTTGCGTCCTTTGCAGATGACACAGCGATTTTGGCGGTAGATAGTGGTCATAACTTTCCTCGAGCAAATTGCAAGCGGGATTCGGCATTATCAACAAATCGCTGCGTAGATGGAGGTTGAAAAACAATCCCCCCAAATCGACTCATGTAACACTTAACAATAAGAAGGAGTAATTGCCCGGTTCAAACGGACAATAATCCCTGAAACAAACACGGTACGGTACTTAGGGTTATATCTAGATCGTCGATTGACCTGGAAAGATCACGTCAGAGAGAAGAGAGACAACTGTAAGCTAAACTTGCACGAACGTTGTGGCTCCTTGGTTTCATTTGTCCTTGAATAAATAGTTGCTGTTTTCTTGAAACCAGCGTGGAGATATGGTACACAAATATCAGGGACTACTAATAATAGTAACGTTGAAATCATCCAACCGTTACAAAACAAGGTTCCCAGAATGGTATCAGGGGCTCCATGGTTCGCTAGAAACGATGAGATACACGTTTTGTATCTTGGGGTGCTTTGTGTTCGTGAAGAGATACGCCAACTAGTAGAGACTACATATCAAAACTGGATAACCATCTGGCGCTGAATTTACTTGACAACGGTGAGAAAGTAAGACGATTGAGCAGGCTACATGTACTGGACCTTGTTCATCTTTGGAGACATGGATCATCATTGTAGTGCGTGACTGGTTAATATGTTAATTATAGTTCAAACTTAAAATGTGTACTATTTTTATCTGACTTTAATATTTGCGACTTTACTTGGGTGACTAATTTTTTGTGACTTTATTATTATCTCCTTTATTGACTTATTATATGTTATTTATTTTAACTTTATAATTTACTTTCTTTTTATTAACTAATTGCTTCGTTTGTGTCGTGAGAGGTGATGTATATTATTAATATTGTATTTGAGGTGACCAATCTTTGAATGGTCTCCTGACACGTTACTCTTAGCCGTACAATTCTATTTATGGTTGCAATCATTTGCCGACCGTTTGTGAAAAATAAATTGCTCAAATAAAAAAGTTGGAACTGTTTCCCAGATTGTTTAACTTTTGTTATCTATAGGAACTGGTTAATAAAGGTTTTCGACTTTTGTATTTTAAGCTTAATTAAATGTTTTAATTTCCATACTACATCACTTTTAGTAGTATTAATTACAAATTATACTACTAATCTTTTTGTTAGATTTGGTTTCGTTATAACCCTGCAAATTAAACTCAATCATAACCAAAACATCGTAATTTTGATGCAAAATTTATCCTTCGAGACGTAAATCATAACTTGCAATATGGCACTGAAATGCTGGTTTTATAACAAATCTTCAGGAGTAATAAATGCGTCTTCCTAAATCAGCTGATTTGGAAGTCGAGAGTTCCAGCTTCAAGTCCTAGTAATGGCAGTTACTTTTATACGGATTTGAATACTAGATCGTGGATATGTTCTTTGGTGGCTGGGTTTCAATTAACCACATATCTCAGAAGTGATCGAACTGAGATTGCACAAGACTACACCTCATTTACATTCATACATAACATCCTCATTCATCCTCTGAAGTAATACCTTATCAGGTAATTCCCGGAGGGTAAACAGGAAAAAAGAGAGGCGTAATACACGGAATTAAGTTGACTTTACTGACTAATCGAAGGAGTTGGATACTATTCTCATTACATTACATTATTATTGAGTAATACCGACTTTTTAAAGGCGTCTGATGCTACTTACAATACATTACATTACTGCTGGGTTTAAACTGACTCCTGACAATTTTCATTGAGTTGAAAATATAATACTTCAAATTTTTTATTAGTCTTTAACTCTTATAGGTTTGGATGACTTTTCTTTAATACCATTAATTCCTGACAATTTCATAGTAGTATTCAATAAAAATATTAGCTTTATGTAACTATAGTAAAAAAAATAACAGAGAATCTTTTCGAGTTTAGATTTTTTTTAGTTCTTTTTTTCTATTTTATATAAAAACTTCATTAAATTGAATCTTTGAAACAGTGTTTTTTATTTATCACAAGGATATTATTTTTCACTTATGAAGTTTTTAAAATTATTCAGCGAATCATAGTTACCAAATACGATCTATAAATTAGCAGACCAGTCTCTTAAGACCAATGTATAAACAGATTAATTCTTCATCTGAGCGGTTTGACACAATGATAGTAAGTTGAACACCGAAAATACTACACATTACAGTTTTTTTCCTTGGATTTTAAAATAATTTAATTACAAAAATACATTTTATAATAAAGTGTTGAAAATAAGTAAATAAATGTAGCAATCTTAAATTATAAAAACTAGATATAAGGTAAGAGCCGTAGTGTTATGTTTTTAATTGAAGAACTGAAAAATAAGGCTATGTTGCAAAATAAAATTTGAAAGTTTTACTTATAATCTTAATCCTGATGATCGTTTTATCTGTTATGTAATTATCATCAGAAGACGTTACGGAAAAAGTAAAATTTTTAATGGGGATTTTAAAATAAAAATTTAAAAAATACTTTTTATTGTCATTCTAAACATTTGTCTACATATTGCTGCTGTCGCTCTATTTTAGGTAATTCCAAGAATTTGCGACGATTATTGTTTAAAAAAAAAATTGACAATCTACAAGATTTTAAGCAAATATTTTTGTAGATCTTTTCTGCAGAAGAATCTTTTTTCCAATTTCTTCCGCAATCGTTTGCCGTTGTTCTTTATTTTTATTCCTCATAAAAAAAGAATTAAATAATAAAGTATATCATTATTTAACATGAAGTACTTCATTATAATTATTCTTTGATTTATGGTAACAATGAATATGATAATCTAACTTAGCGAAATGTTGAATTTTGCATGATAATGGTTTAACATAAAAAATCTTATGAACTTTTAGTTTTGTTGTATTAGTTATTTCTGTTCATTGGTTCTCGATCATTTTAAACGCAATCACAAATTTTTACAAAGATTTACAAATTTCGTAATCACAAATTTTAACGCAATCACACGATCTTTTAACGTTTTGTCTCTTAAACGTTAGAATATCTGCTTCAACCCAGATGTTCACTTTAGTCCTTTATTAATGGTGGTAAAGTGGTTTATTGAATTGTCTGGTCATTTTCATTTTATATTTAATTCGTACCTTTGAACTTTTAAAATGGTTTTTTATGAATTATTCTGCTCTAACGATACAGTTTACTGTCTTAAGCCAAAATCTCTTTATTTTTCCATAAAAATATTTATTAATATATAATAATATATTGATATTATTATTTTTTTATTACAGGGACTAGTTCTCTCTGCTCATTCGGAGTAATAACTAAAATATTCATTGTTAATAAATAGTTTAAATAAATTTCATCGTACACTTTCGTCTTCAAATAGTTTTAGGTAAATTTTCACTTTAGGAGAAGATTATATAAATTTTAAAATTAAGAATTTTTACTTATTTATTTTCTTTATGTATCTATTCATTAAGTAATTTCACAGAGATCTCTTCTTCTTCAGAACGAATAGTTATTATTACGATAAATCAATAAAAACAGAGATTAATTTTAAAATATGAGTGATATATTCTTCTATTACAAAATGCTGGTATTACAAATTGATGCTATTACAATTTATTTTGCTTATCTCCATAGAAAACTGTATCTTCTTAGTTTTTCATGCCGAAGATTTTGGATTGAAATCGCGGTCAAACATAGATATTTGACCGAGAAATATATATCTATAAATATATATCTATATTTTATGAAAAATATAGATATTTTTCATAAAATTCCCTTCTAAATTTGTTAAAATATTTTTTCAATAAGGAGAGGTGTTTGTCCACGGGTTCACGTAAATTGCGCTTTCATCCCGGATGTTGACCACGTACGATGTCTAGGCCTACATCTGGATTTTCGTCTGACATTGAAAATTCATTTGAGAGAAAAAAGAAAACAGCTTAACATTTAATTTAAAGAGATGTAGTTGCTTGCCAGGGGGTCACAGTTGTCATTCTCTAACAAACAGTTGCTGCACAAACAATTCTGAAGCCGGTGTGGATCTACGGTATCTAACTCTGTGGAACGACATGTAGAAGCAACATTGATTTTATCCGACCGTTCCAGAAAGATTAATCAGGAGAATAACTTAGCACCGTGGTTTGTGAGAAACAACGAGATCCATGACTATCTAGGATTGCCATACGTTCATGAGGAGGTTCGATTACTTATCAGAGGCTCATGAGAAGTTCTAAATACAAATTAAGGCTAAACAACATGAAAACCATCTGGTTGCGAACCTACTGAACAATAGCTAGGACATTAAACGGCTAAAACGACACTACGCGTTAGATCTGAGAGATAATGAGTGATATTTGTGGAATTTCTTACAGTATGTGTTATTTTGTTTCATCTCATTGTTTTGTTTAGGAATTAGTTGATTGTGTTTGGTTTTGGTATTTCATTGTTGTACTTCTCTGTACTATTTTTTGTTAAGTTATTCATAGTTTTGTTTACACTTAAATTACTGAATGTTACTTTTCATACATGTAAGTTTTTCAACTATTTATATGTATTCCTTTGAGAAGTTTCAATGGACATTTCTCTTAATATCAGTGAATCTTAATCCGATTTACTTATGTTTTAAATATATGTGGAACTTAATTTAAAATAAAATTTGAGGAAAAAATAAAATTCTAGAATGTTGGATTTCATGAAACTTTTCGTCAGACTGTATGGAAATTAATAATCATCTAACTAAAATGAAAAAAAAAATTATACTCTTTGGTGCCGTATTTAATAATTTTAACTTAAATTGTGAATTTTAAACAATTTAAATTTTGCTTAGGGAGTAATAGTTTTAACTTTCACAATTTACTTTTAGATATAGTTTAATATCGTATAAAATAATGGTTTTATTATCTATCAGTGGATGTAATATCAGAAGAAAAACTCCTTTTATTTTAACAACTCAGACCGGTTATTTTTAACGTTGTTGCAAGAAACAAAATTCTTTTGAAGAAGGGGAAATCTCTGGCAAAGTACTTAACATAGAGACAAACAAATAAAAATCAGAGAATAATATAAATTCTATTAATTTTATTGTTAAGTAAGATAATAATATTTAATTACTAAATATATGATATCTAATTACTTTAATATAATTAGTAAATATTTAATAATTTTCTATAACACACACATACCGTTCCATTACCGAGACGAGAAACGCAGCCATGTCTCTAAAACTGTAGAGCCCAACTCTTACTAATAAGTGGTATTCGCTATCACAATGTGTTTTATTTTTTGAAAAATCAAATGTTAGTGCACCAGTTGTAAGCAAAGGTGTCGACCAGAATTTTACCATTCTTGCAATGGGAGCTGAAAACAAAAAAAAAAAACAATAATTAAATTAATGCAATGTAATATTACTTTTATTTATCAATCAGACCTTAATCTGCTGATTAGATTTAAGTATCACTTTATTGTTGAGTATTAGTTTGTATATAGAATTGTAAATTCTTACACTATTACAAATTACAAAAATTTAAAACATATAATCAGAAATGGATTTATTTATTTGTTCATGATGTAGTCATATCATGAATTTTGTGCCCTTGGATTAGTTATTTTTTCAACGCGCATAATCTAGAAAAATCCAATAGAGTAGTAAAAATGAATTCAAGTATCCCACACTGGTATCAAAAATTTCAATAAAACTTTAATATTTCATATGACACAAGTATCTTTAAAAAAACGCAATAACGAATGTTATTAACAAACTACAACATTAACTCGGTTCGATAAGGATACTGAGAGATTACATACGTATTTCTTATAAATGCAATTTATACTCTCAAATATATATAAAAAGAAAAAAATGTTAATATTAATAAATTTTTTAATATATAAAATAGTAATTCTAATTAAAAAAACACAATTTTTCTAATAACAATTAAATTATAAATTTAAAAAATAGTCCGATTTACTAAAAAACTTCATAACTGATAGAAACTAACATTGAATTAACAATAAGATAATAATAGAAAAATCTACAATTCATACAATTCACTTTCTGCAAGTATTATTTACTTTTACTGTTTACGAAAGAACTATCCTACACTTTATGAGTGAGTAGAATACTGTCACTTTCACTCCTGTTCACAAATAACTCAACGAACAGCTTCTTGTTTTCAACTACTGTCCAAAATGGAATACTCGAGATGTACTCTTCATTCGCTGTTACTAAACGCTTACTGTTACCACTTTCATCGCACTCTGCATCGAACTCAAACTTGAAAAACTACTAACTGTCTTTCCGCTGGTCCCCGGCATTATTTGTACCTTCTGGCATGCAGACTCACTACCCGATCCGCCCTTTTGATTCTTCAAGCGTAATAGGTTTCATTGTCCGCATCTTCTACTTTTTTTTATAAGTTTTTATAAGTTTCTTTTCTTGAAAGAATCCCTTTATCCTTTCTTCTAGATTCTTTTTTTTCTATCTGGAAGCTTCCTGTACGCATTACATTATGTTAATTCTAAGATCAAATATTTTAACATCTAAATTCTAATTTATTTTTATATAAAAAAAACCTTCATTCTATGAAATGTATGTTACTAAATTTTAATTGTTTTAAATGATAATTAATACCTATTATAAATCATAAAGACTACACATGTCATAATTATAATTCATTATTGTTATTTAAATAATACTTCTTATATATCTTTATACTGATTCCGTGGCTCAGTCATTAGTCTCATTGATTGCTAAACTGAAAATCTTATGAATCTAGTTACTAACAAGGATCTGGGTTTTCACGATAATATTAGAGAAGATTTTAAAATCTTCAAGTAAAGTTACAGTATCACATGACGTTCTACGCGAACAACCGTGGCTCAGTCATTAGTCTCATTGATTGCTAAACTGAAAATCTTATGAATCTAGTTACTAACAAGGATCTGGGTTTTCACGATAATATTAGAGAAGATTTAAAAATCTTCAAGTTAAGTTACAGTATCACATGACGTTCTACGCGAACAATAGGATTAGTACACGTCTTTCCACTCAAAATAACTTTATTTGTAGCATTCAGTATGAATCTGGTTTAGCAATATTATTAAATAACAAAGGTTTGAAAAAATATGTATTACTTTTCCTTGTTTTTTTGCCTGAAAACAATATAATGTGAAATAATGTGAAATTATTTGTTCTATAACAAATAAGCGCAATTAATGTGTGCACGCGTTCTCCCTTTTATCCCAGTTACAATCTACTTTAGGCCTCAGTAATTCTTAGTTTATTACTTAGTTTATTCTTAGTGTATACTGGCATCGATACCTATAGTATCGATGCGTAATTTTGATAATTTAAGTTGAGATTAAGATTTTAAATCCTAAAATAAAATGTAAAAAAATCTGGTATAGACAACAAATGACTTCCTTGTACGCTTATTAAATTACATTTACCCAGTTTTTAAAATGAAAAGTACATAAAATTTTATTTCATTAAAAACTTCTGATATTTTTTTCTTTTTGTTATTATTGAATTATTATTCATCGTAATTTTTTTTAATGAGAGGTTAATAATTATTAATAAATCAATATATTTAAATTAGAAAAAAGCAGATGAAGATCGATTCGAAACGATGAGCAGTAAGTACAAAGATCTCCTAAGATCAAAATATTTCATTAATTAAACGTTTATTTGGCTATAACTCTGCAATCGATGAAAATAAGTAGTACCACTTATATATATCGTTGAAAAGCGCTCAATGAGGGCTTATTACTACAGTTAAGAAAAATTCCAAAATCCAATTTTTTTTTAATTTTGGGCTCTTTTGGACACTTTTCGTTCAGTCAATTGCAATCAAAAGAAAAGGTACGCACAACTAGATGTTACAACAGTCTTAAATCCAAAATTTCAACATCCTACGGATAATCGTGTTTGAATTATGCGAGATACGTATATAGAGACGTATGTACAAACGACACGCCGAAACTAGTCAAAATAGATTCAGGGATGATCAAAATGGATATTTCCGTTGAAATCTGAAAACTGAAATTTTTCGCGATCACAATACTTCCTTTACTTCATACAAGGAAGTAAAAATTACGAGTCAAATTCATGACTTTCATACAAATCATTTTTAACACAAAAGTAGGAAAAAAACAATAAATGACATAAGTCATGGTTTAGATTGGGAAACCTTCTAATTTTTCTAGGTTCTTGGATTAAAATTATAATTCTAATACAATAAAAATATCATCGGTTTAAATGTATTAAGTACTAATGGTTTCTTCAAGTTAATATTATTGTAATTAACTTGAATGTATGTTATAAATACTTACAGATATGGGGAAAATATAGCGAGTGGTTCATGGTGTAATAGTAGTAAATAATCTGCTATTGTATGAAGCTATGTAGCTTCATACAATAGCAGATTATTTACCGATGTATCCTCATGCAACATAATAATAGTTAGTAATTAACCTTGAAGCTTGGTAACTAATGCATTAAGAACAAAGGATCTAATCCATATTAGATTTTCTAATTCATTTTCCGTTTTTCTGATTCATATCAATATGTTCTGCAATATTTCACAGCGTGACCTTAAACAGAACTTGAAAACAGAAATCTGCATGTTTTTTTAGCTATAACTAAATAATTTATCAGCAATTATGATCATCATCAATAAAAAAATAATCATAATTCATAAAAACATTGGTAAAGATATCACTTAAGCAAACCATTAATACGTTGACATTAACTTTTACGTTGTGTATAAGTTGTATATATATTATATATACAATGATATTACAGTACAATATTATGAAACATACTATCTCTTTATGAAATATATGCAAACGGTGACTAAAATCTTAAGTTATGTTTTTATTAATTGATATATTACATGATGTAATACATAGTACTCGACTTACGCGGTGAATAATAATAATCAAAACAATTATTTCAATTTTCAACCCGGAATTTACATTTCCGGCTTTAACTTTCAAACCGCGAAAATACCAAAACTTTCAAACCATGAAAAATTAAATTTAATTAAAATTGGGAAATTTTTTCTAAGCAGAAATCAAAGATTTTAATGGAAACAAAATAAATTTTTCCATATATTTAATTTTAAATTCTACGTACTTATTAAATTTTGAAGATAAGCAAATTATTAAGAAAAATAAATTTAAGTTGTTGTAACTAGCTGTATATTATACTGAATTCTTGTTAATTAGTAACAATAAAAATTACATATAGCAAAAAGAAATATTTTCAATTAATTAAACATTGTAAAATTGATCTTTCAAATATTTTTAAGCTTTTTGTATTCAAAAAAACAAAAGAATATATAAAAAAGTATCTACTTTTGCAACACAGTTAAATTTATAAATCATGCATCTAATGTTATTACGTTGTTAAATCAAAGAGCTCACATATACATCAATTGAAGAATCAGAGTGGAAGACTCCATTTACTATATCAGGGAAAAGTATTAAGCTAAGTTACTGAAAACTTCTCATGTGACAAATTGAATCTCTTTAGTAGGATCACTTTATTTAAAATCACAAGTATAAATAAAGTATACTGATAGTAATAATAGATTTAAATAAATCCAAAATTCAATAAGTAATTTGTTACATCATTAAAATTTTTCTTGCTTACCAATACACGTTGTTTTAATCCTATGTTTAAACGGTTTTGTTCGCTGTTTCCATTTTCTTCATGAAATAATAGCACTAAACATCATATCCATTGAAATATACAGTCTCACAATTACAATTACTCGCTTTAAAAAAAAATTAAATGGGAAACTCGCCGATCTCCTTAGCAGAGTGGTAGCATCTCGCCCTTTCACCCGGAGGTCCCAGGTTTGAATCCCGGTCAGGCATGGCATTTTTCATACGCTCAAATTTCAATTTTCTTATTCCCACATACAAGGTTCTATAATATATTATAAATTATCAGTCTAAAAAACGAAAAAACCTATTCTCAATCATTGGATTGGACAGAGCTATGTAAATATCACTACTGTGTATTATTACAATTTTTTTAATTAGAGTTCTAATACGTGACGTCATGCTATTCTAATCTACGATAAAATTAGATTAAAAAAATTCATTGAAGCAGATTGTTCAAATAAATCATTTTTAACTAAAATTTACTTATTGCAAATAATAATATTATAAATTTAGAATTTATGTTAATTTTATGACTCGAAAAACCAGTGAAATATGATTTAAAAAAGGTTAGAGCATATTTTTATTACTGACCTTAACCCAGTTGAATTAAAATATGAAAGAGAATAGATTCTGACTTTAAGATCTAAAAATAAATTTCTTATATAATATGAATTATTCATTATAATATGAAAAACAGGAGAAATTTTAATATTTAAGCAACTTCCTCGTGGTTGACCATTTAAAAATCATTGTATAGAGTACACATAGTGCATATTAGTAATGTAAAGTTTACAAAGAAAATTGCATATTAGTAATGTAAAGTTTACAAAGAATAAAGTGCGTATGTAGATCGATGCTGAATATTCTGCCACAAATATTTCAGTAAAAATTGAATTACTTTTAATATTCTGCTAATTATTAATAATAAAGAAATGATTAAATTATTTCCTGGTTGTTAAGTGACACAGTCTAACATTCATGAGGGTTAAAGAAGTTAATTTCCGAAAATTATTAATACTTATGTTTACGTCGTTAATAATTTTTGTTGCATTCTTTTTTTATTATAACGACACAGCAACTTTACGATCTATTCAGCAAGATAATTGAACAATAAGTAAATAAGATCTATTTGAACTAACAATAAAAAGTCACGAACCAGCTGCTGGTGACAACGCAACGAAATGAAAGAAATAAAACAGAAAAGCACTTCGTACAGCCAGACCATAAAGTCACCTAATTGAAACGATAAGGCAAAAAAAGAATATTATTCCTCAGAAATCTTGAAAAATCACTGATCGTGTTACCCAATAAATTGACTACCAAATAATTCGGGTGCCGATCCAAACGAATTTGATATCGTAGGATGACCAGAGAGATTTCCTGCCGAACGGTGACAACTTAAGATGAGGCTACTGCTTATGTACCAGAGTATGCGTAGCATTTTTAGCAGTGTCTTTGTCTGGTAGTGTTCAATTATGTCAATACTAGAATTGCATGCTGTACCTCACAATTCAAGCACGTAAGTCTAAACAGGCTTCAAAACTGATTTATAAATCAATAATTTACTTTCTACTGAAAGTAAAGCCGAGATCTATGTTCTATCAGCCAGTACGTGTTTTTAAAATTGAGATCCAACAGTTTCCTCTTAGATTTGATGTGTTTTGCTCAAGTAAGTCGTCAGTCAAGATGGAGACCCAAATATTTACGAGATCTCGGAATCGGAACATTGAAGATAAAAACAGGAGGACGACAGTGTTCCTTATGAAGGGTGAACGTGCTTTGATTTTGTTTTCTTTATTTTCTTTATTTTTCCAATATGTAAGTCACTATTCGAGGGGAGTGATATAATTTTGGATAAAATGTTTAAATTCTTTATAAAAAAAAAGATTGTTTATACATTTAAAAATAATACATTTAAACGTAAAGTACATAAACTTCATTTACTCGTATATATAAAATTTTATTGTATTTAACAATAATAAATAACTCTTTTTCAGTTTTGATTTAAACGTTTACGTAGCATTTTATACAGTATAACGTGTACAAAAAATATTTGAGTAATAATCCGTACGAAAGATACAAAAGTACGTGGCATCAAAACAGCTCTAAAAGTTATGTTAAATATTTACAATTTACTCCGATTAAAGAATGCATATTTTAAATTCAGAACGTTGAAAAATATAAGAATGTATTCCGTTTCCGATGTTTTTCAAGTCTAGAGTGTATATATATATATACATATATATATATGTATAAAATATAATAAAAATATTTAAAGATATTTCAATTACGGAACTATTCAACAAACGGAAATTTGCCTGAAGATTTTATTCTTTTAAAATAAAATTAAAATAATGTAAAAGGAATATTACAAAGCAAAAATAATTATATGGACTCAGAGTTAGGAGGTAAATTTAATTTGAAAATAAAAAATAATGAAATAAAATTTTTGTTCGAGAATAATGATAAAATAAATAATAAGAGATTGAAATATAAGAATAATCAAAAAATTTGTTTTCATTTTTCGTAGAAAATATTATTAAAAAACTTTGATAAAGAATAACATAACGAGACGGAAAAAAAATAAAAGAAGGAATCAGAAATTATTAAAAAAAAGTAAATGTTGTGTAGTGATCATAATGCTTTGTTAATTATTAAAAAACTAATAAAATTAAAAAAATAATAATACGAAAGCTAAAAAGAAAAAGAGAACAGTTTGATAAGTTATTAATAAAAATTACATGGTATGGAAATATTTTCCAATCGACCAGAAAATCTCGAGAAATCATTTTTTACGTAAAAGAACCATATGCAAGATGGGTCAAATATTAAATCTAACAAAAATTTAATTTAATTGTTCAGTGTAAAGGATAAAGCTTAAGGGAGAAAACATAAACGAGAATAAACGTATTAAATGACGGACAATAGGACAGAATGTATTGTAATTGATGTAAAAGTAGACATCTTTAAGAAGTGATCCTTACCTAGTTTTTTCTAAAAGTAGCAGTAATGGTAAAATTTAATATGGTTTTGTTAAAAATATTTTTATTTATAGTCAATCACCTGGATCGGCGTTTGACCTGGAAATGTCACATGAGGATGAAGAAAAAATTAAACGCAAGGTATAGGGAACTACATTGGCTACTACGGAGAAACTCAGGTCTCAGGTTATCCAACAAGATATTAATTTACAAGGCTATCCTGAGACCAATCTGGACGTGCAGTGTGGAGTTGTGGGCAATAGCTAGTACTAGTAACATAGAAACTATACAGCGCTTCCAGAACAAAGTAACGAGGGCAATTACTAAAGGACCATGGTTCACGCGGAATGATGAAATTCACAATTATCAAGAGCTTCCGTCGGTTCGTGAGGTTGCACGGCAGCGCAGTGTTAAATGCTAGCAGAGAGTAGAAAATCACGACAACCACTTTGCAATTAATCTACTCGATAACAGCAGGGACGTCCGACACCTTAAACGTCTCCATGTATTCGACTTAGAAACTACTGCATGACAGTCTCAAAATGACATTGCCAAATCTAGTCGTATTGTTTTTAATTTTTATTTTTATTCTTTATTATTAATGTTTGGTTTCTGTGGACTATGAGTTGTTGAGATAAATATTTTTAGGATTGAAGACTGGACTTAAAATTCCATATTATAACTTTAAGGTTACTTGAAATTATTTTTGTGAATTACTTATTTTGGGAGTCCTTAGGAACCCCCTTATCACGTGCTTTTGTTAAGAAACTTACTTATGGCTTCACTTGGAGAGCTGATTGAAATTATACTAGTTGTAGAAAAAAAATTATAGTCGCATTAACAATTAAAGTCTTACCGAATTATCAGTGTTACTAATTAAACTGTACCGGTAAATATGTAGTCTAGAACAAATACACGCCTTCCCTTCAATTCAAAAATGGTGGTGTTGAAGGTTCCTAGAGATTCTTCTTATCTCCTACTACAGATAGTCAATTGTTAAAAATATTGTGAATTATTGGTTCATTGGTTAGTTTTAATCATTATCATCCGATTACGAATAAAGGTAACCATTTTTGTAAATCCTATAAGTAAGAATGTTTTTTCTATAGGTAAATCCAGAAACGTAGTACCAAATTTTTCATTTTAATGTAATAAATGGTTTGTTTCTATCCTGCTTGAAGAAGTAAATAAATAGCGGTATTGATAACGTCGATGATAGAACCATTAGAAACAAAGATTGATAATTATGAAATTCATACAATAATTTTAGAAATTTATGTTCAGAAATCATGTAGTTTTATTTACCGCTTGTCCAGAAAAATTACTCTATCTACAGCATTATTGAAGTAATACTGAAGAATGTTCGTAAATAATTAGAAAATAACCACCGAACATTGTATAAAAATCATTTTAATCTTTATTACTGATCCTGTTTATAACAAAATAATGATATTTATGCAAAAAGGATATTTATTGAAAATACTTCACAGCATTTTGAGTAAAAATAATATGAATTTGGCTGATATCCGTAGTGGAGTGGTAGCGTCTCAGCCTTTAACCCGGAGGTCCTGGATTTGAATCCCGGTCAGACATGGCAATTTTTATACGCTAAAAATTTTGGCCGTCATCTCAAAAAAAAAAAAAAAAATGAATTTGGGATAAAAGATCCGTTTCGCCGTTTTGTATATAGCTTTAACAATTGTTCCCAGATTTATGTCAAAAAGAAAAAATATAATTATCGGTACAAACAAATAAAAATTTAGTTTCATTTATGCAATATTTTGGTCATTAACAATTTGTATAACTTCTATTGTTATTTATCGTTGATGTAGATATATGACATAATCATCTGAAGTATTAAAAAAATATGGTCAACATCCGAAAACCACAGGTTTGTGGAATGACGACACAATTATTAACTAATTAAAGCAGATTTTAATAAATTATTCTAAAAAAACTTTTGTGGAATTTCATTATAATTGAATTATTAATAATATTACAGTTATTAATATTATTTTGACCTGTTTATAGAAAAATTTATTGGTTATCGATTTGGAATTTTTGGGAGTGCTACATAAAGTAGGGGTTTAGACTATATATTTCATAAACTGCAAAATATGGAATTAGTTGCCTGAAATCGATCTTCTTTACGTAACGTTGTCTACTACCAGGACTAGCGTTCTCTCCAGTTTGAATAGTTGTCAATTTTATTTCATACTATAAGTAAACAAAAAACTTTCTGATTTACAAATTAAGTATTGCTTTTATGTTACTCTCTTATTTCTTTTAAAATGAAAAATATAATTAGCAAACTAACAGAAAATATTATTTAATTGTTATAAGTATTCAATACGATAGTTAAAAAAAATTGCTCAAAAACTGAAAGTTTTTCGACATGAACATTAATTTTGACCGTTAACTTATAAAAATGATTAACTATGTAACATTAATCAACCTCGGCTACTGCTACTGAGAAAACTACTAAATTTAATTATAGGAATCGCTTTGTGTCTTGTTAAGTTGATCATTCCTCTCCGATTTCACTATTATTTATCTCTTTATCAAAGGATCATACTCATGGGGATTTGGTCAGTAATCACACTGGCTTGGATTTGGTAGCCAATTGAGCAGCCACCTCGTTATTGGAAATTTATTTTACCGTATCTCGTTAGTCCTTTTTACGACTTCTCTGATAAAAATAACTGAAATACGTGTAATTTTACTTTATTCTTTAGATTAAATCAGGTGTGAAAAACAATTATAAAATTTATTGACCAAAAAAATATAAAAGATATTTCTGTAAAAAATATTAGAATATATGGAGAAAATAGCAACTGTAATTTTGATGTCGTTACTTCATTATTAATTTATAACTTCATTAATTAGATCTTACATGTTTTGAAATTGTTGATTTTCACTAAAAATGGTGTTTTCCTTTATCAGATATCGTAATTTTATCTTAAAGCCATGCTAGGTTAACAGGAAATAACTTCACTTATCTCCTGCGATTGTCGACTAATTGCAACTTATGTCGAATCGCCTACGACCACAGTGGTTATGGCACTGAACTTAAACGTGCACAAGGTATTCTGATATTCTCTTATATTGTTATTATTTTTTTATATTTATCTAATAATGATAAATATATTTTCTACAGTACGTTACTGTTCATATTGAAATCTGATGCCATACAACTATATTCATTATCTGGTTTTTCGTAAACAAGTATCAGTATCTTCTTTGCTAAAGTCGGTAAAAATTTCATATATTATGCACAGAAGAAAAATGTATTCCACCACTGGATAAAATACGATAGATTTAACATTATAAAGAAACGACCTTTTATTAATATTAATTTTTAAATGTTTTAACCGGTCAATGAAAATCTGATTTAGTAGGAAGTTTTTTTTATTTTACAATGGGTTACATCGTAGAGAAACCTGAAACCATGAGTAAATCTGTTCTTATTAAAATGCTTGATTGTACCCATCAAAACTCCACAATAATTAATAGTTGTGAGGAGAGTTCAACACTGTAAAGTTTAATAGCAACATAGGTCAAACAATAACAAGGAACCAAAGAAAGAAGGAAGAGATGAATTCCGATAAAAATAAAATGAAATAGAAAGTAAACGAATAAAAATATGTACAGAGAAGAGTAAATACAAATAGAGCACTCAGTAGGTACGTTGACATAAATATCATAAATCAGGTAATCACAATATAGCCAATATCATAATCATCATTACTTCGTAATCATATCACAAATCAAATCAACATAAATCACACTGAGTCACTAAGGTTTGGTATGTAGAGGTTTTTAAATCTCCTACTGTCCCACCGTTATCCGTGAGGTTAATGGCCAAGTGGTTCATGTGATTATTAAGGGGTAGTTCAAGAGTCCAAGGCCATCTAGTCCAGGCTTAGAACTAAGCATTTTATCTCTTTTTGGACACATCGTAACATCAAATATTCATGAATCTCAAAGTTTTTCGAAAACCACGGCGCCTCAACCATACAGTTCACTAACTTGTTCTGGAACTGCTGTAATATCACGACTTACTTTTGCTTGTTGTTTCCCGTAGTTCAATACCGTAAGTCCAAATCGATTTCAGGACTGCTGAGTACAATAACAATTTGTTAGATAAGGATAACAGGGATAACAAGGATAACAGCGAAACAGGATAACAAGGATAAGGATAACCTTCTGCCCAGCAACCAATACGATCCCTTAATCTTGATGTTTAATTGCTTCATATTTTCCCAAATATGAACTTTCCTAATCCGGCAACGATCTAGGTGAAGGTACTTTACGCTGTTATGCGGGATTAAAACGTACCTAGGTTGATCCGCGGACTGTCGCCTCTTCTCATGACGAAGTTTATATGGCTCGACTTCGCTTGGTTGACACTTGTCCTCAATTTCCCTAGCCACCTGTTGACTTGATCCAATGTTAGGATGTTCTGAATAACATTTAAATATGTAATAATTTATTTTAAAAATTCATAAATCTTTTAATTATTCTTTTCCTTACAACTTTCATCCAGAAAAAATTCGTTTCAACAACTACAATTATCCAAGAAAAACGGTTAATTTTTATCACTAAGTACTCATTCTGATTTTCATCAATCCAAAAATTGCTTCTGATATTATAAAATAACTGTTTAAGTAAACTAAATCAATCTTTTGTTTTGAAACTTTTTTGGAAAAATGATAATAAAAAACGTTTTAAATATCAAAACATGACAAATCTTGAAAAGTAATTGAAAATGTGTAACAAGTAAAACGAAAATTTTTCTTCGAAAATTGATCTACAATTTTCCTTTGTTATAAGTTGGGTTATAGATATTCATATAACATAAAACAAATTTGCCTAATTAGACTATCGTACGAAAGCGCTCGTGGCGCGAGTAATGTAAGACTATCGTTTTGCAAGAAACCCGGCCTCCGTGGCGCGAATGGTAGCGTCTTGGCCTTTCATCCGGAGGTTCCGAGTTCGAATCCCGGTCAGGCATGGCATTTTCACGCACGATAAAAATCATTCATCTCATCCTCTGAAGCAATACCTAACGGTGGTCCCTGAGGGTAAACAAATGAAAGAAGTGTTCGTAGTCTAGTACTTCGTTATTGGAAACGTATTTAAATGTTATTTTCCCACCGTTTTTTTCCTTTATTATTTATCTTTTCCGTTATAAAAAAAGACTTCTTTTACATTTCACTCTCAAGATCTTTCAAATACCTTTAACTGGTGAGAGACACGTGAAGAATTTGACGGGAAAAAATTTCTTGATTTTATGAATTGTATCATATGTTCATTAAAAGCGCTCTTAGAATTATTATAAATTTAAAATGTTTTTAATAAAAAGGATTAAATTTATTTTATTGACATTTTTAAAAAAATTAATCAACTTCTAATTGATAAATTCAGAATAATTTTCTTAAAATTAATATTATTTTAATCGAGATGATTACACAAAAAAAAAAAAAAAAAAAAATTCAATTTAATTCTCATTAATGGTTTCTAATAAAACTAATTAATTTTCTAATTTTATTGTATTGAAAAAATATTACAAAGTAGAAGCTACGAAAGATAATAAAAATTTTCATTATAATTGTTATTGTATTCATAAGGCTCAGAGATTTTCAGCTGAATAAATATTTAGATTATTTAATTAACAGATTTAAAAAATTCAAACATATGTCAGCACATACTAAATATGTATTTTAAGCCCATCTGTTACTTTTTATAAAATTAAAAAAATTTTTTTGTAAATATTCAATTTCTACAAACAGGAAATTTTATATGAAGTATGACGGCCAAAACCACAAATTTTATTTGTTTCATTAGCTAATTGAAAAACCATAATGATTCTGAACTAATGACATTTTTATTTAACTACAAAGTTTTCTGACGAAACTTTGTTGTACATCATGAGTGAATATAACTTATTTTATGTTGCAACCGCAACATAAAATAAAAAAAATACATGTAATTTAATTTTAACTTCTCACCTATTTTTGTTATTTACTGTAGAAAGTATTATGATTAAATAAGATTTAACAAGGAATAAATAAATTACATAAATAATTTACTTTCAATTATGAACAGAATATATTTTAATGATTTATACAGGTATCAAAAGATTTTTTATAGTTTTTGTTGAGTTACATAAGTATTAATCGTGTTTATAGATTGTTTTTTAAAGAAATATCCATTAAATAACGTCGGGCAAGAAAATTGGTTGAATAAGTTATTTTTTTTTCTTTGAATTTTTATGGGCATCGACTGCTAAGGTCATTCCCTCGTCATAATCTTTAAAAGAAACTACTATCACCATCTGGATCGTCATATGTAAGGGTGTGAAGGGCCCTTACATTTTATTTAAAAGCACAAACTACACAAAACATTTAAGACATAAAGACGAGGACAATCACAAACACTTATGGGTTGTAAAGGGCCCCAATATTAAAATTTGAGATAGGTTCGCAAAAGACCATTAAATTAAAATTAAAATTAAAACTTATCATACCACATCTTTCCTTCTTTCTTCTACGAGTCTCATTTGTAGTTTGTTTAAGCACCCTCGGGGCGACCAGAACCGCCGTTGAGCAGTATATCAGTCGCGCCAGGGTGCCGTGGCAGTTGAATCCTTCTTATAAATAGGCTATAGGCATGCACAGCGTACACTCACAGCCTCGCGCCCTCAATCCACCCTTGAGGGTCCCCCATGTCATCATCGGACACACGCCGACTCACTGCTCTTGAATGCAGGTGAGCCAAAATGGCCTAGGCAAGAGGGCTACCTCCGTCACTATACGTCCCACGTTTCGAGACTCCCTTATATATACATGCATGCATTTAAAGTTAAAATTAAACTTATCAATACCATTTTTTCCTTATATATACATATATATATATATATATATATATATATATATATATATATAAGGAAATATATTATATATATATAAACTACCGCTTAGAGTTTCTTTTGTCGCAGCTTTAAACATTCATTTTATAGACTTTTAAGAAGTCCACTGGCGTGTAAAAATGCAACTATATTTTCTTCGTTTCCATTATCCAGATCAGCACTAATATTATTTCTAAGACGGAACCTCTTTCTGAGGTCCTCAAATATGGTACACTCTTCTATTAGATGCTTGATTGTCAGTGTTTTATTACAAACACCGCACATTGGTCTCAGTTCGCCGGTTAACAAATATAAATTTGTTAATCGCGAGTGACCGATTCTAAGTCTGGTCACCGCTACTTGTTCACGGCGGGTCAACTTAAAGTCGCTTTTCCATTTATAAGGAGAAGTTTTAACTGAGTTTAGTTTTGTATTTAAACTCCTCCATTCAGCGTTCCACTTGCTTCTTACTATGTTTGTTAGACGGTTTTTAACATCTGCCACTCTTACAGGAAATGCATCCAAATCATCACAGACTGTTGCCTTTCTGGCAGCTTCGTCTGCGATTTCATTACCTGTAATACCAGCATGCCCGGAGTCCATACAAATACGCATCGCTGTCCTCGTTGTTTTAGTACGTATAAAATGGACAGGATATTTGCAATTAGGACATCCTTAATGTTCTTGTTCCGAATTGCGACGAGTGCATTTAATGAATCAGAAAATATTAGCACTCTCTCATCGCAATAGTGTTCAGTGTAGCGAAGAGCTTGCTGAATTGCAGTGAGTTCTGCCGTGTAGACACTGGCCACATCTGGCAGTCTCCAAAAGTGGGCTTCTCCATTTACATATATCGAGCATCCAACACCATGTTCGGTTTTAGAACCGTCAGTATAAATTCTAATATGTTCTTCGTAACTACTGACGGTTGCCAAAAATTCCTGCCGGATGATCACCGCTGGTTTCTTTTTTGTTTCTCCTTGAGAGAGATCTAAACTTGTATTAACTGCTGGCAAGAGCCATGGCGGTATTTCTCTAGTAGAAATCGCTAGTGTCTCTGGTATAGCAATTTCATATTTTCTTCTTAATTCGTGATACCTAATTCCGGCTGGTCTGGAATAGGTAGCACGACGTTTGCTGCATATCTTAACAAAAGGATCTCTCTTCTATAATGTAGTGGCATTATTCCGGCTTCAGACATCAGACTAGCCGCCGGACTTGTGCGGAAAGCGCCTGTTGCATATCTTATTCCGCTATTATGTACTACGTTTAACTTTCTTAAGTGCGACTTTCTAGCGGATGAATATACAATACATCCGTAGTCTAATTTAGATTGAACCAATGCTTTATACAATCTCAATGATGTCTCTTTGTCTGAGCCCCAATTTAAGTTCGATAAACATTTTATAATGTTTAGGGCTCTTTTGCATCTATCACTCAAGTCCTGTATATGTAATCCCCATGTAAGGGATTTATCCAATACTAATCCTAAATATCTTAGATTGTCTTTATATTGTATTGGATTATCATTAATTGTCAACGCAGGACTTTGATGAGGAATTCTCTTCCTACAAAAGTGTACACAGCACGTTTTTTCTGGTGAGAATTGGAAACCGTTATTCTTTGCAACTTCATTTGAGCATTGATCGCTCGTTGCAATTTGTACCTCACCATAGCAGTCTTGTTGCTGGCATACACAATTGCCAGATCATCAACATAGACGCTTTTGCTGATTTCTGCTGGAATGGCTAATCAATTTATTGATGGCAATGGTAAACAAGGTACCGCTCAACAGCGAACCTTGTGGTATGCCATTTTCTTAATTTCTTACAGATGAATATTCGCTACTGACTCGTACTTGGAAAGTACGGTCATTCATATAGTTGCTGAGCAATACTGGCAGATTGCCACGAATGCCCCATTCATGTATCTGGAGCATTATACCATGACGCCAGGTCATATCGAAAGCCTTCTGAAGAGCAAAGAAGACTCCGACACAATGTTTCTTTGTAATGAAGCTGTTATATATAACGTCCTCTAAGCTGATCATTTGATCAGTGGTAGAATGGTATTGCCGAAAACCTGCTTGATACGGTGATATCAGGTTTTCTTTATCCAAAACCCAGACGAGTCGATTATAAATCATTTTTTCCAATATTTTCCCCATAGCACACGTCAAAGAAATAGGACGATCGCTATTGCGGTCTGTTAAATTTTTATTTTTCATTGGTACTGGAACAACATGAGCTTTTTTCCAGTGCTGCGGGTACGTTCCATCCCGCCATATTTTATTATAAAGTTCTAATAATCTACGCTTTGCAGTTTTATTCAGCTGCCTGATCATATTATAGTGGATTTCATCCGGACCAGCAGCTGTGTTACCTGATTTTTCCAACGCTTTCGTGAATTCTTCCATTTTAAAGGGTACATTATATGAGTAATTATACTCAGTTCTGAAGTTTAGTAGACCTTCAAGTTGTTCTTTTTTAGTGCGAAAATCTTCTTCGTAGTTGGCCGTTCTGCTGGCCTTTTCGAAGTGATTGGATAACAGCTCTGCAATTTCATATGGAGTGTCTTTTATTTCATCTTCATCTTGAAGGCTAGTTATGGGAGCAAAATCATTGCGCCCACAAATCGCCTTCACTTTCATCCAAACATCTGATGCAGTAGTAGTTTTATCAATGGATGACACGTATTGCTGCCAGGATCGTTTTTTCGAGTCTATCATAAGACGTTTTGCATACGCCCTGTATTTCTTAAAGGCAACAAGATTTTCTATACTAGGACGCTTCTTAAAGGCGTTATACGCCCTTTTCTTCCTTTTTATAGCTTCACTTATTTCATCGTTCCACCATAGAACGGGTTTTTTCGTAAGTTTCCCAGATGTTTTGGGAATATCTCTCGATGCCGACTCAATTGTTGCATTTGTTATGGCGTCGACATCGTCTCCGATAACTCCAGTTGTTTCTGGGAGTATCCTTCTCGCTGTGAAGCTCGTTCAGTCTGCCTTTTCAAATACCCATCTTTTTGGAATGGGGTATATTGTTCTTGTAACATCAGTTACAATTTGCACCGGGAAATGATCGCTTCCATGCAAATCGTCTATGACATGGAAGATGTACCTCGGTGCTATCAATCCGCTTATAAGTGGAAGATCTATACAGGACGTCGATCCATCTCTGGCATTGAAAAAGGTTCCTGATCCGTCATTTAAAATAATAAGTTCTGAATTCATCAGGAACCCTTCCAGTTCTCTTCCACGGGGATCTACTCGAACCGATCCCCAAAGAGAAATATGAGCGTTAAAGTCACCCACCAGTAGGATAGGTGGGGGAAGCTCGGAAATTAGTCTTGCTATGTCATCCTTATTCCAATCAAAATTCGGCAAATATATGCTGCAAACAGTGATCTGAAGCGGACGCTTCATTCTAACGGCGACCGCTTGTAGGTTTGTGTTTAGAACAACCGCTTCGGTGGTAGCTCTGGTCGATGTAAATATGGCTACTCCACCTCTAACTCTTACATTTGGCGGTTGATCTCGCCGAAATATATCGAATCCTTTTAATTTAAAATTTTCATTTCGGCGGAAATGCGTTTCTTGCAGACATATACACATCGGGTCTACGTCGTGTACCAAGCGTTGGGGCTCATGGATGTTTGAAAAACTTCCATTGATGTTCCATTGTACAATCGACTCGCTAATTTTTAATTAAATTATGTCCTAGGTTTTCCTTTCGGCCATCCTTTTTTTCTTTTCTTTTCCATATTGCGAACGGCATCATGTTCGCGGAGAACGTCGTCGCCGGTGTAGCTTCCGGTCGGAATCGGAGACCACCGAAGCCGCAGACGACGACGGGCATGGATCGGCGCCTGTTTCTGGCGCCGATTGAGAGGCGGCAACCTGGTCGCTCCCTAACACGGGGGGCGCACCGGTCACCGCCTGTGGGAGGGGTACACTCGCCCCCCCTGTGTGATTTTTTGTGGCCTCTGAGGGCTGAGGCCACTTCAGTTGCAGGAGGCTTGGTAGCCTCCATAACAGTCTCTGTAGGTATTATCGTTTTCTTGTCATCAAGAATCTCACTAAGACGGACTTGGCATTCTGCTTTGGCGTCCGTTTTCTTTAGAGCGAGAACAGCTTTCGCTGTTTTATCTTCGGGAGGAGGCTGTACTAATATCTTTGGCTTTATTGGTACTTTAATATTGAAAGATTTCATTTTATTGTCAATAATTCTTTCAATCATGTTGGCCAAGGTCGGAGCAAGTTTACTGATGAGCTGACTTTCATCTACAGCAATTGGAGCAGGAGCAGGAACAGTAGCCGCAGCCTGAGCATAAGATGTTGTTGCTCTGGGTTTGCGGGCGTTAACAATCTTTTTAGCTTCGATGTAGCTGACTTTCTGCAGAGTTTTAACTTCCTGCACAGCTACTTCTTCTTTGTAGACAGGACAATTCCTGGATCTACATGAATGCTGTCCCTTGCAATTGATGCATGTAGGGGGCTCTTTACACGGCTCTCCCTCATGCACCTCTTCGCCGCACACGCATATTTGCGTTCTCTCACATTTGATGGCGGTGTGGCCAAAACGTTGGCACTTGAAGCATCGCATTGGTTGCGGGATAAATGCCCGCACATCCAATCGATGTATCCCCGCTCTAATCTTCTCCGGCAAGGTAGGCCGGTTAAATGTGAGAACATGAGAGGCTGAAGGTAGGACCTCTCCATTCCTCCTCATGTTCAATCGGCGACACTCTATGACTCCCTGCGTTGACAACTCCTCAACAATTTCTTGCTCCGTACAATTTAAAAGATCCCGACAGACGACCACACCTCTTGAGGTGTTGAGCGTACCGTGGGGATCGACATGCACAACCAGTTCTCCAATTTTTTTAAGCCCTAAAATCTTTTGAGACTGGACATCATTTACAGTCTCAACATGAAGTCCCATGAAGGTCTTCCTTATTTCTTTTACAGGGCCACCAGCGCATTTGGTTATCTCCCGAGCGATGAGAAAAGGACTCACCTTCGAAAAATTTCCATCCTCCTTGGTAATAACCAAATATTTAGGTTTCGGTGTATTATTGCTCTTGAAAAAAGCTTTTTGTAAGCTTTTTCTAGCCTCAATCTCTATCCTTTTAGTTTCCGCACTTTTTCCCGGTTCTAAACGAGGGTGTTTGCGTGAACCCCCTGCCACGTTTAATTGTTCAGTTTGCATGAACAATAAATCCCTTCTGTAGTAAGGCTAGCCGCCGGGGTACACCCCCACTCCAGGGCTACCAACCCTGGAGGTCCGTTCCGGTACTCCGGTGGAACCGGCATATGTCCTGGCAGAGAGCGGATGCGCAGTCTCTGCACTGACTCCAGGCCCTTACACACCGAGGCTTTCAGGGCTCCCATGCTCCGAACAACATGGGCACCTTAACTACATGCTTGCCATCGCGGGGGGCATGTGGACAACGAAAGGTCTCCGTTACACCTGCAAATAACTTCGACCGTGGCTGCCACATCGCCAGCTCTAAGTTTGGTATATGTCCACTTCCTAATCCATAGATTGTTCATATCCTGCAGGTAGCCGAAAAATCCAATCCATGAGGGGACCTGAAGGTGGAAACAGGACAAAAGAAAAGCATATCCGAGGAATTTACTCGGAGCCCCGTTAGCCAGCTATATGTATTGTACATAAGTACGGCTGTTACCGCCCTGGACGTGGAACGTAGATGTTGTGTTCCGGACGTGGGGATTACCTACCTCAGGGCAATAAGTTATTGATTTACATGGTATTTCTCTGAAATGTGTCATTTGTCCTAACCTTGACAGTACTTTCATGATTTCCCATAAATGGAAACGTTACTTTTTTATAATTATAAATAGTCAACATTACCCAGTTGTAACTGAAAAAAAAAATTATCAGACAATAGTAAAATTAAGAAAATTATTATAATACGTTACTCAACATTAACGCTGCCCTGCATTGGAAAAAAAAGACCTGGATGTCCATCTAAATAAAAATTATAAAAAAGACATAGTAACCGTTTGTAGAATTTTGGGAATTGACAGATTTTCTGAAGTTGGGAATTTAGAACTTACAGGTCTGTAGTTAAGCTTCAGTGGTGCTTGATTATGGTGGCAATACCAATATCCACTTATGAGATTGACATTTTTCAGGAAAGACCATTTCAGGCTTTCAGGAGTGCCGATATTGTTTGTATCACCGTTTTTTTAAGGCAATATTCCACTGGACCTGTACATAATTATGCATAGATCCAAAAATATTTATAGATAATTATACATCAATTGATGATACATCAATTAAAGACATACCGGGCCATATCCGTAGGACTGTGTATGACTACTTAAGCTATTCCAATGATAAAGCTACATTTAATAAAAAAACCTTTAACAGGTTTAACATTCAAGGGCCGGCCTCCGTGGCGCGAGTGGTAGCGTCTCGGCCTTTATCCCGAGGTCCCGGGTTCGAATCTCCGTCAGGCATGGGATTTTCATACGCTACGAAAATGATCATTCATCTCATCCTCTGAAGCAATACCTAACTGTGCTCTCGGAGGTAAAGAAAAAACAAGTATATATTCAAGTATAAAAAATTATAAAATCCATGATCAAAACCCTCACGTTTATGGTTAAGCGATTGTTCTGGATGAGATGAGCGATTAAACAGTATAATATTAAAGTATAATTTTTAAAAATACAACACTAATAAAATTTATGGTGATATTTTAAATCAAAATTAATACTATAAAATAATTTAATATAGAATAACTGTTGTCCAAAGTAACTTAATATTAATGATTTCTAATTCTAAATGAAAAGTGAATGTGAAATCCTATTTAAGTTAAAACCCGCAAAATAGAGCTTCTGTCGTTCACACTAACACCAAAGTGAAATCAGTGTAAAATTAGAGATAAATTACTGGCCTTTACGCCTATTTGACAACTTGGTTACCATAACATTTCTGTTTGCAATTTATGTCAAAATTAATTTGTTAATCTTAAAATAAATAGATTAAACCCATTGTTGTAATATCGAAGAGATTTATTAAAATAGTTGAAAATTATTTATTGATAATGCAAGCTAAATTTTTACAATTTAAATGAAAATTTAGGCTTAAATTTTAAATGAGCGTATAATAATTAATTAATGAAATGAGCTGTGAAATAAATTAAATTTTCCTTGACTAAACCAAAGGAAGGGTAATGATTTTTAGTAATATGTTTAATTGTATAACTGTACCTCTGGAACGGCTGTATCAAAATCATTATTACTAGCATTTCAGTTGTGCGAATAATAAGGTATATGAAAACGTAAGAAAAAACACAAATAATTTCATAGCATAAATATTAAATTAAAATGATAATTAAATATACACATAATTCTAATATGCTTATTCTATATTTATTAAATAAACATATTTTCTTATTAGGAAGAGCTTTACCCGTGAGATTAGGCTTATACGTGAAAAAGTAATCACGAAACTCTAAACAGATATGAATGAGATTAATTTCAGGATATGTATTAAAATAAATAGGTATGCAAATTAATATATTTATAATTTATTTTAAATATATTTAAAGTGAATATTATAAATCATACATTTATAATGTATGATTTTAATAATGTTATGATATGATAATTAACCCGTCGGATGAGTCAAGTGATTAAACTCGACATCGCATAATCAGGTGATTTTCGAAGTTGAGAATTCTAACGTTCGAAACCTTGTGAAAGCAGCTGCTTTTATATGGATTTTAATGCTGGACTGTGGATACAGGTGTCCTTTGGTGGTTGAGTCCCAATTAACTTCGTCTCAGGAGTGGTAGACCTGAGTCTGTTCCATACTAATTTTTTACCGGTAAATTGCACTACATCTGAGCTATTATTGCAATAGTTGTTATTGCAATTTTAATAATAATTAAAGATTATAAGTTTTGACAAAAAGAAAATAAAAAAATTAGTGGTGAATTATTTAGAAATATTTAAATAAATTAAACTATCTATATTAAATAGAAACTATTTTTGATCCATTTTGTTAATTTTCTCTTGGTTTTATATTTAATAACTTGATACTCAAAAAAATTATTTGGTTCAAGGTTCATCAGTCATGTATTAATATAAATAAACTGACTTCGTATAATGGTGAACTTAGTGACTATAATAGCGACTCAGAAATGGAAAGGAAAAGGCATCCCCTATCCAAGTCAGGAACAACACCTTCACACATTCATACACCCCCCAACACACACACACACACACACACACCTAGAACCTGCATAAACTGGAAAATTGGTTGGAGAAATATTTACGAGAGAGTATCTCTAAAGTAAAAACCGTTTCATTGTAAAAGATTTATTCTGAAAACTTTATAAATACTTTTTATATCTCTTAAACTACATATCATATACTACTTTTCTATATAATCCCAACATGAATTGACATTTATCGTAGCGACACACCAGCTTCAATATATCCTCCTCATATTCTTCTGCCATCAGTTCATTTAGCCACTGATTAACAGGATTTTTAAGTTTATCGTAACCCGCGAATTGCTTACCACTCAAAAATTCTTTCAATTCCCTAAACAAATGGTAATCAGAAGTAGCTTAGTCCAAACTATACGGTGGGTCATCGTAAACGTCCCATCCAAATGTTATTAATAAATCACGTGTAAAACCTCAACATATGGACGTGCATATCATGTAGTAGAACGACGCCGACGGTCAGACGCCTACGTTGCTAATTTTGAATGGCGCGCCGTAACCTTTGCTGAATTTCGCAGTAGGTTTCTGTATTTACGAGGTCTGTAAATAAAGTAATGAGACTGGTTCAGACAAATTTTTTATTTACAATCCAATTATATTTGGACTGTAACATCTTAAAAATAGTTCCCTTGGGAACCCACGCAACACTTCAAACGTTTTTCCCACTCTTCATAGCAGTGTTGGAACTCAGAAACAGGAATATGCTTCAGATGGTGAGTTACATTTTTTTTGTTTTCTATTGTTCCAGAATGGTGTCTTTTGAGGTGTTTTTTAAAGTTGGGAACAGGGAAAAGTCGCAGGGACTCAAGTCAGGCCATAAGGTGGTGGTTGAGGAACTACAGGAATGTTTTTCTTGGCCAAAAACTCATTAATTGAGAGTGCAGTGTGGGGCATTGTCATGATGCAACATCCAGTTGTCTTTGATGGCTGGTCTCACGCGGGCAACTCTTTTCCGCAGTCTTTCAATAATTTCTCGGTAAACGTATTGATTTACAGTCTTACCTGTAGGCAAAACCTCCTTATGGACAATGCAATTACTATCGAAGAAACAAATTAGCATGATTCTGATTTGCTCATTTTTCCTTTTTGGGACGTGGTGAGTTTGAATTGTGCTCTGGTGTTTTGACTCTGGGTCGTTATGAAATATCCAAGATTCATCACCAGTAGAAACATTTTTTAGAAAATCGGGATCCGTTTCAATTCGGCCTAAAAAATTGCGGCGTACTACTACCCAGTTATTTTTCTGTTCAATAGTAAGGGTATTTGGGACCAATTTTTTGACAAACATTTCTCATGCCCAATTCTTTGTCAACATTTTATGGACTCTGGTAAGTTTCAAATTCAATTGTTTTGCAATAATTCTGGCAATTAATCGCCGGTCGTACCGTATCAAGTCTCTGATTCGCTCAACATTGTCGTCACTTTTTGACGTTAACGGTCTTCCAGAGCGTGGATCGTCCGCAATTGATTCCCGGTATCTGAAAACGCTTTAAACCACCTAAAAACAGGGGCTTTTGACAGAGGGTCATCTCCGTTTCCTTTTCAATTTTCAAAAGGGTTTCAGTAACATTTTCACCCAGTTTAACACAAAACTTGATTGCAAAACGTTGCTCATAATTAGTATCACTCATTTTTGTAACGCACAACAAAAACTCGTTTCGTGAAATGTGTTTACGTCTCATGTGGCAACAGTAGGCTAATAATATTAATTCGTAATATAAACCAGCTGCTCATATAACCATACGTTTACTAGTAGGTTTACAGTGTTTCCACTTTGGCTGCCAGAAAACCAGTCTCATTATTTTATTTATAGATCTCGTATAGTCGTTCCACGTGGCATGAAATCATCACCAGCATCCCAGACAGATCCCAAAAGGCTGCGTCCATCAGTTTGCGTCAAAATGGCTGTGGCCTTGACCTTTGTCGGTCTGTCTGGTGATTGAGGATGACGCCATTCAATTGACTGCCGTTTTCTCTTTGGCGTGTAATATGAAATCCATGTTTCATCGCCGGTAACAATTGAATTAAGGAACTCATCACCTTTTTCTGTGTAGTGCATAAAAATTTCCAAAACAGATCCCTTCGAATTTTTTTTGACGTTCCGTTAAGACCGTGTGGCACCTAACGTGCACAAACCTAAATTGTCATGAACAATGCAGTCAATAACAGTTTTTGAAACATCAGGAAAAAGAAGGGCCAGGTTGGAAATTGCTGAGCAACGATCTTTTCTGATTTCATAATCGTAGCGTTTCAACCTCGGTGATTATCGAGGGCTACCCCGAACTTTCTTCATCATGAACGTTAATTTTGTTATTTCTAAACCTTTCACACCAGAGAATAAATAGGATATCCGATAAAGGGGATCCGAAAAGTGATGTGGTCTGCAGTTCTACCCCTACAAAATAAAAGGGGTACTTGCAAGGGGCTGGAGCACCTCATTTTCCGGTGATTCGAAGTCTAGGTATTTGCTGCGAAGCACTGGTCTACCTTTGAAGCAAGATCATTCTTCGAGCTCAACGAAGGTGTCGTCGAAGAATATTGGTCTGAAATTACATTATAAGCGGAAGGAGGATAAGGAAGTTCGGCTGGTTACTCGTCGGGGTGGGCTCCTTATGTCAGAAGAGACCCTTTCTTGCTTCTCGTCAGAGGTGGATCAGTCTGCAGTTGATACTGGGGAATCTTCACATATGGATACTACGTCGAGTCTCAGGAGTCAAAAAACCGCTTTCCCCGCCGACATGCTCTCCCCCTAGTGTCAAGAGATGGTCAGGGAAGTGCTGAAATGCTGAAGTAGTTGCGCCTAGAGTCTCAGATGTAGAGTCCTGTTCTGATTTACAGCCGTTTACGGACCTTTTGACTGTCCTGAGTAAACTTGGAGAGCGGGTTGAGTTTCTGGAGTCTTGCGTACAGGAAAGTTTCAATACCAAAGAAGGTAGTAAGACTTCGACGGCGGTCTTGGTCGCCTTGATGAAGCTTGTGAAGGAGATGACTTCGGCTGGTAAACTGGATGCGCTGCTCCGGAAGATGAGTGAATTTAACTGTAACTGTATGAACATAGCTACTTAAACTCTGACGCAGGAACGTGGTCGTCTCAATGTCATGACATGGAATTTTTCAGATGATGAGCTTATGGATACAGTACTATGAATTGGCCGGCTAGTGTAATGTCGAGGCTAGTCCGTAATGCTATTCCTTCTGCAGTAAAGGCTGATACCTGTTGTTTTGTCGACTTGGCTGATGATCGACCTTGCGTAGGTCCGGGTCTGCTGTATTCTGATTTTGCGCCTGGTATTGTGGTGGAGAACAGGTTGAAGGTACTGTAGCAAACTTCAGTGTCTCCGATGAATAGGCGATTCACTCTATATTATGACTCTTCTACGGGGGAACCGGCAGTACTGAAGGTAATTTTGGCGTTTTTGAGGAAATTTCAGGAAGAGACATCTACACCACTGTTTATTCTGCCTGAAGGCAAAATTGGCCGTTCATTGGGAAGGATGGTACTGTATGTGTTTGGTCGAGCCGGGGTCACGGTCAGATCGTGATCCTCCCTGATGTCTTGAGAAGCCGAGATAAGTCACAGTCAACTGTATATCGTTCTACTCCGGCGGTAGTATAGAGTGGGACAGTGGTGATGTGTGCTGCCGGCCGTTCATATGCTGATTTATTGAAGGCTGTAAAAGAAACGGTACCTAAGAAGGGGTGGGGAAGGTTCTCTCCCTGCGTAAAGTACTGGCGGAGAGCTTTGTATCCATGTTAAGGTACAAATATGGTGGCTTCCTTGAAGATCAGTACACAGGTGGATCAGAAGTCTCCAAACGGTGTTTCGAGCAGATAGCCGGGTTTATTTTCGGCATTTTGCATTGCAAGGAGGTAATGGCCAGGGGGAGAAGGATAGTTTCTCATGGAGTTGCCGTTCTTCTGAGCTTGCTTGGATGGTCGGCGGCGGTGTAGTGTGGGGACTCTGGATACTCTGTCCTTCTGAGATTTCGGTAGATTGCTTAGATCAGTGGGGATTACTGGGAAATAAAAGATCCGAACCGGTGGGGGAAGCCAGCAATGGTGTTCCCTCTCTTGAGTGGACGATTAAAGAATAGACCCGAACCGGTGGACGAAAACTAGTCATTGTGTACCACCACTAGCGTGAACAAAAATTAAAATGAGAGTTCCAACCAGCGACCCTCGTTTGAGCTTCAAGGATATGCCGCTGCGGTGAGCCACGCTCCCTTCACTGTCTATCCGGTGAAGGGGTGAAGGGAGAAAAAAAGGAAAAAACCTTTCACAAAAAACCTTTTCGGACGTTTATTTCATTCATCACATTATCACCGTACACAGTAACCAACTGCCTATGAATTACAGTCGGCTTAACATTTTGATGGTTTAAAAAACGTACGATTCTACGTATGTCACAGTCGGCGGCATCATCGATTTTCCTGTTCATTTTATAACGTAATAAATCACACGTAATCAAAGATACTACAACGCGACAACTTACAGATAACAATGCAGTATGCATATTACTAGCGTGGCTATGAATGACAGGTTCGCTAACCTTTAGGGCAGAAATTCCCCAGTGGTCTTTACTTTAGAGATATCCCTCGTAATTATATAATTATTATAATTGTAATATATTACTTACCATTTAAATATTATGAATTAATTATTTAAGTTTAACCTACAGAATAAGTTTAATGTCTAAAATATTTTAATTTTTACATCAGGCGAAAAATATACTTAAGACACAATTCCTTACTAAGATTTTATTGTCTTGTCAATACAAGTTGGTTTGTGCGTGACGCTCTATTAAAATAATCTAATGTCCTAGACGGATAGCGTATATTCTTGACTTCAGATAACCCCTAAGAAAAACTCTGGTGGGGTTAAATCAGGTGACCAGTGTCCACAAATTCATGGAGATGACGCGGTCATCAAAGAAACTTTATATTAAATCAGCGATTTTCCGTGAAATAAGGCACCTGGCTCCGTCCAGTTGAATTTCAACCAGACGTAGTTCAATTCCATCCAATCATTTATCGAATTCTATGAAAATGCGGCTTCCATTGCATTCATAAATGACCTGCAAATGTTGTGCAACCAAAATGGGTGTATTCTGAAAATTGACGTAGCCAATATAAATGGAAATAGTCTTAATTTGTAAATTAACTAACTGGCAGTATGCAAGATTTGCAACGGTTGCTTGGAAGAAATGAAAATATTGCTCTCTTTTAACCTTACCGGATTCCAAAAATTAATGAAAACCCGCAATCCTTCATAACATTTCTTAGCTCTTTCACTCAACGAGTACGAGAGTCCGCTTTCCTGAGAGTAACTCCTTAATGAACTACTGGGTGATCGCAACAGTCTCACCCGAACATCCACAGTAACTTCAGCCAGTTTAGACGGACCATGTTTCTCGGTTTCACTTAGATTACCAGTTGTTTCCGTCTTGCAAACCAATGCCATCATTATATTCCCTTCTGGCCTCACACCAAATTCCATTGGTATACCTATTGCGTCGCTACGAATGAATTTTTTATCCAGTAATGTTTCAAAATGATCATAAAATCTAGTGATCATAAAATAATCAAAATGATCTAGTGAATATTGCAACTCGAATCAGTACAACACGGATGAATAACAATAAGTTATTACTGCTAACTGATTGAAAATCTAGAATCAATAAAAATAACTGTACGGATACAATGACAATATGGTTATCAACAATAAAAAGCAAACACATAAATGAAACAGTCGCTAGTGAACAGCTGTTATAAAGAAGTTAAGTTGAGTGGAATAAAGTAATGAAATAAAGTGAGTTTTTAAAGTGCACTCTGTATTTTTATTTAAGAATTATTTTATTGTTTGATCATTTTTTAAAAATAATTATCCTTTTTAACAATTTATCAGTTCAATTAGGACCATAAACAGTTCTTTATAAACAAACTGATTAAGAATTTTCTTATTAAATAATAAACTTTTCCGATCTCGAGTGGTAGCGTTTCGGCCTTTAATCTGCAGTTCCAGGGTTTGAATTTCGCACTAACATGGATTTTTTATTACGGTACAAAATTCTATTTCTATATTTCTATGGAAAAGCTTCTCTGTAAGCTCCTTTCGTGAATTAACTCATAAAAAAAAAAAAACAAAAAAAATAATAATATGGAAGGGAAGGGTTAAATAAAGGGTAATAGCTAAAAGTAAAAATTAATAATTTTTGTTACAATCTTAATAAAGTATGCAAGACGGGCCGAAAACGTATAATTCTTCAAATGTCTACGTAAACCGTAAACTGATGAACATGCAGTTGGTTAACCTGTTTATATAGCTAGCTAGTCCTGCTGAATAGAGTTGTAGCCCATCAACAAACGTAAATTAACTGTAAAATCATACTTGGAAATATGATTAACATCTGGAGCGGACATTACGTTTTTTCAAGTAGAATATTAAGCATATTATTCTGGCAATAACTTAAAATTAATTAAATTTATTCGTATTATCATTTAGATGTCATAAACATTTATATGTTTATGATATATAAAATAACAAGTTACATAGTTGTAGACGATCAGTAAAGTGGAAGTAATACATAAAGATAACATGAAATCTATTTTCGATTTAAATAATAGTCTGTAGAATCCTTGATCTCAGAATTTTACTTTAAGCAGATAAATTTTAAACATTTTATTTCAAAATATTTATCTCAAATAAATTGATTTAAAATTAATAAATTTAGTATAATTTAAACCAAAGGTAAAATTTTAATAAATCTATTTAATATATTCCACTGATGTTCATTGCAAAATATTTTATAAGATTTACATTAATGTGTCGATTAAATAGTACTTTAATTTAAATGAAACCCTTTTGAAAATGACTATAAAATAAAAAAGAAAATTTGATAAAAAATAATTTGAAATACTTGTATTTAAAACGACAAGTAAAAATGAACACCTCTTAGTTAATTACCGAATTAACTAACTATGGTTAGTTAATTCGGTAATGGAAATAATAATGCAGACTTAAATAAAATATAGAAGCCCACAAAAAGAGAAATATATATATATAAATGAGAGATTTTTATCTGAAGAGTTAAAAACGCAAAACCAAAAGTAGAAAATAGATATATATACATTTTTTTAAAGCTGTCAATCCCCACTTATTGTTTTCATCTTTTATTTCTTTCTTTCTATTTTTTTTCCTTTAGGATACTGCATAATCAGGTTTTTTTTTGGTAATTCTTATTTTTTTATATTTAGTTATTGAAAAATGATTCAATAAATAACCAAGATTTGGCGTCGTTAGTTTTGTTTTTATTCCTCCCATTGTTTTAATTTGGAAAGATTTTTTTTTATAATAGATTGTGGTTTAAATTAGTGACAAAGCCAAATATATCATTTAAATTGAAAATTTTGTATTGAGTAAATTTTGCGTAGACTCAGCCAGCATTCCTTAATTGGCTTTTGAGAAGTATTAATTTTAATTTCCTTTCGTATAGTTATTTTTTATTTTTGTTTGTCCATTTGCTTAAAATTTCACAACTACAAAATAAAAAGTCGAAATATAATATAAATTTAATTTAAACATAAATTTAAAAATAAAATAATGAGATTACTCTTCTGTTAAGCATTTTATATGGATCAGGGATATTTCACAGAATTTTATTATATTAACTTGTTAATTGTTAAATTAATTATTACACGTTTTATAAAGCTACATCAACCCTTAAATAAATACAAAAAATGCACTCACTGCATGTAATTAAATATTATCTAAACACAAAGACTTACACTCACTAATCTAATGTGTATTGTAGTGTAAGGTATTAAATTTGTCGTGGTAGGGAGAGCTGGCAATTTATCATGCTGCGTTTGCCGGGTGGTTGGTGCTGGAACGAGTCAGTCATATTAGCCAGTGCAGCAAAAGACAGTCGAGTAGCAACAATGGCTGAGATTCGCTTATCGTTTGTCGAACGCAAAGCTGTACTGAAGTTGTACATTCACGAGGTACAACGGCAGTGGCAGAGAGAGTTTAAATATGTGCACAACAAAAGATCTGCCCGACCACAAACAACTACATGTCCGGCGTCCAGTGCTGCGGTGTTGCAAAATTTCACCCGATCACCGCAAAGATCATTGAAACAGGAAGCGCGCGAAAGCGGGGTGAGCCGGTCAAGTGTAAGACGCATTCTGAAGAGTGTAAAGTGGAAAGTGTACATTCCAAGTCTGCTACATGCGATGAATGAGGACGACCTAGATCGAAGGACGCAGCACTGTGAATGGTTTCAGCACATGGTTGGCGAGGATGAAGAATTTGCAGGGAAATTTGTGAGGACTGACGAGACGCAATTCAAACTTAACGGTACTGTGAACGGCCACAATTGTGTCTACTGGGCTCCTGAAAATCCTCACGCTCATGTGGACATGGCAGTGAATCTACTGGGGTGCTGTGTGGTGTGGTCTACCAGTGCACGGTTTGATTGTTCTCTTCTTCTTCGAGGGTACTGTAACTGATGAGGCGTTTCTTGATATGCTTCAAACAAGGGTTTTGCCTACCATCTAAAACCTATATAGTGATGAACATTTTTATGTTCAACAAGACGGAGCCCGAACTCACTACCATCGAGATGACAGGTTGTATCTCGATAAAACCCTTATCACGATAGTGGGTAGGTTGAAGAGGTGCTGTTGAGTACCCACCTCGGTCTCCTGATTTGACACCTCTGGACGTCTACCTCTGGGGGACTATCAAGAATGACGCGTATCAAAATCATCATCACGCGCCTATCATGACGCGACAAAAACCAGCAATAATCGACAAGCTACGTGAAAAAAATCGTAGAATCTAGTGGTGTCATTACGCCAGATACATTAACAGCAGGAGTTCGGTGCCATGGGCGTTGTATAGGAGCTACTTGTGGTCATCTCAAACACATATCATAACCCTCACTCAGTGTCAAAAATTGTCACAAGACAGATTTGTCACGAGATACGGACTAGCAAACAGTGTACAATTTTTTAGACCCCTCTGTATATGTTTTTTATAATCACTTTTAAACACTTTCATCTTTTCGTATACTTGTTACACTTGTATTTTACTCCTCATTTAGCTGAATTCTAGATATTATAGGTTTTTTAACTACATGACTACAAGTGTAGGAAAGATAGCACAAGTATGATGTGTGAATATGGAATAAATTTCAAATATAATTTTTTGCTAGTTTCAACATTAGGTAAAGTTATCTTAGAATCCGACGCCTGAATTTATTTATTTAATTAATTATAAATCGCGTGGAGGACTCACGTCGAGAGAAACAGAAAAAGCTTAACGTTATGTTCAGGGAGATGTACTTCTTGTTCGGCAGTGGCGTTGCCATCATTATGGAACAAACAATTGTTGTATAAAACAACCATGAAAAAAAAATTTGGACCTTCAAATCCAGCTGTGAGATATTTCAAGTGAGAGTAAAAGTGAGATCATTCAGCGATTTCAGAATAAGTTATTATAACTACAATAAAGGCGCCGTAGTTTACAAGAAACACTGAAATATGTGGTTATCTGGGAGTTGGTTCGACTGAAAATTCAATGATTCATTACCAAATACAAAATGAAATTGAACAGTGTCATGTTAGCTGGCTCGCAGTTAACCTGTTGAATAACAGCGAGGACGTTCGGCAGTCAAAATGGCTGCACGGATTGGTTATGCAAGGTTCTTCGAGATTTGGATGAATCCACTAATCGGAAAATTATGCTTTGTGAAAAAATTTCGTTTTGTTCCACCGTTTACTTTTGTTTTCATAATTTTTTTATTTATCTTATTCGTTTTAAATACTTATTTTTCTTTTTTTTTCTTTTCTCTCTTGCTGGTATTTCTTCGTTCTTTGTGTTTCTTTATATAACTGTGAAATACACTTCTTGGTGTTTTCTTTTTAACTTAAACAATGTTCTTTGAACTCATCAATGTATTTGTTTATCATTATTGTATACTTTAATGTACAGTATAAGATATTAATACATATTCATACGTATGTGTGCATTTATAATTTTTGAATGGTTTCAATGAAGATCTCTGTCTGGATGTCATTTGTTTATTGTAATCAAATTT
The DNA here is from genome assembly GCF_047948215.1 of Lycorma delicatula. NCBI lineage: Eukaryota > Metazoa > Arthropoda > Insecta > Hemiptera > Fulgoridae > Lycorma > Lycorma delicatula. The sequence goes on along the minus strand of NC_134459.1, from coordinate 85,787,800 downwards.
ACTTATGGTTCGAGTTAATTGAGACTGATTGTTAATTAAGATAATTTTTACTGAAAAAAAATTTAATTAATCGTATAAAATCTTTTATACAAAAATGTGTTGAAGGTGATAAAAGATAAACCACTAATATCTTTCCTAAATTACACAGAAATCCTTTAATTACATTTACATATTCTAGTATAATAAGAGAAATTTAACAAAAAAAAACAAAAATCTATTTAATTAAAAAACAAAATTCTTTAAAATTGAGTGATAATATGAGGATCGAAATTGTGAGTTTTTAACTTTTATATCGTTATAATCTTACTGTTGACCAGCAATTTTATGTAACCCATATTTCTAAGAAACATCATTAAGAAACTACAGGTAAGAAAAATTCAAAAAAATGAAAAGTAAAAAATTTAATTTTTATTTTGACGACTTTTACGAAAACCATACCACGAATTCCTCCGATCTTTTTATAATTTACATTTCATTTTAAATGACTGTTTCTGATACAGTTTGCCAAATATGTAGATGTATAAACTTCCCTTTCATAGTGTGGTTATTACTTTTTCTTAGTTTTAATTTTAATATAAGCAAAAAAACGAGGTAACAAAAATCTGATAGAAAAGAAAAGTATTAAAGTTTCGTTGTACTACATGTATAATAGGTGAGTGAAAGAAGATTAGCGAGATTTGTGGGGAATGTAAATAAATTGAAGAAGAGCAAGGGGCAATATATATATTTTACTGGTAAATCAGAGTCATCACTCATAGAGAAATTTAAGAAGAAAGTCACTGATGTGTAGAATTTATTTCATGAAGAGATCGGAATAGTCTACGATTCTTCATCGTGCAAACGCTAACACTTCCAAGTACTAGTGTTAGATACATCTCTCCATCCATAAGTTAAATAAAGGGCATAAATTAAACATATACATATATTGTAAGCGCGCGCGTGAGTGTGTGTGGCGATGAGAGTGTTTGCATACTCGTATTAAAATTGTAGGAAAATTTACATATTGGAAATACATTGAGAAACATTACTTTTCCTTACATTTACTTAAGTTACCTGGTAATTTAGTAATAGAAGACCGTAAAAGCCGTTCTACATACCTAAATTTAGAAAAAATAATATTCAGTAATTGAGATAACAGTGAAAACTTTTTAACTAATCCTATATGACAACTATATACATACAATGCTAGTACATACAACTTAGAATGTTATTTAAACACAAAATATACATTTTTTTTTTGGAATAGCTAAATACAACTCAAAAAAATTTTATACGGTTCCTGGAAAAAGAACTGATATTTTAAGCTTATCTTCGAACATAAGTATATATATATATATATATATACAATATTACTGTTAACCAATAGATATGAAGAAATCAGATTATATTTTCAAAAACATTGGGCAATTACTGTCGATATATACAATAAAAGTATATTGATTACTGATATTTGAAAAAAAATACAGGCATTCTAGACAAAGATAAACAATTACATAAGCAAATTAAAATTAAATATAACACTAAAATTTTGTTATAGAAAAATAAGAACTAATCTAAAATTAGATCTGCAAATTTCTAGTAATTTATAATTTGTTAAATAAATATCTCTTATCAAAAGTAAAAGTCTATCTACACAAAAAAGAAGAAAATTACACAAAATTTCTTGCTTTAAAACGTAAATAAAATAAAATTTGTTTCTCTCATCTTACCTGACATAAGTTTACCTTCTTAGATTTTCAATTTAAATTTTCCACTTGAAAAATCACGTAAAAACCTTCTTAAAATGACAAAAGTAAATTGATTTTATTATTAAATATCCTAAATTTTATGAACTAAATCGTTAAAGAAATTTATAAATCGTTTAACTTGTAAATTCCTTACACTTATTTACTTTACGATTATTTTAATTTATTTAGCGACAGAAACGTAAAGAATACCATTAAACTAAAGCAATTAAAAATTTTATTTGAAAAAAAATTCACGTTTACTTCTTTTTTAAGTTAATTATCTACATGATAATTAATAATGAATCTATATATTTTTACTAAGAAAAAAGTAAAATAATTATGAGCATATTATTAACATTAAACTTATATAAATTTAGAAAAACCTTTAAAAAGGATCTTATGATAAAACATTATAAAGAAGGGTGTAAAAAAACACAAAAGACAACAATAAATTAAAGAAATAAGGTCGGTTACGCAATACAATTAAATATGAATAACAAAATCTACCATACCAAAAATTGCTTGTACAAAATCTTTGAACATTTTTATCTTGTTTAGTCCATTTTATTTAAGTTTTGTATATAAAACTTAAATTTATTCTGTAAATACGGTTTTTACCAACTTTTCTAAGAAAAGGAAGGTATTCCTTTCGGTCACGGAGTGGGTTTTAGGGGTGAAATTGATTTTCTTTACGTTTTGAGGTTGAGGAGTACAAAAAAATTATTCACTTAGAATGTAATTTCCTTATATATATATATACGTAGGTCTATATATAAAATTTGAAGAAATAAATTGATCTCTATTCTGATCCCGAGAATTAATTAATTTACAAATGGAATGTAAAATAAAAATTAAAAAGTCAACAGAAAAATAGGATAGAATACATAAAACAGTTGATTAAATGTGCAGTATCTAACGAATGCGTTAAAATTAAGAAATGATAGAAAAAAAAGTACATAAATGTCCCAAATCAGTTATATGACCACAAAAGAAATCAAACGTATGTTTCAATAAAAATAATATGCTAACACTCAATAATCCAATGTTTGATCGTATGATTAAACTTTATTGATAATGAAATAATATATTTTTAAAATGCTGTAAAAATAATTGTAAGAATATACATTAATAACAATTTCTAACGAACGTGAGATAAAGTCGAAGTTCTTTAAACAATATTTTTCTCCAGATCATAAGTGAACAATATCAATATACTGACTCTAAGGTTAGGCAAAAACAGTAATGTTCAGTGAATTAAAACGGTATTCTTTCATGTAAAAATGTCGTTTATTTACCCAGAAAAATTGACTGCTGAATAAAAATAATTTGTTAATATTTTTTTTTTCTTCATTAGAACATAAATTTACAATCGGTTTTTACATAAATAATATGTTAAAATATCACACGAGAAAGGGCCATCCAATGATGACCCCCCCCCCAAACAAAAGTAAATGATTATAATAACGGTAAACGTAATACACTCATTATGCATACATAACCACTATTATCACTGGGTTCTATAAGTTGTCCAATCTGTGAACCACATGTGTTCAGCACATTCAGTTCGCACGCGACGCTTTTTATCAAATAGAAGATCCTCATGCACATATGAACAGGTAGATAAAAGAACGAACGAAAAATTAAATGCAGACATAAATAAAAGGCTAACAATATAAACAAATATAAGTATATGTAAAGCAAGAATACGAAAAACACTAATATCATTAAAACAACAATAGTAAATAGGTAACAGCAATGGAAACAAAAAATTATAACAAAACAAGTACATGCAACAGGTTACAGAGACCAAAAAAAACATGAAAACACAGTAACTTCAACTACCATCACTACTAAGGTTAATAAAAAAATAAAATAAATAAATAAATAAAAAAGGATATGCATTATGAAAATTATAAAATATTTTAATTAAAAAATAATAAATAAATGTATTTAGTTAGTTTAGACTTAACTTTAGATCATCACAAGTCTTCCAGTTTATAAATCAAATATTTTTATTTATTTTTGTTAATTATTATAATTAATTAAAATTTACTTCTATATTGTTTTATAAAATTAAAATATAATTTTAATGTATTAATTTTTATTTTTTTAATATAACTCACACTATAACCTGATATAGTTGCATAAATCTAAATTTTAAGAATTAAATTTTCCTTATTCCTTTCATGGAAATTTAAGTTTAAAAATTACAATATTTTAGATAGTAAATGTAAGGTTTAAAAGTACAATTAACTATAATAAATGGTATTAATAAATTTTCAGAAAAAGAGTGAAAAATAAATAGAATTAAAATAATTCGTAATTTACTAATGCTATTAACAATTATATACTTTAATTAGCTAGATATTACAAATTTTATTTAAAATTAATATTATTTTACTGGTCGGTTAAAATATACTATCTGAATAATAATGTAATATTGAGAAAATATAAAAAACAAAAATTGCTGTATAAAGTTTTCATATATGTTTTCTCTAAAATGAATGAAAATAAATGATAATGAATGAATAATAAAATATCCTTTTACTTAATTAACTTATTTTATTTAAGACAAATAATTATGTGTTGGAAAAGTAGAATAAAAATCCAATTAAAATGTTGTTTAAAATGATAAACCGTAAAAATATAAGTAAATGAATTTGTAGTTAATGAGAAGTTTTAAAATGAGATCTAAACATGCAAGGAGCAGAGTATATGCAATTATGATTACACAACCCTTTCTTATTTTCTCCATGTAATGATTGTATAATCCATGTATTGTATAAAGTGTCCGGGTATGAGTGAGAGAATAAAAGAAAGCAGACTTGTAAAATACAATGCATGAATTACATTTAAAAATATAATAAATAATTCATAAAACAGTGTTATGTATTACATAAAAACATATTTTATATTTGTTTAAAAAAATGAAAACTTAATGTAACTTTAGATCGGAGATTAATATTAAACATTTCGCGTAAATACAAAAAAAAAAAAAATAACAGCAACTTTCTATATTAGGGTATTCAATAAGGATTTTATTCTAATTGTTTGTACAGATTATGAAATCTGAACATAAAGTACATTATTAGATTATAGATTGAGTCTTATACACAATCTTCTTTACCATGATATATTTAATTCATGTATTTGAGTTAACAACATGCAAATCTTAACATCACCTTCCTTTCTGTTTAACTCTACTCTTTTAATTACAACGTAAATGCTATCTCTAGTTACCTTTTCTTTATATATTTTATTTTTTATTAATTCCTGCTATTCCCAGATTAAATAATTATGAACCTGACATTTTTTCGCTTTTATGATTCTTTTTTCATTCTGACCAATTTTGCATTCACATTTTAACTTTATATTAATTCTTTCGTTGCAGAATCTCAATTAGTTATAATTTATGTTTTTTTGTTTGTATTTTTTTTTATAATTCCACGACAGATTATTTATTTCCTTAAAAAATTAAAATCCAAATGAAATAAAAATCCCTATTATAGAATAAATGAATGTGCATTATTACCGGTAAGATAAAAAACTCTAAAAAATATTTATTTAAATATATACATCCTTTTATTGATTTGAAATTATCTCGAATGGCGATAACTCCGTGATTTATAGCGGCCATTGAAGATGAGTATCTTATCCATGCACACTTATAGAGTAGAAATAAAAAAGAAAAAGGATAGAGAGAAAGAAGCTGTGAGGCAGATCCGCTCATGAAAAGGCCGGCAAGGGACACCCCTAGGTCAATTGATCCGGTTTAGTTTGTCCGGAGCTAGGCTGTCTTCAATTTTGGACCTTCCCTTTCCGGATAGAAGCCACATGAAATTTATTAAACATAAAATATAAAAAAGAATTATTACAAAATATGTTTTTTTGATTTTAACAAAATTTATTTAAAAAGTGACATCCTTCAGCTACAGTACCCTCCTCAGATATTAGGTCAGAATAAAAAAGTTTAAAAGTACAATAAAAAGAATAATGTAAATACATAAAACCAAAAGAGATAAAATAAAAAGAGTAACAGTAGGGAATATTCATATGTATCAGTAATAGATATATATTTAACAGTAAATACTATTTACCTTCTAACATACTTATAAATGATAAATTAGACTATAATAGTTCACCATTTTTAAACTTAAAAATGTGAGATGGGCTTTATATCTTATTGTAAGTATCACTCTTTCTTCTGAGTTGAAGTATTTACTGTTAAATTTATTTCTTACTGATACATGTGTACCAATCTCTACTGTTGCTATTTGTCTTAATCTATTTTATCTCTTTTGGTTTTATGTATTTACCATTTTCTTTTCTATCACATTTCTAAGCTTTTATTATTCTGTACTTAACACCTGATGGAGATACTGTATACCTAAACAAATGCAATTTTTTAAATAAATTTAGTGAAAATAAAAAACACATTTCGTTTTCATTTTCTTTTTGTTGTGATTGATTTTCCTAAAGTAAAGACTTCACCCATTCAATATTTTAAACAGAAGATATCTTCAAACCCTTCTGCCTGGTGTCAAATATCACCTTCGTTTGGGGCTGGCCCCGTACACTTGGATATTTCCATCGGAATCGAAAAAACGTAGATATTTTTTATGTTGCAATGTTTATGCACAATGGTACCAATGATTTTTATTAGGTAATTATTTGTGAGGTATAAAAGCCTGTTCCTGGATCTACATCTCACCAACTGATACCAGACATTACATTTTTTCAGCATAGGCCGGTGTATACCTCAAGCCCTCTAGCAAGCCATCATTTTTTAGAATGTCTACGTTTAAAAATAAACCAGTATTTGTGAATATTTCTATAAATAAAACAATTGAAAGTAATTTATACTTAGAATCTAAAACATGGAAAAACATTAGTGCATGTGGCTTTGGTATTATTTATATTATACATATAGGTAGCTGGATAGGGAATCTTGGAGAACTGCATCAAACCAGTCAAATGACTGAAGACAAAAAAAAAATAAGTAGCATTCTAAACTGCATTAACTATTTAATATTTTTTATATATATATATATATATATAGGGGCTATTTACTTGCGAGCTAAATATTTTTATTCATGGAATTTTTTCTTATATTTGACATTTACTTTTTAAATATCACTTAGTTCTTTTTATCTTCTGGAAGTTTAAGACCTATATAAAATGTTTTACAACTTTTATTGCATCAAGTTATATATCATCATATTTATATTCTTATTACTTTTCTTTTTTCAACTCAAAATTTTTTTCAACTGATTACTTAGTATATGAATCAACACTAGTACAGTTTTTTCTTAAAATAGAAAATTATGAGAAAAAAATTACTGCTATTCATTTTAAAATCTTCTTGACAAAAATTGTATGTTAATTCAGAAATTTCTAATTTTTATCTTTCAAACTTTCCTGTTTTTATCTGTAAACTTCTGAATAAATTTATTTAATGTCCATTCTCTTTTTTTTACCGTAAAAATATATTTTTTTAAATATATTCTTAATATTCTGAATAACACTTCGGCTACAATTATTGTTGTTTTACATACTTTAACAAAACGTGTTACATCAATTCAAATTTTACCATTTTCTTGTGTTTGTATAAGAGATATAGATGTTAATAACTGATAAAAAGGTTTTGTATATCTTAAAAATTAATATTTGTAATCATTTAGGATTTTTAATTGAACACCTTTCAAGTTATAACAATTTTAGTAATCTTATTTACGTAATTTAATTACAATCTTTTCTTGTAATTGAGCTATGTATGTACTTTTGTGATATAAAATCGACATTTTTCATGCATGTTTAAGATTCAGAATGCAAATAAACATATTGGTTATTTTATTACATAAACGAATATTTACAAATACTGGTATAATTTTTAATGTAGACATTGTGGAAAATATGTTGTCATGTAAATAGGTTATCATGTGAAAAATGTATGTATTGAATTGGAGAATTCAATGATGAATAAAACAACTGCGGGTAAAAGTTATTAACTTTATTTGAAAAAAAGTTATATTAATATAATTGATAAAAATCCGATTTCCTTGAGGCATTTCATCCGGAGGTCCTGGTTTCGAATCCCGGTCAGGCATGCCATTTTTCATACGCTACAAAAATTCCATTTCCATATCCCACGCACAAGCTTCAAGGTTATTAGGCGATATCATCAACCAAAAAACTGTATATACATATATATAAATGTATACATATATATATATATATATATATATATATATATATATATAAATGTATTATATGTATTAAATGTATATATATATACATTTATATATAAATGTATATTTGTATATTAAGATATTCTTACGTAGATTAGAACCCCGAAATAAATTGATAAGAGAGACCGACATGCTAAAAATTATCTCAACTGGCCGGATATTAGTTGGAATAATAACATTATTCACAAGAACTCATTTTATATTTTATTAAATTAAGAAAAGTGATTTGGTTTTACAGTTATAAAATAAATTATCTGAAACTGGATCGTATGTTTAGCTCGATTGCAAGTTCCATTAACTCTAATGAACTTGTTCCTAAACAGTACCTATGGGATTACTTGAAGGGCAATAATTTAAAAGGCTTAAAGAAATTGAAAGTAAAAAAGAAATATTCATATGGTGGGATATAAATACGGAGTGGGAGAAAGAAATCGGGAAAACAAGTAACCAAGAAAACAGCAAAATAATGTAAGCAAACTACAACATAATAAGTCATACGATTATTCTAAGTCTAAATAGTCGTAGTAGGAAGGTGAATGGTAAGGTAAAGAACCGCGTGTTGAACTACTAGAAGTAATACTATTCATATTACAAACATTAGTCAACTTTTGATTAGCCACATGTAAACAATAATAAATTTCCGCCAGTTGCTTAAATAATTTATTTATAATGGTTGTAGCATCTACAATTACAAAAACAGTTCTTATAAAATATTACAAAACAATCGCACTTCACCATTGTATTTAACTCGTTACGTTTCTTACTTGCTAGAGCTTGGACTCAACCAGTATTAATATTTTAGAATTTTAATACTTTAAGAATTAAGTTAATCTAGTATTAAAGAAGTTTCCAGAAACCAGATTGTCCAAACAGAAACCAGTAGACAAAAATTAACCACAGAATGATTGAATATAAAAAAAAGAAAAAGATATGGTTTAAAAAATTATGTAGAAACAACCGATTTGAAATTAAAAGTTGATTTTATCGGAAAAATTCCGATAGAATTAATTTTTTTTATAATGCTATTTGATATAAAGAGAGATCGATTATTTATTAATAGTACTATGAATGTTAATGAACGCACAATATGAAAAAGGTAAAATAAAATATTATCCACTTCATTTTATTTTCATTTTATACATTATTATCACGGTGTAGAACATAATTTAATTAACAACACAACTTAAAATGTATTTAAATCAACTTAATTTGAAACAATTCATTAAACAATGTTGACGAACGCGTATGAAATTGATTATTAAAAAACGTTTGCTGATATTTATAAAAAAACCTCCATAATTAAATTCTTGTATTCATTAATTACACATACCATTGAGTTGCTTTTAAAATGATTACTCTTCTTCAAATTTATTTAAATATAATTAAGTTTTATTAAATATTTATTTACTAAGCAAATAAAAAAAAATATTTAGTCGTTAAAAAAATAATAATTTATGCGTGATGAATACCCGTGTTCGTTCATGAAGTTATTTAGTTATTTCAAGTTACATAGGCTCTAAATTTATTGACAAATTTTTCTCAAATATTTAAAATACTAACTGATAAAAATATAGGATTATAATTTTTTAATTTATTATCAAACATAGTCATTTTTCTCGTTTATTTTGTGCTTTTAAAAAGTACTGCAAGTGTTTACCAGCAGAGGCTAGAAAATCTTCAAATCAAATTCTTTCGGTTTTCCATTTGATTTAATCTTGTTCCTTTTTTCTTGGGTAATAAAGAGCCAAACAATTAATTTACAAAAACATTTTCAATAAAACTCTTTGAACTACGTAAATCTGTAATAAGTGGCAAAAAAGTAAGTAACCGATTCATAATTATGATCCCAGAAGTTCCCAACGAATAATAATTTTATTTTGTTCAGCTCTTGTTAAATTATACAATTATTTTTATTTTTTCCTTGGCTTTGGATAAAAGAAGGTAGGAAGTGTATCGTAGTTGAAATAATTTGGGGCACAAATGATTTTTGCTTTATCTAAAGTTATTTGAAGTGCATGGCAAAGAGAATCAATTAATATTCGAGAAATACGTTTTAAACTGTTCCGTTATCCAATGAAACCTAGATTGGAGCCTTATTAATCACGAGTGGACTGCTGAAAGACTGGTAAAAAGTCCAGTAGATTATAAATAATCCGAGTGAAAGTATGAAAACTGCTAGACTGAGTTTAGGGAATACATCCGGAAAAACTCTTTCTACAAAGCAAAATATTATTTTAAGGTTACAATAATCGAATCAATTCTAATGCTTTGATAGAAATTTTACATAAATGGGTAAATACATAAAAAATGACAGATATAATGAAAATACTACCATCATTCTTTCCTAGGGATGCAATTGTACGTGTCTAACTGGGAACTGGGATTTTAAACTCATTCCGTCGGGATGTGTGGATGATACCTTATCATGCTTCGCAAATAATATGTTGCTGATGTCAAAATGAAAAATTATTTGTTCCTTCACTGATAGTATCATTGAGAGATTTGTCTTACAACCTATTCTCCACCCATTTACTGTTATACAGGATGCATGAGAAGGGCTGACAGGTGTTTTATTTCTCCACGTGTTATTTTTTTAACAATTTATTTTTTCAATCCTCTAAAGGATTGCGACCATAATTAAAATTGTATGGCTAATAGATTACTAGAGCTATAACATATAACTATTACTATTAGCCATATGATCTTAATGTCAAGATCATCCAAAGAGAGCCCACCTTAAATACTCGTACAATATTAATAATATACATCGCCTATCATGATATAAACGAAGCAATTAGTTAATAAAAACAAAAATAACGGATAATAAAGGTAACAGATAACAAATAATAAAGTTAGATAAAGGAGATAACAATAATAATAATAAAATCACAAAACATTAAAGTCATCCAAGTAAAGTAACAAGTATTAAAAACAGAAAAAATAGTACAGATTCTAAAAGTTTAAAATATATTTAACATAATAACAAATGTATAATCACGGATCACGTACTCCAATGGTCATCCATGCCTTCAAAGATCAGCATGGTTCAATACATGTAGCCTCTTCAATCGTGTTACTTCGTCACCATTGTCAAGTAAATCCAGCGCCAGATGATCCACATGCTTGTTCACCTTTGATATGTTGTCCCTACTGTTTCTCCATATCTCTTCAAGAACATATAACACCTCTAGATATCCGTGCACCTCATCGTTTCTAGTAAATAATGGAGCCCCTGATACCATCCTGAGAGCCTTTTGAAACCGTTGGATGATTTCAACGTTACTGTTACAAGTAGTCTCCCATAATTATACACCATATTTCCAATATTTAAATAAACTTTATAAATGAAATTAAATTTAACAAGTAAAAAAAAACTTATTATTTACAAACAGTAAAGAAAACACAAATTTATAAACATAACCGTATTAGCCTTCGCAGGTAATATCGTGATATGTCCAAAAGACATGGACGAGGCTCGAATTAAGTCCAGAAATTAAGCGAATGTGCTAATAAAATAGGCTTAAAAATTTCTTTCGAAAAACCAAATGAAGTTTCAACGATAAAAAAATAAATTACAAACACTAAAAATTCTCGAAAATCAGGAAATTAAAGAGTATGAAAATTTAAATATTTCGGAGAAGTAATAGAAAGGAAGCGCTAAAAGAGCGAATGCAGAAAATGGCGTTAGCGTTTAATTTAACACAAAATTTATATAATAAAAAATTGCTTTCTCATAATGCTAAACTCCGACATAACAAAACAGTTATTCTTCCGGAGGCGTTATATGCCGTTGAGTGTTTGCAAAATTTTTCGGATAAAGACCTTCTTAAAATAGAAAAAAGAATTTTAAGAAACATGTTTGAAACCAATTATCATGACGGAATTTATAAATTAATATGTGAAATAAAAATTTATATAAAATTTGTTGTTATTAGTATCTGAAATATCGCAACAAATTGGAAATATGATAAATAAAAATGCTACTAATTTAGAAATGGACATTATTGATTTTCAATTTGATTTACCCAATTAAAAAAAAAGAATATCACAAGCACATTTTTCGATACTCGTAGATGAGAAAAGATATCTACTCTTAAAAGAAACTTTTCTAAGGCTACACTCCTGCTTTGGATCAACATACCTTTGCGAAAGTGGTTTTTCAACAATGAACTTGCTAAAATCAAAGTTCAGATCCAGGATAACTAATGAACATCTGAATGATTACATGGATTTAGCAAATTCTTACTTAATTCATTTAATTAATTCATAGTTTACCACACGTGATAGTTAATTTTTCTTGATTTTTTAGCATAATATAATTTTAGTAAGCACGAAAACTGTAATAAAAAATATTATTTTGCAGCATGACACTTCAATAGATTCCTTCGTTAAAACATAATTTAATCATTTTAAGTGTCGTGGAATCTCAAACTTCGGTATATTTCTTGCGTTTATCACTTTTGTTAAAGTTTTTTTTTTTTGACAATTAACCTACGATGTATTCTCTAATATATTCGTCAAGAAAGCTTGTCTTTGATTAGTTATATGTTACGATCCTACAAACCAGAATTTAGTAATATGTTTTTTATCGACAGAAGGGGTAGATTAATTTATTCCTTTAAACCAATCTTTGTCATGGTTGTTACGTATATTAAGCATCTGAAGTAAAAGAGGCAGTAAAAAAAGAGGAATATCTTTGTTAGTTGTTCAATTATATAGACTAATAATGATATAGCTCAACAGAGCTGTTCAGTTGTGTTGAAATTAATGTCACTTATAGAGCTGCACATATGCTCTTGGTTGCTTTATATTAATTTTACAATACGTTTGGCTCAAAGAAAAACATAACTTGAAGATATAAAATCAAATAATTCCTCAGTTTTTTTGGCAAGCATGGGGTACGTATTGATTTGAAAATGGCAGCTATACCAGTTTAAGACCTTACATCAGATCATCTACAACCTTTTGCATTATAGTACTTAAAATGTATGTATATATATATATATATATAAATTTTACGAACCATGTTCAGTTTTTGGTCAAGGTCGCAGACACAACAGTTTTGTTGATTTCACAATACCGGCTAGAATTTGTCAATAAATCTGTGAACGGTGTTATAAACAACACACCAACGCCATTACATCATCATCAACATAAACACAACATTATTTATTATTACAATTCTGTCTGAGTGTCGGAATGACGATGTCAGCTGTCTGTCTAATAGTTCTTTTCGTGTAGTGGGTATGCTAACTTCGGTTGTGCTGTGTAATTTTTTTGTTATCAATAATTCATCGAGCTTACTTTTCTTTTCTTTTTCCTGTTTAGCCTCCGGTAACTACCGTTCAGATAATACTTCAGAGGATGAATGAGGATGATATGTATGAGTGTAAATGAAGTGTAGTCTTGTACATTCTCATTTCGACCATTTCTGAGATATGTGGTTAATTGAAACCCAACCACCAAAGAACAACGATATCCACGATCTAGTATTCAAATCCGCGTAAAAATAACTGGCTTTACTAGGACTTGAACGCTGGAACTCTCGACTTCCAAATCAGCTGTTTGGGAAGACGCGTTCACCACTAGACCAACCCGGTGGGTCATCGAGCTTTTTGACCCGGTGGGTCAAAAAGCTTACTGTTCGCGGCTGTTTCTGGATTGTCGGAATATAATTTTTAAAAAAACTAAAATTAGATTATTTATAAATAAAATATTGTGCTCAATGACCGTGCTGTGTTGTCGTGCTGTACGTTAATTATGTTTGAATTTCTATATTTTTTATTTGTTAATGTAATGTTTATTCAATGCAGATTGTATTATTCTCAGTTTAGTCTTATGTTCTTGTAGCATAAATATCATTTACCGTATTTTTTTCCTTTAGTTTAGTATAGTTGGTGGATAAACTCTTCTTGCGATTCTGGTATAATTATAAATTTAACAAACAATAGTGTTGATGTGCTTTATTATTATTTTTTTTTCTCTTTCGTAATCACTACCCAATCCAGACCATCAGATCCTCTCAGAACAAACCATGATGTGATAAATTCTGGTTTATATCATACTAGCAGAGCCGTCGCGGCTTCGCCCGCGCTATACGGTTACTTGCGTTTCCCGTCGCGATCATGAATGTTAAGTCAGTCCAGGCTCACTTCACTTGCCGTTCCCGTTTAACCAGTGGGCTCTGCACCCTGGGCTCCTTTGTATTCATTAAAACTTATAAAAAAAAAAACAAAAAAAAAACTATAATAATAATAAATTAAAAACATTAAAAAAAAATATGAATAAACTAAACTTCTTTTACTAAATTTAATATAGACGTATATATTGAGAGATATCGTCTAATGTATTGTCATTGTCGACATCGACCGTTGTCTATGTCAATATCGACTTTCTCAGACAGTAATGTGATTAAAAGTTTTCTAAATATCTCAACCCCAGCGCCATCTAGCTGGTCAATTTTTTGCAAAAATATTTATTTTCATGAAACTAATATATATTCGTAATATGTGCCAAATCTGACCAAAAATACAATTTTTCGAAATATCTTGACCCCAGCGCCATCTAGCAGGTCCAAACTAACTCAGAAACCTCCCTGGGATGCGTCCAACCATTCTTCAAAGTTTCATCGTTATCGGATGAACGGTTTAGGAAGGCATAAGAGACATATAGACAGACAAACATTCATTTATATATATATATATATATATATAGATTAAATCTTGTTTTTTTTTTTAATATTATTATTGAAAATTGTAATTTATTTGATGAGAGCATGCAGGAATCATGGAAAAAACTACGCAGAAAAAGATTTTTCACTTCAGTGCAATTGAAAATTTCCATAACCTTTTTAAGATAATATAAAATATAATTTTAAATTAATTAATTAGTAATTAGTGACAGAGGATTTTAAGAACAAAATTTTGAGTATATCTCTGAAATATTTTTAATAATTTTCTAAAAGACAATAATAAAGTCATTAATTGCAATACTAGTTTGGTTCTAGGTGACAGAATTTTTACTTTGCACTGAATCATGTATTTTACCTACACTTTAATAGTAAGTTCACAGTTTCAATTAACAACGAGATTTAGAAAGAAAAAAAGAATTTCTATTAAATCAGCGAGAAATCTCTATCATCTGCTAAACAAGGGGAGGAATTAGATTACGTAAATCGTAGAATTGAGAAGAGAATCTCGTGTTTGACTGAACAGTTGTTTTCCTGATAATATACGTATATATACACACTCCTGAAAAGTGATGCAAGATTTTATATGTTCATATTTTCTATCTAGTGATTCGGAAGATAATTATAAAAAGAAATATCTTTCAAAGATAATCTTTTCCTTTCTTGATGTATACTGACAATTTTTTTCAGTTTACTGAAGATTCTTTCCAACTAGCGTTCTTTACATTGGCTAGTTTTTTTTTTTACACAAATGCGTTTGAAAATGGAACAGTCGTATAATTCCCAATTCCGAAAATAAAATGATAAAACATTCTTTATCTTTATAGATAAATATTCTTTAGTTGTTTAACCATAGTTACTAGTGCCAGTAGTATTTTAGTTTGTTTTCTAATATTTTCAGAAAAAGTAAAAAATAAAAATAAACATTATTTAGATTAATATTTTTTAATTATTTAAATTATGTTAATTTTTATCAATAAAAATGTTGTACTTACATCCAAAACACCTTAGATTTAAAACCATATAGTTATATTTTATTTATTAACATATATATGGATTTATTGAAAATCTTTTATTTTACATTTAGATTAACTTTTATAAAATTTATTGATATGCTTTAAATTTTTTAATAAAGGAAACACGTACACAGATTGTTTAGTCAACTGTTCAAATATAACCGTATTTGAGATTATGTAGTGCGTAGGGAAAACATAAAAGCTTGTTTATTCGAGGCAAGTCCTTACTCTTATTACGCATTAGACTGATGACCCCCTGAGTATTTAATTTTTAAAGGAGCTAATCTGTACTGGACTATTTTCTACTACCTTGTTATTGATGTGACTAATTTTCTCCTGTTTTATTATTTTTCCCCTACTAAATAAAGACTTCGTACTCGTATATATTCCAATAATTCTCAACGGAAAAGGATATATTATGTTTTTATTTACTCTGGTTCACCTTTTCTTACGGCTATGAGTTTTATATAGGATCTGAGGTGCAGGTGTTGCTTTAGTTCAGGACGTACTTGATCAGGTTCCGGCCCAGCGAAGATGAGCTGTGTCTTTGTATAGTTTGTGTTGACACATCGAACACTGATTTTGCGTGTTTTAGGTGGGGTGATTCGAGGGCGCGGCGTGGGGCGGTGAAAACCACTGAAAAGTGGGACGCGGTCTCTGAGATACTGACCTCTTCCTTCCTGCTGCATCCTTCTGTCAGGTGATCATACTTTCTATGGCGATGAGCATCAACGTAAGGGGAGAGTGATAGTCTGCGGTGGGGTGGTGGCGTTCGTTCGCAGCCGATCGTGGATGAACGTTTCCTGTTGATTCTCGTGAGATTCCGCCATCCCATCGTCTCCTTCTGGCGATCCTGTAAACCCCACCGGAGATTAAATTAAGCTTTTTAGTGGGTCCGATCTTCACGTGTTGCCGAGGGGGAGGGTTTTTAGTCAGTGTGCTCCCGACACTGTTGTCTGTGCGGGTGGACGGCGGCAAGCAAAGCTTTTCCCTCCTCCGATGGAAAAAAGTGTTGCTCTCTTTGCAAGTGATACTGTCAGTAAGTAAATACTTTAATCAGACCAGAATACAGTAATATGTAATATTGAATTCATAAGGAATAACATTTATTTTTGTAACACCAAGGAAAACTACTAATATAATAAATTTGTTTTTTGTATTTATTTTCATTTATTATGGGTTTCCACGACTCCCATTTTTCAGATTACAAAAAATGACGTAAGCAGCTAAGAAATCAAGAATTTTGCAGATATCTCTATAGCCACTTAATAAGTAGCAGCAGAAATAAAATCTTGTAGTTATTTAAGTATATAGCAAATCATGTCTATGACTCTCACGCAAGAAAATTCATGGTATTTAGTTATGTAAAAAAATTTGTAAAAAATTCCTCTATAACCCGTAAAAAATAATTTATTAGTCTAACAATGTTTTACAGAAACAAAATACCAACACTGAACCTATTCCCTAACGTGTGAACTGTTACCGGATTCCCTAACGTGTTATGTAAATTATGTACGATACTCACTCGACTACCCGAACCTACAATACTTGAGAGTATTTTTAGCGTATGTGTAATGTCTTTGTACCATCTGCTTTCCCTTCTCTAAACGTGTAAATCCTTTTTCGTCTTCGCGAACCTAAATATCTTGTTACACCTTTCTGGCGTAATAACAGAATGGGAGTAGATGTACCTTCTGTAAAGTTAATTTAAGTTCATTTCAAAGACAAGAACAGTTTTAAATGTAATATTTTGAAATTGTAATAGAAATGACAAATTATTAATAACGTTTCTGTAATAACAAAATTTATTTATTTTTACCTAGTTTATTGCTGATAAAGTTATTTATTTTATTTCTAATAAGAGGAATATATAGATTATGTACTTGTATATAAGTGTGTATATGCACTTATTCGCGTGTGAAGCATAATTTCATAATTAATCAGTTATATATGTTTCTTTTTCAATTTAAACCAAAATCTGAATTAAAATGAGTTATACTACTAATAAAAAATAAATAGTATGTAGACATCATTTTTTACATTTTATAAGTTTAAGTGAAAGTTAAACTTTATGTTTAGGTAAGAAAAAATTTTTTTTTTTAACTTTTTTCTTAACCTTTTTTTTAAATTAGTTCTGAAAGTTTGAAAATTTTACAATATTATGAGAGACGGTTTTCTGCTGCGCGTGCATTGCGTACGTGTGATTTTAGTTGTTGCGAGAGAAAGACAGAAAGAGTTATAGAAAGAAAGAGAGAGAATGAGCCTGGCGCCCAGATTCAAATATACATAAATAAGTTAAGAATTTAAAAGAAAAAAGCTGACAACAAAGTTGTTAAACTTTCTTGATACTGGATTTTTATATTTTGGAAAAATAATTTTAAAAACTCGAAAAATCTATATTTTTACTTTGACCGAAACCGCTTCACACCAATATTAGCCCCACGTTTTTTTGTCGTTTTTTTGGTGTCCCTTGGTCATGAAACACGTCGAGTAATTAAAAATATTCATATCCCATTTTTTTGACTGATTACCATACTTTCCTTCTTGCAGTATAGCTATAGAACTATGATTTATTATATATATATATTAATAAGTAATACTTTACATATTCTTTTTTTTAAAAGTTCACGCTGATTACCAAACTTATTTATACATAGTTAGTACTGGTAAAATCCTTTTCTTTAAGCTAGAAAGTTATAGACGAATTCATCTCTAATCATTCTGAGCAATAAAATGAGAAAGTACAAACTCTGTTTTTTAATTGGTTATCTTGGGATTAAAGAATAGAGAATTATGAATAATATGTGATCTAGAAAGGTAGAAATTCTAGTTTTTACAATAAAGTCTAACAGTACTGATATTACAGTTTGTCTATCGAATAAAAACATCTCAGTTATTACAGTATTGAAATCATATTATCCTTCAAATTAAAACTTTTCCTTTCCTATATTACTCTATAAAAACGATTATTATTTTTAACAACTCTAGGCATGTTATATTATTATAATACTTAATAAAAAAAAAATCTGATATTGACACCACATATCTTCCTTGTACGCCTATTAAATTACACATATACATTTTCTGTTCATTTACAAATTACTACATTTCTATTAAACTTATTTCATTTGAAAGTGAGATACAATCTTCCAATTCTTTAATAAATTGGAGAGTTACACAATTGCTAAAATATTAGTTTTTATTAACATCAGATATTTAAACAATTATTCATTCTTCAACAATCTTACTTGAAATACGAGTATTAGGTTAGAGTAAATGTCCCTTTATTACAATTTAAATAAGTGCAAGTCTTGTATTGTATTTAGTCTTGTCTTGTATTTAGCTTTTGATTTCATTTTGTTGATGGATACATCATAATAATTTAAAAAAACATAGTACTAGATAGATACACGTTCTTGTTTGGCATGCAATAAATTCAGTGGCAGTAAGCTGTAAAATATTTCTGGTAACTCTACTTGATACTGTGTCAAAACGAATAGGCATGAACTGTATTAGTTCCACCTATTAGTATATTTTACACATCTGTATACATAAGTATATTAGTATTAGTAGGTAGTTAAAAAAAACAAAAAAAAAACAGAATTATAAATTTGGATAATGGCGGAAGAAAAATAATTTTCAATCGAGTACCAACAATTCGTTAACAGCTTATCATATTCCCTTACAGGATTTAGCCAATGATAAATTATTGGAAATTACTTAAAAACATGCATTAGATCCTTTCATAAGGTTCGCCATGTTTATACTTTAATTGAGAGTTCTTGATTCATATCCAACATATAAACAGATCTTAGAATCTAGACATGAGATTTAAAATTATATTTTCCATTTTCTCGATTTGTATTATTCTGATCATGCGGAAGTTATACTTTGATAGTGATAAACATTTTATTACTAATAAAAAATAACAGGGATATGTAAGTTTTCATACTATCGCCATTGTAATGTATTTAAATATATATATATATATATATATATAAACATATTGTTCAACACAACGTGGAATTCCATGACCCCAAGAATAAAAGGAAAATTTTAACTTATGTTTACGACATACTTTTTATATAGGAGACGTAACATACACTGAACGATATGTTATGGGGCTTGAAAATACAACCCATAAAAGTACGTAAAAATCCTTTTATTTTGCGTTTATGTAAAAATATAATACCTAGATACAAACGGTAAATTTTTTGTTGTATTAAATCTTTTGTTGTTATATCTTTAAAAAGAATATAAAAATTAAATTACTATCTTTAATTTGTTAAATAAAATATTTTTTTTTTTACAATAATTAAGGGCTATTCTTTCATTATGTAGGATGTCTTTTACCACAGAAAGGAAGGAAAAAGTGAGATAATCTTAAATCCGTTAATTATATTAATAATGTCTATCTGCATTTACCTAGATTTTCACAGAATTTTTTTCTATGTGTGTGTGTATGTAACCATCATACGGTTAAATGCCTTCAGGTCCATTTCACCATCTCCGCCTCAACTCCTCTACTTTTATTATCCTGGGAGTGGCCCTTCCTTCTACATCATGAATAATTTTTACTCTTACGGTCTATTTTTTACATCTACTGATTCTTCTAGGACTGTTTTAAGCAGTTCTTGTACTCTCATTATACGTGTTAACTTGTCAGCTCTTCTGTTTAGATAATTATGATTAAGCTTCTATTTTCTTTAACTGTTCTCATTTAATAGATTAATATAAGACGATCACATTTATTAATCACCGTTATTATCAGACCGAATTCGATTTACAATCGAATGTGACATTAAAATATTTGAAAAGTTAAAATTTCGACCAAATAAACAATTGGAACATTAGCTTTTTTTAATTAATGTTTAAATTTACTTATCATGGCACCGCTGGTATTTTATATAAACTATATAAACAATAAAGGTTCAACTTACCGAAAATAGGTTGGTTAGGTAGGTTAACACTACCTAACCAACCTATTTTCGGTATGTTGAAACTTTATTGTTTATATAATTAATGATTGCCTTTAAATGCACAATTTTTTCCCACCAAATACCGGTTTTGTCAATTAAAATTTCCTTTTAACTTACCTGGAATCATAGCTCTCAAGAGCCATTTTGCAGGAAGGAAAGTATAATAATCAGTCAAAAAATGGGGTGTGGAAGTTTTTGCGTTTCTCAACGTTTCATGTCCCAGGGACTCATGTTCATTTTTAAAAATAGAGGGTAAAGTAGAGGGTATGTACGTGCGTTGGCGTGTTTGAAGCTTAATATCTTTTGACTGGTTCAACCGATTTTGATTAAATTCTGTACGCAGACTCGGGTATAAGGGAAAATGTTTTGATAGAATTTGGGGTCATTATCTCCAAAGATGAGAAAGGTTTTTGGGTGGTTAATTCTTTTAAAATTTGCAACATAACTCGACTTTATATTAAGCTCAGTACCATTTTTATGTTAATTAACTTCTAAGAGTATTAAAACTTGTAACAAGTAACAACATTACAATAAAATCTCATCATAATTCACCCCCACCAACAAAAAAAAAATCTTTAGTAACTTTTTGTTGCTTTTATATTTTTTAATGGTTTTTTTCCATTTAACATAGTAAACGCAGAGAAATAAAAAAGAATTTTGAAAGGTGATTTTAGAGGGAGGAGTAGAAAAAATAAAAATAAATACTGATTTCTTTTTAATTTTTAAAATTCTTTTTGATTTATTTAAATATATAATTTTACAATAAAACTTCATTGTAAGTTACTCCCACCCTAAAAAATAAATTTTAGATAACTTTTTTCTCGTATAATTATTTTTTTTCTATAAAAATAAATAAAAATGCCAGGAAAGTATTGCAACTTTGTTTTCAGATTTTTTTTTAAATTTTAAATATCTATCCATCTATCTGTATATATTTATATTATACATATATATTATAAATAAATGTAAACATAACGTTTCTTATTAGAAAATTATAGAATAATAATATATTGTAAAAAAATTATTTTATTTGTGTTAAATTTTTTTAATTTATTTTCATTCATTAATTGAAATAATTATATAGTAAATCACACGATTGCTGAAGGAATACAATGTGATGGAAATAGCTAGTGAGTATAATACAGACCCGAAGTCCCTATCTCATGTAGGCAAGCTTATATACTATCAATAGGGGCAGTGTATTATTTTCTATAACAATATACATCAAATACTGCATAATAATAATATAGCAAATTCTGCTCATTCCATCAGAGAAGTATTTGTTTTCATTTCTGAGTATATCAATATAACTTTGTATGGAGGGATTCAAGAATAACAATTTACAAAATGTTCATTATTTCTCTGTTTCCGAAGTAATGAATTAGTTGAAAATTTCCAAATAATTTTTAACAAGCGCAAAAAAACAATTTTATCAACACTTAACAAAAGAAGTTGAAACGTATATTAAAAACCAATATGAATATTTAAAAAAGTTAATTTTTGAATTTTTAACGATTTGTTACTTAAACACAAAGTGGTTTTAAAAGATTAATTTTTCGCTGTACTTAATAAATAATAATTGGTACTAATATAAAATTTAAAAATTTCTGATTTTTCATGAATATATAATAAATTTTATTTGAGTTATGTGGGTCGTTTCTGAGAATATTATTAAGGTTATATTGAACTCTTTTACGAAGAAAAGTAGAAATACATTAATTTGGTATATTATTGAAAGCTTTTTCAGTATATTTTAACTAGAAACTTCTATGCAAAATGTTAAGCATGACAAAAATATGATTATGAGGAAAGTATGAACTGTAATATTAGAAACATCTGTTTATCTATTCTACATGTACATAAATTTAAATTCAGAAACTAAACTTTACCTGAGAAAACCGATGTTTGGTGGAAATGTATATATTGTTAATATGAAGTTACATCAAAGTAAAATGCATTTAACACGATCAATAAAGTCATCAAAGTGATTCAAATTACGTAATAGAATTAGTATATCTATAGAGAATTAATATACTGTTGTAATAGAATTACAATAATAATAAAAGTTACTTTCTAATCTGACGTTATGATTATCACCTACGTTCAAATAAGTATTAAATAACTTATAAAACATAGTAAGTTAAAAGGATGGTTATTTACTTAATGATAACTACAATTATTTTTTTATTAATAACAATATATTAACGACAGACGTATCAGTTTAAAAGTTAATATGAAAAAAAATAACCTTAGTCTGGTATGGCCAATAATACTATTTAAAAAACGCTTCTGTTAAATATAATTTCCTGACTTGTTTGATATAAAATGCACGTATATAATACTTTTCATTATCATGTATAGTTATCCTGTTAATAATACTGTAAAATTTACTGATGTTATAATTAGTTTTTTTTAATAAAAAAATAATTGCTTTAATTAATACTAGAGACCAAGTATAAAGAAATGGATAGACGAATAATGACTGAAAAATTGTATAAAAAAATTGTCTCTTAAAAAAAAAATAATAGGTAATGGAAAATAAAAATTCCACGTTATAATCAGGATAATTTTCTTAAATTAAGAAAAATTAGAAAAAAACCATGAATTTTCATTTAAAAATATAGTATTTAAGTTTATTATTTTTTTTAAAGATATGGTTTAGTATAAAGTTAAAAACCATGTTAAAAAAAATTAATGTAATTAAAAAGGCTATATGTATTTTATTTTTAACCAATTATACTCAAACTGCTTTTTATTAATTTTACTAATAATTAATTAATTTATGCTAAAAACCGGCAATTTAATTTTTAAACATGGTTTTTATTTCTAAGAAAAATTTGAATAATCCCTAGTGGAATCTTTACCAGAGTAATTCTATTAAAATAATACTGATTTTTATCTCTTTTTTTGTTATAATACCTTTTTTTTTAATGTAACCTTTTCTAATGAAAAACATATACAACAAACCTTACGGTAAAAATTAAACAAAAATAATCCTGCAACTGCATTGCAGCTATAATTTAATCACATTAGTATTTTTATATTGAAACATAGAGTTTACCCCGTCATCATAAATCTAACTCGCAAACAAACATAGACTAATTTATGCTTAAAAGAATACCTATTTTATAATATTTTATTACAATCTATCTATGTAGTCTGATTAAAAACACGTGACAGAAGTCACAGATTAGTTTATATGAAATTTCATTAAATAAAAAATGCAAACAAACCAGTTAATTTATATTATAGTCTATCTCAAACCTGAAATCAACAATTTTAACCATAAAATAGAATAATAAAAATGAATTAATTTATAAAAAAAGTAATCAGCATAAGTTGTGAATATTATTATATTTATTAATATAATTATAGTTATTAATATTTTATAAATATATATAAAATTTAATCGTCCTAAATACACACACACACACACACACACACACACACACACACACACACACACACACACACACACACACACACACACACACACACACACACACACACACACACACACACACGCACACAATATATATATATATATATATATATATATATATATATAGAGAGAGAGAGAGAGAGAGAGAGAGTGTGTGTGTGTGTGTGTGTGTGTGTGTGTGTGTGTGTGTGTGTGTGTGTGTGTGTGTGTGTGTTGTGTGAGAGTTGTTTCTTCATAATTTTTTTTAAGTATAATAATTTTTCCCCCTCTCCACCGAATCGGATTCCACAGTGAAGCATAACACAATCTGGGGGAAAGACCTTTTACTCTAATAAGCCGGCTGGATCTTAAATATTAATGCCTGCCTCTAACTCCCAGAGTAGGGTTATCAGGCTCGACTTTGTCGTTCCTGTTCCCCCACCCTAGGTGACGAGACTCGGTCTTTATGCTTTGTTTGCCTCAAACGAGAACATCCATACCCAAAAGAGCATTCTCGCCGGGACTGCGGTCTTTTCTGCAAGATAACGAGAGAGTCCCCGTGCCTCATCACTGCTACCCATTTGTGCATGCACAAACGAATAGCTGCTCAGCAGGGAGCTGTCCCTCATCTCCTCGTTGCCCTAGCAGCCCTATTCTCCTGTTGAAGGACCCGTGTGATAAAATATATATATAAAGATATTGCACGGAATTGTACCTCATTCGCCAACATACGGCCCACGATACTCTACACCGTAAATGGCCCAGTAATCAACTCACATTGCAAGCGTTCTTTGTCCCAGGTCCGACAGGCGAACACAACATGCTCCAGAGTGTCGAGCACCCCGACGGGATAAACAAAAGGAGTCATCAGCCCATTGTCGTCCATTCAGATATACCCGGAACACGCTGTGGCCAGACAGGAACTGGTTTAACCAGTAGGAGACCTCGCCAAATCTACGGCTGACCCATGGCCTCACCTGCGGAATCAGGCAGCGAGTCCACCGCCCGGTGAAGAACGATCCCAATGAGCCTGCCAAGCTTGGAACATACTGTCTTGCATCTCAGCCTTACCAGCCCCTTGAGGAAGCTCAATTCGCATGGCGGCAAGCTGCTGAAATGGGGGGACCCCTGCAATAAGCAGCATCGCCTCAGTGGAGACAGAAGAGTACGCAGATATTATGCGGAGAGCTATCCTCTGCACGACCTGAAGCATGCGTCTATTCCTATCGCTCTGGTGCCGGCCACCAGACCTCAACACGATATAATAGTACCGAGTTGATGATATTATCATAAAGCGCCCGCTTAGAGGCCCAAGGACCGGGCACATTTCCTAACAACCTACTCAAGGCAATCGCCATCGCTCCTGCCTTCTGTGATACCTCCCGGACATGCACAGTGACGGAGCGACGGTGATCCAGCACACACCTACCTGCCTACCTGCCGGCCTACCTGCCGGACATAGGAATGATGTCTTGTTCGGGGAGATTGTCTGTCCTCTATCCTGCAACCAGCCATGCGCACGACGAAAAGTTTCGTTGAAGTATAATCATTTACACGATGATATCCAAACCAAGTAACTAAATTTCTAGTAACAATTTTGATTAAAAAAAATCTGAACATACTATTCTATATAAGGTTCCCTTATATTAAAATAGTTTTTATGACAATGTTCTAACAGTTGGGAATTCTAATTATGAAACAGAAAAATGGAATTATTGTTGTAAATCGAGTGCTTCTTGCGTTATGTATAAAAATTACGGTACTTTTTATTAAACTGGTGATTATGCATAATTACCGGTGAATTTGATTAATCGCCTCCAGTGCTGCAGTAATTACTGAATTTATTATCTGAATAATCAAAAAATTACTGTTAATTAATCTAATCAAGGTTAAATATACAAAATATACATGTTACTCCCCAACATTAATTACTTTCAACAATTACATACAATTTTGGACAATTACAGGATTAATCGAATTTACAGTTACTTACACATGAAGAAATAAAATAAAAATAAAATTTAGCAATGTAGAATTGACTGTATGAAGAAAATCGTTTTCTATAATTTATTATTTGAAAGATTTCCTGAAATAGAAATGAAAATATCTAAAAAAATCAATCTTTTAAAAAATGAAGGTTTTGCCTTCAGAATTTCATCTGGACACTCAAAACCAATAAAAGTTGGGATCTAATAGGGCAGCATTTCTAAAACTGTATAAAAAATTCAATCTCCCAATTCAACAAAAACTTCGTCGAAGCGAGATGTCTCTCAGATCTCTATATCCGTTCTATAATAAATCCATTTTTCAGTCATAATAAAATTTTTTGATAAAATCCTATGAATTACGCTCAAGTAGAATCCAGATATCGGTAAGAAATTCATTACTATCTGGTTTAACGTGGCGATCAGGAAATAATAATTCTGATCTTTTTGATAAAATAAAATATTGTAGAAGACATGCTTCTTCAGTGAATTCATACTTATCAGCATATGTTACTAGTTATATGGTATTCTATATTTAATAGATAACTATAATAAATTAGTAGTATTAAATTATTATTTATTAAATTTAATACCAAGTTAATAAGTAAGGAACAGTATCGATTTAATAAAATCTGTAAACCACTGTGAGAGGGTTAAATCGCAAACGTTAATAATATTTGTAAATAAAAACAAATCATAAGATTAAAGAAATAACCTAGTTTGGAAATTGTAATTTAAAATTTGTATGACGCTTAATTTTAATAATTCCAACTAAAAGACATACTCTTAAATACAATAGTAATGGTAATAAACGTTACCAAAAAAACCTGATGTGGACTTCCTTGTACACCTATTAAATTACATATACACATTTTTTTTAAAATGAAAAGTACATAAAATTTTATTTCATTAATAACGTCTGATATTTTTTCATATGTTTTTTACTGTGTTTTTTTTTGAATGAGTCATTTGACTGATTTGATGCAGTTTTCCAAAATTTCCTATCTAGTGCCAGTCGTTTCATTTCGGTATACCCGCGACATCCCTAAAAATTTGTTTTACATATTCCAAAGGCTGCCTGCATGCACAATTTTTCCCTTCTACCTGTTCCTCCAATATTAAAGCGATTATTCCAAGAGGCCTTAATATGTGGCCTATAAGTCTGTCTCTTCTTTTAACTATATTTTTCCAAATGCTTCTTTCTTCATCAATTTGCCGCAACACCTCTTCATTTGTCACTTTATCCACCAACCTGATTTTTAACATTCTCCTATAGCACCACATTTCAAAAGCTTCTAATCTTTTATTCTCAGGTACTCCGTCGTCCAAGTTTCACTTCCATATTAAGTTACGCTCCAAACATACATTCAAAAATCTTTTCCTGTCGTTTAAATTAATTTTTGATGTAAAAAAATTATATTTCTGACTGAAGGCTCATTTCGTCTGTGATATTTGGCATTTTATATCACTCCTACTTCGTCCATCTTTAGTAATTCTATTTCCCAAATGACAAAATTCTTCTACCGCCATTCTCTTTTCTCTTCTTATTTACATATTCAGTGATCCATCTACATTATTTTTAATACATTTCATTAATTTCTTTTTGTTCTAGTTTATTTTCATGCAGTATTTCTTGCGTAGGAACCATGCCGTTCATTGTTTCTTCTAAATCTTTTTTACTCTCAGCTAGAATTACTATCATCAGCAAATCGTAGCATCTTTATCTTTTCACTTTGTACTATTAGTACGGATTTAAATTGTTCTTTAACATCATTAGCTGCTAGTTCTATGTAAACATTAAAAAGTAACAGGGATAAATTATTACAGTGAAATTATGGTTATTATTGAATTATTATTATTTATTGTAAAATATTTTTACACTCAGACGGTAATAACAAATACTAATTAATAAATAAATATATTTAAATTTAAAAAAAAAACAAGAAGTCGGATTACAAACGAAGTGCCTTCCCCTTGTAAAATCAAAATATTTCATTAATTAAACCTTTATTCGGCTATAACTTTGGAACCAATATAAATAAGTACCACTTATGATATATCGTTGAAAGGCTGTCAATGAGAGCTAAAGAGTCCAAAATCCAAATTTTTTTGGATTTTGAGTTTTTAGCTCAAGCTGAGCACTTTTGGTCCAGTCGTTTGCAATCAAATGGGGAGGTGCACAATTAGATGTTACAAGAGTTCTAAATCCAAAATTTCAACATTCTACGGCTAATCGTTTTTGAGTTATGTGAGATACATACGTACGTGTGTACAGACGTCACGTCAAAACTAGTCAAAATGGATTCAAGGATGGTAAAAATGGATATTTCCGTTGAAATCTGAATTTTTGCTATCACAATACTTTCTTCACTTCGTACAAGGAAGTAAAAAGAAAATATTCCAGACAAAAAAAATCAATAACTTAATAATCATCCAAAAATCACTAAAAGATGGAATTCTCAGGAATTTATTCTTCATACTTAAGTAGTCTTTCCCATCTTAAAAGTTAATTTAATCCACATATAGAAAAATCATCCGAAAATAATTATTCCCTAGTTTTTACAGATATATTTAATACTTTCTTCTTATCACAAAAAAGCAAATTTTCTAGCTACAATTTTTTTAAGTTTCGATTCTGTTTTTGTTTTTTCTATTTTTATAGAAATTTTTCAGTTTAAACTAATATATTTTGTTTATTATGATAAATATCGGTCATTTTAAACAAATTTATTGGGTAAAAATCCCAATAACTTTGATAGTTTTTTATTTAACAATAATTAAGTTAACAATAATTTTGAAAAAACAATAAAGTAGATTATTATTTTTTTTTGTTATCGGAATCAACAGCTGTGGTCATTATTCCAGTGGAAATTGGTAGCGTATGAAAAAAGAAGAACGGGATTCGAACCCAGAACCTCTGCACAAAATGCCTTTTTATCTTCTAAAAAATTATAATCACATTATAATTTTTTGAAAATATTAAACAAATATTTATGATTTATACTTATAACATCAATCCACAAAAAATATGTAAATTTTCTGTATGTAATCTAGAAAGTAAAAAGTTTTAAATTAAAAAAAAATTATTTTAAAATTTGAAAAACTGGAAAAATGTGTTCTTCTCCAACATTTGTTTTTATTTTGAGATAACGGGAATCAACTGCTTTGATAAATTTTCCCGATGAAAATGGATATTTGTAGCGTATGATAAATGCCATGCCTGACCGGGAATCGAACCCAGGACCTCCGGATGATAGATAAGCTGAGACGCTACCACTCCCTCACGGAGATCGGAGATCCCCTATAGTTAATTCAATTTCTACGTTATTGATAAAATTGTATCTAAGTTATACATATAGATGTGTGTGTGTGTGTGTGTGGGTGTGTGTGTGGGTGTGTGTGTGGGTGTGTGTGTGTTAGGGAGAAAAAATTTGTTGATCAAAAATTAATTTACTTAAAATGTTTGTTTATACAATAATTTTATTTCATTTTTTGATTTTCTCTTGGAACTAAATCGAAATATCTGTAGCAGTAAAAATTAATTTTCAAATTTTAATGTTAATATATATTCGTTTTAGCATTATGAGTAATAAAATGGTTATTCGTGACTGTGCATTAATCCAGTAAAGGATTAAGGAATCAGGATCAAAGTTAAGTGTTTGTTAGTAATTTGGGATTGTCGCTAAGGCAAAGTAGATGCAAACGTGATCTTGGTTTCACTTAATCCATACACTGTAATCATATTCGGTAAAACATGATCTGAAGGCTATGAAAAGGAAAATTGTCAAAGATGCAAGATAATATGAAATACCATATTTTTTTGGGAAAATGATTTTAGTTGATTGTAATTGATTAAAGTAACTGAAGACAAAACCTATTTTAAAACGCTGTCTTATCGTCTAAAAAGCGGATATTAATGATTTTCTACAGAATTTAAAGAAACGCCTATTATTTGTAAATGAAAAATCAAGACGGTAAAGTTTATTAATTTTTTTTTCATTAATAAAAAAATAAACCAAAAAAATAAACAGAAAAAAAGTTGTATTAGCGATTTAAATAATAAAATTTAAAACAGAATATTGAAACCGATTATACAAGCTGGCTGAATTTCATTTATTTTTTATTCACTGAAAGTCTTTCTTTTCAATTTATTTTATAAAAAAAGTAAAATACTTAAAAATTTAACACTGATTTAAATATTTATATTTGATTATTATAAACCTGATCATTTTGATAAATTCTAAGTCTGTTAATTACGATGTCTGACTGTGAGTAATCAGAAAGGAGCGAATGGGAAGAACGATTCCATGTGGTTTATAATGAATTAATTTGTGATATGAAGTGATAATGACTATGATATTGGCTATCTTTAAGTTAACGCACCTATTGAGTGTTCTATTTCTATTTACTTTTCTCTGTTAATGTTTTTAGGTAGATTTCATAAGAAAGCTACCTATTGTATTGGGTACCATGATTAGACTTTCGGGAAGACCCCAAAACCACCGTCAGCTCAAAAATTTATATATATATTTCACTTTCGTGGAAACAATAACTACCGTAATTTTGCGCCAATCACTTTCAAATTTTTATATAAATTATAACGACCAAAATGTCGGTCGAGTTCGTTAATGGGGAAAATCGGACCATGAGGGTGAACATTGGAGGAGGCTTTTTCGAAATAAAAATATCGGTATAACTTTCTTACTAAGTAAAATATCGAATTCGTTTAAGTTCCTACTATTCTTTGGATAAGGGCCTGAAACTTATCTAAGTAAAGATTTCACCAAGCACTGGCCTAGGGGGTGGAAATAATTGGGTTTCGAAGAAAAAAAATCATACCTCCATCAATAGGCACAGTATCGAATTGGTTTAAAGTGGTCGTTAGTCCTCTAAACATTACCAAAAAGTGTTGTCTGAAGCAATTTTTGATATGATCAACCCTTACAACAAATGATGACTAAAGTTTTGCTGGAATTGTAAGAAGATGCTAAACTTGTGAAACTTTTTTCACATGCAACCATTGTCATATTGAGTAAATTTGAAGTTTTAAGGTGGAAATCTTCATTATCCCCTACTTAGCACTGGTGAAATCTACCTCCGCCTTCCGGCGTGCCGAAAAGAAGTTTCTTCATTTACTTTGTATTCACTTTTTCTTTCTCAGTATTCATCTCTTCCTTATTTTTTTGGTTCCTTGTTGTGTTTGACCTGTGTTGCAAATACAGAATAAGAATTCTCACAAGTTTTGATATTAGTTTTAATTATTGTGAAATTTCGATGGGAAATTCCTATCAAGTGTTTGTGATGATATTAGTTAAGGTTTCTCTCTGATATAACCGATTTTAATTAATATTTGGAATTAACGGAAAGAACTTACGATGCCCACTCTGTGTTAACCTTTCAGAGAAAATCTTATATTTCGCGTTAAAATTACGTTTTAAGAGAATATATGTGCGCATTTTTACTTTTGGCAACATAGTTCTAAAACTATGCTGCAAGAAAGAAAGTATGGTAATCGGTAAGAAAATGGGGTATGTATTGTTTTGCATTATTAACGTTTCATGACCCAGGGAATCCAAAAATTAAAAAAAGTGGAGAGCAATGTTTGCATATACGTACGTATGTGAGTTGGCGTTTGAAGCTTAATAATCTTTGACTGGATAAACCGATTTTTATGTTATCTGGCCCAGAGACTTGTGTGTATGGGACAATTTTTTGGTAAAATTTTGGAATCAATATATTCAGAGGATGGGGTAGTTAGTTAAATTGGGGTCAATTTTCTAAACTTTTTGCGAACATAATCTCACTTTATATTAAGCTAGTACATGCGTACAGGCTTATCTTATCATTTAGAAAAACTTTTACCCCGAGATCCTCTCCCTTCACAAAAAATAAAAAAAAACTATATTTCTAATGTATAATTTTTAACCGATTTTTTTTAATATCATCCTAAGCTTAGCAGTAGTGCAAGTAGACAAAAAAAAAACAAAATTGTGAGCATTTTACCCTTCTCATCAAACTGATTTTTTTAATATTCTTTATTTAAATTTTGTTGCTGTGTATTCACATAAGGTATATTTATGCACAAATATTCTAAACGTGTGCGTAAATATGAAAACTTCCTTTCTATAAACCTAAGCAACCTTAATCCTTTCTTTTCCTGTGCAGCCTCCAATAATTACCGTTGAAATAATACTTCAGAGGATGAATGAGGATGATATATATGAGTGTAAATGAAGTGTAGTCTTGTACAGTCTCAGTTCGACCATTCCTGAGATGTGTGGTTAATTGAAACCCAACCACCAAAGAACACCGGTATCCACGATCTAGTATTCAAATCTGTGTAAAAGTAACTGTTTTTACTAAGATTTGAACGCTGGAACTCTCGACTTCCAAATCAGCTGATTTGGAAAGAAAACAACCTTAATCATAGTTAAAATAATACCCAACATCAAAAACAAAAACAAAATAAATATTTTCGAAGTCGAAGTTCTCAGGTTCAAACCCTAATAATGAAAGGATTACTTTTATTAGATTTGAATACCTCATCGTACATACCGGTGTTCTTTGGTGGTTGGGTTTCAATTTACCGCTCGTCTTAGTAGTAGTCGACCTGAGTTTGTTCAAGGCTACAAATTTATTGGTACAGTTAAATTACATTGATAAGTCTCTATTGACTCTGTTCATGCGATTATAAATAAAGTATTTAAAAAAAATAATAATACTATAAATATGAAAAATTAAACAAGTTCTTTTTTATTCACAAAAATATATAAAACAGAAATATATATTCTACTGTAACTTTGCAGTAAATTAATTAAAAAATTATTTTGATGTAATTGATCACTTACAGATAAAATATTCTAAAGATTTAATTTTTACTTCCTTGTACGAAGTAATGGAAGTATTGTGATCGCGAAAAATTTCGATTTTCAGATTTCAACGGCGATATCTATTTTGAACATCCCTAAATCCATTAAGACTAATTTTGCTATGACGTATGTACGTACGTACGTACGTACGTATGTGCGAATGTACGTACGTATGTATATCTCGCATAACTCAAAAACGATTAGCCGTAGGATGTTGAAATTTTTGATTTTCATTGTTTCCAGAGTTATAGCCAAATAAAATTTTAGTTTATGAATTATCTGGATCTTAGGCGAAGGCACATCGGTTCGAATCCGACTTCATCTCCTTTTTTTTAATTTAAATGTATTGATTTATTAATAGTTATTAATCTCTGATTATAAAAAAAATTACAATAAATAATAATTCAACAATAACAATAAAAAAATAATAAAATAACAGAAGTTATAAATGAAATAAAATTTTATGTACTTTTTATTTAAAAAAAAAAATGTGTATGTAAATTAATAGGCGTAAAAGGAAGTTTTGTGGTGTACAATTCATATTTTTTCAATATATAAACTTTCCTCTACTGAATGAAGAAAGCGTATGTATAATATATTACACCTACCAATCACATTAATTAATTATATTAATACACTATTTTACACTATCCATCACAGTCTCTCTAATGACTGCGAGGCGTATAAAATAATAATAAGAGTATAAGTAATACTAGTTAAAGTTACTTTCTTTTTAATTACATATATTCATTATACAGTAACATACGCTTATACTATGAAGATGTCATTTTTATTGCTTTTTATGTAATTACAATATAATTGACATGATGATGTGTGACCGTATCAAAGAAAACGGCAACAGAAAACCAATTCATCTTCGCCTTTATTAGTAAGTCTGAAATGGGGTAATTATTATAATTGGGAATAACTAATCATTATTGGGGGTGATTTTGTATCATGTTAGACCAACAACAACCGTTTCATTTATGACACAGCATACTCGTACAAACAAGTATAATGGGGATGGAGAGGACATATAGACGGCTAGCAGTCCGAGTGGCGCAGGCGTACCGCACTATCTCACTTAATAGCCGGGATACCACCGGTGAGTTTGCTTGCGGACGAAAGGCAAGATCGGTATCAGGGAGTGGAGAGAGTTGTGGCTAGGACTGCCCTGTTAGATCGTTGGCAGACTAGGTGGAACGATGCGTCGTCTGGTCGCTGGACGTATAAGTTAATACCATGTATTAGAACATGGTGTGATAGGAAGTATGGGGAGAC
This sequence comes from Lycorma delicatula, assembly GCF_047948215.1. Lineage (NCBI taxonomy): Eukaryota > Metazoa > Arthropoda > Insecta > Hemiptera > Fulgoridae > Lycorma > Lycorma delicatula. The sequence goes on along the minus strand of NC_134459.1, from coordinate 85,753,586 downwards.
GGATTTTTTGACGGTCCAATGGCTATCGGGCTATGGACCATTCAAGAAGTTATTGTACGCCAGGAAGAGAAGCACGATCCCAGGTTGGCCACATTATGGTCTCCCGGATGACACCGTACACACTTTTCTGGAGTGCCCGAGGTGAGCGGCGATGCGGCCAGTTAGGAAAAATCTACCCAGGGGAAGTGATGGAAAGGATTCTTAATTCTGATGACGAATGGAACAGTTGTTGTAGATGGTTCCGGGAAGTTCTTTCTACCAAGATGAACGAGGAAGAGCATTAGAGGGTTACTGATGAGTGATGATGGTGAGCCAGCTTAAGAGGCTGGTCAGCGGGGGTTCAACCGGATTGTCGCTGCCCTCGCAGGATGCCTGAAGCTGTGGCTTGAAGGCTACACAGGTGTGGCCGTTGACACATGTGAGGGCGATGAAAACTTGATTAGGTGGTTCCGTCAACATGTCGTTGGGAGAGAGTGGGTTTTTAGTGGGTCCCATCACATACCCAGTATTTACGGGCTACTGGGAAAAAAAGTATTAATACCTTTAAATAAATTATCCTAAAATTCTTGGGCACTATTTAATTCGGCTTGAAAAAAAACAGAAATATATTTTAAAAATGATTTTTAATAAGCTAATGAAACGATATATTTGAAACCTACGTTGATGAAAAAATTTTATCAGTTAGGTTCTTAATTTTTCTATAAAATATATATTTTGTATTAGAAATGATAATATTTTTTTCCATAGAAAAAAAAGGCGGATGCAACCTTATCTCAGCCTTACACGGTGACATCTCCTCGGATCTACATTAATAAACGATGACTTGAAATTAACATGGTACCACGAAACGTAAAACTTATCACGACACCGACGTACACGGTTTTACACCATAACACATACCCCAACTTCCTCTAAATCTAAAACTCCTGGTTTGTAAATTATATTTAAATTCCTTTGATTGTAAGACATTCAAGTTTATTGTTGTTCAAAACCAAAGCACTTTTCTTTGTAATCTAACTGTCCTTCTGACCCACCATACAATACAAAACTGGAACATTTTACAAATAAAAATCATCTCATTATGTTTAAGATAAATTTTATCAAACTTACGTTTTATGCATAAAATCTACAAATTATCGACCTATACTCATCATACTTACCAACCAAGCTTTTAAAAGACTGAAGCGACGTTGGAATAGAGCAAGAAAAGACTTGTTAAATATTAGATCGTTTATTAAAGAATTAATTAATCTTTCATGCTTTTCATTAGAGTATTAAGCCGGGTAGTCATCTCAAAGCCTTTAAAATGAAAGGTTTTTTTGTTGTATATCAGATTCACTTGTATCGTTTTTACGGACTTGAATAAAGTAGCAAAAAAAGAGAGGAAATGTAAATCGTAAAAGTCGTTTCAGAGAAAAGCCTCTTATTTGAAATATATTTAAAATAAGACATTTGATTAATGACATTAAAACTTGGTCATTAATAATAAACGAATTTTCTTAATACATAAAACTAAATTTAAAATAACAGTAATTTTTTGTTTTTTATTTTAAGAACATAAAACAAAATACGATTATTATCCTTATTTAATCAAAAGTATAGATAATAAAAATAAACAGATAAAACATCTTGTGGGAGAAAAATGAAAGAGATATTTAAAGAAAAAATAGCGTAAAATACTGTTGTATTTGTTCAGAAGTAGAATAAACCAACAATCAATATTTTCTCAGTTCGAAGTTCCGTTTTGCACAAAAAAAAACAATACAGAAACAAAAACCACAAGAAAACAGTTCTTAAAACTACTTAATCTTTTATTTAAAGACTCTTTTAAAAATTATCTTCATTTATTTTGCAGTATACGTGAGTTAAAGTATAAATTTAATAATAATTTTATAGGCTAAATGATTGATTAAATACCTTGTAATATCTTATGTAGGAATAAATACACAATGTAATTAATTATGCAGAACATTATTAGTTTATTTCTTTTCCGCAAACGGTATCTATACGTGCTGATACGTTTCTATCTTATCTTCTTAAAAAAATATAATAAAGAGAAAGAACCGTTATAATAAATTATTTCTTACAATAAAAATGAAATGTAACACGGATAAAATATATGTTTTTCATATTTGTTTTAATAGAGAAAAATGTTCACATAACAATCAAAATGACAACAGGTTTTTTTGTTTAAAAATATCCAATCAACCTTCTTCCATACGCTATAATGAATCTGCAAAACAGGTTGTAGTGTACTTAAATTATTTCTTATTGTAAATTGTGTTCATACGTATTATACGCAAAAAATTGTGTTCCACTGTACAATCTATAGCTTAAATTCTATGTTACACAACAAAGTTCCACACTCGTCAATAAATACAATCTTTCAAAATAAAATCGCGATCAATTTGAGACTAAAGAGGATGATAATATTAAAAAACAGTTTATCCCACTTTACAAATAATATTTTTATTTCTATTACTGCTAATTTTTTATGATTATGTTGAGACATTTTAGGAAGATATAAGGAAATCTCACAATCTACATTATATTAATAAAATTAAACTATCTGGCTGTAAATGGAACTTTTTTTTGGGGAATTTCAACGACTTCTTTTACGGTCTTATCACACAGAAATGGTTTCAATCATTAGTTGAATGAAACTTGTTCTGTTTTAAAGCGTTGTTATTAGAAGGTTTCTCCACTTAGCAAAAGGTAATGTTTTTAGTAAAAGAATGGGCCATTTTTACAGCGCATTTGCATTCAAATACACAAGATAGTTTTTCTGAAATGCTCGACTACTATTTTAATGTTGAATTTGTTTTAAAACACGGATGGCAACCTAAATAGCAAATAATTTAATAAATAAAAACATATAATCAAACACGAATTCAGTTTAAGAGATACCACTTGTTTTGTACAGCTTGGCATTTTTATTTTTCATTTAGTTTTTCAAGGCAGTTTTTCAAGGATTTGAAGATTATTATGAAATACAGTATTTTACTATAACCCCCAACAGAAAAAAATTTGCTGAAATTGAGTTAACAGACTCATGGTTCTCCAACCATGAGGACTGTACCTTCGTACAATCCTTCTGAGAATCAGAAAATCATTAAAATATTCATGGTATTAGCTGCTGTAACAGTTTCTTGTAGATAAGAACACCTATTTATATTTTTAAGATTAAAATAAATTTAATTATAATATCTTAGTAAACATTTTTGTTGCAAATTAAGCATAAATTTTATACAAACATTTGCGTTTTTATATTAAAATTTATTCGTAGATAATATTCTACTCGTTGCTCTACGGAAAATATAATTTTTCAACTCAACACGACAAAAAAGTGTATGCCTGTTTAACTAAAGAAATGTTTCATTAAAAGTTTAAAAATATTCATTGTTACCAACCTAATGGTGAAGGATTAGGTTCCTTTGGGAACTCTGGGAGTGTTAATATTTCCGTTTACTTCGATGTTGGATGTTCGATGTGGGTGAGTTTGCAATGATTTGAAGGACTAGGGTCGTGGAAAGTCCACAACCTGACAAAGAAATATCTCGAATTACTACGATTTTGTCAAGTATGATCCTTTAAATTGCGTGTTGTAAATTTTCAGACGTGCGCGTTTAATTCTTGTTTGTGGCGATCGACTAAAACAAACAAATTTCGAAATTTTCTGAAATATGGATAAAGTTTAAGTTTGAGTTGTTATATACAACTTTGTTTAAAATAGTTTGGAAGTACAAAAAAGGGTTCGATTTCACTTTAAAGGATTCTTCCCCTTCGTTTCTGATGGTAAAAAGTAGGCTGCTGAATTTTATTGTGGCCGTGCATCTATAAGAATGAAAAACGCTCAAATCCCCAAAACTGTTACAATCGACGAAATCTTCACAAAAATCTACAATGCTGTATTAAATGATTGCAACTGAAATATGACACTCCAAAATTCCGGGTTCCAATCCAATAGACCGGGTTCATTACATTTTACAAGATTTTTTTGGTATGAAAAATGTTTTGTCAGATAGATACCGCGTTTGTCAATAGTCGATCAAAAAACGATAACATATTATGAATATATTAAAAACGTATTTGGCTGAACTTTTCTCCAGGGTGTTTAGGTTTATTTAAACGTGATTCCGCTAAGTTATTGACGTTTTGAAACAGTAGGTGAATCATGAATTCACCATTACACCCTAAAGATCAGACAGTCCGTGAACCCAGGTAGAAGTGCGTCAAAGGAACGGAACGGTTCCATCTGTAGGAAAAGTCTTGGCTACAGATTTCTGGGATTATTGTGGAAAGGCTAGCATAGACTACGTGGAGGAAGGCAGAAGCATCCTATGGGAGTGTTACGCTTCATTACTGGACCGATTTAAGGATACTATTTATGGAAAATATTTAGATCTGGTCAAAAAGAAAGTGTTTTTTTTAATACGATAACGCGCCTGTACACAGTTATCGGAATTTTGCTGTAAAACTGCATGACCTAAGTTTCGAAGTATGCTTCCACATGTACAGTATTTGGGTCCCAGCGACTGCTTTCTCTTCGCAAACCTGAACAAATGGCTCACTGGACGAAGATTCACTTCATGTGAAATTAAAGTTTTTTTACAAATCTATACAAATCACATTATACTGAAGGTATTAGAAATTTACAAGAAGTTGGTATAAATGTATCTCAAATTCCAAAGTTACTAATAAGTAGAAAATTAAATTAAATTTTAATTTTTCGATTTTCAATCCTATAAACTGTTTGATATTTTTGGTTAATTGCTTACTTTCCACCAACATATGTGTATCAACTAAGTAAGTAACACTTCGGATTAAATATAGGTCAAGATATTTAGCTCCATTAAATTGTAGAAATTATGTATTGTTTATAAATCCTTCCAGGCAAATATCTTAAAAAAAGGATAAATAGAATGGGTAGTTCATTTGGTTTCATTCTTCCAATTCTCCTCGTTTACATTGTTTTTTTTATCGATTGCATAACAATAAAAATTAACAAATTCATTTTAGTACGTTGAGAAATTAGCCTTTTTTTTATTTTCTGATATCTACTCGTATGACTACTTTTCGTTATGAAGTTAATAAAGTGCAGAACATTCTTAATATCATTTACGTCAACGAAATAACATCCTGGTTTAATTGGTTTAACCCATCATGTTTCCGGTTATTTTCAGCGGGCAAGAGATTGAGTTTATATAAACCTCATCAAATTTATTTGATGTATATATTCCATATAACACAATATTTATGGTTTAAGATGAGCTGATGTGAGTCGCAATCATTCCGAAGTAAACGGAATAGCCGTACTTAAAAATAAAAAGCATTTCTCATCAGGAATCCTCAGGAATGTGAATAGTGAAGTGGTTCCCCATTTTCTTCATTACTGAGTCGAATGTACTGTTGCATTTTAATTTCATCAACGATGCGATAACTAGAGAAGGAAGAAATTATAAATAATAACGTAGATGATACACTGCAATATGAAATAAAGAAAAATGTCCTAGTAAACTAATGGAATAAGTAGAAAAAAATGTAACATTATTTTAAAATTGTAGGCAATTTTATTCGATAAAATGCCATTATGTTGAAAAGATATGTAAATGACTGAAGGGTGTGCTTAGAATGTTCGAACATAATAACAGAATTTTTTAAATAAAAAGACAGGCAATAGGGGATGAAATATGGTATAGAAGATGAGGTAACAGTAGGTTTATAAATAATTTAATATATGCACATATTTTAATATAGATGGTAAAGTGAAGTAAGTGATGGATAAAAACAGTGTCGTGAGACTGAGGATTGAGATACGAGTATAACCCTCAATTCGTAGAACCTATGGAAATAATTGTTATCTCTATCAACGTTTCAAAATTGTTATAACAAACGGTAAAAAATAAATATCGTCAGTAAATGTAATTGTATACTTCATTGATAATATAAAATTGTTTAGTCATTTTTTCAGTATTGAAAATTTTTATATATATATATATATATATATATATATATATACGTATATACAATTTTTTTATCGGCATTTTTTATCGTATGGTATATATATAAATATATATATTTTTAATGAAAACACATAATTTTAATTATCGTCTTACTATAACATTTGTCCCAGGAATTTCGCACATGTTTCACCTCATCAATACAACATTATCAGAAAATTAAAATATACAGAATTACGTTTCGTCAGTATAAAAAAAAACAACTTCACAAAGAATATTGAACCTTATTCAGGCCTAGACTTAGATCGGGTAATACGTCAATTTGTTTGCGTGCTTCTTGTAAACACGAGTTTACACTTAAATATGTAAAATTATGATGTAATGTTATCTGTTTTAGTTAGATCTCATAAGAAAGCTACCTATTGTAATGGTAATGGCTACCATTATTCGACTTCCAGAAAATTTCGGCATATCTTCGGGTTTCACATTCCCCAGATCCCAAACCACCGTCAGTTCAAAAGTTTATATATATATATTTCACTTTCTTATGGATACAACTGCCGTAATTTTGTGCCCATCACTTTCAAATTTATCATAAAATATAACGGCATAAAGCGGACCATGGGGGGGGGGGGCTTTTGGAAAAAAAACAAAATATCACTATAACATTCTTATTACTGTCGTATGTTTCTTATTACATGTGAAACTTTTTTCACATGCAATCATTGTCGTATTGAGTAAATTTGATATGTTTCTTAACTTTAAGGTGGAAATCTTTTTTATCCCCTACTTAGCACCGGTGAAATCTGCCTTGCTCCACCGGCGTGCCGAAAGGGATTTTATTTTTTTTTTACTAAGACTGACGAAACGTAATTACGGACATTTACATTTCCTCATGATGCTGATAAATTAATGCGGTGAAACATGTAGGAAATTTCTATGACAAATGAATGGTAAGACGATAATTTAAATTATATATTTATAAATATATATATGTTTTTAATAATATATATAATACTTATTTTTATATTATAAATTATTTATTTTATATTTTCTTATATTTATTTAATATTTTTATTTAATTATATAATATATATTTCAATCTTTAAAATACACGTTTCATAAAGTTCAAGTGAACTTTACTGGATTTCAAAATGTGCAGAATGTTGACTGATCTATTTGGGGTCTATTTTCAATTTCCAATTCCAAAAATCATTTTCATCCTACTTGTTCAATGTAAATGAGATTATCATCTTTCAGTAAGCATCCATGAAACATTGGCAAATGATACACTAAAAATTGGTTAATAATTATTATTTAAATATATTATGACAAAATTAATTTTTTTTGTTTTCTTTAATTTTAGTCAGCCCATATAAATAGGTGATGTGGTAATTAAATTTATAAAATCACGTAATCTATTCTCATCGGTTAAAAATGATAAATTAATTTAAAATTAAATATTTATCATACGTCTCATCTTTGGAGGGCATTTTTTTCTCTCGAGATTTTAGACAGATAACTTCCTCATCAATTCTTGCTTCATTCACAGAGTATTAAAACGTAAACAAAATAGGTTAATTATGACTCGACCAGAGCGATACCATCCATGATTTGACCACTTATAATGGCGTATTATTTTTAAACTATCAAAGAAGTATATTAAAAAAAGTCACCAGAAACAGGTTAATAAAAAACAAAATTTGGTTTTGGATAACGTTTTTTTTTTTTATAACTGATAAATTTAAATGATTTGCAGAATAATCTAATTTTAAATGATACAATTGTTTTTCTATACTTTATATTAGTATTAAAAAAGAAAACAACAATATCCACTTCAAATATTGACCAGTACATAATAATTACAAAGAAATATTTAATTAATATTCACATAATATTACAAAGTGAAAATTATTTTTAATTAATATTTTTAATAATATAATTGTTTAATAATTCATTATAATTTTTTTTTTTTAAAAATGATAAAATTCCAGGAATGTCAAAGTTTCTATGGAAAGCTATATTAGTATTTTTTTTTTTCAATTATTAACGAATATCTACTGATCTCAACTACAGAAATGAAAAAAAGATTAATTGCATTCTTCAAAACCACTTAGTATTGAGCTATTATTCAATTAACTCATTAATCCTCTTAAATTCTACTTTAAAAATTACTAAGAAAAGAAAAATTGATGATTCATTAAGAAATTAAAATACCTAATTTATAATAATACGAATATTATCTGAAATTTAAAATTTTTTATGAAGGATAGAAAACTATCTATCCTTCATTTAATTACTTATTCCAATCCACTAAAATGCAAAATAATAAACTACGTGTTTCTATGCATGATATTCATTTCAAAGAAACACGTAGAGTTGAAAATAGTAAAATTGTCTTTATTACTACAAAATATGATTAGCAATATGCTTAGTTTACTTTTAGCATGCTAAAGTTTTAAAAACAATTTTTTTTTTATAAAGAAAGTAATAAGACTTCAATTTCTATTTTCTCTGGTAAAACCCTGAGATTATTCTTAAAAAATATTTTACTAGTTTAAGGAGTATTTGCATATCATGTCATGTCAACTACTGTAGTTTTGTAGTTTCGATTATGGTAGATTTAAAAAAAAAACATAGATATATATATATATATATTTTTTTTCTTACGTGTTCGAATAGTTTTTTATCGAAAAACGAAAATAAATAACGATAAATCTGAAAAAATTGATAGAAAATTAAAAACATATATCATTTATTTTTAAAATTTTGAGTACATCTTTTTTCTGTGTTACAATTACGTACCTGTAACAGGAAAATTGCCAAATAATATCTGTTTATTATATAGTACAAATGTTCATCCATGTAAGACAAACATGCATAAAAAATTTTATTAAAAATACATAAAAAAACAACGATAAGGCAATATTTCATTTGTATTACTTGTATAAACCCTCCCAAACATAGGTATAGGTGTTCACTTTATTGGAGAAGGTGAAGTTAACTTGATGATAGATGAAAAAAAGCTGAGCCCGCGCCAGGAATTGAAACCATAGGGGACGTATGGATGTATCAATCACTGTCGCTAACAACTGGGTCGTTATAATTGTGATTCAGTTGGTATATAGTATTGCAGAAAAATAAATGTATAACTTCATTTTATATCTCGTTTTCATTTTCATTTCATATTTCTGTTATTTATTTAATTATTTATTAATTCGTGTACAATGAATATTAAGAAACAGTAAACCACTTTCATGTGTAAATTTTTTTTAATGTCTATATAAAAGTATAAAGAATGGACATATATATATATTTATGTGTTTGTAGTTCTCTAATATCTGTAATTGGTAGTCACAATTAACACTTTTTATATCTTACAAATTAATTATCTGCTTTTTTTAGTCTAATTTTAATCTTAAAATATTAGATTAAAAGTGATTAGATCTTTGCAAGATCAGTGGATGAATAAAACTCGTAGGGAGATATTTTATTTTTGTCATTAAACAACAATAAAATACTTTTATTTTATTCTGTATGTTAAACTTTTATTAACTTATTGAAATAATTTCTTTAAGGATTAAAAAAGGGAGAAACACTTTTTATTTTGGTTTGCGGAAATATTCTCTATATACCATCTATAATTACTACAAAACTAAAAAGAAATAAGATTTTAAAACATTTTTATTCAGATATTACTTTTTTTTGTGAATTTAGATATCAGAAATTAAGAGGTGTAATTTACGAATAATTTGAATTAAACACTAACTTATTTATTTTTAGTTTTCATCAAGTAGATTACTACTGGGTAGCATCAGATTATTTAAAAAAATGATAGTGTAATGTAATTATATAATTACATTGTAATACTATGATAATTATTCTTGTTTTATAGTATTGAAAAATAGTAAAATAGAATTAATTAAAAAAAAAAAAATAAACTATCTGAAATATTATTTCTATATTATGATAAATGGTAAAATTAAATAAATTATATTCTCTCTTACTGGAAATTATATTAAATAGTTATGTTTCTCTTTATATAAAACTGAAAGAGCTTCCGTTTTTTAATTTCGAGTTTTGATTCGTTTTTAATTTTCTATACAATTATTTAAGCTTAGAAGATGTTTATGATAGCAAAAAAGTCATGCTCAAGTGAATGTACGTAAAATAGTGTAGCTGTTAAATATTATACAAAAACAACTTAGTTATTAGTTTAGAATTAAAAGTAAAAAAAAAACTGAAATTTATTGTTAACATTTAAAAATTCTTTAGTAGTTTTTATTTCTTAGAAATTATGGATGAAATTGTAATCATCACCATTAAATTTCTGTCATCTCAATTTCAGAATCCTGCAGTATTATTCTCTAGTATTAGCTTAACTTTGATTTTACTATTTTCATTTAACTAGTCTATATCAGTTATCTCTCCTTTTCTTAATTATTCTAAATAAAGATCTAATCTTGTTAAAAATTCTCTAACTTCATTTTTCACTGTGTTCTTTTAATCGAGGTTTTACTCTAAGGTCATCCTCTTACATCAACCTGATTTTCTTTGGGAAGACGATTGAGCTTTATGTTAAGTCAATACAGTTTCTTCATGTATTTATTTCACCTTTTAGGTATATCTTTCCCTTTAGGTAATATTTTGCTAACTCTTAAAAGAGATATTGTATTTAACGTAGCATGTAAAATGTAATTAGCGGCTAGGATTAGAAATACTTTCATTTCGTATGAAAGTATCGTAGTACAAGAATAATGATAATTAATTATTATAACAATAATGTACTTCCTTGTTTCCATTAGTTGTTGATGAATTAGAAATCGAATAGTTAATTAATTATTCAGTCAAATCACGGTTAGGGCAAGCATTTTGTAAAAAAAAATTAAAAAAACAAATTTACTCGCATATAAATTTTTAACCATGATTTTAATATTTTTGAACTAAAAAATCTAAAATATTTTAAATACAAAAAGAATTTTTGCGCAGTGCAAAAAAATACAGACATTTCGTTATTATATTTTTTTTCTTTTGAAAAATATAAACTCATTGTAATCTAAAATTTTACAAAAAATAAAAAAAAGCTTTAAAAAATAGCTACAAATCAAGAAAGCATTACAATTAAAAAAAAAACAAAAAAAACAATAATGTTAATAAAACAAGTTTAATAATAAAACTCATTCATCCTGAGAACAGAAGAAAAATACACCATTATACAGTCAACATAATCTCAAAAGTTTTCGACCTTAGATTAAATGTAACTAAAAAACGATTGAACGTATATTCAAATTTTCATATTCACAACTTCAGAATTAATACAGCTTATTTAAATTTCAATGAAATTGATTTATTTTTTTTTAAGATTTTAGGGCCAAAAAATTTTATAAATAGATCTATAGGTATATAGACACAACACACACACACACACACACACACACATGAAGAAATCCAATTTTTTAAAGTAAGTGGTATTTTCATACTTCTCATACATCAAAACATAAAAAAAATTCACTCCCACTCGCACCATGCGTAATAGAACTTTTCTTGGAAATGTCGGTAACAAATTTTTCCTAATTTAAAAATGTTTAAATTTTCAGAAAAGCTCCCTGCTGCAGTACAATATAGAACATACTGTTGAAATTAAATATATTACATCACCTTCAGACTTAATACCGAATTATCTATGCTGAATAAAAAAAAAATGAAAAAAAATTTGTTCTCCGTATATTAATATCTAAATAAATATACGAGTATAATGTATAAATAAACTGGATTATTGGATTTTATTATCCAGTTCTCTAGCTGTGAAAAGAGGAAATTTAGTGGCAACTAAATAAAAATTGTTATCATATAACCATAATACATTTGTGGTCTGACTTGAAGCATTATTCTTCAATAAATTACGCGTAAGAAGGCAAAAATATATATATAGAAAGATAAAATTTATTGTATAAATTATTTATATACATGAAAATCCAACTAATTCACTAGGAATTATTTTAAAAATCGAATTATTTTAAAAGACCGCTTTGTACAAATCAATTTCAAACAACAATTAATAAATAAATAGGTATGTGCATAGATTTAATTCATGGTGCACTTAACTTGTGTAAAACATTAACATTTTAATCTTTTTTTTTCTTTTTTCTTTTATCTATTAATATTTACAATCGGTACATTATAGGGGGCTACAAGTAAGTTTGATTCATGATAATTACGTGAAGAGAGATTCCCAGTGAAATACCTTATTTAAGCAAAAGGTTCAAGCATAAAAAACCTTCAGCATAAAAGGTCAAGCAAAAAAGGTGAAACACAAAAAACACTTGTATTATGGTCCAAATAAAATTCATTACTATACATAGAACTAGAAACAAATTACAGTAAAAAAAATAAAAATAAAAACAATGTCATCAGTACCATTATATGAAAATAAGATAAATAGAATAAATATCCCTCGGTAATAAAAGTAGCTGTAATTTGCAGACTATCAAAGTGACGTTTACTACGCTGTAACAAGACTTATCCTGTGTTTACAGTCCTCCGTTCCTTCAACCGGTCATTCCTCTGGTTACATCTCCCAGGTCCAGCAAATGGAAAAGTTTCAGTCGCCTGATGTCATTGCTGTTGTCCAATAGATTTACTGCCAGAAAATTTACATATTTGTCTAACTTCTGTCTTTACGAGCTATAATTTTGGATCTCTTTATAAACAGAAGGTAGTCCTGGGTAATTCAATTTATCTTTCCCTGACAAACCACGGCGCCTCTGTGATCCTCACTGATTTTGGAATTTTTGAATTATTTCAATATTACTGTCACTCGTCGTACTACACAGCTTGATCCTATGCGTCCAGATAGGTTTAAGGATAACACTGTCGATCAATCGTTTATTAGATAACGATAACTGTGAGTTTCTGCCTAACAACCAATTTAGTACCTTATACTTTATGTTAAACTGATTCCTCTTTTCTACCACTTTGCCACTTTGCTTTGATTTGTTCTGATTCACCCTCATTTTCTATTTGGTCAGCCACGCGCCGATCTCGTCTAATTCTAATTGCAGTTTAGCAGAAGCTTGATTCCGATCTTCATCAACTATGATTGCTGTGTCGTCAGCAAACGATGTGACCGTGACATAACTTGAAGCAGGAAGATCTGGTGCGAAAATTGAATACAGATCAGGCCCCTAGAGCCAGAGAAAAGAATACTAAGAACAATTATTGGGCCCAACTTGAATAAAAGGATACATCACAGAAGAACCACCCACAGAAGAATACCTACAGAAGAACTGTATAAAGTAGGAGGAACGGACAAAACAGAAGATGCAATGAGAAAAAGAAGACTCAACTAATTCGAACACTTATACCAAATGAATGGAGGAAGGCAAACTAAAACTATCTCCAACTATCTGAACAAAAAAAAAAAAACAAAAAAAAAACGAAACAGTAGATGGAGAAAACGATTATGGATATTGAAGAGTTGAAAATGAAGTACAAAAAATCCTGGATAGAGGAAGGTAGAGAGAAACATTCAACAAGTTTGCAGATTTTCAAACAAGGGTTTCATGCTTATTTTGATACTTAGTAAACTTTCAGAATAACAGAAAAGAAGTGTGCTACTCAGAGGAGAGAAGGATATCTGCAAGAGTTAGAATGCAGTATTGGGATGATATACGATCAGGAAGAAGAGTGAGAAGAAAAAATGAGGTTTGTTTTAGATGGTTGAACGAAAAAAAGTATTTTTTATATACATATTATTATTTTTTTAGTTAATGTTAAAAAAACCAGTGAAATGTTCTAACTAAATAATTTTCTATTAAGTAAATCACTTTAAAAAAATGTTCAGAAACAAAACTGGGAGTTTTATATAGTAAAATCTTGCATTACACCTTGATGAAAGCATATTTCCTTAATAACCAACAAAAATTTTAAAATATACGTTGAAGAAGTTATAAATAAATAATATTCGAAAATTATTTTAATTTAATTTGTATTCAAACAGATTAAATTTTATTCAAATTGGTATTATTAGTAATAATCATAATTTATCCCGTAGAAAAAAAATAAATTTCCAATCAGCAATTAATTATTCACCGCACTCAACTCCAAGGTTTTAATTACCCACACAATCATATCAGACTCTTTTAATATACATTTACACTAGTTCTGTACAAACTAAAATAATACTTACAAAATGTGCTAATGTGCTGCTCAATTGCAACATTACTACACACACCAACTCATAACAGCATAACATAAAAACTCAAGTGTATTAAAATAAATTTCTGCCCATTTCATCCACAAAAAAAAAAATTATAAGAGAGAAGGTTAAATTATTTTAAAACTCCGAATAAAAGATTTCATTTACTTTTCTATAAATTTTAATTATTAATTATTAAGCCGTAATAAGTAAATATTATGAACTAATATTCTAATTTGATAATTGATAACTACATATTAAGAAAGGTAATGAAAATTTTCCTAATTAACAAAATTCTTTGAGTTCTGGTGTACAAATTTGACCTTACATAATTTTTTAATATACCAATTTAACATTACACGATAACAAATTTCAAATGCATGGTTATACAACGCATTATGCAGGCAATCCTATAAAAAAAATAAAAAATAAATAAATATTACAGAGAAAAAAACGGTAACACTTTGTGAATTTGATTTGTCTTCTTGTTACCAAGCAACCAAAATAAACACTCAAAAATAATATTATTAAAGACGCGTGTGAAGAAAAAAGAATTTAACATCAAAAATTTATTGTTATTTGTTGTTAAAATTACTGGGTACCCCAGTGGTAACATAATTATTAAACCTACTGGGGTACCCTAAGTTCGTAAAATATCGTAAAACCTAAGAAATTAGTCAAACTTAGAAATATTAATTTTTGAAAGTAAAATATATATTCTATTTATAATTTGGATAATTAAACATTATGAATCACGGAATAATCTTTTTAATATTTTTACTAGCAATCATAATTTTATTTGTGATGATTTATAAAAACAGTGGGCGGCCGCGTCGGCATTCATCGCAGCACGTACTTAATTCAACTCGTCGAAATAGTCAGATCAGGTAAATTTTTCTAAAACTATTTTCGCCTTTACTACAAGCTTTTGTTAATACGAGTATGCAGAAATATTGCTATCATTAATTGTGTTTAAAAGTTTCCTGTTTTCACTTGAATTCTCCAGAAAAGTAATGAATCGGTGTTATATTTTTACCATACGTAAGTACAGAACATAAAAATATATGTTTTTAATGAATTAGTAGTAAAGCATTCGCCTCCGATGTCCAGGGGATCCACCCCCTGGACATCGGAGGCGTTCGTTATCCTCATGGTTGTGAGAATATTAAATATTTTACAAATATTCATTAGAAAAAAGCAAATTAGTCAGTTTATTTCATTATATTTCTGTTGCCATGGTAAAAGAAGTAAAAGGATTAATTTTTGTATCTTTAATGAATATCCTTAATTCACAACTTCACCCCAACGTGCCTACAGCCTCAATTTATGACCAAAAACCTTCCCTTGGATAATACGAATATATCCTGAAAAAATTGAAAGAAATCGGTCGGTTGGTTCTTGCGTGATACTGTTGAAAACAAAAAAAAACAACGTTTGTATTTACACACACGTACATGTATGTAAAATATAGGTTTCTCTTGTGTAATATTTTAATGATTTGTTTCCGTTATTTAATTATAACTTACTAAAACAATATAAAGCATTGATAAATAAAAAAATAATTTAATAAATCAATAAGAAAAAAACATTCACATAAATGAAAGATTTCGGTTACATTTTAAGTGAAACTTAAGATAATTTACGATTCTTCGAATATTGATTTTATTATTATTACTGCAGTACGTTCTTATTATCTCATATCGTACACCTCTGAATATTTATTTTTGTCATTTTGATCAAAAAGAACCTTTGTCTCCATATCCACTTCCATCTATCCATTTCTTTCTGGGTCTTCTTCGTTTTTTACGAAGGTGTGGAATTCATACCCCGGATCTCTCAGTAATTAGTTCTTGAGAAAGAAAATTGTACTTACATGACTACAAAACAGTCCATTTCAATAACCAATATTCATGGGTGAAAGTAGATAGTTAAAAATAAAAAAAACAGTTACTAATTTTACAAAGTAAGATATTGTCTTAGATTTTTGCCATACTTTTAGAATATATTTGATTAATAACACGTCAGAATTTTTTTAATGATTTCATTTTATTCCAGAAATATTTTGATTTAAATGTTACTGATATAATTGAGTAAAATTGTTTTTAGTTTTTATAATTAAAATATATTTCTAAATTTTTATACGAAAATTTAAGAATACCTAACTGAATAGTTTGAATCCTTGACGTTGATTCAGATTAGACATTAGTACGGTAATCGACTACGCCTACCACTCACTTCTAATTATATTAATCTCCTTTTCATATAATAAACATTTTTTTAAATATTCGAGTTTGTCGAAATTTTACACGAATTAATCGATATAGATAAACCACTATTTTTATTACATTACTGTTTGATTTAGCAATTAATTAAGTGCAGATCCTTCATAACGAACCCAATAAGAAAGAGTTAACAATATTATCATAATTTCTACTGGAAATGTGGATAATCAAATGAATGCGTACTAAAGATATAGAAAAACAAGTGAAGTGATTATGATTTATATGATCACAACATAATTCGATTAAAAAAAAATGTTCAGAATATAATGATGTACTCAAAATACAAGTAAAACCATTCAACCCTGACCATTCATACAACAATATTTTACCAGATAATGCATTTACCAGTTTCTTGAAATGATTAATTCATCATTCAATTTTTTTTCATATAATAATATCATAAGAAATAAAAGATATAGATTTTCTTTCATAAATAATTAAGGATACGCAAAGGAATAAAATCACAATTTTAAGGAGTCTGACTACACAGAATGATTTGATTGTTACCAATTTTCTGTTCATTAACGAACGAAACGTTATGTTGTATAATATATGAAACATTTTCAGGTTTAATTAAACTAATATTTATTGAAAATTAAAAAAAAATTATTCGTGTAGTAGAGTACAGTATTAATGTATAATGCAAAATTAAAAGGAATATAATGCATTCCGCTATCAGATGCAGAGTATAGTTCTATCTTTCCTTTTATTATAAAAATAAAAGATATATTTAAAGTTTCGCAAAACTTAATGATGAATCTGTATCATCTCTTCCCTGCATGTTCGAATAACAGTCAGGCTTAGTAAATCTTGCTGAAAACTTCTGTAACATATACCTTCTGGGAGAATAACTTTCATAGATCTTTCAATGAAACAAACTATATTGATAGTATAAAATCAATAAATTCTCGGTGTGAGAAGAGAAGTTGAACGACTTAATTATTTTATTTGTATTTTTAGACCCTGGCCTATTTTTTTAAACAGTATGTGAAATTAATTTTTCTAGAAGAAAATATACATCTATGGATTTCCTTCATTAATGGCAACACATTATTGACAATTGTTTAATACGTCGAAAAACACTTTAAATAGTATTTATACTTAAACTATTTATACTTTCTGTCTTGATGGTTTTATTATTTTTAATACTGAATATTTCAGCAGATAAAGAATATTAAAAAGCTGTTTAGTTTCGAAATAAAATCGAATTTCATAAACTTTTATTTCCTTTATACTGACTTTATTTACAAGTTTCTTAGAATTAAGTTTTTTACAAATTTGGTTAAAAATTTTAATTTTTTTAATAATATACATTTCTTTAGCCTTAACTCCAAAGTAAAGGTCATATGTTTTTATTTTTATTAATATCCCAAATCAGCCCCCTAAACAATGTAGTGAAATTTTGAATCGCCTGTTTATATAAATAGCATCAACTACTTTTTCCTCTATTAATAGAATTGGAGTTACAGCTGCAACAAAAATTAGATAGAAATATACTAAACTGTAAAAATAATTGTAACGAACGTAATATTAATTTAATGCTGAGTTATTGCGCTACAATAATACTTAAAGCTCGTCATGAACACCTAACAATTTAATGACGAAGACATTATAGAACAAGTTGAAATCACTATGAATACATAGTAATAATATTACATTAATTTTTTTCTATTGTTACATTATACAACAGTTTTTTTATTTGTTTTCTGTAAGGGATTAGGTGAACGGTTTTATCTGTGTACATTTTAGCTATTAGGCTTATTTTACAGCCATTAATTTTAAAAACCGACTACAGCCATTCCCTCTATTAGCTTAGAAGACCGTGACATGAGACAAACAACCCTATCTACTGTGTACATCAAAGTCTCTTCTAGTCAAGAGACGTTTTCTCTTCTACAAAACTTTAACCGATTAATAATATTTTTGTGTGATCAGGCAAAAAAATTGAAGCTGCACCATGAAATGTCCAACTATATTATACTTGACACAGTTCAGTGCATTTGTTTTAACGCATTTCTACCCTTCATGTATTAAAAAATAAGAGAATTCAGTTAGATATATATTTGAGGTACATAAATGTGGACTTTGCTTTTCGCACATGACTCTAAAAAAGAAACAAATAATTCATAAAGATATAAAATACAAGCGTATAATAACATTAATAAAAATAATTGTTATTTTAATTTGAGTTATTTAGTAAAATTTAATTAATTGGAAATTATATTACATCAAAGTATTCAATTTTAATTAACAAATCGTAAAATGCAAAAAATAATACAATCATGAAACTACATAATTAATTTTCATTTAATCATCTAATTATATAAATGTTAATTAGACCTTTGTGTTTTCATTACAGATTCAATCGTCATGTAGTAAGAATACATTAATATACTTTGGAATATCTGAATCAGAGACCGATAAAATTTTCAGTAAAACAAAAAACTATAAAACGTGAATTGGAGAAATAAATTAGTAAAACAACACCAGATTTAAAATTCTGAATATTGAATATTATCCAAAAATTATAATCATTAAATTAACGTAGAAATTACACCGATTTTCATAAAAGTACAATTTATATTTTACAAATTAAAATAATTTTAAAAGTAAATTGTTAGTTTTGTTTTTTAAAAAAATCCCTAATAAGAAAAAATATCCTACAATTTTATAAACAATCCAATCGGTTAAACCTCTGACGTTGTAATATAATATTGAAGGTCAGTATTACATCATTTCTTCTTCCAATATTCTATAGTAAACTTTACTAAAGAAGATGAATCTCTGATCTATCACGAATAAATGTTTGCTTAGTCACGTGTGTGGAAAAATAAACGTGTATAGGCTTCTATCATCTAGTGTAAATACGATAAAAAAGTAAATTTAAAAAATACGTAAAATCGTAAAACTAAAAATGTGGATTTTACAAAATCTTGCAAAATATAACCATAATGTGTAACCTAAAATTAATTTTATTATTTGATAATGTAAAAAAAAGAATGGATTTGTTAGAAGTACGGTGTGTGTATATATGGAAGCTAATATTCTATCTTCCCAAATGGAACATCTAGTACTCATAAAAATAGATTTTTAATTTACTTTGTATTCAATTTGAACGATTAAAAATAATCTTTGTTAAATTAAAATTAAAAATCCGAATTTTTTATTAAATAAAATTTGAAGATTGAATTCAACAATTAAAATTTTTGTATTTTACATAAAACTTTTAAAATTGATTTTATCTAAAATTGGAAGGAAATTGAGGAAGTAAAATATGATGTTCAGTCATGTTTACAACTAATAGAAGGTTGTGGAGTGTTGAAATATATTACCTCGTTAGTCTGGGTAACAACACCTACGTCAAACAGTAGTATTATTGATTATATAATTTATAGTCTTTTCCTTTCTTTTGTCATTATCTTTGATTTAAAATTTAATTTTACAATATTTTTCATATATCAAATCTTATTTTGTTTAAATACTTCTGAGTAATTTTATGAATATTTAATCATAGAACGTAAAAATAAATTTTTAAGTAATTACAACTATAAATAACATACTTTAGTTCATATAATTTATGAACGTATGAAATTAACTTTTAAAAAATAATTAACATTTATGTTTTATTAACAATAAAATATGCATAAAAACAATAAAATTGTTGTCTCTTAGATAATAATTTATCTGCAAAAGAGATACCCTTCATTTATGCAAATAAATTTTACATAATTATCGAAAGGATATCCGGTCTAATTTTGAATTACAAAAGAGAAAAATAATAAAATTTTCAATTTAAAATTGTATATATGTTTTTTTTTTATTGCAATCTATTTAAAAGTTTGTTTGATTTTTTTGACGACAAATCTTTTAATGATAGCTTTTAATCTGGTTAGATGTCCAAAATAAATCCAATAATAGCTAGAACCTTTTTTTAAAATTATTTCTATTTATAATCGTATCAAAAATTAGTCATTAGGGATGCGTCAATATATGCGTAAATGTATCGGTAAACGTATAGTCTTGAACAGACTCAGACTGACGAATCCTGAGACATGTAGTTAATTTAAACCCAACCACCAAATAACATCGGTATCCACGATCTAGCATTTAAATTGGAATAAAAGCAACTACCTTTATTATGATTTGAAACTTAAAACTAGAGATCAGCTGATTTGCGATGACGAGTTCACCACTAGAGCAACCGGTGAGTTGACACACACACCACGCGCGCGCGCGCGCACACATTCTCGTCATTAGTTTTCTCATTACACCAACCCGATGGGTTTTGAAACTTCTCTTTTATTCTAGCTTTACAATATAAGCTACTGTCACGAGGTAAAACAAATTCACTTTTCCATCTATTACACCGAATTTCAGTTCTTTTTGTTTACGCCGGGGTAAGTGACGAATTTTTTATTGTGAAATGTCTGACCGATATACAAGGCCTATTTAAAAAAAAAAAACAAAACCAACTCAATCCTTGAAGAAGAAAATTTGTAGTGTCTATTTTTAAAGTTTTTTTTAAATATCACACTTCATTAAATCTACAGTCCCTTGCTCAGTTACTTAATTTTGCACAGACCATATTTTGATGTGGTGGGTAAAGTTATCATTCAACTTTAGACAGATTTATTATCATACAAAGAATTTATTGCAATTTCTATATATATACAAACTGAGCACAAAAACCCCAAAGCACAAAAATATGAATTTATATAATTTGACTACTTGTACTTGAGAGCACTTTTTTATACTGAGAAAAAATATTAAAGATTTTATTATATAAAAAGTGTAAGCTTAGTTAAAAGGAATCGACAAAAAATACTTTGCTTTTTGTTCCACCTAATCATTAACAAAAGATAGAAAGAACGAGAAGTGATGTCACATAGTTACTCCCTAAACTTCTTTTGCTGTGACATTTTTTTCATCTGTTTACGTACGTCGTTCTGGTAGGAGGGCTACTAATTAATTAAATATAAATTACCTGAATGATACAGATCTTTTTTTCTTTTTAATTTGTGCCTCATTGTCAAGAACCATACGGTATGTCTTATATATGCTTCATTATAACTGATAAATAGCAAAAAAAGGGTTTAAAAAATTAGCTTTTATGTAAATATTATAAATGGTTAATAACAGTCGTATTAGTACTCAACAATCTTAATCAATCTTTAACTTTAATCAATTTTTAACTACCTACAACACCACTGATTTTTTTATTTAAGTGGGAAAACAGATTGTGAGAGTTAATGATGATGAACACACACACACACACACATAGAGAGAGAGGGAGAGAGAGAGAGAATGAGTGAGAGAGAGAGAGAGAGAGAGAGAGAGATTGAGAGAGGGAGAGAGAGAGAGAGAGAGAGAGAGAGGGGGGCATACAATAATTTTTGTTTTTGTTATAACGACACAGCAACTTTACAATCTGTTCAACAAGATAATTGAACAATAAGTAAGTAAGAACTATTATTGAACTATCATTAAGTAGTCACAGACCCAGCGGCTGGTGACTTAACGATAACAACGAAATGAAATAAAAGAGCACTCTCCGTACGGCCAGACCATAAAGTCGCCTAACTGAAACGATAAGGCAAACCATTGTAAGGCAAAAATATTGTTCCTTAGAAATCTTAAAAAATCACTGATCGCGTTATCCAATAAATTGACCGCCAATTAATTCGGGTACTGATCCAAACGATTTTGATACCATAGTCTGACCAGAGAGATTTCCTGCCGAACGGTTCGTAACTTAAGATACTATATATATGAAGCTATTGCTTATGTACCAGTTATGTTTAGCATTTCTTTCAATGTTTTTGTCTGATAGCGTTCAAATATGTCAATACCGAGTTGTATGCTGTATCCCACAATTCAAGCCCGTAAGTAAAAACAGGCTTCAAAACTTATTTATAAATCAATAATTAACTTTCTACTGAAAGCCGAGATCTACATGTTTTTAAACTTGAGATCCAACTGTTTCCGCTTAGATTTGATATTTTTCGCCCAAGTAAGTCGTCGGTCAAGATAACCCAAATATTTACAGTCCGAGATCTTCGAATCGGAACATTGAAGATAGAAGCAGGAAGACAGTATTCTTTACGATGGGTGAACGTGACGTGCTTTGATTTTGTTTCGTTTCCAACATGTAAGCCACGATTCAAGGAGAGGGATATAATCTTGAATAAAACGAGACGCAGTAGCCGGGTCTTCGTGGACAGAAAGGATTGCAGTATCGTCAGCAATCGGTGCACTTGAGGCCTCAAATCTCTCGCTCACAAAAAAGAGTTGTTCAAAAATTGTACTACTATGCTGCGTAATACGTTCAGAAATAATGGTCCAAGTAAGTTATCAGTAAACCCACCGGGTTGGTCTAGTGGTGGAACGCGTCTTCCCAAATCACCTGATTCGGAAGTCAAGAGTTCCAGCGTTCAAGTCCTAGTAAAGTGAGTTATTTTTACACGGATTTGGTTACTAGATCGTTGATACCGGTATTTTTTGGTGGTTGGGTTTCAATTAACCACACATCTCAGGAATGGTTGAACTGAGACTGTACAAGACTACACTTCATTTATACTCATACATATCATCCTCATTCATTCTCGGAAAGTGCAGGCCAAAGAAGAATGAAGAGGTCATCGGAAGAAGAAGAGGGAGAAGAAGAAGATGAAGAAGAAGGAAGACCCTCTACTCGCCCCAACATCACGGACTGGAGTCCGGAACAGAGCCCAGCAGAGATGCGTCCTGGGAGGCAGCCATAACAGAAGTGGATGAAGAACTTCTACACAACCTCTCCTTTAAAACTTACAAGTTAAATAAAATAAACCAGCAATTGTGACTCCTCCGGAGTAGGGGTCACATTGCTCCATCCTGATAGTTAGTGCCCCGTTGTGGCGTATTCCTGCTAGCCTATGAAGCGTTAGCACCGAAAGGACTTCAGTGGAAGGTCTGAAGGGGAATTACGTTGGGAGGACAGGCTTCATAAGCCTAGCCTTCCGCGGTCGGCCCATAAAATGGGTTCGATAACGCTGGTTTATCAACGGATTGGAATGCAATTAAATCCGTCCTTAAAATACTAAATAAACAAAACAAAACTTGAAAAATTAGACCCGCCATTTAAAAATAAACCTTTTAAAAAAACACGCCCGATTAGAATCATCCAGCAGCAAGGGACTCTGTCCAGGTTCTGCGATAAGTAGGGAGAAATAAACTCCCGCCAACTTTGCATTCCATCCTCATTCATCCTCTGAAGTATTATCTGAACGGTAATTACCGGAGGCTAAACAGGAAAAAGAAGGTAAGTTATCAGTAAAAATAAAAAAATACAAATTACCGGTTTTTCCATCTTTCAAAAGATTGATTAAAAAAGATAATCGAAAAATTTATGATTTATAAATTACTTTTACTATGTTGAGTGCTGCTTACCTTTCATAGATTCATTCTTTTATCACTTGTTGACGTGTTTCGGAACCACTCCATTGTCAAAACGTATTGAACTGGTACTTTCTGTTAATCTTTATATTGTGTTTAGTCAACGCCCATACCTATATCTGACGTCATGCCTTTTCTGGTCTTCTTCTTGTTTATTTGTTATTAATGGTTACAGTTATTAAAAAAAATCGTGTTAAAGATCGTGTTAAATCGTGTTAAAAATCGTGTTAAAGAAAGAAGAAAAAGAACATTTTAGAAAATCTAGAAATCTTTAAAATAAAAAGCAACAATAAAACGATTATAAATGAACGGATAAACAATCAAGCGGATGTCCTTTTCAAGAACTTCACATATAAAATTACTAAGCTACTAACTTTCTAAAAAGGCTCATGGTTGAGAGAATAATGCTAATAAATGAAATAAAAGTCTGAAAAGCTCTCGTTACTCCAACGTTTTCATCATTCTTTACGTCGAAACTCTGATACGCTTCTACTGTAGGCTAAAGTGCAGCTAGACTCGGGCGTCGCGCTCTCGGTCAGCAGCTAACCGAGAATCATTCACTTCAGTAAACCTAGCTGTTTCCGTGAACCGAGATACTTCATTCTTTTAGCACACTTTGAATAGTAAGAAAAATTACTTTTCTTTCTTGAAGGCATTTTATTTTAACTTTTGACAAGTGAACATCAACAGCCAAACTAAACAATTAAAACCCATAAACTATATGAGCACAACTAACCCATTGCTAAATGAGCAAATTTAAACCAGTTACAACAAAAATAATAAAAAACTAATGAAATATTAAATATTTTACGGATTAGGTTTGATAATTAGTATACAGATAAAAACTCAGAGGTCTTTTTTTTACCATGGTGAGAGAAATATAAGGAACTAAAAGGATTAACTTTATTTTTTAATGAATATCTTAATCCCCTTTAGGAATGTTATGATAATTCTAATTGAAGGTAATGACCAAGCCTCTAAGGTATAAATCTACAAAATTTTATTAAAATCTGTCCAATAGTTTTTTTGTAATGCGCATACAAGGACGATCCTAGTTATTTTATTATATGTGTAGATAACAGTTTAATCATAATAATGCAATAGCTTATAACAACGATTATTTTTAAACCAGTAAACATCTTTATCTCGATTAGTTAAAGTCAATGAAATTCGATGAAAAGAAAGAGAAGTATGATTAGTCACTTTGCTCTGTCACTCCAGCTGATTTATGACGTTGATATAAGCTTTAATGGAGGAAGAAAAGAGAAAGAAAGGTCTAGACAAGAGTTCATTAATGAAATGAAGGAAGGAAAACTTCACATGGAATTTAAGAGATTGGTTTTGAGTAGATCTACAAGATAAATTTATCTTTCGGTTCAGGGAAAACGAATTGCTATTAATTTTCCGAACAAATAAAAATTTACCTGAAATTTGTTTTAATTACCGACATGAAGAAAGGATTATTGACGTTTACAGATCAAAAAACTATTTATGAAACTATTTTATGATTGATTATCGATTAGTTACACAGTGTATCATATTGATACAATTTTATACATTTATTATGAATATATTTATTTAATAGATCTATATATATATATATATATATATATATATATATATATATATAAAGGAACATGTCGTGAGTGATCCATAATCAATGTTCAGCAAAAAATACACAAGATAAACTGGCAAAATTGGAGTAACAATGAAATTTACTATTTTTTTTTGTTTAATTTTTTGACAGATGAAGATATCATATTGATTTTAGTATGTGTAATCTTCATTTGAATATCTAAAAACCACTTTCTAGATTTCACCTTGAAAGAGGTGAAAAAAGTTAAAAATATTTTTTACAATGATTGCAAATTTTCACCATATCCGACTATACTAAACGAGATTCAGTAGATCTGAGCTTAAAAATACTCTTCAGATAAATATCTAAAAACAGTTATCAGATTTTTTTTTAATTTCGATTTTTTAAGGGGTGCGACAGTGGAAGGCGCGGCGGGAAAACCAACGCACCCACTGTTACTGTATATCTTAAACGACTGGCAGCACCTGTCTCCGGTTACTTGACTAAAAATCATAAAATAAAAAAATACTGACCGTGACGGGAAATGCAATAACCATATAGCGTGGATGAAGCCACTACGAGGATGTTAATGTATA
Source organism: Lycorma delicatula (assembly GCF_047948215.1). Classification (NCBI taxonomy): domain Eukaryota; kingdom Metazoa; phylum Arthropoda; class Insecta; order Hemiptera; family Fulgoridae; genus Lycorma; species Lycorma delicatula. The sequence continues at coordinate 85,727,544 of NC_134459.1, read as the reverse complement.
TATTAAAATAAACTAATAAGAAATATATAAAAAGAAAAAAAAGAAGTAATCAAAACATAATTTAATTTTACCTATATATATTATATGAATAAAGTCACGTCCAGAGGATCAAATATAAAGTAAATCTTTTGATTCCAAAATTTTGTAATACCATGGAATAAACAAACGTGCTTGGGATAAAGATTTAAAATATTAAATTAACCGGATAGACTATGACATTTTCAACCTCAAATCATTTTTTTTAAAAATAGATAAAGCATGTAGTTGTACAAGTATTACAAATTTTATATTTAAAATGTAACGGAGTTCAATATCCAGTTATTCTGAGGTATATTTTTATCAACGTTATTTCATTATTATAAAATAATATGCGTCATTAGGTACAAATATGTTAATAAGATTTGTAAATATAAATATAGTTCCTAATAGTAAACTGGATTTCTATAATTAACTATTTACATTTACAATAATACCAGTTTAATTTTACAAATCTTATTTTATTATAATATTGATAAAAAGATGACTAAATTTAATCACAACAATTTTTTAAATATTTGTTTTTATATCAAATAATATATGTGCTACGTCATGCTTAAAATTTCCAAATGAATCACTTTTACTGTTATGAAAACTGACATTAGTATTGCATCAAGAAAAAAATATATAAACATATATAAAAAAAATTTCAAGTTACTTTTTCTTACTTAAAAAAAAATTCTAAGCAGAATTCTTGCTTAATTTAATGATAATAGTTTTAGTTATTACTGAAACGTATAATAACAAATACTTAACTTTTTGTTTCAAAAAAAACTTCTTAAAACTTTTGCAAACGTTGATGTTGAAAAAAAAATTTAATTTGATGACGAACTGCATCGATTTCATGGGGTTTCCGTATAATATTTTGTGTTTATTTGTAACTTTTATCTGATTGAAATTAATTAAATTATTAATTACGGCCCGGTGGTATCTTTATATATATATTCTTCTCTCCGTGAGTATGCAACTGAACTCTTCCTTAAACGGCTGGACTGATTTTGATGAAATTTTATGTGTGTGATTAAGTTGATTCGAGAATGGTTTAGATTTACAATTTGATCCGATAGAAAATGTTTTTTTAATTAATTAATTTATTTATGTGTTGTTGTTGGTCTTGGTATGGTTAAGGTTCATAATTGGATCCGGTAGGCAGCGCTGCGATCACGTTTTAGAAATTTAAAAAAAAAAATTTGGCATATCGTCAGGTGCTGCAATCGGATACTAGGAATTTTTTTATTTTGTTGCTTTTTCATATATCAGTTACTTGCGTCGTAGCTCACTGTGGTTATTACATTAAAATTCGTATTTTTACGGACTACTGTGTTTAAATAGTAGTTTAAATTAAATCAGGTAGTGCTGTTCTGACAATTGAATTTATTTACATTCTGACTTTTATAAAGTGAGAGGTTAAATTTTATGAAGTTCCGTAATGTTTTGTAAGTTTCTTAATAATTAGTATTAATTGTAAAGATTTTGCAGCCACAACACTTTTCGGTAAAAAATTGTTTTCCACCGAACACTGTGATTAGAGTGGTGTGAATTAAATAAATCCGATAGGTAGTGCTGTTGTTTTGCCATTTGGATTTATTTACATTCTGCCTTTTATAAAGTGAAAGGTTAAATTTTGTGAAGTTCCTAATGTTCAGTTTTTTAAGGTTTTATGAAACTTTCAATTGTACTCATTTATTCTGTATGTATACTCAAATCTAGCAATAGATTGCTCCAGTGGCTGTTGATGAGAATACAATCATCAACAAACTTGCACCCACCTTGGCTGGCTTAATTGAGAGGATCATTGAAAATAAAATGAAGCCTCTCAGCACTAAAGAATCTGTTAAGCCAAGAATAATTGTACAGCCTCCTGAAGACACATTTCCGAAACCGAAAGTTGCTCCAGTACAGAAGAACACGGACGCTAAACCTGAAATCCAAGTCCGTCTTAGTGAGATTTTAGTTCATGAAAAGAAAGTAACAGCTACAGAGTCTGTTACGAAGGCTCTCAAGCCTCCTGTAACTGAAAAATTTCAGTTAGAGGGGCGCCACAAAAAATTTCACAGGGGGGACGAGTGTACCCCCTTCCACAGGCGGTGACCGATGTGACCCCCGCGTCTGGGGTCGGCCAGGTTGCCGCTCCACAAACGGCGCCTGTAACCGGTGCCGATCCATGCCCGTCGTCGTCGGCGGCTTCGGTGGTCTCCGATTCGGAGACCGGAAGCTTTACGGGCGACGACCTTCTCCACGAACACGATGCTATTCGTAAGATGGAGAAAAAAGGAAAAAAGGGTGGCTGAAAGGCAAACCCAGACAATAATTTAATTAAAAATTAGCGAGTCGATTGTACAATGGAACATCAATGGATGTTTTTCAAACATCCATGAGCTCCAACGCTTGGTACATAATGTAGACCCGATTTGTATATGTCTGCAAGAAACGCATTTCAGCCGAAATGAAAATTTTAAATTAAAAGGATTCGATATATTTCGGCGAGATCAACCGCCAAATGTAAGAGTTAGAGGTGGAGTAGCCATATTTACATCGACCAGAGCTACCACCGAAGCGGTTGTTCTAAACACAAACCTACAAGAGGTCGCCGTTAGAATGAAGCGTCCGCTTCAGGTCACTATCTGCAGCATATACTTGCCGAATTTTGATTGGAATAAGGATGACATAGCAAGACTAATTTCTGAGCTTCCCCCACCTGTTTTACTAGGGGGTGACTTTAATGCTCATAATTCTCTTTGGGGATCCCCGCGGAAGAGAACTGGAAAGGTTCCTGATGAATTCTGAACTTATTCTCTAAAACAACGGGTCAGGAACCTTTTTCAATGCCAGAGATGGATCGACGTCCTGTATTGATCTTGCACTTATAAGCGGATCGATAGCACCGAGGTACACCTTCCATGTTTTAGAAGATTTGCATGGAAGTGATCATTTCCCGGTGCAAATTGTTACTGATATTACAAGAAAAATATATCCCATCTCTAAAAGGCGGTTGTTTTAAAAGGCAGATTGGACGAGCTTCACAGCTAGAACGATACTCCCTGAAACAACTGGAATTATCGGTGACGATGTCGACGCTATAACAAATACAATACTTGAGTCGGCATGGAGGTTTATTCCCAAAACATCTGGGAAACTTACAAAGAAACCTGTTCCATGGTGGAACGATGAAATTAATGAAGCTATTAAAAGAAAGAAAAGAGCGTATAACGCCTTTAAGAAACGTCCAACCACAGAGAATCTTATTGCCTTTAAAAAATACAGGGCGTATGCAAAACGTCTTATGATAGATTCGAAGAAACTATCCTGGCAACAATACGTGTCATCCATTGATAGAGCTACTTCTGCATCAGATGTTTGGAGGAAAGTGAAGGCGATCTGTGGGCGTAAAAACTTTGCCCCCATAACTAGCCTTCAAGATGAAGATGATATTAAGGACACTCAAAACGAAATCGCAGAGATATTATTCAGTCACTTCGAGAAGGCCAGCAAAACGGCCAACTACGAAGAAGATTTTCAAATGAAAAAGAAGGAACTTGAAGGTCTACTAAACTTCAGAACTGAGTATAATTACTCATATAATGTACCATTTAAAATGGAAGAATCCGCGAAAGCGTTGGAGAAAGCAGGCAACACAGCTGCTGGTCCGGATGAAATCCATTATAATATGATCAGGCAGCTGAATACCACTGCAAAACGCAGATTATTAGAACTTTATAATAAAATATGGCGGGATGGAATGTACCCGCAGCAGTGGAAAAAAGCTCATGTTGTTCCAGTATCAAATAAAAATAAAAATTTAACAGATCCCAATAGCTATCGTCCTATTTCCTTGACGTGTGCTATGGAAAAAATACTCGAAAAAATGATTAATAATCGACTCGTCTGGGTTTTGGAAAAAGAAAACCTGATATCACCATATCTAGCAGGTTTTCGACAATACCATTCTACCACTGATCAAATGATCAACTTAGAGAACGTTATATATAACAGCTTTATTACAAGGAAACATTGTGTCGAAGTCTTCTTTGATCTTCAGAAGGCTTTCGATATGACCTGGCGTCATGGTATAATGCTCCAGATACATGAATGGGGCATTCGTGGCAAGCTGCCAGTACTGCTCAGCAACTATATGAATGACCATACCTTCCAAGTACGCGTCAACAATGAATATTCATCTGAAAGAATCTTGGAAAATGGCATACCGCAGGGTTCGCCGTTGAGCGGTACCTTGTTTATGATCGCCATTAATAAATTGATATTAGCCATTCCAGTAGAAATCAGCAAAAGCGTCTATGCTGATGATTTGGCAATTGTGTATGCCAGCAACAAGACTGCTATGGTGAAATACAAATTGCAACGGGCGATCGACGCCTTAAACGAAGTTGCGAGGAATAATGGATTCCAATTTTCACCAGAAAAAACGTGCTGTGTACACTTCTGCAGGAAGAGAATTCCTCACCAAAGTTCTACTTTGAAAATTGGCAATGAGCCAATACAATATTAAGACAATGTCAGGTTTTAGGACTAGTATTGGATAAATCCCTTACATGGGGATTACACATACATGACTTGAGTGTTAGATGCAAAAAAGCCCTAAACATTATCAAATGTTTATCGAATATTAATTGGGGCTCAGATAAAGAGATATTGTTGAGACTGTATAAGGAATTGGTTCAATCGAAACTAGACTACGGATGTATTGTATATTCATCCGCTAGAAAGTCGCATTTAAGAAACTTAGACGTAATTTATAATAGCGGAATTAGATATGCGACAGGCGCTTTCCGCACAAGTCCGGCGAATAGCGTAATGTCCGAAGCCGGAATAATGCCACTACATTACAGAAGAAAGATCCTTTTGCTAAGATACGCAGCAAATATATGGGCTTTTCCTGCCTATATAAATAACAGACTTTTCAACAAACAACCTATGGCTGAATTATACGAACGTCGTGCTACCTATTCCAGACCAGCCGGAATTAGGTACCACGAATTAAAAAGGAAATACGAAATTGCTATTCCAGAGACGCTGACAATTTCCACTACAGAAATACCGCCTTGGCTTTTGCCAGCGGTAAATACAAGGTTGGATCTCTCTCAGGGAGAAATAAAATAGAAGCCAGCAGTTATCATCCAACAGGAATTTTTGGCAACCGTCAGTAGTTACGAAGAACATATTAGAATTTATACTGACGGTTCTAAAACCGAACATGGTGTTGGATGCTCCATACATATAAATGGAGAAGCCCATTGTTGGAAACTGCCAGATATGGCCAGTGTCTACACGGCAGAACTTACTGCCATTCAGCAAGCTCTTTGCTACATAGAACATTATTGCGAAGAGAGAGTGCTAATATGTTCCGATTCTCTTAGTGCACTTGTTGCAATTCGGAACAAGAACATTAAGGATGTCCTAATTGCAAACATCCTGTCCATTTTATACGTTCTAAAACGAGGACAGCGATGCGTATTTGTATGGACTCCAGGGCATGCTGGTATTACAGGTAATGAATGCGCAGACGAAGCTGCCAGAAAGGCAACAGTCTGCGATAATTTAGATGCATTTCCTATAAGAGTGGCAGATGTTAAAAACCGTCTAACTAACATAGTGAGAAACAAATGGAGTACTGATTGGAGGAGATTAAATACCAAATTAAACTCGGTGAAAACTTCTCCATATAAATGGAAAAGCGACTTTAAGTTGACTCGCCGTGAACAAGTAGCTGTGACCAGACTTAGAATCGGTCACACGCGATTAACAAATTCATATTTGTTAACCGGTATGTGGTGTTTGTAATAAAACACTGACAGTCAAGCATCTAATAGAAGAGTGTACCTTATATGGGGACCTCAGAAAGAGGTTCCGTCTTAGAAATGAATTACTGCTGATCTGGATAATGGAAATGAAGAAAAGATAGTTGCATTTTTACACGCCAGTAGACTTCTTAAAAGTCTATAAAATAAAAATTTAAAGCTGTGATAAAAGAATCTCTAAGCGGTAGTTTTATATATATATAAGGGAGTCTCAAAGCGTGGCACGTATAGTGACGGGAGGTAGCCCTCTTGCCTAGGCCATCCTGGCTCTTCTGCACTCAAGAGCAGTGAGTCGGGGTGTGTCTAACGATGGCATGGACCCTCAAGGGTAAAATGAGGGCGCGAGGCTATGGGTAAGTGCAATGGATGCCTGTAGCCTATTAATAAGGAGGAATCAACTGCCACGGCACCCTGGCGCGACTGATATACTGCTCAACGGCGGTTGTGGTCGCCCCGAGGGTGCTTAAACAAACTAATAAACGAGACAGGTAGAAGCAGATAATGGTATTGACAACTTGTAATTTTTAATTCATGGTCTTTTGGGAACCTTATCTCAAATTTTAATATCGGGGCCCTTTACAACCCGTAAGTGTTGTGTTCGTCTTTTTTATTTGTGTTTTAATGTTTTTGTGCTTTTAAATAAAATGTAAGGGCCCTTTAAACCCTTACATATGACGATCCTATTGGTGATACTAATTTATTTTAAAGAATGTGACGAGGGCTAATGACCTTAGCAGTCGATGCCCGTAAAAATTAATAAAAAAAATAAAAAAATAAAATAATAATAATAATAGCTATTAAATAAATGGTTATTTACGTTTAAAAAAATAATAAGAAATATATGAATGTACGTATTATGTGAAATATATAAGTATATATATATATATATATATATCATATTACTGCTTTTTATTATTATTATTATTATTATTATTATTATTATTATTATTATTATTATTATTATCATCACTATTGATGCTAAAGTGATTCTAAAACCACTTTAGATTAGAAAAACAAGTAAAATGCTTATCTTTTAGCCTATCAGTAAAAACGGTAAGCTGTTACACATGTTCACAATTACAGTACCACTTTGAAATCTTCAACGTAATATATACATCACATATGTTCGTTATTCTGTATCACGTTATTAAATTAAGGTAATAAAAATGAACATTATCCCTTTTCAGTTATTTTAGGATATAAAATAATTTTGGTTTGGGACCAAAAAATTGGGTAGATTAAAACATTTGTTTCTATTCAATTGTTTTATCAAAATTTGCCTACGTAATGCTTTTGTCCGCACTCTCAATTAAAATTTTTATCACTAAATTGTCCTTCACAATTAATGTGATGGTTTTATATATATAAACACAGATTTTTTGAAAATTCAAATAATTCATCAACATATTGACAACTGTGCTAATAGTAACATGTTGCTCTGTTACTGTGTTTTGGTGGTTGAGTTATTTTTTTGATATACATATACACACACACATATATATATATATATATATATATATATATATATATATATACATGTATATATATATATATATATATATATATATATATATGTATATACATATATATACACATATATATACACATCCGAACACCACAATGTGATATTTATAGAACTATAAAGTACGCTTACTTTCTAAAAAACTACTATCATAAGATATTCCCCTGAAATATAAGTTGTGTTAGATAATATTTCTCAGATAAAAACACCAGTAATATGATAGCTTCCTCTAATTTAGCTTTGGATGGGAATATGAAATTAAAGTTTTGAATGGTAATCTTATGACAACGTCATTACAGCTAAAAAACTATCAAGTTTTCTTTTATTCTCCTCAGTTAATATATGTTTGTAACGTTAATATGTTAATATAATGTTTGTACGACATTTTGAACATTAGTATAAGATCGCATAATTTACATTATTGTATAAACTCTAAGAAAAATTATAGTATATAGAGAATGAGATATTCTTCCAATTTTGATAGTAAGTTCTTGACAATTATTCAATTTTTTATTAAGATAAATTTCTTACAAGTGGTATTTTGTAGTTTTGGAAAAATTTGTAGGCACAGTTTTAGAAATGGCAGTACTTCATCCAAAAAGGTGTATTGTAAATTGAGTATCAAATTCTACCCAAAGGATATTTTTTATATTTAAATGAGCTCTATAATGGAATTGAGATCGAATAAAATTTATAACATATGAATAATTTCCAACAAATAAAATTTGTAATGGTTTATAACGCAACGAACCCTAAAGTAGGAAAGTTACGAGCAAATATTTAAGGTTTGGTCAGAATAACAGTAAATATTCATCATAAAAACTGGTGGAAAGATATCCTTTTCTTCAGTATTCCACATCTTCTATCAGATATTCAAATTAAATTACAACTTTTATATCACTATCGAATATACAGGTTACATAGAAAAGTATATATTTTGCAAACCTTTTCTGTGAACACAAGCGTGAACAGTCATGCGACTGTAAGTGTGTTTGTGTGCGCGCGCGCGCTGTATATTCGGGATGATTTACACCGAATTCTCAGAATTTCTTTCGCGCGCGTGTTTGTGTGAGTATATTTATGATAGTCTATATATGTGAATGCACGTGTAATGATTTAGTCGAAAAATTAACAAAGGATTATTCAGTAATTTCCGCGTGGAGAGAAAGATCATGTGGCCTATATTTATCTCCTAAATATAGGTGTATTTTCAAGCAATTATGATAATCTTCAAATAATATGGTGTCAGTAAAAATATTTCACCTAATAACTAAGAAAATTAATAATCTAGTTTTCGTTTTTGAACTTTTTATCTTTAACACTTGTAAGTCAATTGAAAATGCCTGTCGCCACACTTAAAATAACATAAATAATTATGTTTATTTTATATTGCCTACTTGTTGTATAACAGATAAGATATAAATTTAATTTTATTTATATCATTCATGCTATAAAAATGAAATGTATAACAGGAAAAATGTATTAAATTGCAGATGTAGCTGTAATAAAAAAAAAAACTTTTCGTTATAAATAACAGTTTAATATAATTAATTATAAGATAAAGTTATAAATATGTATTATTATTATTACCTTGATATAATAAAAATAAAAACTAATTAAAAATCTTCTAAGTAAATACGGGAGTGCCAAAGCCTAGTTTTATTTTTATAAATTTAGTTTGTCATATAATTCTCAATGTAGACGCTAACATATAAATCATGTAAATTAAAATGAATTATATTATTAGTGTATAAAAATATTGTTAAATCTATTCATTAAATTAGTATTCTGAAACTAATTTTGATAGAATTTTATTATTTACGGAATTACATTGTTGATTATTTAAATGTAACTACATGTTCCTTTATGCCTTTATTTTTGCACTTTATGTACATTACAGTACAGTTTTTCTTATTTGTCTGAAAAATGGATAAAAGTTAAAAATTTCGGAAAAAAATAATTTTGTACATTTTAAAAACTTGTACAACATGTACAAATGTTTTAAAAACATTTTGTACAACTTGTATGCTTTTATTTTTTACGACGTCATTATTATGTAATAACAATGGTGTTTGTAGTAGATGACAACCCATAATTGTAGACAATAAAGCAAAAGATGATAATATATGAACTTGAGAAAAGAAAGAACAATAAAAATAAGAAAAAAAGAAATTAAATTAGACATTTCCAGGGAAGAAATTTTCTGTTAATTGACGGACATCATAGAAGGAAGTAGAGTAAAAAGGAGATTTAGAAAACTAGATTCTACTGTACATCTAGATTGAAGCTAAAATCGTTTGGGTAGACTATCGTAGGTTTGGATGGGTAGGTATCGTTTGGGCAACTATCTTCCTCTAGGAGATAGTCACCCGGCTATATAAAGATAATACCATGCAAAAATCTGCCATATTATAGGATATCTATTACATTGTAAAGGTATTTTCTACCTCTGTGATCATTACGTACTAATAAAGTCCTCCAGCTCGCAGGGAAATTGAACATTGTTATTAACTTCGATAATCTACTAGTTTATTAAATACAGATTCAGCCATTAGATTTGTCCTAACTCTTATAGATTCTTTCATTTTCATGAAGTTTTTTCATAAATTTTTAACCAATTTTATAACCATTAAGACTGTAAAGAAACTGAATTTTTTTTTACCATCATATACAGGAATCTGAACACAGCTTTTATGTACACTATTTAAACATTTATTGAAATAGTTCTTTCTCAAATTCTGAAAAATAATTTTTTTTTTTTTTTTTTTTTTTTTTTTTTTTTTTTTTCAAACCGTACTAACGAATTAGCTTATTTTTTAGTGATAAAAATGTTCCCCCAAAAATATGACATGATTTAAAATTAAAGCATAGTTTGCATAACATTTTAAGAACATCATCAGGAATTTAATGAATATATGTTTTCATTTATTCATTGTTATATCAATAACAATAAAAATTAAAAGAGATATTCATTAAAAAATCAGTTAAGCAGTTATAAAAGATCCAAAATTTACAATTCTAGGAGAATGAGCCTAATTTTAGAACAATAAAACGGACAGATGAAAATTGTCAGAACTTCCATGAGGAGATAGTACCTAAAACTACCATTTCTTCCCTCACTCTTTTTTTTTTACTGCGGAACAAATACTGTAATAAATATATTTAGATTGAACAATATTTAAGTTTTCTCTCATAATTTTGCGTATAAGAAAATATGAAAGCAGAAAATAAAAGAATTTACAGTACAATGAACTGTTCAAAAATACCCATCTGGAAGGCTAATATGTACCTCCAATTCTACTAAAAAAAGGAATGATTTTAACATCATTCCATCTCACTGACGACAGTAAACCGAGAATAAAATCTTTTATTTCATCAAAAAGAATGAAAGATTCAGGTAGTACTTTATTCAGTATTCTGCATAAAGCATTTCATAATCATAGAATTTCAATACGAATTCTTCTCCAAATCTGATTATAAGAGAAATAAAATATGAAGATCTTTTTTTTTTATTTAGATTTTGTTACTTAAAAAAATTAAATTTTTTTTTTTTTAATTTATAAATTCAATTATTGGAATTTTTGTTTAAGAGAAGTTTTTAAATACTTTATTGTAATATATTTAAATTTTCATCGCTGATTTTCAACCGATCAAAATAATTACCAATAAAAAAAAGTAATTCTGAAAAAACGTTTATCACAATAAATAATTCAAATAACGAATAAAGAAAAAAAAAAGAAGGAATCGTCGTGTGCACAAAAACACTTAAGATAAAATTATAAGTGATATCTTTACTATATTTATTACAGGAACTAGATATATAAATAAAATTATTACCCACAGAAAAAGAAACTGTGCCTAATGCCACTCAAATGATTTGTATTGGTTTCAGTGATAAGAAAGACTGAGGACATATAATTTAATGTAGTGTTACAAAGTTATCGTTACCACCCCAACCCAGTAGGTTCATTAAGAGATTTTCATCCCAACAGGGATGATCTTTTTTGTAGAAAATCTTTCATTAAATTCATAGCTAATCTAGCCTATTATTTATATTAATAGTTTTGGTAATATAAGAAAATAAATAACTAATTTATTTTTTCAGATAAGTACTTATTTTTTATTTTGTAATAGAATTAATAATTACAAAATCTATTAAACAAAGAATGGAAGAACGCTTAAAGATCAAAGACAGGTTTCTCAAATAGGCGTTGTGTATAAAAAAAAACTTCTGGTTGTAGGGAAAAGTGCTAAATCCTAAAGTTTAAAAAAATTGAAATCGCTTCCTGTTATGTACGAAAGTAACAAGAAATCTTGGATGACAAGTGATATCTTTACGTCTTGGTTACGAAAATGGGACCGCGAATTAAAGATTGAAAATGACAAAAAACTGCTGTTTATTAACAACTGTCCGGCTCATCCACACGTTGAAAATCTTTCGTATATGAAATTATTGTTTTACTATCGAAAACAACAGCAGTTTTACAACCCTTAGATAAGCCGTGAATAAGTTGGTAACAGTTCACTACAAAAACCACCTAATTTTAGAAATGATACAGGGTTTAGATCAAAAAAGGAAACACAAATAACTATTCTGGATGCTATAATTATGTTAGAAAGACCTTGGAATTAGGTTTCTCTGCTGACTAAAAAATTGCTTTCGATCGGCAGGATTTTTACCACAGGCTGACGAAGTTTCTGATGTCGCATGCGAAGAAGAATCTTTAGGGGAAGGGGGTAATAGTCTGCAAAACCAATCGCTGTCAAATTCATTGTTTGATGATTATCAAGAGGTTGACAAAGATTTATAAACGCATGAAACTGTAACAGATTATGTGGCTTCGGTATTAGCGGAAATAGAGGGGGACGTAGGTAATGACAACGAAGGTAACGTTAGCAACATCGATGAAGACATGAACCCGCCAAATCTTCCAGAAGGTTTAAAGGCAATGAAAACCGTTTGCTGGTTTCTTAGTTTTACAGAAATTGCTAATGAAGAAACAATGAGTGTTTGTTTTGATTTAGAAAAGAACCTTCAAAAACTGTATTATAACACGAAATGTTTGAAACAAAGCAAAATAACCATCTTTTTGCAGAAAAAGTAATTTTTACAATTTTTTTTCTATCTTCTTTTACTCTACCGTATTTGTATTTATTATTGCATATTTTTGTTTCTTTATATTATTTTGTTACGGAAATAAATTATTATCATTTTACTGAATTACAATTCCCGTGCAGATGGCATATTAAAGCATTACTAACCTACCTAAACATCGGTAATTGTGACTGTCGGTTATAATAACCTAAAATCGTCGGTTCCTTGGTGGTCAATACAAACGATATTTACTGTATAAATATATATATATATATTGTGTGTGTGTGTATGTGTGTAATATTTATGGCTCAAAAATCTTCAAAACTATTAGATCAATTTCATTGAAGTTTAGATGCTGTAGTTGTGTATCTGAATATTTTATGAATTGGTTAAGTGTTCCTTAGTTATGCTCAATTTAATGTCGACAACAAAAAAAAACTTCAGTTTGAAGTAACATTTTCGGCCGCATGGTGAGATTGTGGGGGTGAAAATGAATTTTCTTTTTTTTCTGAGTTAAAAGAATTACGAAAATACCATTCACGTATAAAATTTATTGGGTCGAAAATCTCAAAAACTACTAAATTAATTTTACTAAAGTTTAGGTATGCTGTGATAGTGTACCAGAAGAAGGGCATTTGAGAATTTGATAAAGATTGATTGAATCGTCCTTGAGTTACAAACAATTGCTCCAAAAAAACTGAAATATTGTGGCTCGAAAATCTTCAAAACTATCAGATCAATTTGATTCAAATTTAAATGTGTAATAATAGTTTATCTGAAGTTTTGGATGTGAAAATTTTATTAAGATTGGTCGAGTCGTTCTTTAGTTATGCTTAACTTTATATTGTTATATTTTTCATACGCGCTTATGCAGTGGATCACAGTGGTGAGCGAGTTAAAATTTGATGTTTGTATGAAAGATCTACACGTCAATCGTATGTGTTGTACTTTGAGAAGCAGTGCTTTCTGACTGCGAAGCATTGAGATTATCGTAACCACGCAGGTTTTTTGTACGTACTGACCTGAATAAAATACTTATTTAATTATTTATGGAACTTCATATTTAATATTAACTATAAATCCAAATATATTCTCAAACAATGTCATTAAGCATCAGTAATAAAAACTGATGATTAGAGATCATGGTAATTACTCATTTAACAATTGCGGTTTAACTGTAAAAAAAGGAATAATTCATAGCAAATCTATAAGTAAAAAATTGCTATATATGTAAGTGATAAAACAAATTAACGTAAATGAAACAAAGATTAAGAAAGCTGGTAGATGTTATTATTTTATATTCAGATTTTTTTTAATCTCCAGGACGATCGATAGGTATTGCTTTAGAAGATGAGGTGAATGTCAAGTAGCGTGTGAAAATGACATGCCTGACCGGGATTCGAACCCAGCACCTCCGGATGAAAGGCCGAGACGCTACCACTCGCTCCACGGCGGTCGGCCATATATTCAGATTTAGGCTTACCTGGCAGTAATATCGTTTGAAGTAATTTTTAATTAACAATTTGTAATTAAAAGCAGCATTTTACCACTTCAATAAAGAAATACTTTTTATTTTTGCAAATCATTATAGTTTATTTCCTGGATGTAAATCTCGTTATATCAACTATTTTAATTCCTGAATACTTTTAAAACTGGGTGTCATATAATTTGAAGAAGTCAGGCAAAGGTTGTGTACTACACTTTAAATAAATACATAATTTACTCATACGTTACATCATTTTATTTATTAAATTTGCAAATTTTTAATTTATTGTCAAAAAATATTGAATTCTGTCAAAACTAAACAAAATTCTCATATTAAAAAAATAGAATGAGTCAATTTGTAACCCACTGAAAGTAGGACAGCTTTTTCATATGTATCTGTACTTGACGCAGCTTTTTGAATAAATTTTTAGATGTTAACGCTAGAAACATTACTCTCGTTACATTATTCAACACCACGTGCAAATTCTTGTTTAATGCGTTTCTTTATAGCATTAGAAAAAAATCCTTCTTCCTGATACATATGTATTTTTCATAAAAAAATTATTTATCTTTCCACTAATGAATAAAATAAATATTGCCTCACCTCAAATCAAAAATAAGTATGAGAATGAGGGAATGCTTCTGTATTCTTTTAATATGGATAATTAAAATACCCATAATCTCTTATGGATTACGCATATGAGAAAGCGTATTGAATAAGCGTATGACAAAGAAAACAAAAACAACAAATCGACTATAAAATTATGTGCACAAAAAATATATTATTTATTCTCTAGTTAGTAATATCTTAAATAATTTCTATATTACAAAGTCAAAATTCGTACAAAAAATTTATTCGTATAACATAATTCATATTAAGACTAAATTATTATTATTTTAATTTTTATCGCTTTTTTGTATTTATTTTAAAACTAAAAAATAATCATACAAGCTGTGCAATTATTATTAAATTTTCTATGTTACTATTTGCTACTCTCCATTTTTGTACAAAAAATTTGAAACACACTATTGAAAAATCATCTATATTCAAATCGTTAGAATTGGCAACGCCAAAATTATTCATACAAAATTTCTTTTCATTAAATGTTTATAATTTTTATTAATTGTAAAAAAATAAATATAGAAATATAATTCGGTTCAGAATCTACTAGTAGTAGTTAATAAAAATCTGTATTAACTATGTGTATTGTGCAGATTGTATGCTACAAAAGGTAAACGTTTAGTGTTGCACTTAATTCAATTGATCGGGAAGCACACTTTCTTATAAAAATAGATTAAATTCTAAATACAAATGATAAGTTTTTATTGTGTATGTGAGAAAATATGACTACATAATTCTTTAAAAAATTAACTGGTTCTTAAAATCACAGATATTTCATTTATGAATGACTTAATTATCAATGATTGGATGATGACTAGAAATTGTCTTTTTATTTTATTCATAGGCCTACACAACTAGAAATAAATATAAAAAGAGGTAATTACCGGCCTCGGATAACTATTTAGGAGAAAAGCTCTCATATAATACAAAAAGTAAAATAGTGTGATCAGGTTAGTTTATGATGTGGTGGTAATTTGTTAGTGACGTAAAACTTTAAATATAACTCTCAATAAAAACCATAATAGTGAATCAGTATCTAATGAAAATAAAAGTTAGGCAATATAAAAAGATTAATATTTTTAACAGTAATATTTCCAGTATAGTATGAAGGTTGAAATGATCATTAAACTGGAAAAAATTCGATGTTATCTATTACATAGGACAATTAAATCAAATACCATTCATAAAAATTGTTGTTTATCCATCTAAAATTTATTTAAAAGAAAACAATCGTATTATTTTTTAGTTTAAAATCTGATTTTTTCTTAATACCTCTGACACTTTTATTTTACCGCAAATTTTCTTTATACCGCTGATTTATTTCAAAATCCAATATTGTATCATTTCAAAATGATACAATATTGGTAATAGTTTTCACGGATGATACAGCAATATTAACGATAGATCGTTACCAACTTAAATCGTAAAAAAAAAAATAATAATTCATCTAAAAAGATCAAACAATGGCAACAAAAATAAAATTTAATGTTGATGAAAATAGATATAAAATAATAAGTTCCTGAAACATTTAAAACTCCATAAAAAAAACGACTGTCCATCATTTAGAGAGACATTTACAGATTAAAGAAAAGTGAAAACGATCGCTTAAACACAATTAATTAATTTTTAAAAAAAATTGTCATTATATACCTTATTAAACCTTAATAACGTCTGATTAAAATAATTAAAAGGATGTAGGTAAAGGAAAAAATGTGAATTGCATTTAACATAAATTTAACTTTTATAATATTTGCTTAAAGGTATTTTAAATAAAAAAATCGTAAAACCATTTTCAGTTAAAAATAAATAAATTAAATATTATTATTTTATAGAAAGTATATAAGAAATAGCCATCTAGTTACGTGATGATGATGATGATGATAGGACAGGGAATTAACTGGGTGAGCGCCTGCATTTTCTTGTAATATTAAACAGACGTAATTATAGTGTGGAGTAGCATCTGCATTACTTATTTACGGGTAATAAGTAACTAACTCATATTACAACACCACAAATATAAAATGAGTAACACAGTATAAACTAGGTAATCAAATTGATACTCTTGTAAAATACACATACTTAATAAAAGTATTTTGTCTGTTTTATTTCATATAATAATAATAATAATAGTAATTAATTTAAAAAAAGGATTTTTCATAAAAATATAATTTAAACGACTTATTGAATTTAATAATATTATTAATACCAACCTCCTCTATGAATCATGAGACCTTGCCGTTGGTGAGGGGGCTTGAGTGCTCAGGGATACAGAGTAGCTGAACCGAAGATGCAACAATATCGGAGAGGTACCTGTTGAGAGCCAGACTAAGGAATGATTCCTGAAAGAGGGCAGCAGCTCTTTCAGTAGTTGTTAGGGACGTGAGTCAGAATGACTTAAACGGCCATATCAACATCACTCAGTCCTCTGAGTACTGCGCAGCTGAAAGCAATGGAAAACTACAGCTGCTTTTTTCCAAGAAAATGTGGCTCTCTGCATTTTCATATAGCAATGATGGAGGCCCCTTCCTTGGTAAAATATTCCGGAGGTAAACTAGTCCCCCGTTCGGATCTCCGGGTGGGGACTACTAAGGAAGGGGTCACCAGAAAATTAAAAAATAACATTTTACGTGTCGGAGCGTGGAATGTTAGAAGCTTAAAATAGGTTGGTAGGCTAGAAAATTTAAAAAGGGAAATGGATAGGATAAATGTGGATGTAGTAGGAATTAGTGAGGTTCGGTGGGAAGAGGAAGGCGACTTTTGGTCAATTGATTTTAGAGTAATTAACTCAGCTTCAAATAATGGGCAGGCAGGAGTAGGTTTCATAATGAACAAGAAGATAGGGAAAAGAGTAGAGTATTTCAAAACACATAGCGATAGAATCATTGTAATAAGGATAAAATCTAAACCTAAACCGACAACGATTGTTAACGTCGATATGCCTACAAGCGCCCATGATGATGATGAGGTAGAGTGTGAATACGAAGAGATTGATGAAGCAATTAAACACGTAAAAGGAGATGAAAATTTAATAATAGTTGGAGATTGGAATGCAAGCATTGGAAAAGGCAAGGAAGGAAATATAGTGGGTGAATACGGGCTGGGAAAAAGGAATGAAAGAGAGGACCGACTTATAGAGTTTTGCACGAAGTATAATTTAGTAATTGCCAACACCCAATTTAAAAATCATAATAGAAGAATATACACTTGGAAAAAGCCAGGCGATACTGCAAGGTATCAGATACATTATATCATGGTTAAGCAAAGATTTAGAAATCAACTCGTTGACTGCAAAACTTACCCTGGAGCAGACATTGATAGCGACCATAATTTGGTGATAATGAAATGTAGATTGGGGTTTAAAAACCTGAAGAAAAGGTGTCAGATGAATCGGTGGAATTTAGAGAAGCTTGAGGAAGAGGAGGTAAAGAAGATTTTTGAGGAGGACATCGCAAGAGGTCTGAGTAAAATAGATAAGGTAGAAAATGTAGAAGAAGAATGGGAGAATGTTAAAAAGGAAATTATTAAATCAGCAGAAGCAAACTTAGGCGGAATAAAGAGAACCGGTAGAAAACCTTGGGTTTCAGACGATATATTGCAGCTGATGGATGAACGTAGAAAATATAAGAATGCTAGTGATGAAGAAAGTAAAAGGAACTATAGGAAATTAAGAAATGCTATAAACAGGAAGTGCAAACTGGTGAAAGAAGAGTGGATTAAAGAAAAGTGTTCAGAAGTAGAAAAAGAAATGAACATTGGTAAAATAGACGGAGCATACAGGAAAGTTAAGGAAAATTTTGGGGTACATAAATTAAAATCTAATAATGTGTTAAACAAAGATGGTACACCAATATATAATACGAAAGGTAAAGTCGATAGATGGGTGGAATATATTGAAGAGTTATATGGAGGAAATGAATTAGAAAATGGTGTTATAGAGGAAGAAGAGGAAGTTGAGGAGGATGAAATGGGAGAAACAATACTGAGATCTGAATTTAAGAGAGCATTAAAAGATTTAAATGGTAGAAAGGCTCCTGGAATAGACGGAATACCTGTAGAATTACTGCGCAGTGCAGGTGAGGAAGCGATTGATAGATTATACAAACTGGTGTGTAATATTTATGAAAAAGGGGAATTTTCGTCAGACTTCAAAAAAAGTGTTATAGTCATGATACCAAAGAAAGCAGGGGCAGATAAATGTGAAGAATACAGAACAATTAGTTTAACTAGTCATGCATCAAAAATCTTAACTAATTCTATACAGAAGAATTGAGAGGAGAGTGGAGGAAGTGTTAGGAGAAGACCAATTTGGTTTCAGGAAAAGTATAGGGACAAGGGAAGCAATTTTAGGCCTCAGATTAATAGTAGAAGGAAGATTAAAGAAAAACAAACCGACATACTTGGCGTTTATAGATCTAGAAAAGGCATTCGATAACGTAGACTGGAATAAAATGTTCAGCATTTAAAAAAAATTAGGGTTCAAATACAGAGATAGAAGAACAATTGCTAACATGTACAGGAACCAAACAGCAACAGTAACAATTGAAGAGCATAAGAAAGAAGCCGTAATAAGAAAGGGAGTCCGACAAAGGTGTTCCCTGGCTCCGGTACTTTTTAATCTTTACATGGATCTAGCACTTAATGATGTTAAAGAACAATTTAGATTCGGAGTAACAGTACAAGGTAAAAAGTTAAAGATGCTACGATTTGCTGATGCTATAGTAATTCTAGCCGAGAGTAAAAAGGATTTAGAAGAAACAATGAACGGCATAGATGAAGTCCTACGTAAGAACTATCGCATGAAAATAAACAAGAACAAAACAAAAGTAATGAAATGTAGTAGAAATAACAAAGATGGACCACTGAATGTGAAAATAGGAGGAGAAAAGATTATGGAGGTAGAAGAATTTTGTTATTTGGGAGGTAGAATTACTAAAGATGGACGAAGCAGGTCCGATATAAAATGCCGAATAGCACAAGCTAAACGAGCCTTCAGTAAGAAATATAATTTGTTTACATCAAAGATTAATTTAAATGTCAGGAAAAGATTTTTGAAAGTGTATGTTTGGAGTGTCGCTTTATATGGAAGTGAAACTTGCACAATCGGAGTATCTGAGAAGAAAAGATTAGAAGCTTTTGAAATGTGGTGCTATAGGAGAATGTTAAAAATCAGATGAGTGGATAAAGTGACAAATGAAGAGGTATTGCGGCAAATAGATGAAGAATGAAGCATTTGGAAAAATATAGTTAAAAGAAGAGACAGACTTATAGGCCACATACTAAGGCATCCTGGAATAGTCGCTTTAATATTGGAAGGACAGGTAGAAGGAAAAAATTGTGTAGGCAGGCCACGTTTGGAATATGTAAAACAAATTGTTAGGGATGTAGGATGTAGAGGGTATACTGAAATGAAACGACTAGCACTAGATAGGGAATCTTGGAGAGCTGCATCAAACCAGTCAAATGACTGAAGACAAAAACAATTAATACCAAACCTCAACGTCTGAGTAGGCAGCGTCTAGGCATTTCATGTGGTGATCCGGGGTTCGAATCCCGGTCAGGCATTGCATCTTTTCAAACACTACTAATTACCACCGGGCTAATGACCATAGCTGTTGATGCCCGTTCTTTTACAACAAAACAGAATTATTTACTTATTTATTTTATGATATAATGAATTAAATTCTTTTCAAAAAACCTTTTTCAGAGAGAAAGTAATCTCTAATAAATAACTTATAATACTATCTGACAAGGAAATTAATTATCATGGTTTCTTTTACTTTAGCTCTTAAACGATCTATAGCAACTTTTTATCACTCGTTCAGTGAAAAGTAGATTGTCAAAACCTTGCAAACAAATTCGGTTTAAACATACGAACGGAAGTGGCATGCTAAACTATATACAAAATACTATAAGTAATATAACTGCTTACCAATATATTATTCGTTTCCCGCAAGCAATTTCGGCTATTCTGCCATCTTCAGGAGAAGGTGGCAGAGTTTTAGTAAAACCGTTTGATTGCTTTCATTTAAATTAATAATTTAAAGTAATACTTATAATATACTACAAACGATTTTACCTCGTTGTACGAAATAAAGGAAGTAATGTGATCGTGAAAAATTTCGGTTTTCATATTTTAACGGATCATCCCTGAATCCATTTTGACTAGTTTCGGCGTGACGTCTGTACGTACGTATGTATAACATAACTCAAAAATGATTAGCCAAAAATGATTTCAAAAATGAAATTTTAGATTTAGGACTGTTAAATCATCTAGTTGTGCACCTTTTGATTGCAATCGACTGAACCAAAAGTGTTCAAAAAAGCCCAAAATCCAAAAAAATCGGATTTTGGGATTTTTTGACTGAAGTAATAAGCCCTAATTGAGAGATTTTCAACGATTTATAATAAGTGGTACTTATTTTCATTGGTGCCAGGGTTATAGCCAAATAAAATTTTAATTTATGAAATATTTGGATCTTTACAAGGGGGAGGCACATCGGTTCGAATCCGATTTAGTACACATATATTTTCTTTTTAGTTTTGTTTTTTTTAATTTAAATATATTGATTTATTAATAATTATTAACCTGATCGCAAAAAATATTTTACAAAAAATAATAATTCAATAATAACAGTAAATCAAAATATGAAAAAAATCGGAAGTTATTAGTGAAATAAAATTTCATCTACTTTTCATTTTAATTCAAATATTTTTCAGATTCTAATAATTATTAATAAATCAATATATTTAAATCTAAATATATATATATATATGAAGTCGGATTTGAACCGATGTGTCCATGGTTACGGATCCGACACTTTCTCACTTACACCACATAACTACTTGAACGACGTAAAACAAAATTAATTTATAAACCAATATAAAATGCTGATACGGACGCCACAAGATAATACGAGGCAATGTGGTGTCCACCACAATGCAATTGTGTATTAAAGAATTGTATTAAAGAATTCTTTATTAAAGAATTGGAGAATCGTATCTCAGTTTCAAATGAAATAAGTTTAAATGAAGTGCAGCAAAAAATGTGTATGTTATCCAATAGGCGAACAGGGAAGGTGGGGTGTCCACATCACACTTTTAATAAAAATAAAATATTTTACGAAAAAATAAAGTATTTTCTTTATTATTTTATTAAAAAAACTATTTAATAAACAATAAACGAAATTGTTCATATCTTTTGAATTATGAAAAAATTAAATACTTTATGGCACCTTGTACTTGCGATTCTAATATATATAATCGTATACAATTAACTAATATTTCATTACTTTAAAAAAGGGCGTCTTTTTCGTTTGTTCCGATAATCTTCAAAACTACAAAACCAGTCATTCCGAAATTTTAACTGTAGCTTTCTTATGACTCCTGGAAAGTTTGCCAAAATTCTCAAATATTTCATTAACACATAACGTAAAACTTCTCTTAGTAAATTTAATATCTTTCTCTATTTCAATATCCACTTCTTCAGACAGTTATTATGGATATACTAAATTCAATGCCATTGTTTATAAAAAGACCAATTTGTATTATTATCTTAATGTACAAAAAGAAAGATTAATTTGATAATAAAATTAAAGGGAATGACGCCATTTTACATATTTAACAACTGAAAAGTTCTTGTTCATCCGGATTAATATATTTTATCCGATAAGTTGTGCATAGTGAAAACTCTGACAGCAATAACCCACAAATAAGTTCTAAAAATAATTAAAATTTTTGAACTTCTATTTGTATCTAGCACGGATAAAGTTGGGTGGATATAGCGCGGGTGGATGCTAATAAAATATGAACTTAATAACAATAATTTCGTGTCTATTACTACTCCAGTTAACGTATCGAAAATATCATTTTATATTAAAACACAGTTTCCCAACGTAATCAAACAATAGTCGTCCCTGAAACTGGAATTATCTTATCAAAGATGAGAAATATAATTTAAAAATTTTTTCTTTAATTCTGAGGTAAATTTATGTGTGGAAGAGAAGGTAAAAACACCTGGTAACAACTTATACATGATTTGATTAACGATTTTAAAAGAAAGAATAGATTAATTTAAGAGTTATTTTTCCTACTCTATTTAATCATTTAAATATGAAAATACTTAAGTAAAAACTTTTATTAACAAATGTTACGTAAAAATAAGATAAAACTATTTCGCAATATCCCTTATTAATTGAAGAAATAATACGTTACATAAGAACGAAAAAAATATCTATCAAGTATAATACTAATTTGTATTAGTAAGTTAAATAATTTTCTTGAATATATTAATAAAAAATATGTTAATGTGGTATAAAACGTTGGAGTTTTACATAATAAGTAGATACGTGTATATGACTAAATTTTTAAATTAATTTCTTTTAAGGTAACGTATCAACTTCTCAATATGTAGATACAATTTAAAAAATCCATTATTACATACATGACTGTCCAAAAAGGAGTGTAATGTTTTTAGGGTATGTATGTATGTTTGTTGGTTTGTTCTGTTGCAGCGGCCGAACCGAATTAGATATATGACCCAGCGTTGGAATCCTTACCTTACGGGGAGTGTCATAGGCTATATAAATATATTATGTTTAATTTTTAATTATATTGTCACCCGCACGCTCTTTTATTATCCTATATTAAAGAGAAATATTTTTCAGCAATGTTTTTTTTTCTGTCTTGTTTTTTAATTTTCAATATTTATCTCTTATTTATTTTTATTAAGAACGTATTTCTATTTAAGGAATTAATTAGTTGAAAGACGCATCGAAATTGGTGGTTTTACAAGCAATTTTTTTTTCAACGAAGTTTAATCAAGATGAGAGTTGTTGAAGCTTAACTGGATCAGTTTGTTTTATCAAAAAAATAAAATCTCGAGAACGATTATTAGTTAATTATTGATTTACTTACATATCTTCCCTACACAGTTCTTTCGAATTATCTACAAAAATTATTTTATAGAATTTTATTAATTTTGTGACTTTTTTTTGTAATCATGTAGTAACTTTATAGCTGTTAATGGGTTAAGATATTTTCTTTCACATGCGTCTTAGTCTAAGTACCCCAGGTCAAAAGCAGATATATTCCTCACAATTAATAAAAGTAACCCAAAACTTTGACATGAGGTAAAAATCAAATGAATTACGCTACATTTTACTGACTGACGATCAGTTTACCTTAACACCTTTATTTATTGCTTCACCATTCAATTAAAGAAAATTGAAAATCTGATCTGAAGGGACTTGGGTTTGATCTGACTGAATCATGTAATAAAGGTTTCCCTTAGGTACCGTATAAATTACGACTGAACAACCTTCTTCAAAGAGGTTCCAAAATGCTTAATAACGAAATTTTACTTATTTTCCATTACGCCATTTTATAGTGCTACAATTGGTTTCCGTTAATTGGAAGCTATATTTGTTCTGCAACTGTATTTCAATATGATTCAGTTCCTAGAACCTCTCCTTCTGTAAAAGCCCAGTTGACCATTATGTGAGAATTCGAATTTTATCATAGATGTGAGGTCTATCAGCAGAAAGATTATATGTCAAATTAATTTGAGCTGATTGAATTGAAACCTATATACGATTCACTTACACTTTAAAGGGAAGAGTTCAGACCTAACTGGTGTGTCAAGGTACATCCGAATCAATTTGGATTTCATAAAATTTCTAAACATCTTAACCGAATTTTAATTTATGTTTGAAAGAAATCTAAATGAATTCGGAAACGGCTGGATTATATTTTTTAGAATGAAAAAGTCGTTGAAAGGCGAAGTTAAGATGAAATAATATTAAAATAGTTCTTAATTATTTAGCAAATGAAATCAGAATCAACTAAGAATTTCAAGATCTGTAAAAGCTTATACTATCGAATCTCATACAATAACCTAACCTCACCTTTATAAGTATTTTGTGCAGACAAATCTCACAATTATTTTCTACTGATATCTTATAATATTACTTGTTAAAATAGTTAGATAAAGAATAAAAATTATTGTCCAAAAAGTAGGTTTGACGGGTCTTATTTAGGTTAAGTTTGGTGATAATAAATAATGTATAATTACTTATCAGCAGAAGGGGGAGGATGACTTCTTGTAATCGTTTTTTTTCTGTTTTGTGGCTGTATTATGTGCTTGCCGCTGGACTCTTTATTCCTGGTCTGTACCTTCTGTGACTTTCTTTTATCTTCTTGTGTTTATTTGCTGTATTATGTGTTTTTTGCAGTTTTTCATGTGTCTTTTGCCATTTATGTTTACTATGAGTGCCGATTTGTACTGTGATGTGTTATTATTATGATTATTACGACTATGTACTATGTGGTATGACCTATACACTAATTTGTATTATGTATTTGATCTTCTTGTATTGTGTCTCGTGTTGTAATTTCTTCTTCGTGATTTACTTTCTTGTGTTGGCTTGCTGTATTATGTCTTTTGTGTATTTCCTTCTTCAAGGTGCCGAGGTTCGTTGAGATAAAAAAAAAAAAAATATATATATATCTGAAGCGTGGCAACGTGTAGGGCCAGATAGGGGCAGCCTCCTTGCCTGGCTCACCCGCATGCAAGAGCGGCTGAGTCGGGGAGCTTCTGATGATGGCATGGGGTACCCACGCCGTGTGAGAGGGCGCGAGTAATGGGAAGGGCATGCTCGATGCATGCCTGGATCCTGGAAGGATAGGAACGGGGACGGGTAGCCCTCCTAAGGAGAGGCGTCTTGGCTGCCCAGAAGAGGGAGTTGGGGCGTTCTTGTGATTCAGGGGGGACCCCGGTTGGTTGATGCCTCTCAGTTGGGCTAAGCTAGGTGGAGCAGGCTGCTGCCACGATACTCTGAGGTGACTGGGTTATGTCTAACCAGCGGGGACCAGTTGCCTTGGGGATGTTTGAAAAGAAAAAAGTAATGTATATATTTAGTTACGAGTAAATTAAAAGTTAATTATAAAGAAAATATCACTGAATAAACTTACCAACACTGTATTCGCAGGTAGGTCCAAAAAAAACATGTACATTGCTTTTCGCGTACGCCTCGATAGCACGATATTGTGCGTAAACAGCTTCACAACGACCATTACTTGGCATAAAATTAAAATGAAGTCCTGGGAGAATATTCATTTTATGTACGGCTCTTTCAGCTAAAAGTAATACAGGCATAACTCTTGATAATGTTACCTCATATTTTTCGTAATCACTCGGTAATATAACAGCAGCTCTGATTTCGCCAGTATTTCTATCACGTTTTTGTTTTTCTAAATCAAAATTTCTTTCTAATTCATACATACATGGTCGACCATTGAAAGTTTCTTCATGTTTTCTTCCTTTATTACGTCCAATTACTCCCGGCTCCCAACTCAGAAGCAAGAACGAGCATACTACTACTAGCAAAAACATCCCCTAAATAACAATATCCTTCCATTAGGCATTTTTCGGATTATCCATTTTTCCGGCAGTTGATGGTTTATCTGAAAAAGAAATTAAAGAAAATATTAATCTAATTCTAATAAATAATATATAATTAATAATATATAAATATATTATCGTAATACATAATATAATATATTAATATTATTAATTCTAATTTTACGAAAAGTAAACTTATTTTCTGAAAGTAGAATTCCTCGTAGTATATTTAAATAGTAAATCTACAATGAGTAAACTACAAAGTGCATCAAACAATTTACAAATTATTGCTAGCATATGGATAAGTAACAGACATCCTTAAAGGATAGTGGAGAATAGAATTTGAATACTTTAGAAAATAAAATCTTATGATAGGTAAATTAATAAGTTTATTTCTCAAAAGTTTTGACGAAAGAATTCAATATTAAATACGACATAAAATATAACATCTATAACGTACAATAAACTATTAGATTTAACATTCAACGAGTTATTATTATTATATATTTTTTAATTTAATTAAAATTAATATAAAATGTGATAATCATATATAACGATATAACGTATTATCAGGTATTAATATGTTTACTTCAATCACTGTACCTGTGAGATATTTGTTTTAGAAAATAGTTATGGTAAATATAATAAATATTTAAATATTAAAAATATATGGTAAATATACTAAACATTTCATTTTGGTAAAACATATATTTAAATTTTCAAGAAAATGTTATTTGTTTAAATAGTATAAAAATGTAATTGCAGTAATTCACTTTTTGTTCTTTTCAGGATGAAATCAAATCTCTCATTGATGTGCTTCTGGAATGAAGAACTTTGATTGACAAGAATTACATTCATGTAAAGCTGGTGAATGGGTTATAGTAGGCGTTTATCAACGATGAAGCCAAAACTTTGTTTTAGAAGACTATTAAAAAATTCACAATGTAGTAAATATTTACTTAAAAAAATAACAATGACATTTGAAAATATTCCTATAAATACATTTTATTTATTAACCTAGTATTTTTCTTAACTTATCTCATACGAATATAACTTATTTCAATCTTTTAACGTATGGCCAACCCGTCTGAGTAACTACGTTTAGATAACTAACGCACGATAAACGCATTAGAATAGGCCACACAGTGATTGTAAGTTTATATGATAATATAAAGAACCTCCCAGCTCTTTTTAACAAATATAAAAAACCAATCATTTTATTTTGTTATCTATGACCAATGAACTTTTAATCCATTTTTGCCAATTCTACCACCATCTGAGTTTAAAGATGCTGTTTGTTAAAATTAATTGGCTAAAATTCTGGATATAATTGACAGCTTATAAATTTATTAGTGTCCTAACTTTTTCACAATATTTTTATTTCACAGAAAATTACATTTCTTTATAGCCGGCTAATTATAAAGAATAAAAATCTACAAAATTATAATTTTTATAAGTTAAATTTTAAATTATATTACAATAGGCTGTATAGTTACTGACTATTTATTTTTAAAAATTATTCCACGTCTTTAAAGAAAGGAAGATCAAAGTGGTGGAGTGGTAGTGTCTCGGACTTTCACCAGGGAGTCCCGGATTTGAATCCCGATCAGGCATGGCATTTTTCATACGCTAAAAAATTTCCATCTCATATTTTCATGCAAAAGCGTCAAGCCTATATGGTGAAATAATCATAAGAAAAAGAGTAATAAACGGATGTAACAAAAGGTCAATTATTAGATTTTATTTAAACGTATTGAGTTCAACATATTCATGACCTATTTGTTCTGGAAAAAAATAGTGGTAAATATAATTAAAGAAACAAGCAAAATTTATTATACACTTACAGTTATACTAATGGAAAATGGATATTTAATCTGTGCCTTTTCTCATTACTAACTACTTATTTTCCCACTACAAAAAAAAACTAACATTTTTGTACTATTTATACCAGCATTCACCATTTTTTAAATCTAAATTTCTATTTATTTAACAAATAAATAATTCATTTTTAATACAGCCCCCTATGCTCATCTTTTCCTTACAAACAAATATGTTTATTAAGGCCTTATTATAATAATTGAAAATTTAATATCATTATTGTAACTTTTAGATGATAAATTCAATTATAAATTAATATAATGTTCATACACATAACTTCAATACACTTATTAACAGTCAGAAAATACAACATTTAAAAATAAATTATTCTTTTTTCTTAGCGCCTAATGCATTAAATAATTCATCGATAAGAAGAAATATATACATATCGAATAAAGAATAAATAAAACGTATCTTATACGAAGGTGGAAATCAGTTACGTGGGCATTTTAGTACGAAAACCGATATACATAAACACCAACAACCATACAAAAATAAAATCATGAAGTGAGCCAATCAATAGTTACGCAACAGTTCTAAATAAGATAATTACTTCTTTAGAGCTAAATAGTACCAATAGAATAGGTACTGTTTAAAGTACATAATGAAAATTTTACATATTTGTACTACATCGGAAAAAAAAATTATAGAATTTGTAATTAAGGAAAACAAATAATTTTGAAAATGGATATTACTCGGTTATGACCTCCGTAGTTCATCGACCGGACTATCGAAAAATACAAATCGATCCTCCTCACCTCACTTCTTCAGTAAACAAAAGTTTCTGAAGCTTAAAAAGAACAGAACTAAATTAAGCAGAAATCAGTTTTTCATAAATAAAAGAAACAAGCTACTACTATCACCCTAATTATTCTAATTACGATTTTTAATTTTTATCCATTACGGGGAAAGTAATTTTCTACAGTCTTTTTTATCACACACAGAATGCATCATCATTTACACGGAAAGAACTTTACGTTGCATCATTCGTCCTTCCCTGCTCTGAGAGTATTAATACTCATTATAAAGTCAGTCCTAACAGAATGAAGGTATCACCTGAAAGGTCGAGTAATAACTGTATTTCATTGCGATATTCAGCTCCTACTACTAAAAAATAAAAATAAAAACCACCGCTTTCATCCTTCAGTTATCTAGTGAGCATTGGCGTGGATCTCTTTTCAGATTTCCTATAATCATTTAATAACTAAAAAAGATTTCGTTTACTCGTACCTGGTAAGAAGTAAAGGAAATATTGTGATCGCGAAAAATTTAGGTTTTCAGATTTCAACGGAAATATCCATTTTGACCATTCCTGAATTCATTTTGACTAGTTTCGGCTTGACGTCTGTACATACGTGTACGTATGTATCTCGCATAACTCAAAAAGATTAGTCTTAGGATGTTGAAATTTTAGATTTAGGAGTGTTGTAACATCTAGTTGTGTACCTCCCCTTTTGATTGCAATCGACTGAACCAAAAGTGTCCAAAAAACCCAAAATAATTTGAGTTTTGGACTTTATTTTAATTATAGTAACAAGCCTTCAACGATATATCAAAAGTGGTGCTTATTTTCATTGGTTCCATAGTTGTAGCCAAATAAAATTTAGTTAATTAAGTATTTAGATCTTAGGAGAAAGCACATCGGTTCGAAACCGACTTCATCATCTCTTTTTTTTTAAATTTAAATATATTGATTTATTAATAATTACTAACCTCTCATTGTAAAAAAGATGTACGATGAATAATAATAATAAAATAAAATATCAGAAGTTTTTAATAAAATAAAATTCTATGTACTTTACATTTAAAAAAAAAATGTGTAAATGTAGTTTAACAGGCGTACAAGGAAGTCATGTGTTGTCCACATCAGATTTTTTAATTTACATGTAACACAATAAAATAAAATAATTTCCAAAAGAAAACTTACGGAAAAACTATACAGGTAAAAATCATGATGTACGAATAAAAATAAAACGTTATGTAAGTAGAAGGTGAAATTAAATAGGTAAATATTCCATGAAAGAAGAATGAAATACTAAACAAAATTAGTTATTGTGTTAGGGAGATTTAAAAAATTTTTAAATGTTTTTAATCTAAATTATAATGCGTTACGAAAAGTTAAAATGTTATAAAGTATTTTAACTCCAATATTTTCGTAAGAAATAAATAAAAACATTACAAGGTATATGGATGTTTAAATAAATATAAAAAAGAGTAATTGTTCTATTTAAACAATCTTTAATTTTTCTTTCATCGTTTCTTCGTAATTTTTTAAAATTAATTTTAGAGCTTAGATTACGAAAATGTTTTACTGTACATTTTGATGCTTATTTTTAATCTTTTAAAAATAAGACCTAATACAATTAAAACTTTATTTGGTTTTAACTTAATTTAAATTAGATTAAAATTTCTTGTTTACTAAATGACAAACATAACGTTAAAAACGGAATAAGTCACATATAAAAGAACGAGGTACTTAGGTATTTTTGTTTGTTTTCAAAGAAAAGTACGGGGATTACTTTCGGTCGCGTGAAGGGAGGGGGAAGTGAATTTTCTTTCCGTTTTGAGATATGAGGAATACGAAACTATCATTTACTTAAAATGAAGTTTCCTTACATATTTATGCCTACGTATAACATTTTGTGGCTCGAAACTTTCCATAACTATTAGATTAATTGCATTGAAATTTATATATTCTGTTATAGTATGTCTGAAGTTGTACATGTGAAAATTTTATCATGATTGGTTTAATCATTCTTCAGTTACGCTCAATTCAAGATCGACAATAGACTATATAACCTCAATTTGAGGTTTTTTTACCTTGTATTGGTAAATTTTTCATTAAGCTTATGCAATGAGTCACAGTGGTGAATGTGTTTAAACTTGATGCTTGATTGTAGAGTCTACTCGTTAATAGAACGTATGTAGTGCGTTACACTATAAAAAATAGTGAAGTCATCAGAAACGAAACGTTAGTGTCCTTGCGCAGATCTTCGCCAAAGCTTTTACAAATCTTAACTTGTTTTAATTTTTTTAACAGATTGATTACGGTTCATTTCCTTTTTAATTGTTTTTTTTTTTGAATGCGTATATATCACAAAAAAATCCCACTCATGTCTTAAAATCTCACCGAAAACTCTTAAATTTAAGTTACCTTAAAAACTTATATATTTTTTTTTTGTGGAATAAATCCTTTTATGAAACAGTTCTTCAGAACTTTCGGGGAAAAAGAGTTGAAAATATTTAAAATAAAATTTCACGATAAACTTATTGTCTGTTTCAAATGTTTAAAATATTCAATATTATGTAATTTAGCTACTGTTTAAAATAAATAAAATCACGTGGTTAAGGAATAAACAATTGGATGAGCTGAAATGAATATTATAATTTTTAATTTTTATTATAATAATTCATAAGTTATAATCAATTGAATTATATTAGTCGAAGCCTTTTGTACAAGAAAGTACGTGGTTAAATATATCACATATATTAAATATATTAGAAAAAATAAAATATTAATTGAATACTTTATACATAAATAAAATGTATCTAGTAATATAGTGCTTTTAAAAGAAAAACGAAAAAACTGCTTGATAAATTTATTTTAATTGCATAAAATGATTTTATTTATAATTGCATTAACAATTAAAGTCAATTAAAAAAACAATTAACGTCATTAGCGACTGGAATGTAACTATAAATGTAAACATGTACTTTTGAACAGACTCAGGCCGACCATTCTTGAGACGTGTGGTTAATTGAACCCCGACCACCATAGAACATCGGTATACACGGTTTAGTACTCAAATCCAAATAAAAGCAACTAATTTTACTAGGATTTTAACCTAAATCCGTCGAATAAAAGAAAATCTCATTTACTTCAACTTATTTTAATTTTTGGTTGAATAATTTTCAGATCATGTAGTAAATAACATAAAATTAAAAAGGATTTACTGTATAAGTATTAGTTACTGATGATTTAAAATATACTTTTTAATGTATAGAATAACAAGATTATAATTTTTTAAATATTTTTAATAAACTTTTTCTGTGTTTTTAGAAAACTTAATTGATTAGTAAAAAAAAGGAATTCTGCTTAAAACCATCTACTAAAGGAAAACCAAACTAAGCGTTCTACGTTTAGGTATATCATTAATTATTTCTAGTGACAGATCTCTATCTCTAGGTAACAACAGACCTCTTAGTCAATACTAGGCTATGTCTAATCGTTTTATTCATTATGGTCGCACACAAAAAAACGACCTATCTGATAAAATTAAGAAAAAATTAACTTCTTCTATTTATATAAAACATTTATCACAACAATCAATGAATTTAGTATTACTTTTAAAAGAAAATTTTACTTGAGCAGTTGTATTCTTGTAGAATTATAAAAAATTATAAACGAATTATCTTGAGAATCAACTAACCAATTTTATTTTATGATTTTTTTCACTGTTTAAGAAAATGTTTATAATTCTTGGCAAAAATACTCGTAAATATTCGAAAATATTATTGAAATGATGTATATGTAATATTAACAACATAATTCTGCTCAAAATCTAAAAGTAAAATATATAGTACGATTGTCTTTAAAAAATTGGGGTTTGTAGGGAAACTATTTTTTTTTTTTTAAATGGGTTGTTTGGTTTAGGTAATAGGCTGTAAATTTACATAAGGTTAACTATTTTTAACTTTTCATTAACAATTTTTTTTTTTTGTCTTTTATTCAGTTTTTATACTGTATTGGTACAATATGTATAATAAAAAAGTTATTTTAAATTAAAATAACTTTAAGTTGTTTCTATCTTTGTATCTAGGAATATGAATATAAATTTTAAAGCTAGTAAAATATACCTGACTTATTCGGGAATCGACACAGGAACCTTCCTAATCAAAAGAAGGATATATTAATTAAAGCTCTTTCTCGAGATAAATTTTGATACACTCTGTAAAATGGGCAACCTAAGTTGAAAGTTTCAGAGATTTAAATTAACTAATTTTACGTTTTAGACTGAAATCACACTTCTTATATTTTTTCAATAATTTCTTTTATTTATTATTATATCGATAACCATGGAGGAGTGGAAATATTTATGTGTTTCATCTGAATGTTCCGGATTCGAGTCCCGATCAGACATGGCATTTTCACACCCTACAAAAGTCACTGTTATTTGTCATTAAGTATCATTAAGTGTAACTGATGTTGCAGTATAAATAAATAACTTTTACATTACTATCATTTTTTTCCTTATATTATTTCCTCAATATTTGATTAACAGTCGAAATGATCATCTAGTTTTAGATATAATAAATTTTTTCTCTCCAATTTATTTCAATAATCGTTTAACACAAAATTCTTTCTTTGTAGTTATAATTTTATTGAAGTAATAGTAATGCTGATATTCAACGACTTTGTAACCATCTACTTAATTAACTACTGACCTGATTTATACAAGATTTTATTTTTTAAATTCTTAAAAGTGTGCGAAGATGCCCAAATATATTTTTAGAATACTGTCAGAAAGTTCCCAGATCATCCCATGATAAATGTATAAAATACGACATATAACAATTGATTAAAAAAAAAAAAAAATTGTTATTTTACACATAATATTATAAAGTCAAATGGAAATTAATATCATATACTTATTTATTTCTTATTATAGGTTCATCGTATTTTAAAAACTAAACACAAAAAATCACGGTACTACTTTATTTTATGAACCAAAAATAAGTCTTTATATAAAGATTGATATAGAGTTGTGTTAATGAAAAATATCACATAAGTTATTAACGTTAATTTTATAAGATAATGTCTAATGCATAAATTTTATGCTGTGACCTCTGTCCACGTTACATTTTGTAATACAAAAATATAATAAACTTAGCCTTTGATTTAAAAAATTTTAATAATTTTCTGATGATGTATTTAAAATGAATTATTTACTAAAAAAAAGCAATTAACGTCTGAGAAACTTATGCAATTTGTAACAAAGAAAACTTTTATATTTCTTGATAAATATTCGAATAGATGACTGAAATAGTTATAATAGATAATATGATTATGTTTTAAGAAATGTAGAATTATATGAAATTATAATAAAAATATATTTTTTTAAAGTAAGTAACATTAAATTCACTAATACATATAGCAAAAGTTAATTAAACTTTACAACAAAGTGACTGCAAACGTAACGTCTGAATTCAATTTGATACTTCATGAAATTTAACGTTTTTTCTTCATTTTTGTATGAAAAAATATCATATTTATAAAGACTTACCTTTATATCAGCCTTTCATAAAACCAAATTTATCACGTAAATACCCGGTTTTCTTTTTAACTTTAAATGGATTTTTAATAAAAAAATAAGTAAAGAATATCTTATAAATGTATTTTCGTCCCTTAAATTTATTATATAGATTGAACTCATTCTTCGGTAATCCTTCGTGCAGTGCATTCTTTTCTTATTTTTTTTAAAATATTGCGGATATAAAATGTAGGTATTATTCGCGAAATGAATTATGTTTTGATAATATTTTTTCTGGTCTTCCAGAAAAGTAAAGATTTGTTAATTTAAGTAGTAAACCTATGCCGGTCTCCGTGGTGCGAGTGGTAGCGTCTCGACCATTCATCCGGAGGTCCCGTGTTCGAATTCCGGTCACGCTGCATTTTCACACGCTACAGAAATTGTCATTCAACTCGTTCTCTGAAAGAAATACCTAACGGTGGTTCCGGAGGTAAAAAAAAAGAATGTAGTAAATCTATAAATTTTGCAGCAGCTTTAATATAGAAAGGATCTGTCAAGGAGCTTCTCCCATTTTAGGTAGAGTTCATAAGAAAGCTACCTGGTGTAATGGGTACCATGATTCGACTTCCGGAAAATTTCGATATGTCTTCGCGTTTCACACCCTCAGACCCCAAAGCCACTGTCAGTTCAAAAGTTTATATATATATATATATATATATATATATATATACACACATATTTCACTTTTTGTGGACACGATAACTGCCGTAATTTTGCGCCAATAACTTTCAAATTGATACATAAAATATAACAACCCAAAATCTCGGTCGAGTTCGTTAATGGACAAAATCTGTCCGTGGGGGTATAAATGGGGGGGGGGGGGAATTTTCGAGAAAAAAAAATCGAATTCGTTTAAAGTTCTTATTATTCTTTGAATAAGGGCCTAAAACTTATCTAAGTAAAGTTTTTTGATATCTCCAACCATTGGTTTAAGGGGTGGAAAAAGTGGGTTTCAAAGACAAAAAATATCATACCTTCCTTAATAGGTACAGCATCGAATCGATTTAAAGTGGTTGTTAGTCCTCTAAACATTACCTAAAACTTTTTTCTGAAACCATTTTTGATATGACCATCCTTACGGCATGGGATGAACAAAATGTTGCTGGAATTGTAAGAAGATAGGGTTTCGTATGCTAAACATGTGAAACATTTTTTCACATGCAACCATTGTCGTATGGAGTAAAGTTTTTCTTAACTTAAAGGTGAAAATCTATTTTATCTCCTATTTAGCACCAACGAAATCTATCTCCGCCTTCCGACGTACCGTAAGGAATTTTCTTTTTCTAAAAACGTTATGGAACAAATGCAAAACTATTAATTGCCGCAGCGAGAGGATACAGGGTGCGGATAGTGAAAAATGTTTAAGCAAAGATGAATAAATCTTAAGTTGTCCTGGGCAGAATGCACAGTGAAATTAAAGAAAGAACTAATTGTGCTTGTAGAAAACTTTATTTTATTTTAATCTTTCTCTCTGCTCAAAGTATACGTAAAAAATCAATATATTCCATTATAATTGAAAGTAATCTTCAATATGGAATAACAGTGTGGGGAGGAGCCTATTACTTTTTATTAAACATTTTATAAAAAGACAAAAATATATTATTAGAACTGTCTCTAAAAACATTTAATTCCTTACACATCTTCATGGAATGAAATCTTTTATTTCTTTGATACTTGTACTTCTATAAGATTATTGTAACAGTTTATTTAAAAAGTGGTCAGCCGCAACAAAACTACATTCGCATTGCTTACAACATGCGAACATGCAGTATCAAACCGCCCAAACCAAAGAGATTTTCCGTAGGTTTTATCTTTTTATCTACTTCGAACTTTCCATGAAATCCCTGCACACATCGATAGTAATGATGTATGACAATGATGATTGACTATATGTAATATATGAAATATGAATATATTATATTATATATTATATATATTATAATATATATTATATATATATATGAATATATGAAATGTATATAGTAATTAAATCCATATTCAGAATTCCAAATCATCATACTCCACCACCATGAAATATTTTATACTACTAACTAGGTTTCTATTTTTTTTTCTTTCTTTTGAAAAGTCTTATATTAATATAATAGTATCCATTGTAAACAATTCAATTGTTTAGTTATTACAATTTTTACATTTGTTAAGGTTTAAAGATGACTCCCATATACGATTTCTCTGAGAGTACCTAGTTCTCATCTTTTACAATATAAAAATCGTAATACGTCAAGAATATATTAGGTAATTTTCCCTCATTATTAATACATCAGTTTTGCATACATACATGTATATATACGTATAGCTGTGTATATTTTATTTATGTTCATTTAAGTTTGCTTGTTTTATTTTTAGTTTTCAAGAGTTGTTACTACGTTACAACGTAATTTTGTTAGAAATATGTACTTTGTAAAAGATGAGAATAAAACTATTATAAATATATGTACGAGTATATATATGTATATATATATATTATATTTTATATTATTATTATATTAAATACGCAAAATATAAATTGAAATATATAAATTTAATTGTTCTTTAAAAATGATTTTATTCTAAACAATTTTTCTTTTTCGTCGCAATCACTTGGGCGATGCAACGTACAACTTCTAATTGAGCATTACAAAGTGAAAAGAAAATCTTCCAGTTTTGATTGGAATGTAAATGATGGCTGGATTATTGAAATAAAAAAACCTAAACTAAATTAAAACTTCCAGTAAGAAGTCTTACACTTTGCAAAACACCAAATTAACGGTCAAGATTCGTTTAGAATAAATTAAATTCTTTTACATAGTTTAGGCTGACTAAACAGTTAGATTATTACTAAATAATTACCATCTGTGGATAAAAAGGAATTAATTTAAAATACATAAAAATTCAAAACCATGAGATAGAAAAAAAATTAATTCGAAATTTAAAAAATAAAAATTAATGAAAAAAACATCACATTGAAAAGATTTTCTATGAAAACTGTTATTTTTCATTCATTAGTTTATTTTTCTTATTCTTGATTCATTTATTTTTGTTCATTTTTTGTTTTCTTTTTAGATTTCATTTTAATTAATGTCTTTCTGTTTTCCTACGGTGATTTTTTAAAATACAAATTGGGTAAGACGTTAAATATTTTAATTTTTTGCAACCTTTTCTTTTATACGCTATACAGATTTTTCTTGTATTTATTCTACCTTATATAAAAATCTGAAAGTTTGTCTGTAGATCTGTTTTTTTGTAATAAATGATCTGTTTTGTTAATGAATAATCTGTTTTGTTATGATCTATTTTTTGTAATCTGTTTTTTTTTATTCCTTTCTAATTTGCAGGATATATTCGTGTTATTCCAGAGAAGGTTTTAAGTCGTACACCTAGGCCTTAGCCCTCTTGAAGTGAAGTTCTGAATTAAAAATATTCATTAAAAAAAAGGTTATTTCCTTTTATTTCATTATTATATTTCTGTCACCATGGTAACAGAAATAAGTTGTGAGGTTTTCCTCGTCAAAGGTCTGTGTATTTTAGTTCCGTAGTTACTAGTACTCAGTCTTTCGTAATTTATTTTATTTTTCAGGTTCCTATAAAGCCTGTGTACTTTAAGTGTTATTTACCAGTATTATTCTCACAACCATGAGGGTAACGAACACTGCGGGGGTCCAGAGGTCGGAGCCCTCTAGCTAGACGGGAATGGCGACCAAAGCAAATTCTGCAGCCCCGGTGGTCTAGGGGGTGACCCCTGGCTAGACGGTCGGGCGAGCGGACTGAGCCCTCACCTTCTTACATATTATAAATCTTTTCCAGGTAATTTTGAATTTCATCGGTGAGTGATTGAATTCTATTCTAATAATAATCATGAGAAAATGAATCTTTTGTAAAACGTTTTATAAATTGTGAAAGTACAATTTGTAGCTCGAGCCATGGTGAGAATTATATCGTTAGTTTAGATACTTAACTCCAATTCGGTTTAAAAATACAAAGCTTAGTTATAAAGTTATTCAATAATTTAAAGTAGTTATTGGATGTAATTTGCAGCTGTTTTGTAACACTAATTACTGCACTTGTTCAAATTGCTTTTAATAAATTGTGTCAAATGAATTCTAATTTTACAATTTCAAGTTTCTACAGTTCAATTGTTTTGTTGAATTCTGTTTGTGTGAATGTGTTGAAGGAATTAAAATAATAAAATAAAATCTATGTTTTCCTAAGACGAGTTTATGTAAATACAAGTCTAAGGCTCTTGGTAAAGTTTAGGTATATAAAAACAATTAATATGGAAGTAGAACCTGTAAAAAAATTTATAGAAATTCCAAGACGAAAAATATGGTGATTACATCTTTTCTGTATCAATTATAGCACTTGAGGAGAAAAAGAAATCCTGAAAATTAAAATGTACGATTTAGATTTTATAAATCTCTAATCCAAAGCAATTATCTGCCTGCAAAATAAATTATGTTAATAGTTTCTAAATTACAACAGTAATAGGATATGTATTTATTAATATTATTAGTTTAGACAATGCAAATATTGATTTTGATAGATTAAAAAATTCACTTGTTATAAGAAAATTCTTACTGTTGGCAAGAGGAGAGAGTACCTGGAAAAGACAGAGTGAGAACATTTTGTTTACATGGATTAAAGTGTGCCTGTTACTGAAATGTGTAGAAGAGAAGATTTGGTCTTAATGGAGTAAATATTTATAAAATTTTATATTGTTTATGAAAAAATATAATTGTAAGATATAAATAGTAAGATATAAATATAATTGTAAGAAAAAATAGTTCTTTTAAGCCATTTTGTTATATATAATCAAAAGTAAATACTGTTCGTTTGCTTTAAAAAAATATATAAAATAATAAGAGAAATTCTAAGAAAATTAGATTGTAATATGGAATACGTGAAAAGTAAAAGTTTTCAAAGAAATTGTGTAAACAAGTTAAACTGATAAATAAATTCTTAAGAATAAGACACATACTTCCGTTTTAAAACTAGTAACTTTAAAACTAGTAACTTGTCACTTCACTTGTGTAGTAAAGTAACCGCTATATTAAGTATTTCTTTATACTTTTAAAGCATACAGGGACTATAAATAGTTTTAATTAACTGAAATAAAAAAAAATATTTTTTTTGTTTCTAAATAACTCTAATCTACATGAGAATTTTTGAAATCTAATTTAGAAAAAAAAAAATTTAACAGAAATAAAAATTGGTGAATAAGATTATTTAATGACATATAAAGAGAAGAAAATATGTGTTTTTACAAAATTAACAAAAAGTTATTTTAAGATAAGAAAATAGTGAAGAAATAACAGAAAACACTTAATTTGAAAACAGTGTGAAGTTACTGCAGTACGGAATAAACAAACTTTGTAGAACAAACATTTCTTCAGTTGATAAATTTGCACAGTAAAAATAATACATTTATCTTTAAGCATTTTGAAAAGAAACGGGAAACAAGAAAATGAGAAAAGTCTTTTTGTAAGAGTAAAATGAATTAAAATTTAGATTTTCACAAAGAAAATTCATTTACGTGTAATGATTTTTTCTAGTTTTTACTGAAATATCTTTTTAGGAATAACCAATAAAGCTTAAATTCTAAAGGCAAATTGTTAACTTTCAACTGTAATTTAGCATTTTAAAAATTAGATCTGTCACGAACTTCCAAAGCATTTATAACAAATACGGGCTTTGAAAATTCCTACGCTTTGATTCTACTTGACTTATTATAGAATACTTTGAATTTTATCATTTAACATTCATAATTCCTAATTTAATTATACAAAATTTATTAAATTTAACATTTACTCGCTATGTTAAATATTTTACTGTTCTATATTACTTTTGATTTTTTTGCTGCCCAGTGTGCGTGCGCGTGCGCATGAGAAGTTTTAAAGTTGTATAATAAATTTTTACTCTATTTCAACGCTACAAAGAGCAAATAAAAAACAAAAAATAGCTTTACAAGGGTGCAAAATAAGTAATTACAAAAAACTGGAAAATATTCCTTGAATCTAATTTACAAAAAAAAGAACGGTAATGGAAATCAATTTTTACACATATTTTTTTGTGATTTACAGTGATTGCCAATGGGGTGACTTTCTTCATTTAACTAAAAAAAAAAAAAAATAAAAGGCTAAATTTTTTTACCCTTTATTTTCGATTTTTTTAAATTTAGTTTATAAAATTTTAATAGCTTAAACTGTTTACCTTTTTAGCCAGTGTTAATAATTGCCAGTGAAATTATTTATTGATTTTATTCTAGTACTAATGGAAAAAACCTGGTGTATCTAACTGTTTGAAATGCGGTTTTTTTATATTTCCTCTAAAAATTGCAAACGATGAATCGATTTTTATCGAGAGTTCGGCAAATCACTTTTATTTCTAGATGAAATCTAGATCTGATATGCAAGATAAATGAAATAATTTATAACTTTTTTATGTTATATTGACTTAAATTCGGCTGCTAGGGTCTTGAATATTTGGTAATTGTGTTAGATACAACAGGGGGTACTGAGATTCTCCCATTAATTTACACAATAAATAAAACCACACCGTTAACTGAATTCAAAACGAGAAATTACTAGAAGCCAATATAAATAATTTAATTTGCAACATCATTGGTAAAAAAAAAGAAAAAATATTTTAACTGTTTAAATTTAATTGATTTTTTACCTATTATTTTTTTTAATTATATCTGCCTCTGCCATTTTACTTCAGTGGTCAGTAAATTCTTTATTTCAGTATGAAAAATCAAATATGAAATTTATCTGAAATTAAGTTATTTTATCTGAATTTAATCAAAATTTAGTTATAAAAGTTTTTAAAAAAACACTAAATAAAAAATTATTTTAAAAAAATTGGAAGTTCATTCTTCAATTACCCTAAGATTTTCTCATACTCATTATTATTTCAAAAAAAATAAAAAATAAAAAGCACACAAAATCAAAAGTTGATGGAACGTATAATTCCAACAAAAACATTTTTTAAACAATTCTGACTAGAAAACCATGTTTTAAGGGACTTCTTGTGAAAAACTGAACTGTTTTTAAGTTGTCTCACCTATCTATTACTTATTTATTTAGGATAAATAAGTAAGATGTATTCCAAATAAATTCCAGGTTTATTTATAAATGGACAGGAAGCAATTGAATTAAAATCTTACTACTTAATTCGAAGAATTGTAAGGTTATAAAGTTTACCCTATACAGTTAGTCCGACTATACCATTTAATTAAAATTAAATTAAGAAAATTTATTAAAAAAAGTTATATATTTATATATATATAAAACAACATGACGTGAGTGATTCATAAACGCCCTGTAAAAACTACTGAAGACAAATTAATGAAAATTTGTACCCATATTCTTCTTTACGTGTACGTGTTCACTAACAGAGAATGTGTTAAATTCCATTTTTAAAGGGTTAAAATGGAGTAAAAATGAGATTTACTCTTTCTTCGATTTCTCAATTAAAAATGAAGATATTAACGCGATTTTTTATGCATATAATCTTCATATGAATATCTAAAAATCAATTTCTAGATTTTTTTAAATTCCGAGTTGAAACGGTTAAAATGGAATCTTTTTTTTTTTTAGAACCCAACTATTTTTTTAAATTTCTCTGTAACAAATGAAGATATCAACTTGATTTTTGGTTTGTGAAATCTTCACGTAAATATCTAAAAACTAATCTTCATATTTATTAAAAATTCGATCTTGATCCGGGAGAAGAAAGGTAAAAAATTTCAAACAACGATTGCAAATTTTCCCATTTCTAACTATACTAAACAAAATATTCAGAAAATTGGGGCTTGCAAATACTGTTCAGATAAATATCTAAAAACCATGTGTTCGGGTTTTACTGGGTTTTAATTTTTAAAGAAGTGCGACAATGACTACCAATATAGCCCCTGCCATTATTACTGTATATGTAACACGACTGGCTGCACCAACCTCTGGGTTACTTAACTAAAAAACATAAAACAAAAATAAAAAATAATTGACTGCGTCGGGAAAGGCAAGCAAACATATTTAGCGAGCGAAGCCGTGATGGGGATGCTAGTTTAAATAAATATAAAAGTTTAAGTAAACATAAATTAATATATATATATATTAATTTATATTTAATAGATCAACCTTAAGAACAGAACAATTGAAATATTATGACTTATCTTATTTCATTACATAACCGAAGCGCTTTCGCGAATTTGATTCGCATCATCAACTGCATACATTTTATATATATTACAAAACCATTAAAAACTTGCAGTCTTTTAAATTTAAATAAAAGATTGAAAGTTTTTGTAATATATATATATATATATATGTATATGTATATAATGCATGTAGTTGATGTGAATCAAATTCGCGAAAGCGCTTCTGTTATGTAATGAAATAAGGTAAATCATCCTATTTCAGTTGTTGTACTTAGGGTTGATTTATTAAATATGAATTAATTTGTATTGGTACAGAGGAGTATGGTTATTAAAAGAATTGCTTTTAAAAGAAAATTATATATATATAAAACATTAACATTTATTTTTTACACACACACACACACACACACACACACATATATATATATATATATATATATAAAATAAATATTTTCAATAACATTTAATTAAGATTGATTTTCTAAAAGTAACTTAAAACTACCAAGTGTAAAATTTTTCAAATACAAAAATTACTTTTGGTCAGGTAAAGAATGTAATTTAGTTTTTTTTTTTATTTATAAATATATGAACAAGCAATTGTAATTTTATCACAGAACATTTATTAATTAGCGTAATTTTTAATCTTAAAAATGTTTTCTTGTTAAGCCAATTAACCAAACACAAATGCCAACAACACTGGTAATAAAATAAAGCAGGATCTATTATTTATTTTTGCAATCATTAAATTTGACGAGCGTTCGTTGTACTTCATTTTATATCAAAATACAGAACTTTTTAATTTTTCCATCAGACATGTCGAAAACAGATTTTATTTATAAATCAAATTTTTTCTTGAATTACACAAAACTTTATATCCTTTTTTAATAATACTTAATCACCCAAAGAATAAACAATTACCTTTTAATATTATTGTTTATATGTTGGAAACAATTATAGTAAATAAATGTAATATTACAACGGTTTTAAAGATTTTTAAAGCTAAAAACAGTCAATCTAAAAAAATTGTTTATTTTCAAATGTAAAGTTTAATTCATACATTAGGTTTTAAGCAATGAGACAAAACAATTTTTTTTTCAATTTTTTAATAAGGTTCTTATAATTGTAATGTTTATAATATTAATCTTGTCATTATTTCTATTATTAATTTCCGTTACGCTAATTCTACTATAGCTTTGTAGCGTCAGTTACTAAGTGATCGACTTAAAAGAAATAATTATAATTCTAATTTGGTTAATTTATTATTTTAACAATATTAGTGACGTTATTATCTATCACAATATTATCCTTAATCAAGATCAGAGTTACCCATGATACTAAACAGCTACGTTGGCGATAATCTTCCGCCCATCCCAGTGGCGTGCTACGAGTATTATGGATTACGTTATAACAGCTTTGCCACTTCTACATTAACAGTTGATTGGAAATCCAGAATTACAAAACGTTTTACAATGTTTATGTTTATTGTGCTTAATGCCTACTAGCTGAAAAAAAACAAACAAACCGTTTGAACAACATAGTATTTACTTATGATTATTACAACATTAAATGATTTGAGGTTCATTAATATCATCATTACAATATTATTTTTCCATGATTATTTAATTATATACATTTTCCTACTTCATTACAAATTAACATACATTTTTTTTAACTATCCTAGCGAGTAAGATTTTTTTGGCAGGGCTTATATTGATAAAAAGACCTCGAATGGTAGTTCTATTTCGAAATGAAAGTTAATAACAAATCCGATACCTTCAGTTTCAGTAAAAATAAAAGATGCTACTGATCGAGTTGAATTATCGCTAACTATTAAGCCACTGAAATATTCATAAAATAATACATGCAAAATATAAACTTCCGTTTTTAAAACAAACTGCTGCTCTACTTTTGTAATCAGCTTTTCTTATTTATAGCTTTTTTATTACGAAAAAGAAGTATAAATTAATATATTTAATTCTTTTTTAACCAAAAGTTAGGGTTGATTGTTGAAATAAAAAATTTTCTTAACGACAAAATTTAATTCAAATACAAATACAGAACTGAATAATTGCCTAAAATCCTAATCAATAATTTATCAAGAAATGCAGATGAATAATAAATATTAATTAAGAATCTAGAATAATTACATTCGAATATTTGTACCTCTAAAATAATAAAATTTATAAACCACATGTAAAGCATTAATTAAATTTATAAAAAATCTTTCAGTTAAGTAATTAATAAATAAATATTATTAGTATTTTTCTGGGTAGTAAACAATTATATCATCTTGTATTTTTCAAAAAAATAATTCTATTTAATTTTAAACTTATTGTCCCCATAAAAAGACAACATTTAAACAAAATTCGTGAAAGTAATTATTTTTGATTTTTATGAAAATAT
This sequence comes from Lycorma delicatula, assembly GCF_047948215.1. Lineage (NCBI taxonomy): Eukaryota > Metazoa > Arthropoda > Insecta > Hemiptera > Fulgoridae > Lycorma > Lycorma delicatula. The sequence continues at coordinate 85,682,826 of NC_134459.1, read as the reverse complement.
TTAGTATAAAAATTTAATTACAGCAGACATTTAACATAAAACACCATATATTATTATATTATAGTATACATTATATAAAATGAAAAGAACACAAAATATTTTGAAAAATTTTAACGGGTGAAGGAAACCCTTGATTAAGTCTCTCTGAGGCCGAATTTCTATCAAGATTCATTGAAAATCTGACAAAGTTTTGGAAAATCAACTCAGCAAGTGACAGTTTTTGTTAGTTAAACTACGAACACTAGCCCTAAGAATAATAATATCACGTGGCTTATAAGTTTGCACTGCTTTTTCATTTTGACAACTAAATACTTTTCCATTTCTTTCTATACTAAAAAATATTGATATACTGCTCATAATTAAACAAAAAAAGAGAGAAAACCCTGATATTGTAACAATCCCTATTTTTTAATAAAAGCGATTACCAATATATATCAAATTATACTAAAAGATTTACAGTTAAAAGGTCTTTTTTTTGAAGGAGTAACAGTTAACTGTTAAGAGAGCTATAATAGAAAGAATGTTGTTGGGTAAAGTTAACAAAAAACTCACAGCTCGTATTTGCCAAAAGAAATTGGACTTTAATTATGTAAAACAACTGAACTTATGTTAAAGCATAACTTAAATTAAATGAAATTATGAAATAAACATAACTTAATTTCACATAAGAAATATCAACTGAAATCAGCATATCAGTAATAATAATATTAAAATGAGATTTACAATTATATACTTAGAAAAACAAAACATCAATAAACATAGTATGACTGGAAAAATATTGCATTACTAACAAATGCTGTAATATTGAAAAATTAACAATGAACAAATGTCATTAACTTAGAAAAATAAATTACAGTAAATCTTAATTGGCTCTGGCCTTTCCTGATTTTTGAACAACAAACTTAGCATTAAATAAATCAAACTTGTAATTCTAGTTTAATGTAGAAAAAAGGCCACAATAATATTATAGTACAAAAGAGTTAATTACAATAATCAAAATGAAATAAATAAACATATAAATAGAGTTCATTTACTAGTAAGCTTTTTTGAAAATATAAAATTACAAAGAAGTCCTAAAACATAACTGCACATCAGGAGTAATTTGCTTTAGGTTAATTTAAAAGAAGTATTATGAATACAGTTCATGAGGAGAAAAGAATTAATCTCGGCGATTAACAAGTTACAAGATTAAATGATAGAGTTAACTACAATAAGAACAAATTGAAATAATTAAGCACGTAAAATAGGTTGCAGCTGAACGATGACACAACCTTATATAAGCCACCTGTCGTGAATAAATGGTTTTTAAACTAAACTTGAAAATGAAATTGAAACTTGAAAGGCTTAAGGTATGATGAACTGAATGTTCCACAAATTTTAATGATAAAATAACTGTTTTACGTAATAAATAATGAAAATTAAACTTGCCTGTAGCACACAAATATTAGCAAGGGACGAACTCGTGAATGAAGGTAAATGAATATATACAGTAATCCTGGGCGTAGTCCGCAGTGGTGTATCAGGAATACGGGGGTGAGACGTGGTTTAGAGGTTGAGCAGGACGTGACGTATCAAAAATGTAGCAACGAGTTTGGAGAGATTCTGCATCGATGAAAATGTAATCAGCAGCTAGAGAAGATTCGGCGTCGATAGAATTGGCAGTTTGGAGTAATTGAAGCACTTTCAGCATAGACGTAATATACAGAATTTGAAGATTAAATTTGACAAAGAAACGAGGCAAAAACAAAACATATAGATCATATAGAATAACGAACCACTGACGGGTAGAACTAGAGATAATTTCGACAGAGAAATACCGCAACGTGTATGCGAGTATGAATGCGATGAAAATATTAGCACAAAGTGTGAGAGCGAAAAGTCATAGGCAACTCTACATGGTGAAGGTCTGATCTACTCTGCCGAAAAGATGGCGTGAACGAAAAGAGGGGAAATCAAGCCTAGGCAGTGGACAGGAGAGAGTGTGTGTAAACAAGAAGAGTAGTGTCTTAGTGTTAGTATGAGAACGATAAGAGAAAACGTGTGGAATTCGAGAACGAAGACATAAAAAAAATAATTTACAAGCAAGCAGACCACTAAAGAATTACGTAAGGCTGATAAAATAAATTCTGAATACGCAAGTTGAAGAAATGACAACAGGGCAGACAAAGAGAAATAGACTTCTAAGAACCATGACAATATTGAAATTGTTTGAGAATAAAAAACACTAAGCCTAATATATACATTAAGACTAAACAGCAATGAATAATGCGTGATAGAAATAAGCTGACGCCAATACGACGATGCAATCAGCAAGTCAAACTGGAGACTGAGAGAAAGGATATCGAAAACAAACCCAAACAACCTATTTAAAAATACACGTAGATAAGCCTTACACAAGTGCAAAATAAAATTACCAAGCCTGTAAACTACAAGATTCGACCATAACCTTGAATTCATTGGAATAAAACGACTTTACGCAAACGGCGTAAACAAATGTTCTAAATTAACTTTCGGTGTGAGTGGGTGGTAATAATGTTGAAGTATAATATTATTACAAAATCAAAGCGTGTTAATTTTCTTTTATGATTTCTCCACGTAAAGGTTAAGTATAATGTTATGTAGGTAATATAACATTAGATTTATATTTCATACTGTTCTTATCTGCAGGTGTTTGTACTAAGTATAACATACAAAAATGTTTGCAAGTGATTATTATAGAATTGTTTGTATCTTAGACTTAAATGAATACTTTGAAAGTATTGTTTTAAAATTCTGTGAAGCGTTATGTGAAATTTCCTATACCTGTTGTGGTTGGATCTAGTATTAAAGGTAATTCACCGATGAGGTTATTTTTGTCAAAGGAAGTTGCTTTAGAAGATAATATTTTATTCAGTTGGTGGTGGTTTTGAAAGCTATTTTGTAATCTAATTTCCTTTTAGAGTATGTAATTGTGACTTGAATATATTGTAAAAAAAAAGTACACTTTTGATTACATCATGACTGAAAGAATTTTAATATCAATGAAAAATGAAGAAAAGAACAGAAAAAAACGGAAGGAGAGATATTTTCGTTTAAGAATAATTACGTAAAAATATAGGAGATAGATCAGTATAAATTTTCAGACGGAGTAAGATAGCATTGGCATGTACTGAATTAAATTCCTGAATGTATGTTTCATCTTCTTCAACAATCAAATGTATTTATTGATCCGTTCCTTTTTTGAGCTTTTCTATTGTTTATTAAAGCTTCTGCTAGATCATTATTTCTAAAAACGTTAAAGGACAAATAAATGTGTAAATAACAAGGAGATATCATTTTATTTTTATTAACGTAATATTTTCTTTTAATTTTTTTAAGATTATGAATTTTAAATCATTATATTTTGTACTTAATAAAATACCTCATTTTCAATTAAACAATACTTGATCTTGAAAGAAATTTTCAATAAATAACAGGGTAATAAAAAATAACAAATACCCGAGTAGGGAAAATTACAGTTGAAGAAAATACATGACAGTTGATCGTTACGTCAATAAACACAATTTGTTTTTTACATAGTTTGTTTTTAATTGCATCAACGATAACAGTCATCAGCGGCTTAAATAAAACTAAATATTCATAAATAATTAGACAATAAATATCTAACACTGGATAACAGACTAGAACATGAATAAAAAATACTGGACCATCACCAGTAATCTATTTTCACTGTACACACAGTATTCCGTTAGGGATCTCACGTAATCAAAACCGCTAAATTAAGTTCTTCATTCCGCTATCACAGAGAAACCGCAAGTCTTCTGATGTATTTCTTCCGATTGAATAAGCCCTTCACATCTAATCTATGTTTAATTGTCGTCAAATAGACCCTAACATTGGACAATCTATGAGTAAGTGGTTTACGGATCATTTTACATAGCACGCCTCACAGTTATACTGAGTAGAGCCAAATAGATGGGCGTAGGCTTTATGCCCAATCCTCAGCCGAGTTAGGATAACTTGGTTTCTTCGGTTGTTTGGGAAAAAAGGTTTCTTGAAGACTTTCGGATGCCATGTAAGGCCGTGGGAGGACTTACTAGCCAGAACTTATTCCAATGAGTACGTAGTTTAACGCGAACTATCTTCATGAGGTGGTTACCACAAGTTAATTCTAATCGGAGGCCCTTTGTTGCCGCTCTCTTATCGGCTTCATCAACGCGATGGTTTCCAAGGATGCCGCAATAGCTTTGGACCCACTCGAATATCACTGTCTTGTTTACTCTTGAGAGGTTATCACAGATTATTTGAACGATGGGTTCAGATTGTCTGCAGCTCAAGCTCTTGCGTACATTCTTTGAGTCAGGCATCTGTCGTCACTAAGGCCTCAAAAACTCTCGAGTAAATTGCATACGCTTCGCAAAAGAACACAGAGGAATAGACACTAATCTTATATATTATCTCTTTATCGGGAGCCCAAGCAGATCGGTTTTGTGAGTCAAATTTACGTCTTCCAGACAGTAAATAATCAATCTTCAAAGGTGCATGCAGCCAAGGAGCGCCGGATCAAATTTCCTTTCCGAGAATGCTCGGAAGAGACAGACTTCCTGGAGGTAGTGAATATATTATTATATATAATATATATATTATAATATACTTATTTTTTTCTTTTTTGTAATATGCTAATTAATCAATTCTATGATATATAAATATATTATTTTAACCGAAACTTTTTTGTTAAAAAATTAAACTTAAAATTAGAAATTTTCAAAAAATTGCAAAAGAATTTTAAAAACAAAACTAAGTAAAAAAACAAAAACAAAGTACCAAAACAAAAAGGAAAAAAATAATGGGTTTTAAGTCTGGCGTCAAAAAGTTGAAAGTAAGAACTTCTTCCTTTCAAATTGTTGAGTGCGAATGGGCCTGGTCATCTGCAGTTGGGAGACGGGACCTACTGACCACGATTTGATAACCTGGTAACTGATCCTCTAATGTAATGTAATGTAATCAATCTTAAAATGTAAGGAAAGGTTTGTAATTATTCCAGCGTAAAATACATTAAATTACATGCTTTTATAACTCCCAAATTACTTAATATTACTGTAGGAATAAAAATCGATATTATCAAATTAAAACATCTACAAAAGTATAAAAATTCTTCTACAGATCCGTGCAAAAAGACCTACTTTTCGTTATTCTATTTTGTTTCCTTTTGAAAAAGTATCAACTCTAAACTTTTACAAAAATAAACCTTTGATCCGTAAAAAACAGGTCACGTCAAACACACATAATAATAATAATAAAATAACAGAAATAAATAAAAATAACAATGTTACTTAGAATAGTTACGTCAATTAAAAAACCGTCAACGTTTCAACTTGCAGTATCATAACGAAACACGCTTTTAACTTGCCCCGCTCAAATTATTTCGGCTTTAAATTGAGCGTAACTCAAGAATGACTCAACCAATCTTCATCAAATTTTCACAAGCAAATATATATTAGGCCTACACATATGTATGTAAGAAAATTACATTTTAAGTGAATCGTATTTTCATACTCCTCATACCATAAAATGTAAAGAAATTTATTTTCATTCCCCCTCACTTCAAACATGCGACCCAAAGTAATACCATACTTCTCTTCAAAATATCGGTAAAACAGTATTGGTAAAATTTTAATTATATTAATTCATTATGCAAAACATATTCTCTACTTAATTAAAGTTTTATCTAAAACCAAACATTTTCACAGCACACAAACCGTTTTATGTAAAATCATTCGATTTTTGGTTCATTTCTACAAAGATAAACTTTCTATATGCATGTCATCCTTGAATAATGAAGTATAATTAATAATTGCAATACTTCGACTACAAATTTTAAACTTTGAGAGTATGTACGAAAATTAATTTAAAGACTTATAAGAAAAACTCTATGTCGCACTAGCTGGCACATCCGCACTGGTGCCAGGCACTCGCAACTATGTGTAATACCTTCAAACGTTGTGATATCCATCATTAGTCATTTTATGTAACGTGAAGAAAATATTAATATATAATGATTGTTCTTAATTTTTGCTTTATTTTAATGATTTAGTTCAGAGCCTTAGAATATGTTTTTAATTCTAAGGCTCATACCCGAAATTATTCATAACCGATGAACAAATAATAGAACCGGTTACTTGAAAATAAATTATTACCAACAGATCAGTAAGGATAATATGGTAAATTATAAGAAGTAAATGGAATCAATTAAGAATATATTTTTAATTATTTTCGATAAAAATACCTTATTTTTCGTTGATTTGTATGATGAAACATAACACAAGATGCTAAAATTAATCATTTTAAAATTACAAACAACTCAATTTAAAATTATGTGGAAACTGTTTTTTTCTTCTGAAGATCTTTACCTAGCTAATTATGAAGCTCCTTCTTCAGTGGAGTTAACAAAATTATTTTAATAACGCTCCTATATCATCAATAATAAAGTAACTTCACGGTATAACGTAATAGCTCCAAAAAGAACCTCTGAAAGACTATATATATTTCGTTCACATAGTCAGTCAAGCATTCAATATGTTAATTATTTGAAATATTACCTGAAAAAATATACCTTTAATAATTTTTAATTATATTTTTTTAATTATCAAAACAAACATAAAAAACCAATATTAATTAATTAACAAGTAAATTAATTCATATCTTAATGGTATTTAAGCTAATTTTTCATGCTTTTGAGTGGAATGCGTGTTATTCATAAGATGTAAATCTGATTCGCTTCTTTGCGAAAATTACATTCAGCATACAGATATTCTGTGTGGTGAACGAACCGGTAAACGAAGTAATGGTGGTTGTAGGGATGAATATTTGTTTCATTTCGATGGACTAAGTTGGACTGTGGATAAGATGATATACAACAGTATTTTCCGCTCTGCGAAGCCAACGGAAACAATTAATTACATTCTTCACATTTCCTTGCATTTCTAGCATAGGACTCCTGATATGTATTACGCGTAGAATGGCTTATTATTTTCGGCTTATATAATATGTATATATATATATATATATATATATATATATATATATATATATATATATTATATGCATATATATAAAGTATATGTATATATTTTTTTTCAATTGCTGCGTTAAACAAATATTATTATTTTATATGTTTGGTAATAAAAAAAATATAATAATAAAATAGAAATTCCATTAAAATGTTGTAAATTCTCTTTTATAATGCTGCTTCAATTACAGAAGTGAATTTTTATTCCATATTTTTACAACATTTGTAAAAAATATTTATACATTTTTTGAAACATTTGAGGAACAGTTTCCATATGACCTTTACACAAGGTGTACTTCTGGAGCGAACCAACCTTTTATTTTACATAATTTACAAGTATATTTCGTTCACATAGTCATTCAATATTTTAATTTATTTTTAGAATATTATCATGACAAGCACGCTCTGAATGTAATGCATTACTGTTTTGTAAAGAATAAATTCCCGCGGAAAATGAATTTGTATTATTTAAAAAAACGCTGGATGATTATAAAATTATTCGATTTACTTTATATTTTTCCATATTATGAATGATTTTTATTAAAATATTACATTTTCATCTATATCGGTCTCTATTTTTTTCAGATGTTTAAGTTAATAAATACTGTGATTAGTCCCTTTTCATGTTAAAAATAATTAAACCTAAGATTATAAGTAAAGAATACATTTTTTCGTATTTAAGTAATAGCAATATTTTTTACGAACTGTTAAAGTTTTAGAGAATTTTGTTGTAGACAGGGGTATTTAACTGATTTAAGGTGATAAAAATGTTTATTTTATTTCACCATTTATATTAAATACTGTTTTGTCGTAATATATATATAATATAGAATAAACTCCTATAACTGAAAGTAAACAGAGCTGTATAAGTTCTACAACCAATTTTTTCCTTATTATTAATAACAACATAATTTTATAGTTAAAATAAATAATTAACTAATTAATAATTAATTTTAGATTCAATTTAATTAGTTATTATTTTTGGCTGTTTAATAAAAAAATCTGATGTGGAAACATAACTTCCTTGTACGCCTATTAAATTACATTTACATATTTTTTTAAAATGAAAAGTAATAAAATTTTATTTCAGTAAAAACATCTGATATCTCTTTCATAATTTTTTTTTTATTATTGAATTATTATTCATGGTAAATTTTTTCTTACAACCAGAGGCTAATAATTATTAATAAATCAATATATTTAAATTTAAAAAAAAGTTAACAAATAAAGAAGATCCAAATAAAGCCTTCCTCTAAGATCTAAATATTTCATTAATTAAAATTTTATTTGGCTATAACTCTGGAACCAATGAAAATAAGTAAGACTTATGATATATCGTTGAAACTCTCTCAATGAGTACTTATTACTGCAGTTATGAAAAAGTCCAAAATTCAAATGTTTTGGATTTTGGGCTTTTTTTGACACTTTTGGTTCAGTTGATTGCAATCAAAAGCGGGGTGCACAATTAGATGTTACAACAGTGTTAAATCCAAAATTTCAACATTCTACGGCTAATCGTTTTTAGTTATGCCATATGTACGTACGTACTATTATCGACGTTACGCCGAAACTAATCAAAAATGGATTCAGGGATAATCAAAACGGATATTTCCGTTGAAATCTGATAACCGAAAATTTACTTTACTATTATTAGTTTTCCATTTTTACTTCCTTGTACGAAGTAAAGAAAGTATTGTGATCGTAAAAATTTCGGTTTTAAAATTTCAACGGAAATATAATTTAAAAAGTTTTATACGTGTAATAACGGAAGGTTTTCCCTATTGTTATATTTAAACCGCGTTATATCCAAAGAGATCATATGTCATTTACTTAATTAGTTATTATTAATAAGTGTTCAAATTTCTTAGCAGGTTTTACGCGTTTTATAGTAACATGTGTTTTTTTTTATTTTTCAAATTGTAATTGTGAATACAAAGCATTATATTGCTGCAAAGGATCATTACATAAGTTAACGGAAGGTCATATTATATAATCTGAAATTAGTTACTGTGATGTTCAGCGTTTTAAATTGACTACAATAATCCAAGTTTACCTAGTAAAAATGAAAGCTGTTGAAGAGCGTTTGAGATTACAGTTGAGTTTAAAGTTCATGAGAGAATCATATCGTAACATATGAAGCAAGACGTGTAATGAAGATCAATCAGTAAGTGAATTCTTTGAGTTATCGGAAAGGAATATATTGTAGAGAACGGGAAAAATATATAAGAGTATGGGGATTTCACTGAACCTGTATCATTTTTTATTTCATATTTATAAAATAATTGGAACATTTTTTACATCTCAGGATTTATAAGTTTTAATACATTAAATTCAATATCTCTTAAAAATTAAATTAAAATGTTCTGTTTATCTTGCAAAAAAAATCCATAAATTGATTGATCAAAACTTTTTGCATTCCAATCAACCTATTTTTTTACGCAAAATAATTTAATTGAATACTATGTATTTTGTTTAGTAGATCCCTATTACTGATTTACAATAGACGAGACGGATATAATAGGTAGAAAAAAAATCATTACAAGATATTAAACTCCAAACTAGAATTATCATATTTAATAGAATTTTTATTATCTTTAACTAGTTTATGGTAGTAATAAAAGTTCACTGAAAACGTGTTTTGCTTAAATATAAATAGTAGCATGTTTTTAGCTATTTTTATTTCATAATAAAATGTCAATATTTTATTATTAAGTTATGTAAACCTTCAATAAAAATGTTGATAATTTTTTTTAAATTAAATTCTCTTGTGTTAATATGATAGAAAAGAAAATGAAAAAAAAAATATGAAAAAATATTATAAAACGAGAGAAATTGTGTTTTATGGGAAAAATTGTTGTGCTGTTTTAATGATAATATTATTTTTAACTGCGAATTTGCGTCATCTACTGTCCTTATTTTCATGTCCTTATTGTTCAGCTGAAATTATTCCTATCCCGTCCTGATTTTTAGTTATCAAAACAATTTTTAATATTCATTGTTCATAATTTCCAAGCTATTCGTTTAAGCTTGATTAAAATATTTCCCATACATATTTTTAAAAACATGAGTTGTATTTTTATCAAAGAAAAAAATTGATAATTTTTTAATCTAAAAAAACAATTTGCATATTCCCTTTTACTAAAAATAATTTCCGTCAATTAATTTTTAATACGTAATGTTAATAATTTAAATGAAAAAAAAAGTAATTTTAGTTGGTTTATTTTAGTTTGTTATATTTGTCTTCAATAATGCTGATACAACAGCACTCATTAGTCGGTGACTGAACAGTAATAAAAATTAACGTTTATCAAAGGGATTCTTTAACGTTATATGGATATATTCTCCAATATTTTCTTAACCTTATGGGAGAATAAAGAAATCTAAAAAGTCACTAGATTTTACAGAATGTTTTCGACTGCAAATTTTACTTCCTTGTACGAAGTAAAGGAAGTATTATGAACGCGAAAAATTTCAGTTTTCAAATTTCAACGGAAATATCCATTTTGACCATCCCTGAATCCATTTTGACTAGTTTCGGTGTGACGTCTGTATGTATGCACGTATGTATCTCTCATAACTCAAAAACGATTAGCCGTAGAATGTTGAAATTTTGGATTTAGGACTGTTGTAATATCTAGTTGCTAACCTCCCCTTTTGATTGCAATCGATTGAACCAAAGTGTCAAAAAAAGTCTAAAATCCAATAAATTGGATTTTGAACTTTTTCTTAACTGCTGTAATAAGCCCCTCATTGAGAGCTTTTCCACGATATTCATAAGTGGTACTTATTTTAATTGGTTGCAGAGTTACAGCCAAATAAAATTTTAATTAATGAAATATTTGGATCTTACAAGGGGAAGGCACCGGTTCGCATTCGACTACATTTCTTTTTTTTGTCTTTTTTTTAGGAACTTTTTATATATTTAGGAACTGGTTCATTAAAATGAGATTTCGCCCATTTTTGGTTTTAAATTTTCAATTTATTTTTTTTATTTTTTACACTTACAAAGACTTAACAAGATCTTATTAATATTTTTGGCTATATGTAGTCTGTGTGAGCCATATTTTTTTTAAATTATATTTGTTATTAGAGGTCTAAATTTATCCATAACAATTATATTATAACAATTATATTGGCAGTTTTTTTTATTTTAAGTAACGATTTAAAATTATATGACCTGCTACAATGAGTCTATTTATAGAATAATGAGAGTAACATATGATGTGTATATTTTTGTTTTGTTTACCTGTTATAACAATTTCGTCATGAAACTCTGACACTTTGTTAAATTTTAACAAATGAAGATAAGATAATATTAGGAAAATGACAGTCAGTAACCTGTCGTCATGTCCGTAAATGAATTAAATTTACACAGCTCTTGATTTATATGCAAATTTATCTTCCTGATGCTAAATATAGTTCGGCTGGTACATCACAGATTTTCTATTTATCATAGATGTTTTTTATTTCTTTATCTGCCGTTATTAGATTGTGAGCAGTAGGTTGCTGTCATATTAAAAAAAAAAAAAAATATTGAAGATTATGGATTGAATTCAATGAAACATTTTCATACGAATTATATATAAAATTATGAAGATAAGAAATATGCAATTAATCATTAAATTTAAATTACACATCAAAATAAATTGATGTATTACGACTTGAATGACCAAGAAATAAACATTTCGAAAAATGTTAAGTTGAAGGAAAATTACGTTTAAAAAATGTTCTAAGTAATTCAATAATTTTATTAATTTTTTCTAGTTAGATAGTTTTGAAAAAATTCAAAACTATCTATCAGCCTTCAAATTTTTATCAGCCATTTTATCAGTACTCGTTTGAATAGATATCAATCAATGCTATTCAACATTAGCATTTCTAGCATTTGCATAATGATAGTCAGCCCTGACACTTCTCAAAAGTGTCAACAGTTTTTACAGACGAAGAAAAGTACGGTATTACTTTTGGTCGCATAATAGGAATGAAGAGTGAAGATGAACTTTGTTTACGTTTTGAGAAGTAAGAAAACATCATTCATTTAAATTGAGATTTCCTTATTTTTATATGTAAATATATATATTTAATATTTATATATGTAGGCCTACATATAAATCTTTTGGCTCTAAAACCTCCAAAACTACGAGATAAATTTCATTAAAATATGGATATACTCTAGTAGTCTCTCTGAAGTTTTGCATATAAAAATTTGATGAAGATTAGTTTTTTTTTAATTCTCCGGGACCAACGTTAGGTATTGCTTCAGAGGATGAGATGAATGATTTGTAGCGTGAGTGAGTGAAAATGCCATGCCTGACTGGGATTCGAACCCGGGACCTCCGGATGAAAGGCCGCGACGCTACTACTCGTGCCACGAAGGCCGGCAGATGAAGATTAGTTAGTCTTTCTTGAGTTACCCTCAATTTAAGGTTGAAAAAATTTGAGTGGGAAAGTTAGAAGCACGGTTAGTTGCAAGTTGGAAAGTTTACGTTTCTTTATCTGCAGTACCTATTGTTAATATTAAACCAAAATAAATTAATGAAAAGTCGGTCTTAATGCACAGAATTGCGCAAATTTTTTTTTCCTTAACATAACCAAAATCATACATTCAGTTTTTGATTTTTATGCCGTGAACAACCCAAAACATATAGTGACTAAACTCTTTATTTCGGAAGTTTTCATCCATTAGAATTAAAAATATGCGGAATTTCCTTTAAAAAAAAAAATATATTTATAATTTATATTAAAAAAAAAACAAATTACAAATTTCCTTCAATTAAGCTCTTTAAATGATTAGATCAGGAGAAGATTTAACTCCTTCTAACATGAAATATTTTACGGGATTGAACGAGTATCTTATCATCATTTCATGAAATATTAAACAATTTTTTTCATACTGCCTCTGATGGGTCTTAGCTTCTTCAACGATCTTCCAGGCCTCTCATTCCTTTCCAGTACTACTACATATTCTCACACCAATCTCTCTAAGTCCCTTAAAACTTTACCCAGCTATCTGTTACTAGGCCGCCCCTTCTTTTCCTATTAAAAAGGTCCAGTTTTCATTCCGAACTTTATTATACTCACGCAGTCCATTCTTTCAATAAGATCCAACTAACTGATTCCTTGAGCTTTAATAAACCTCACAATATCCCGGAGCTCTTTTAAGTCAACCAGCTCCTTATGTTTACGTATCCGCCATTCTCGTTCAGTACTTACCGGACTGAGGGGGTCACAAGCGTGAAGATTGTTCTAAAAATCTGAGATTCCTACTTGTTTAAATTGCAGAAATTTGCGCAATGATTGCAAACCTTCCAAGTAACAGTATATCCACAGTTCTGTGTAGAAGAATTGTGCCTTTTTGAGGCAGGTTCTGACACTCATTATGTCGCTGTTAAACTTGTTATTGGTGGTGCAGAAATCAAGACAATCAAAAACAAGTTCATATTTTCAATATTGAGATCCTACTGAGGAATACTTAGAAAAGTGGAACAGAATTCTTGGTCTTGTTGGTAACTGTTCTATAGTGCTAGTTACTGATGTAAATGCTAAGTTGCTTCTTTGGCAAAGTGGAGTTACTGATGACAGTGATAAATTAGTTGAAGACTTTGTTTTACAGTATAGATTAGAGATATTTATTGTTTTCGATGAGTTACCAACACGTGCTGGAATGGTAGATGGAAGGAGATTGTTTGATGGAACGAATATTGATATTACTGTTGATAGGAATATTTCTAGTAGGGTTGATGCTTTGACTGTTGTTGATGATTTTAGTGGTCACTGATTAATTAATTATCTTTGAATTGATTAGTGAATTGCGAGATGCTTATGGATGCAATGTCCCTGTTCAGCAGGGGCGCTTCCCTCACAGGAAGAGGATTCGCGTAATTTTGTTAATATTCTTTCTGCTAGACTACATATCTTAGACCGAAGTTTGGTTAATATTCAATTGGAAGACCTGGAATAAACATTTTCTCGGGGTTTCATCTATGCCACTGAGAATTCAATTTCTTGTTTGATTCGAGAGAGAATTGACACTTCGCGGACTAGAAAGTTGTCTTTGTTGAAATAGACCGTTTCAAGAGAGCTGCTCAACGAGCGAGTGATCCTGAACGGCGACCGATTTTGGTAGATGACTATCGAAGCAGAAGTCTAAATATTTTCATTTGGTCAGGACATCTAAAAAAGATACCTGGTATTCTTTTGTTAGAGAGCAAGGAAATAAGGATACATGAGGTATTGTGTACAGATCCTAGGACTTAAATGAAAGAAAAATGTTCTTTTGTCGACTCTCTTAACCCAGCAGGTTGTTTCTAATAAAGCTAAGATTTTAAATATTCTATTGAATGGTTGTCGAACGATGTTTACTAATGCAACCTCTTATCATGTGTAAGTCCGAGAGGAAGTTTCTGCTTTTCGGTTTGATGTTTCATCTGTGAAAATTGTAGAGGCAGAGGTATGTAGTTCTATAGTTACTGTAGGTGTGTGTACTGTGTAGGTATGTAGTACTGTATTCAGTTCTGGTAGGAAAAAATTCCTCGATTTCAATGGAATCACGGTGGAGCTCCTTGTCGGTTCTTTCGGAATTTGTGTTGGTACTTTGGTAAGAACTTTTAATAGGATACTCTTTGGGGCTATTTCTCTGTTTGTTGGAAAAAAGATGTTCTTAAATTGTTGTTCGTTGGTGAAACAGGAACCCACCGTTATAAGGACTTCACCGTTGGTGATAATAAGCTCCGCTTATAGATCGTTAATGCTCCTACTAGTTATTGGAAAGGTTTTTTATCTTCATATTAATGATAGGTTGAATCCTAAAAAGTCATTGATTGATAATCAGTATGGTTACGTCCAGGCAGGGGTACAGAAGATGCTGTTCTTAAATTTACGAACGTTGTTTGTTCTAGCGAGTATGTCTTAGGTCTTTTTAGACTAATCAGTAGCTTTTAATAATTTGCAATGGCTCTCTGCCCTGCTGCAGCTGCAGAAGCTTAATAGTACGCAGAACGAGCTGAATGTGTTATATAGTTATTTCAGCAATCGACGTCGTTCTTCAAGACGGCGTCTCAGCAAGTAGAAAAGAAGCTATCTAAAGGTTGTTTGTAGGGCAGTATTTTAGAACACAAGCTCTGAGTTCTTGAATTCGATCTACTGACGCGGTTGAAATTACCCAGTGGATGTCATGTCGTCGCTTATGCGAATGATGAGCTTTTTCTGGTTAAAGTAGATTCGAACAATTAGATCGAGTTTAGGACAGCTCAAGCTTGCAAGAGACACCAGTTGTGGAGTTGGCAACGTTGTTTGTTCTAGCGAGTATGTCTTAGGTCTTTTTAGACTAATCAGTAGCTTTTAATAATTTGCAATGGCTCTCTGCCCTGCTGCAGCTGCAGAAGCTTAATAGTACGCAGAACGAGCTGAATGTGTTATATAGTTATTTCAGCAATCGACGTCGTTCTTCAAGACGGCGTCTCAGCAAGTAGAAAAGAAGCTATCTAAAGGTTGTTTGTAGGGCAGTATTTTAGAACACAAGCTCTGAGTTCTTGAATTCGATCTACTGACGCGGTTGAAATTACCCAGTGGATGTCATGTCGTCGCTTATGCGAATGATGAGCTTTTTCTGGTTAAAGTAGATTCGAACAATTAGATCGAGTTTAGGACAGCTCAAGCTTGCAAGAGACACCAGTTGTGGAGTTGGCAACACCCAGAGAAAACAATATGTTGCTCAAGGGTAGACTGTTATACGAAGGCTTCATGTATCAATGGCAGGTCATTCAGTTAGATATGTCCTGCTGCAAAAGTGTCTAGATATTATCCTTGATGAGAATCTTCGATTCAAGTGGCATTTTCAATATGCTGTCAAAAATTATTGTGGTGCTTTCTTTGGTGTTCGGAGAGCAGTTCACCCCGATTGGAGGCTTAAGCTGTAAGCTGCATGCTGTATCTGTTTGGACTTATTGAATATATAGTTTCTTTCTGGACATGGTGTCTTTAGAGGTAGGTTGGACAGATTTGGTTTGACTAAGTCAGGCTGGGCTCGAAGTGTAGGATCATTGATGATGTGCGCCAAGTCTTATATGTCTGGCCCAGGTACGAAAGGTTGAACGTACCAAAGTAGTTAGATAGCTTGCCAGGATCAATTCTGTTTTTGATCTGTAAGTTAATTGGAAAGCTAAAAAGAAGTAGAATGGAGTTGCTGGCTTCTTGAGATTATTAGTCCTCCGAAGGATGGCTAAGAGGGTTTGATGCTATTATGTATGTATAGATAGAGTAGTAACCCAGGTGGCTGGTGGCCCGTCTAGTTGCTTACTTCGCCAAGATAGGCGTTTTGGCATTGAGCCCCGTTTAGCTGAGATATTCGCTATTAAGATGAGAGTGGATGTATTAAGAAATCGGTGATGGGCCTGAGTGTGGGACGGTGTAGGCCCTGACCTCGCTCTCGAAAGTTGATCAGAGCAGAGAGAGATAGGTTAAGTTTTCATTAGTTCTTAAAATGTATGAATTTTGTTTTTTAATTTTTGAGTAAATCAAAAAGAATTTGAGTTGGTTGAATTATAGGAGAAGATTTGCGTTGATGGGATCCACAGTTGTTTTCTTGTTAAGAGGATAGTATTTTTGATGTTTACAAAATTCAATCAAATACTGATTTGGGCGCATAGTCTAATTGAAGGTAGTAGATATGGGAATAGTTTTTCAGTGACACTTTTGGTGTTAGAGGAAAGCGCTCTTGCAAATCGGTTAATTTGATAGTAAAGAGTTGTAAGTTATACTAGGTGGGTCGAGGTTGAAAGAAGCCGTAGAAGGGCAGTAGTAAGTACTTTGGAAATGTGTCCTGTGGCATTTGCATCGATGAAATTCTGACACAGGCTAAACTGCTGACTGTGATGTGTTATCAGGATAACATTACATCTATTAGAGGATCTTAAGACAACCTCTGGTAAAGCTCATCAGTGCTATGAAGGAGGGAGTTATGTGGCAACCGGGATCGTCATAAAGCGGTCCCTACGGAGGTCAGGATATACCTTTCATCATCCGATGACATTCACCAGCTTTCGACCAGCAATATTATAGAGCAATGAGACCTAAATATTATATATAATTATGCTATTATATATAATTTTAAATAACCAAATCGGTTTATATATTAAATCATGTTGTATTAACCAAATTAATGCATAATTTCTATATATCAAATGTTGAAATCGGAACTGGTATAATTTTTACGAAATTATAACAACATAATTACATTAATAGTAAAGAGTAAATAAAATATTGAAAGATATTTATTACGTCAGAATAATAAGATGTAATAAATAACATGATTTCATATGTTGTGATTCTCCGGGCCATAATTATTAATGGAGTCGTAAATTTTAAATGAAATTTGTAATATTATTTTTTTTAATTTTTATTGTGACACAGGATTAAGACGTGAAGTTTAACAGCTTATTCAATCAATAGGTGTTTTTAATTTTACCGTGCAATACTTATATCATTAAAAGAGAACAAAAAAAAAATTCATTTTTTTATAATGTACAATACAAACACTATATACTATACTATATTTTTGGGGCATGACACACACACGCGTGCATGCACACACAAATAATATATATTTTCATCACTTTTATAAAATATCTAAGTTAGGTGCTTTCATAAATTTCCGGTTGCATCAGTTTATCTGAACGGATATACGAGGTTTATGTGTTTTATATATATGTATAAAAAAAACATTATGTTTTATATCATGTTAAAAACAAAATTTAAAACAATAAATAAATCTTTTATCTCATCATAAAAATAAAATTAATTATTCTCCTTCCATTACATACAGTTGCAATATTATATAATCATCGCTTGGTTACCATACGTGAATACATTTTAAAATATAATCTTTTGAATAATTAAACGTATTATTTCCCTAATCCAATCATCGTGTTCAAATTTCACTGATTCATTAATTTTATTTTCACTGATATTGATTTAATTAGTGTAATTTTTCAAGTACAAAGTGAATCACATTAATTTTTTTTCAATTTGTTAATATATGATGGGTTAATGTGTATGACCCATGTTAATGTATAAAACCCTTGTTTTATTTGTTTTTGTTGCTATGCCCACCTTATGAATTTAAAATAAAAGATAATATGATCAATGCCCTATATATAGAAATGTTTTAGCCAGATCTGAGGAAAATCGGTTAGGTCAATCCTGTAATATAATATCAAGAGCAGTATAACATATATGCACACACCTACATTTATATTTATTTTGTCCAGATCAACTAGTTGGACTCTAAAACGTAATGATTAGCAAAACACCCGATACCCCATTTTTGACAAGATCTCTATACTTCCGCCATTTTCAAAATTATCAATATGGTTATGTATGTAAATTATTTATGAATTAAATAACATTAAAAATCAGTAATTTTTTTTTCTTGAACTTTTACGGGCATCGACTACTAAGGTAGTAGTCGTCACGTTCTTAGAAAGAAATTAGTATCACCATCAGGATCGTCATATGTAAGGGTGTAAAGGGCCCTTACATTTTACAGTATTAAATTACTTACATATTTACAGTATTAAATTGGTGTTCTATTGTTAAATACACGATATTAAATTGCTAATGTTTATCTTATCTGTCGCTGTAGTAATTATACTTCAACCTGTTTTATCTTATCACAGTTATATCGCTGGCTGAGTAATAGTTGGTGCAATCAATTATTTCAATTGTGCACTTCATGGGTTTGCTGTGCTTATTACTTTCGATATGGGTTTGATTGACTTAATCCGTGAGGTGCCAGATAAAAAACATGCTGTTGGTTTTTTTACAACTTAAAGCGATTTTACATGATGCTATGTTTATCGTACAGGGTCATGAAAAATGTCTTTTTTGTTAAGCGACAGGAAAGATATTGTGCAAAAACGAGGTGTCGCAATTCTCCTTGTTTAATGAGCGATATGTGGCTGCAATCCAGCAAACCGAAAATGGAAATTGTTGATTATTTTCTGTACGGATGAAGTAGAGAATATACTAGTATTAATTTTTATAACAAAGAATTTGGTTTGCTGTAACTGATTGGAAAAAAAGTTGTAAGGAAAGTTTGTGTGGATATGTTACTCTCTAACCCACTAATAACAGGCGAACTTGGTCGGAAGTTGGAAATAGATGAATCTCTTTTTTCAGGGTGAAAATATAACGGGGGTCGGTTACCTTCACTAATGAGAATTTGAGGGAATTTGCAAAGAATATAAAACGTTTCACGTGTATGCAGTCGAACGATAGATACCTTACTAAGTGTTTTAAAGGAGTTTATAAGAACTGGGACGAACTTAATATCTAATTGTTTGGTGAGTTATGAAGGTAAATTGGACAAGGTCCACTTTAACACATCAAACTTTTAATCATTCGGTTAATTTTCGAGATCCAGATTTCGGGATGCATACAAACACAACGGAGAGCTTATGAGCAGCAACAAAAAGAAAAAATTGCAAGAAGTGTGGCACATCGAGATCTACGCTAGACTCTTATTTACGCGAAATGAAGTGGCGCCAACGTAACATCGTCTAACAACCGTTCGATTAAATTTTGTAGGATACTGCGTTGTTTCGACCTCCACAACAGTAAATATAAGTAAGGTTTATTTTTATTTCCACGTAAGAAGTCAAAGAAATATTGTAATCGCGAAAAATTTTGATTTTCAGATCTTCATTGGAAATATCCATTTTGACCATCTCTGAATCCATTCTGACCAGTTTTGGCCAAATGTCTGTCGTAAGAACGTATGTATCTCGCATAACTCAAAAAGGATTAGTCGTAAGATGTTGAAATTTTGAATTTAGGACTGATGCAATATCTAGTTTTGCACCTTTCCTTTTGGTTGCAATCGACTAGACCAAAAGTGTCCAAAAAAGCCCAAAATCAACAAAATTTGGATTTTGGACTTTTGCTTAACGGCAGTAATAAGCCCTCATTGAGAGCTTTTCAACTATATATCATAAGTGGTAATTATTTTCATTGATTCCAGAGTTATAGCCAAATAAGGATTTAATTAATGAAATATTTGCATCTTACAAGGGGAGGTACATCGGTTCAAATCCGACTACATATACACATATTTTTTTTTTATTTTTAATTTAAACGTATTGATTTATTAATAATTATTAACCTCTGATAGTAAAAAAAATTACAACAAATAATAATAATCATTCAGTAATAACAATTAAAAAAAGTATTAAAAAATAAGAAGTTATTAGAAGTTATTTTATATACTTTTCATTTTAATTCAACAAATTTTACAATTTTAATAATTATTATTAATAAATCGATATATTTCAATTTAAAAAAAAGTTAAAAAAAATATATGTATATGAAACTGGATTCGAACAGATGTGAACATAGTTACGGATCCGACACGTTCTCACTTACACCACATAACTTCTTGAGCGATGTGAAACAGAATTAGTATAAACTAATATAAAATGCTGATACGGACACCACAAAAAATTTGATGCAATGTGGTGTCAACCACAATGCAATTGTGTAACTGTCCACTTTATTATGTAATTTGATAGGGGTACAAGGAAGTCATGTGGTGTCCACATCAGAAACCACATTCCTTTTCCTTTAATAATAGCAATTTAGGAAAAGTATCTGCTTTCGAAATATGAGCTCATACTGCACTATAATGAAGTAGAAATCTTTATAAAAATATAATTTTTTTTTTTAAAGTTATTTCTACTTTTTTAATTTATTCCTCATAAAATTTAGGTTATTCTTTATTTTTATTAATATTTCCTTAATAAACATATAGCTATGGTTTTTGTTAACTTAATCCATCCTTTATAATATCCTTGAAGATATATGGATTTGCTTCAATCTGTTATGTACTTTAATTTTCAAACAACATCTTAGATGTTAAGGAACTTGCTACATATTAATTTAATAAATCTTTTAGTAATATGTATGAGTTAGATTATTAATTACAAGTAAAACGAATAATATTCACTTGCAGTTATGGTAATTTTTTCTCCTTATTTGTATAATTCATTTATAAAAACCTATAAATTTTTGTCTATTTACAAAAACTGTAAAGAATTGAATAATAACTTTTTTTAATGCCAGAAATTAGTGATAACCAAATAAATAAGTAGCTTTTTTAATTTCCTTGTTTTGACAAATTGATTCACTCACTTTTAATCCAAAAAATTCTTAACATTTTTCAATATTTTATTAAAACACTAATTTTTGTAACAGTCAGAAGTCCACGTTTGAAGCTTCTCAAAATACTGTGAAAGATAATTTTTTAAATACAAGTATTTTTTCTCACCATTTCTTGTAAGCCAAAAAGTTATTAGAGTTCATAATAACTACCTTATGTTATAAATATAAAACTTTGAACTTTTTTTTTCAGAGAAAAAAATGATTTATTTTGTTAATAATGAAATAACTATTTCATTATTTGATATCAAATAATTTTTTTACTTATTTAACATTTATTTTTTTAGTGATATTAGGAAGTCCCGCTCCCTGGAGCTCGCTGCGAGAATAATACACTCTGCAAAAGTTTATTAAAATCTGTTCAGTATTTTTTACAAGATGTTCGCCCAAGGACGACCTTAGCTATCATTTTATTATACGTATAGATAAGTAAGAAATTCAGCGACTTCAAGAAATGTTTTATTTTTAAATAACTTTTTTAATCTCATTTATACCACTTCAGAAATAATTTTTATGTTATATTTACACATCTGTTTTTATTTATTTGCTTTTTTGTACATTAATAATAATTTTATCCAGAAGTTATAATGACAACGATACCACATAACTTATATTTCTACAAATATCTATCAGTTTGAAAATTGTATCTGTAATGCAACAAATTTTATAAGTTTAGCTACTAAAGCTTTTTTTTTTTTAATATGTACTTAAAAAAAAAATATGAAGCAATGAGGTTTTACTGAAATAATTTAACTACAGTATTTATATTTCAATATAAAAATTGAACTGTAAAACTACAATTAAAGATTAATATCAAAAACGTGACTTAATGACTATCGTTACTGAAAAAAAATAAACCCTTTATAGAACAATTTGTTTTGTTTTTAAATTATAAAAAAGATATAACGAAATTTAAGTTTTATTGCTTAAAATTCATTAAATCATAAACTGCAGTATAAATTTTATAGCAACAAAAATTAAAATGGGAATCACAAAATTTATATTCCATACATAAATATACTAATCTATATTAATTATTACACCTATGCAAAGATAAATTAAAACAAAAGATAATTTTAATTAAATCAGATTAAGAATCTAAAAACTATAGCTGAAAGATATATATATAAATTATTAATTAAAACTATAATAACGGGACTGTAAAATACATTGTAAAACCAAATGTTTTCTCGATTTAATGAATATGTCTATATTTTCATTGTATATAATACGTCGATATTAATATATCGATATTTTAATTTTATATCAATTCTGCGTTAGCCAAGTTTATGAGCAATTTGATGAAGTTACTATTTTTTATTTTAAAGTACTTTTACAATAAATTGTGTTTGCGTGTCTGCATTTATCTCCCCCACCCCCTCTCTCTATCTTTCTGGTTTGTGTGTGTGTGTGTGTGTGCAAACAATCCTGTGGTTTTGTTTTGAACCTCCTCTTTCATAGTATTTTTATATTTCATCTAAAAACAGCTGAACTGATTTTAAATAAAATAGCTGGAAGAATGTATCTTAATTCTTTTGGAGATAATTATGCCTTATTTATTTAAATATAAATGAATGAATGGGGAACTACTTACAAAAATCTTTTTGAGTTACTTATGCTGACTAACATTCGAGTGGAGTACACTTTATTACTGATTTGAGTAAAGGTATAATACGTGAACTGAAAGTTTGCCCTTCGCCTACTGCTGTGTCTAATGTACTAGTTAACTGTATTGTACTAGTCTGTTGTGTTTGCATTTTATTTACAAATATTATTAATAATCGGATACGTTATTTGGTTAGTAAAACAAACCCCGCTAGCCCGTCCCGCCGATGCCAGACTTAAGCTTCTTAAGAAGCTTAAGTCTGGTTTGGCTTATTAATTAAAGTCTGCCTTATTAAAAGGACTAATAGCTTGGTTGACAAAGACAAGGACAAATCTTCAGCTCACTAAGTGTATATGAATAAGATAATAAAAAAAATTCTAGAAGTTGTAGGCAGACCTCAAGTTTTTGGGTTGTTTTAATATTTAAAAAAAAAATTATTCGTTATCGAGTACGATAGCTTAATTGGAAAGTAATCAGATTATAAAATAATTAAATATGATAAAGGCATCCTAAATAGGTCATCAATATACAAAAAATTTATTATATGGAACTTTCACAAAATTATTCATACAGTTTCAAGTTGCAGAAACTTTCCGACAATTTAGAGGGATTAGGTTAGTATAACAAAATAACTAGTAGTGTGTTTCTTTCATTCTCGATCCCAATACGTTAACTTTGTATTTTGATTGAACGATACAGTTTTCAAACTTCAAATAACGAAAAGTTTTTGAAACGGAAAACGAAAATGACAGTTACTCAATAATTTAATAGATTTATAACATACAAAATGATTACCACAAAATTTATTACTAGTTATTTTTTGAATTAAAATCTATTTAAAATACCGACGTGGAATTTTTTCAAATCATTCCTATCTTTATAAAAATTAAATTTATTAAATTCTAAATTAGGTTCCATAAGATAGAACTTAAAAAACTTTATTTTGAACAAAATGACACCACTATAATTACAGTAACATTATAATTTTAAAACTATCTACAGTGTAGATACTCGAAATCTAAGACTGGGATAATGCCTCAATGCCAGATCAAATTTTAGAAAGATTTCCTTTCTTATTCTATAATATCGAAAATAAAATATAATTATAAATGAGAAATAAACACTTACTACTGTTATAATATCGACGAGATCCATTATCCATTACTACGTTCGAATTGGTATTACAGTATCGAAATTGAACTAATCTCGTTCTTTTTTTACAGACTTTTCGAAGAAAAGTACGGTATTTCTTTTCTGCACGATGGGATTGGGAGGTGAAATCGAATTTTCTCTACGTTTTGAGGCATACCTGAAAACGCCAAAACCTCAAAAGTGAATGGGATTTTCGTACTCCTCATAAGGAGTAAAAAAACCGTTCATATAAAATGCAATTTCTATATTATATATAAGCCTATGCATAAAACTTTGGCTTGAAAATTTTCAAAATTAGTATATCAATTTCAATGGAATTTAGATATGCTGTAGTAAAGTATTTGAAGTTGTACATGAGAAAATTTTATGAAGATTGGATGAGTTACGCTCAATTAACAACCGACAGATGTTGTCAACAACAGGCAATATAACTTCAATTTGAGGTATCTTTTTCGGATGCATGGTGGGATTTGGAGGTGAAATTGATTTTTTTTACGTTTTGCGGTATGAAGATTACGAAAATTCCATTCACGTATAAAGTTTTGCGGCTCGAAAATTTCCAAAACTACTGGATCGATTTCATTGAAGTTTAGATATGCTTTAGTAGTGTGCATGAGAGAATTTGTTAAAGAATGGTTGAGTCGTTCTTGAGCTACATTCAAATATTCCAAAACATTTTTAAAAATTTTTTGGCTTGAAATTTCCAAATTAATCAATTTCATTGAAGTTTAGAGGTGCTGTAGTAGTGGAACTGAGATTGGTCATGTGAAAATTTGATGAAAATTGGTTGAGTCGTTCTACAGTTACGCTAAATCTAATGACGACAACAAATAACATAAACTCAATTTGGGGTTATGTTGGCTGTGTAGTGGTGCATTTTTCATACGCGCTTATGTAATGAGTCACAGTTTGCTGTGGAACACTTATAACAAGTTACAAGTTACTGATCTCTTTAACGTTATGATTTTTTCGTTAATTAGTAATAATCCCTTAAATAAAATAAAATTTTTAGAATTTTAACTCGTATTATAAGAAATAAAGGGAGGTATAATGAAACAATTCCGATTTACTTAGTGATGGAATCTGTAATCTTCTTTTAATTAGCTAGCATCTTTACCAAACTGTTACAGAGAGTAATATTTCAATGAAGAAAATGTTTAATTAATTTATTTTGATGTACTTGGTTACTTTTATTATTTATTAACTAATATCTCCATAAATTTAGTACTGCAAGTTCATGTTGGATGTTACGGACTAATTACTTGCTAGTAACAAAGAAAGAATAGAAAAAATAACATTAAACTTAAGACTGTCGAGATAAATCCAATTACGACAATGTCTTTTTTAAAAGAAAAAAGGTTGTTTGAAAAAAAAAACAGCTAAATAAGTTTCTTGGTGGCACGTACATGAAATGTATTTTTACACGATTGTCGAACATAAAAGGAGTGTATTTATTTAATTTAGGGTGTATGTTTGTTCCACCGTAGAAGCTCAGTGGCTGAACCGATTTAGATGTACTACTCCGTGTTGAATGCATACGTTATCAGGAGTATCATAAGCTATTAAAAAAAATATATATTACTATAGAAATATATATTTATTAATATTTCGTATTACGTTTAAATAAATTAAAAAAATTATACTATATAAAAATACTATATATAAATTGATCACCCGCATGCTCTTTTATTATAATATATTAGTAGTTATCCTACATTAAAGAGCAATGTATGTCAGTAATGTCTTTTTTTTTGGCAGTCGTGTTTTTTTTTTAATTTCTAATATTTATCTCTTGTTATTACTTTCATTCTTTTTTAATCTTAGCTCGCCGGGCTCACCAGCCCGGCGAGCTAATATTGAAGGAGTCGAAAGAGATACAGTATTGAAAATTCAACGAATGTTACACAGCCACAATTTGTTGGTAAATACCTTTAAAAGTGCAATAGAAAACTGTCTTCCAGATAATTACAAGTGGTCATTCATACTGATCGGACTCCACGTGGCGAACATGATAGGCGTTATTATGCGCCGATGATCAATGAAGTTGCTGTTTTGGTTACTGGTGACCCATGCTCTCCACGAGACATATATGTTACGGGCACATGATAATACGCTGAAACGCGTAGCCGATACTCATAAATTTTATGATGCTTTGCAGTACCCGTTAATTTTCAGTAAAGGTGAGCCAGGATATCATTTCAATATTCCAATCATTAATCCAACAACAAGACAGCTAATTCCCAATAAAAACGTTTCCTGCATGGATTTTTATGCGTATCACATGATGCTTCGAGAGCACGACTTCAATCTCCTTTCACGGTCAAGGCAACTCTTTCATCAATTCTTGGTAGATATGTATATTAAGGTAGAGAGCAAACGCCTTCGTTACATTTCTATAAACCAGACGAAATTACGAGCTGAAAATTACATTCATCTACAAGATGCGATTAGCGCAGATGGTAATATTAGACCTAACGACGTAGGCAAGATGGTTATTCTGCCTTCTACTTTTGTGACCAGTCCCCGTTATCTGCATGAATACACTCAAGATGCTTTCGCTTATGTACGAACTTACGGCAGGCCTGACCTCTTTGTAACTTTTACCTGTAATCCTTTGTGGCAGAATGTAACTAAAGAGCTAATGCCCGGGCAAAAAGCCACTGATCGACATGACATAGTTGCTCGCGTATTTCGTTTAAAGGTTCATCGCGAGCGAAACCGCGGGTAAAAGCTAGTAAATTATATGTGAACATATAAAATTATGTTATTTTTATAAACATAAAAAAATAAAAAAATAATAAATATAAAATAATTTAACATAAAATATGTTTATATGTTATATGTCTATATTTAATATATAAAATAATTTATATGTTATTTATATATATAAATTATTTATGAACATGATAATGTGATAATACTGATGAGACTTTTAACTTATAAAATACATTTGAGTTAATAAAGTACCACAATAGTCGGAGAAAGATCATCGATGAATAATATCGTCAGTAAATACGTAACTCAGCAGATACCTTCTGCTAGTTTTTTTTATGAGTTATTTATTATTTATTGAAGTGTTTTGAACGTAACGCAAAGAAAATATTAGTCTTCACTTTTAGAGAGGATCTTTATTTAATAACCCATTCGATAAATTCAAAAAAAAATTCAATTAATTTAGAAATAATATCGGGTGCTATCTGCCATTTCTTTTTTCAAAACGTTATATAATAAAAGCTAGCTCGATAGAAACAAATCGTTTAATACATATTTCATGAAAATCGTTTCAACTTTTCCGGAGTTATAACTGTACGAACAAATGTATAACACATTACATATATACATCATAATATATCACATTACCCTCATTCTGCCATAGCCCAGGATATACCCTTTATGTAATACTTTTTTTAAATGTTCATTACTCATACCATTTAATTCTACAGAGGAAGTGAAATCACGAATTTAGTGTATCATTTTTTATTATTTTGAAGTAAACGCAATTAAATATTTCACACTTAAATAACAAAGCAGATTTTGGTCGTCAAATTTTAAAACAAAAAAATGATTTTTGCCATATGCAACGAACACATTATATTTATATAAAAATGTTAACAGTCAGGATGACATGAATAAAAATATTAAAACGGGTACTGAACCCGATTCAGGCCAGTTCTTAATCGAAGGGTATATTCGTAGCGGAATATTTTTATTATATAAAGTATACAACAGATTCATTATGTCCTTTTGATTACGTTATCTATGATTCGTTATTGTTGATGAATCAATAAATTAATTTTTGATGATTTATGTTCACAAGAGATGATTTATACATCAATAACGCACAGACGAACAGGCAAGCTTTCAACTAGTGGAATACCAATCAAATCCGTGTCAGTAATCTACTTATATCTGCACTTCAACTAGAATAAATAAAAAGAGTGAAGTGTTTGTAGTTTGCATGCTTTGCTTGTTATAAAGAGATAAATTCAAATCTGTTGAAGCATGAGTAAATGCATTAGTCCCTAAATGGAGTCCCTCGATTTATATTTTGTTGGAGTTATAATCCAAGTTATATATCATACTTCTGAAAACAAAAACGTAATAATAAAAAACATATACGGAATGCTGCAGTAAACTGGGCGATTTTGAAAACGTTACAAAGAGTAAATTATTAATTTTATTTGAATTATGAAGAATAAACACAACATAGACATGAAAGCAAATACTATTTTTGATTTAATTCATCGAAAAGAGAAATTTATCATCAAATAATGACATTTTGCAGATGACTATCATTCCGCCGTACATGTTCAGCTAAAGTCTCTTTTGCTAAAGTTACCCATTACTCTTTGCAGTATCTCTATGAGAATTCTAGGACTTTTGAAAGCCCAGTAACAGAAATTTGCTTGTTAACAAATCTTGACAAATGAAAATGAGTCTCATCGTTCATCAGTATATTATTAACATTATCTTGCTTTCCATTAATTAACTGAAGTAAAGTTTGACAGAAATTTACCCTGTTTTCATAGCCACGTTCGTGTACTTCATAACCTTTATGAATTTTATAAGAATGAAGTTTCAGTTCATTGCGTAAAATTCTCCGTATACTTCGGTCAGACAGTTCGAGTGACAGAATAGCGACGCGATGACCGGCGTGAACTTCGCTCAAATGACTCTCTCACAGACACGATGTTTTCGAATGTACGTATTGTTTGGTTTTACACTACCACCTTTCTTCTTTAGAGTAGAACCCAATTTTGAGTGGCCTCAAAATTTCGAATCCAAGTCTTGATGGTGTGAACACGATTGTGATCAATTGCGTAATATTTTCGAAATTCACGCTGAGCGATTACGTAACTGTTGCCGTTTTTGTTAAACACTTCACAGCACAAACACATTGTTCTCCATTCCCCTGCTCTATCGTAAATAAACGATTTTCAGTAAGTTAGAAAATGGCAGTAGCGGTTTCATCCCTACTCAACTATGTCTCTGAAAAAATAGTATTGCAAATTGCCTGATTCGTAGCCGTATTCTTTATTACTTTAAAAAATTAGTTTTCTTTTCAATAATTTTCAACAATTATTTTTAAAAAAAATTTTTTTTTTTTAATTTCACTCACAATGTGAAGCGCCTCTCAAACAGACATGTAAAAATTTCGATAATCCGTCTCAGACTTAATTATAATTATCCTAAGACTTTTAATTGCAGGC
Source organism: Lycorma delicatula (assembly GCF_047948215.1). Taxonomy (NCBI): domain Eukaryota; kingdom Metazoa; phylum Arthropoda; class Insecta; order Hemiptera; family Fulgoridae; genus Lycorma; species Lycorma delicatula. The sequence goes on along the minus strand of NC_134459.1, from coordinate 85,653,599 downwards.
TAGAACAATATTATTATGATATTTTAATAATTATGAATACAAAGTCAAAATAAAAGTTTGTAATAATATCTTTAAAGCTGAAAGCCTTCTACTCTAAAATTCATTTTGCTTAGAAGCAACAAAACATTAAAAACAATAAAACACTAACTTGGTACCATTAATAAAATATATTTATTATTACCACATACCTAATTGAAATGTATCACGTGTTATTATTCTTTCAAAAAGTCATCAAGTTTTCAATAATTAGGCTATCGGATAATATTTTTGGTGCCTACAAATATGAATCATGCAGATTTATATTTATTAAATTATAAATTTTAACTTATACATGCGTTTATATTTTCGTTTTTGCAACGTTTACTAAAACAAAAAAAACATAAAGGAAAAAAACAGTCATTTAAAAAAAAAAAACTATTCACCTTTACCAAAACAGAGAATAAAATATTTTGGCATAAAAAACATAAAAAAGTGTTTATTATTCTTCCGTTGCTATATTTAATAAACTACCCATCATTTACAAGATCTTACTATTAATTTTATTTAAAATGAAAATAACAAATATATTTTATTTTACAGAATTGGTTTGTCGTGAGTTCTTAAAAAAATAATAAGTAAAAAACCCTGAATTTTCTATAATTCCACTTCTCGTGCACTAGTAACATATTCTCAAAAAAACCATCCCGTTAACGATCTGATATTTATATAATTTGTAGAAATTTATCTATCAAATAAATAAAATAATCCTGATCACGGTTTTAGTACGGTTTCCATTGAACCATCAAGACATGAAATTGTTCATTGAACAGTTAGGTTTTGTATTCGCGTTGTAACATACTCGTACGTATGTATTCTTGAAGAGTTTGTACCTAAATGCATTATTACAAACAGAACAGAATAAAATATATTTTTAATTTATTTGCCTAGCATCTTAGTTTCAGGGCTATCCTACAAGAAGGAAAGTATGGTAATCAGTCAAAAACTGGAGTACGTGTTTTTATTTTTTCTGCATTTCTCGACATTTCATGACCAGGGATTCCAAAAAATAAAAAAAAAATGGGGGTAACCCTCACTACATACATTATGTACATACGAACTACGATATGTACAAGTGTTGCGTGTTTTGAAGCATAATAATTTTAATTATATAACCGATTTTAATTAAATTTTATACAGAGACTCTTGTGTATAGGGCAATTTGGTGGTAAAATCTTGAAGTCAATACCAATAGCCAGAGGTCGTTAAGTTTTTTGGGGGTCAATTTTCTCAAAATTTTTAAAACATAAACCAAATATTATCGCTTTATTTTAAGCTAAGCACATGCATGCATGCTTAAAACATATATTTACTCCATAATTCTCCCCTTCCTTAGTTTTTTAACCGAATTTTTTTTTTATGTCTTCCTAGGCAAAGTACTACAAGTGACTCAAAAAATACGTTGGCAGGCAATATTGAGAGTGGGGGAGCCGATCAAAGTTTAAAAATATCGATTTTTTGAAATGTTTAAAAATTTGTTTGATTTATAAAAACTTTTAATAATAATATTACAATTCACCCCATCCGGAAAAAGAAAATCTTACGTAACTTTTTATTGGTTGTACATTTTTTATTTTTTAGTTTCTTCCATTTTATCATAATTAATGTAGAAAAATCATAAAAAGTTCTTGGAAGGTGATTTTAAAGATGGAAAGCAGAAAAAACATGTCGATTTTTTGAATTTAAAAAATTTTTTGGTTTATTTAAACACATAATGCTAATTTTACAATAAAACGTCATCATAAATTACCTCCACCCCAAAACAATTCTTAGGTAACTTTTTCATGTATCATTAGTTTTACATTATATAAAAATAAATAAGCAATGCCAGGATAGTATAAACATTATTCTCAGCTTCTTTTATAATATTTATTGGACGTTATTTATGGTACGACTACTGTGAGAGTTTTCTCTGAGCTCTTCAAATTAATAAACAGTATTAACGCAATATTAAGGTTATAAATTAAGGGTTACAAATATTTTCTACTTTCAAAGTAGATGTTAAGTAACTGATTTTTTAGAATTATTTTATTGTTAAAGTTCTAAAATTAGTTCTTTGAAAAACATAACTTATTCAACAAAAGAAACTAGAAACAAACGTCTGTTAACATATGTACCGATAAGGTCACAATTATTTTTCAGATATTGATTTACGTTTAAAAAGTAATCAATTGCTTTCATTTAATTAAAAAACTAACTGTTTTTAAACTAATGACTGTACTGGCCATTAAATATATAAACGAATCAATAAGCTTAAAATAATAACTTCGTTCAAATTCTTCTATTTCTTAAAACGGTCAAAATAACCCTAATATAATCGCATATTTAAGTTTTTTGTTTTTTTTAAGGTTTAAGGTTTTAAGGTTTTAAGGTTATAAGTTTTAAGGTTAATAATAATAAATTATACATCATATAATTGTCTTATAAATCAAGTTATAACTCTTTTGAATGTGTGTGTGTGTGTGTGTGTGTGTGTGTGTGTGTGTGCGCGCCCACGTGTGTAAGTTTAGATTAATCTTAATATTCATGTGTACAATTTGTCTGATATTCCAGCATAGGGAGTCGTTAAACAGAATATGATTTCCGATCTCTTTATCTTTGTTGACATCTAGCGGGTAAAGTTACGCAGTAAAAGTGATCGAGTAGCGGGAATAAGCACAGACTAAAATTACAAAGACTACAAAGAGAATGTATAAATTCCCTCCACTTAAATTCTAACTATAACTATAGTCAAGACAATCTACATGATACCAAATATCTTTCGTCTACAAACCACCATCCCATTTCCTACATGGGTATTAATTGTATTAGAATAGATTTTACGAATGTGTTAAAAAACATTCAAAGAATTCAGTTTTTTTCATTTTTTTATTTCTTAAAACTTAATCAAAAATTTTTTGCACAGTTATGCGTAAGAAGATTAAATTTTCGTTATTTTATTTTTTTAAATATTTTTTGTACAATTTTTGTCGCAAGAAATATGCAAAACATAAATAAAATGATAAAACTAACAGATGTAAAATTTTTGTTTATTTAATATTAAAATATGTTTTCTATTTATAAGAAAACAAAATTACTGTAACCTTAATTTGATGAAATAATTAAAAATAACGAATAGACCCTACACATCATCATATATATATATATATATATATATATATATATATATATATATATATAGAGCTACCTCTAAATTATTTTTTATTTCGATTTGAAGTGTTCTTGAAAACGTTTAACAAGTTAGAAAAATTGATTGTTATTTAAGATACTAAAGTAAAAATTAAAAATAATTAATTAATTATAAGTAAAATTTTGATCGCTCGATTAGGTAGGCAGACCTTTGAATCTGGTGTACCTGTTACGTTTATTCTACAAAAAGTATAGAAAAAAGTATAATCGATCACAAAAAGGAGCTATTCAGTTGGATTTAAAACAAATCTTAATCAAGATTTTGAGATAGAATTAAATTATTAGTAACAGAGCCAATCGGTAGTATCAATCTTTGGATTTAGATAACTCTTCGTGGCTTGTTTTTCAAATCAACATAAAATTTGAATGAAAACAAAATATAGAAAATTATAGAACGAATCAAGCTGGAGAAATTTTTCGCTACTTTTCCAGAAATCAAGAGAAAAAATTATGATTGAATACATGGTATATGAAATGCTGACGATCCGAATGCCTAGTCTTTCTATCTTACTTCAGTTATAAAAGATATACCCCATATAATCGTAGAGATACAATAGAATATAATAAAATTCAATAAACTAATAAAATTAAAAAAAAAAAAATACTATTAAACCGTTTAATGTAGCAATAAATTTCAATGTTCAGCCAATAAATGGCCTAGTTTAAAGAGTAAATATTCCCATCTAGCATTTTAGATTTTTTTGTTGTTCTAATATAGAAAAAAACCCCATTCAGCACGTCAGATGATGGAGATATATTTCACCGGTGCTAAGTAGGGGATAAAAAAAATGTCCACCTTAAATTTAATAAAAACTTCAAATTTACTCAAAACGACAATGGTTGCATGTGAAAATAGTTTCAAATGTTTAGCATCGACAAGCCCCATCTTACAATTCCAGCAGCATTTTGGTTATTCCTTGCCATAAGGGTTGGTCATATCAAAAGGTTTTTCAGACAAACGTTTTAGGTAATGTTTAGAAGACTAACGAACGACCACTTTAAACCGACTCGATACTGTGCCTATTAAGGAAGGTATGATATTTTTTGTCTTCGAAACCCCACTTTTTCCACTTCCTAGTGATATTAAAAAACTTTTCTTAGATAAATTTTAGGCCCAAAGGATAGTAGAAAATTTAAAGTAATTCGATATTTTACTTAATAAGAAAGTTATAGCAATATAGTTTTTTCCGAAAAAGCCACCCCCATTTCTACCCCCATGGTCCGATTTTCGCCATTAACGAGCTCGACCGAAATTTTGGTTCGATTTATTTTTAGGAAACAATCTGAAACTGATTGGCACAAAATTACGGCAGTTATCGTCTTCACAAGAAAGTGAAATATGTATATATATTAACTTCTGAGCTGACTGTGGTTTTGGGGTCTAGGGGATGTGAAACATGAAGATATGTCGAAATTTTCCAGAAGTGTAATCATGGTATCCATTACAATAAGTAGCTTTCTTATGAAATCTACCTAAAATGCAAGCATTGTTTTCATATAAAAGTAACACATAAATTTTACTACGTTTATCGAATATTGGTGTCACTGATTATTTGTGTGAATACCCTATGTTGAGGGTTTTCCCAATTGGTTAAGCAGTGGAGGAAGTGATTTTTTGTGTGAAGACTAGTTTAATTATAGATAATTACAGACTATCATTAATTACGTTTAATTACAGACTACCTTTAATTACAGATAATTGAGCTGGTAGTAACAGCGGCCATAGAAAGGCGTGTTGTCTCTTTAAACTTATAGCGGACTTTCTTTCATTCAGCTGGCGATTAGTCTTCAAACAACAATCACTACCTCCACCGCCTAACTAACTGGGAAAATCCTCAACACCCAATTTATTCCTTTTTAATAATACGAGTATAGGAATTCTATTTGATTAAATGTCTCATTTGGAAAGAATAAGATAGGAGTAAGTTTCCTTAAAACGATGATATAAATTCAACTCGATATCTGTATTTAATACACTGCAACCGGTTACCTAGAGTTGGTTATGTTCGTTTGTTGTGAAAGCAGTTTAACTTTACAACAGACAACACGAATTTTTTTAATTTACCAACTAATGAACTCGATACCGTTGAGTTCCTGCAACTACGTAGCATTCTACCAAGAACCAAGAAATGTCGCAATGGACACGTCTTTACAGACTGACGACGTTGTATGGGGTTTTTAGTTGTTTTTCAGCAGTATTTGTAATGAAAACAGCAAGTGGTTTGATATTAAAGTTGCTGACAGATCGATTCCAAACCCTACTGAATGACATCAGAGACAACGTTAATAATGGGAGCATACTGTACTCGGATTTCTGGCATGCATATAAAAGCGATGCAATGGAAATGAAAGGATTCCATTATGCTCTGCTATTATGCTATTTCCATTATGCCATTATGCTATGAGTCATCGGTAATATTTTTTCTCCCCGTGCGATAAGGGACACCTTGTTCCTAGAAGTCGTGATGTAGCAGTCAGTAGGTAAATTTCCGTGATCTTTCAGTTGAAATAATGCAGTGGTACGTAAATTAACAGTTAATAAAGAAATTCGTTCGAAAAGTCATCGATTGAAGCGGACAAGTGTTGGCATTGATATTCGATAAAAATAACTTAACTTGATATATAAAATGCAAATAATTACAAATAAATACAAAACCAATGAATCCACAATATAGAAACCTAATCTCTAGACCAGACCGCAGCAGATATGTTTTACTTCAAAAGTAAACATTTTTCATTTATTTAAAAAATATAAATTCAATTGAAAATTATAAAACGTGACGAAAGGCAGAAAACTAATATTCTTACAATATATCAACATTTTATCTTAGGATCACATTACGCAATTCAGACAACCGGTAGTCTATATCGAGAAAGCTGGTTGTAGATTTCTTCATTTCTTCATTCATTTTATTTTCTAATATTAAATTTTTTTTCGGAATGGATTGGGATAGACTGCAAAAAATGTTAGAAGTTTGTAAAGAATGAAATTAATCAGTTCAAAATATATGAAATGTCGACTGTCTAATTAACTAGACAGATCTCTTTCGATAGTGTTATCCTAATATAAACAATGATTGCTAGAATATCGTTTTGAATACCCCCAGGTTTGATCATACCCAATAAGTACATAATTTTCAGATATATTCAGAGTACATTAGAGCGGAAGAAAAGACAGGCAACGATGACCGTGCTACGGGATTTAGGCTTTTTCTGTTTAGCCTCTGGAACCACCGTAAGGTATAACTTCAGAGGATGAATTAGGGTGATATGTATGAATGTAAATGAAGTGTAGTCTTGTACACTCTCAAGTCGATCATTCCTGAGATGTGTGGTTAATTGAATGAAACCCAACCACCAAACAACACCGGTATCCACGATCTAGTATTCAAAACCGTATAAAAGTATCCTAACGGGATTTAGGCTAAGTAGTGATAAATCCCCTTTACTTATAAAACTACACGTTATAATGCCATACCCAGGCATCTTGACACTATCCCCCACCAGCCACATTTCCTCCTTACCACCGCAGCAACTGTGCTTGAATAACTTTAGCACATAAAATGTAGTTTGTTCTAGTTCTGCTCACATGTGTTACATTTTACAAATTATGTGCTGGATACCATACTAACTGACACCGAATATAATACATGAAACTGAATAAACTTCTTTTATATTGTCTTGTTTCATCATTGAATTTTACGGACGAAATAATTTTTACAAATTTAGTTTATAAAACAGAATAATTTAAATTTACTTGTTACGTCATTTCATCGACAAAATATTTTGTTAGTAAGAAATGAATATTTATAATGAATAGCTGTAAATGTAGAATATAAATTTCATTAAAAAAAATAAAAAATAATACAGAATTTATTTTTCTTTTGTTTCTTTACACAAAAAAGAAAACAGTAGATAAAGAAAAAAATATGACTTCAAAATTGTATAGAAATATTGTATAAGTTTAGCTGGTTCCTCATTATTTTTTATTGATAAAAGAAATATATATATATATATAAATTTAATAATTATAAAATTTTCTTAATATTTCTAAATTATGTGATAACTATTATTACCGTTATGTGGTTTGACCACCGTCAAATATAATAAAACTTAAGATTTTGAAGGTAATTAAATTTATTAAAATACATTACTAAGGAAACTTTATAACAATGAAATATTACCAATTAATTACGACTGTAATATTATTATTATTACAATATAACATTCAGTTTCCGTAACTTATTTTAATTAAACTGAAGTTGTAATTAAGTAGAATCCTGTCAGTTTTTTATTGCGTATTTCTAATACTGCAAGTAAGTCTATAAATTATTCATCAATCCTATACTATATGTTCCAGGATTATTTGAAACATTTGCAAGTAATAAAAAAACCTTTAACCAAATTCTATAGCCATTGTAGCGACAACCACAATATAAAAATATTATTGGGCAAATTTTTCAGTAGTTAAAAAAAAAAAGATTAAAAATTCATAAATTTGGAAAACCAATAAAGCAAGGACAAATACAAAAAAATAACAGTAAAGAATTTATTAAAATAATGTGAAAATGTTAAAGGCAAATAAATATAACATTGCTGATAATTACATACATAAAATGAATGTAATGAAATCTAAAAATCGAACATATACAGAGGGTTATACACAACAATATTTTAAGTGGTAATAAAAGGAAAATAACAAAACGTCGTTGTCCTTTTTATACATAGAGGAAAATGGTCATAAGTATGAGAATTTTGGCTGAAATTTAAATTCAACAAACTTCTGATTATCCGAGATAATAATCGGTAAGAAGATCGCGCATAATCCAAAATCATAGCAAGATCGCGGTTGATCAAAAAATTATATTTAATAAAGTAATATGTGCTAAAATGACTTAATACTGTACTGCAGTTTATTAGTTGTATGTAAATTTCGGTTTTCAAATTTCAATGAAAATATCCATTTTGACCATCCCTGTATCCATTTTGACTAGTTTCGGCGTGACAACTGTACGTACGTACGAATGTATCTCGCATACCTCAAAAACGATTAGCCGTAGGTTGTTGAGATCTTGAATTTAGGACTGTTGCAACAACTAGTTTTGCCCTTCCCCTTTTGATTGCAATCAACTAGACCAAAAGTGTCTAAAAAAGCTCAAAATAAAAAAAAATTTGATTTTGGTATTTTTCTTGACTGAAGTAATAAGCCCTCAGGAGCTTTTCAACGATATATCTAAGTGTAACTTAGTATATCGTTGATTATTATAATATATTATTGATATTTTATTATTATTGGTTCCAGAGTTATAGCCAAATAAAATTTAATTAATGAAATATTCGGATCTTACAAGGGGAAGGCACATCGGTTCGAATCCGACTTCATATACATATAATTAAACATTTTTTTTTTTTAATTTATATATATTGATTTATCAATAATTATTAAATTCTGATTGTAAAAAAAAAAATTACAATAAATAATAATTTAATAACAACCAAAAAAAATTAAAAAAAAAACAAAAAAACAGAAGTTATTATGAAATAAAATTTAACGTACTTTTCATTTAAAGAAAAATGTGTATATGTAATTTAATAGACGTACAAGGAAGTCATATAGGGTCCACATCAATTTTTTTTTTTTTTTAATAAGACGTGATTGATTGAAAACACTTTCTTTTATATGAACTTTGTAGTTTCCGTAGCATAATATCACACAAGAACTATCGTCCTATCATTTCAATGAACTACAGTATAGCATTATCATATTCAAAACAAGCACACATTCAAGAAGCAAATGAATGAAGGAGTAAAACCGATTACAGAACGGTGAAAAATCTTTAATTTTTAGCTTCTGTATAAGTTTTTAAAACTTAATTTTTTTTCCAAAAGGCATCGCGGTTAAGCCGCAACGCGATTAGCATTGTAACGTAACATTATATAATTCGTTCATGCGAAAAATATAATGAAAAAGATTTTGAGAGGGAAAAAATCAGGTAAACTCAGTCTAACCAATAAAGTTTAGGTAGGGTTTGTGGTGGGAAGTAGGTAAGTCGTAGGAGTAGGAAGGATATAAAGTATAAACTGTCTTGAGTTAATTGACTAATTGATTAACTGGTTCAACAGAAATTGTTCCGAACAGAAGAAAAAAAGAAGAAACTTCAAAACTAGGTTTCTCTTCCTTCACCAAACACCTTAACCGAGAAGCAAGGAATCACCTTTAACTTCTGCATGTAACTCCCTTCGAAAAAGGAGGGTATTACACCCTCTATAAAAATAAAAATCCCCACCACTTCTGCCAGATTGAAAGGCACAAGCACTGCAACCTTCAAAGGACTGATTGAAGGGGAATCTCGCCGGGAGAAGGACACGTATATTATTATTTTCCCTAGGAATAACCCGAGTAATTACAACGGTTCACGATCTAGAAAAGAACCTGGACAAAACCCCAATAAAATAAAACAATTACCAATTCAATTAACCAAACAAAACAAAATTTATACCCGTCATTAAAATAACATACCCGCCTTTACTTAGAAAGACTAGCAGTAAGGGACGGACTCTGCAATCTGTATAAGGACAAGATCCTCCCTGACACACTAGCGTTCCTTTCCGTTTTGACGAATGGATAGTCAATTCATCGGATAGCCAATGAAATGTATACTTAGTAACCTCCCAGACAGTTTACAAAAAAAATTAGAAAATAGTTAAAAAAATTACACAAGTGATTATAATGAAATGAATTTATTTACGGATTTGTTTTTATTGATAATAGCTTTATTCCTAAGTCCTTAATTTTAATGCGAATGCTTATTTCTTGTCTTTTAAGTAACAGAACTGTTATCTTTAATATGCAACTGATTATTGTTTACCATCTTTATTAGCACATTGTCACGTGTTCGCGGCTCACTCAGGATACTAAGAGATTGACAATTTAGAATGTTTATATAGTTACAATTTATTGGTTTAAAAATATAAAATAATGATAGTGGTAATAATAATAATAATAATAATAATAATAATAATAATAATAATAATAATAATAATAATAATAATAATAATAATAATAATAATAATAATAATAATAATAATAATAATAATAATAATAATAATAATAATAATAATAATAATAATAATAATAATAATAATAATAATAATAATAATAATAATAATAATAATAATAATAATAATAATAATAATAATAATAATAATAATAATAATAATAATAATAATAATAATAATAATAATAATAATAATAATAATAATAATAATAATAATAATAATAATAATAATAATAATAATAATAATAATAATAATAATAATAATAATAATAATAATAATAATAATAATAATAATAATAATAATAATAATAATAATAATAATAATAATAATAATAATAATAATAATAATAATAATAATAATAATAATAATAATAATAATAATAATAATAATAATAATAATAATAATAATAATAATAATAATAATAATAATAATAATAATAATAATAATAATAATAATAATAATAATAATAATAATAATAATAATAATAATAATAATAATAATAATAATAATAATAATAATAATAATAATAATAATAATAATAATAATAATAATAATAATAATAATAATAATAATAATAATAATAATAATAATAATAATAATAATAATAATAATAATAATAATAATAATAATAATAATAATAATAATAATAATAATAATAATAATAATAATAATAATAATAATAATAATAATAATAATAATAATAATAATAATAATAATAATAATAATAATAATAATAATAATAATAATAATAATAATAATAATAATAATAATAATAATAATAATAATAATAATAATAATAATAATAATAATAATAATAATAATAATAATAATAATAATAATAATAATAATAATAATAATAATAATAATAATAATAATAATAATAATAATAATAATAATAATAATAATAATAATAATAATAATAATAATAATAATAATAATAATAATAATGCCCTGAGGTAGATATTCCCCACGTCCGGAACACAACATCTACGTTCCACGTCCAGGGCGGTAACAGCTGTACTCAAGTACATTACATATAGCTGGCTAACGGGGTTCCGAGTGTTGTTTCTCGGATATACTTCTTCGGTCGATTTACATCCATAGGCCGAATTACAGGACTGGACTTTACGGCCACCTGCAGATATGACATTTTTAACGATTACGGAAATGGATTTATACCGCCTTTAGAGCTGGCGATGTGGCGGCCACGGTCAAAGTTATTTGCAGGTGTAACGGAGACCTTTCGTCGTCCACATGCCCCCTGCGATGGCAAGCATGTAGTTAAGGTGCCCATGTTCGGAGCATGGGAGCCCTGAAAGCTTCGGTGTGTAGGGGCCTGGAGTCAGTGCAGAGACTGCGCATCCGCTCTCTGCCAGGACATATGCCGGTTCCACCGGAGTACCGGAACGGACCTCCAGGGTTGGTAGCCCTGGAGTGGGGGTGTACCCCGGCGGCTAGCCTTACTACAGAAGGGATTACTTGTTCATGAATTTTCCTGAACAAACCAACGTGGCAGAGGGTGCACGTAAACACCCTCGTTTAGAACCAGCCGTTTCGCCTGAGGCAAAACGGAGGAAGAGTACGGAGAGTAAGAAGATAGAGATTGAGGCTAGAAAAAGCTTACAGAAGGCTTTTTTTAAAAGTAGTAATGTACCGAAACACAAATATTTGGTCATTACAAAGGAGGATGGAAATTTCTCGAGGGTGAGTCCTTTTCTCATCGCTCGGGAAATAAACAAATGTGCTGGAGGCCCTGTAAAGGAAATACGGAAAACTTTTACGGGACTTCAAGTAGAGACTGTTAATGATATACAGTCTCAGAAGATTTTAGGGCTGAAGAAAATAGGAGAGCTAGCGGTACGCGTTGATCCCCACGGCACGCTCAACACCTCAAGGGGTGTTGTGGTCTGTCGGGATCTTTTAAATTGTTCGGAGCAAGAGATTGTAGAGGAGCTGGCAGCACAAGGAGTAATAGAGTGCCGTCGGTTGAACATGAGAAGGAACGGTGAGGTCTTACCCTCGGCTTCTCATGTCCTTACTTTCAACCGGCCTACTTTGCCAGAAAAGATAAGAGCGGGGATTCACCGTTTGGATGTGCGGGCATTTGTCCCACAGCCGATGAGGTGCTTCAAGTGCCAACGCTTTGGCCACACCGCTGTTAGATGCGAAAGACCGCAAATATGCGTGTGCGGTGAAGAGATGCATGAGGGAGAGCCATGTAAAGAGCCTCCTACATGTATAAACTGCAAAGGAGCGCATTCTTGTAGATCAAGGAATTGTCCTGTCTACAAAGATGAGGTAGCTGTGCAGGAAGTAAAAACCCTGCAAAAAGTCAGCTACTTCGATGCAAAAAAAATAGTTAACGCCCGTAAGCCTAGAGCAGCAACATCTTATGCTCAGGCTGCGGCTACTGTTCCTGCTCCTGCTCCGATTGCTGTCGATGAGGCACAAATTATAAATAAACTTGCTCCCACTTTGGCTAACATGATTGAGAGGATCATCGAAAACAAGATGAAACCTTTTGGCAATAAAGAACTTGTTAAGCCAAAGATAGTGATACAGCCTGCTGAAGATAAGTCGATAAAAGTGAAAGTTGCTCCTCCAGAAAAGAAAACGGACAACAAACCTGAATGTCAAGTCCGTCTTAGCGAGATCCTCGATGAAAAGAAAAAGGCGATACCTACAGAGTCTGTTATGGAGGCTCCCAAGCCTCCTGTAACTGAAGTGGCCTCTAAGCCTCAGAGGCCACAAAAAATCACACAGGGGGGGCGAGTGTCCCCCCTCCCACAGGCGGTGACCGGTGCGACCCCCGTGTTGGGGAGCGGGCAGGTTGTCGCCTCTCAATCGGCGCCTGAAACCGGCGCCGATCCATGCCCGTCGTCGTCGGCGGCTTCGGTGGTCTCCGATACGGAGACCGGAAGCCTTACAGGCGACGACCTTCTCCGCGAACACGATGCTGTTCGCAGGATGGAGAAGAAAAGGAAAAAGGGATGGCCGAAAGGAAAACCCAGGCAATAATTTAATTAAAAATTAAAAATTAGCGAGTCGATTGTACAATGGAACATCAATGGATGTTTTTCAAACATCCATGAGCTCCAACGCTTGGTACATGACGTAGACCCGATTTGTATATGTCTGCAAGAAACGCATTTCCGCCGAAATGAAAATTTTAAATTAAAAGGATTCGATATATTTCGGCGAGATCAACCGCCAAATGTAAGAGTTAGAGGTGGAGTAGCTATATTAACATCGACTAGAGCTACCACCGAAGCGGTTGTTCTAAACACCAACCTACAAGCGGTCGCCGTTAGAATGAAGCGACCGCTTAAGATCACTGTGTGCAGCATATACTTACCGAATTACGATTGGAATAAGGATGACATAGAAAGATTAATTTCCGAGCTTCCCCCACCTGTTTTACTGGTGGGTGATTTTAACGCTCATAATTCTCTCTGGGGATCGGATCGAGTAGATCCCCGTGGAAGAGAACTGGAAGGGTTCCTGATGAATTCTGAACTTATTATTTTAAATGACGGATCAGGAACCTTTTTCAATGCCAGAGATGGATCGACGTCCTGTATAGATCTTGCACTTATAAGCGGATCGATAGCACCGAGGTACAGCTTCCATGTTATAGACGATCTGCATGGAAGCGATCATTTCCCGGTGCAAATTGTAACTGATGTTACTAGAACAATATATCCCATCCCTAAAAGATGGTTATTTGAAAAGGCAGACTGGACGAGCTTCACAGCTAGAACGATGCTCCCAGAAACAACCGGAGTTATCGGAGACGATGTCGACGCCATAACAAATGCAATAATCGAGTCGGCATCGAGATATATTCCCAAAACATCTGGGAAACTTACAAAGAAACCCGTTCCATGGTGGAACGATGAAATAAGTGAAGCTATAAAAAGAAAGAAAAGGGCGTATAATGCCTTTAAAAAGCGTCCTAGTATAGAAAATCTTGTTGCCTTTAAGAAATACAGGGCGTATGCAAAACGTCTTATGATAGATTCAAAGAAACGATCCTGGCAGCAATACGTGTCATCCATCGACAAAACCACTACTGCAGCAGATGTTTGGAGGAAAGTGAAGGCGATTTGTGGGCGTAATGATTTTGCTCCCATAACTAGCCTTCAAGATGAAGATGAAATAAAAGATACTCCATATGAAATTGCAGAGCTGTTATCCAATCATTTCGAAAAGGCCAGCAAAACGGCCAACTACGAGGAAGGTTTTCGAACCAAAAAAGAAGAACACGAAGGTCTACTAAATTTTGGAACTGAGTATAATTACTCATATAATGTACCATTTAAAATGGAAGAATTCACGAAAGCGTTGGAAAAATCAGGTAACACAGCTGCTGGTCCGGATGAAATCCACTACAATATGATCAGGCAGCTGAATACCACTGCAAAGTGTAGATTATTAGAACTTTATAATAAAATATGGCGGGATGGAACGTACCCCCAGCAGTGGAAAAAAGCTTATGTTGTTCCAGTACCTAAGAAAAATAAAAATTTAACAGACCCCAATAGCTACCGTCCTATTTCTTTGACGTGTGCTATGGGAAAAATATTGGAAAAAATGATTAATAATCGACTCGTCTGGGTTTTGGAAAAAGAAAACCTGATATCACCGTATCAAGCAGGTTTTCGACAATACCATTCTACCACTGATCAAATGATCAGCTTAGAGGACATTATATATAACAGCTTTATTACAAGGAAACATTGTGTCGGAGTCTTCTTTGATCTTCAGAAGGCTTTCGATATGACCTGGCGTCATGGTATAATGCTCCAGTTACATGAATGGGGCATTCGTGGCAATTTGCCTATACTGCTCAGCAACTACATGAATGACCGTACCTTCCAAGTACGCGTCAACAACGAATATTCACGTGAAAGAATCATGGAAAATGGCATACCGCAAGGTTCGCCGTTGAGCGGTACCTTGTTTACCATTGCCATTAATAAATTGATATTAGCCATTCCAGTAGAAATCAGCAAAAGCGTCTATGTTGATGATCTGGCAATCATATATGCCAGCAACAAGACTGCTATAGTGAGGTACAAATTGCAACGAGCGATCAATGCTCTAAATGAAGTTGCAAGGAATACAGGATTCCAATTCTCACCAGAAAAAACGTGCTGTGTACACTTTTGTAGGAAGAGAATTCCTCATCAAAGTCCTGCTCTGACAATTGATGATAATCCAATACAATATAAAGACAGCGTAAGGTATTTAGGACTAGTATTGGATAAATCCCTCACATGGGGATTACATATACAGGACTTGAGTGATAGATGCAAAAGAGCCCTAAACATTATAAAATGTTTATCGAACCTAAATTGGGGCTCAGGAAAAGAGACATTATTGAGATTGTATAAAGCATTGGTTCAATCTAAACTAGACTACGGATGTATCGTATATTCATCCGCTAGAAAGTCGCACTTAAGAAAGTTAGACGTAGTTCATAATAGCGGAATAAGATACGCAACAGGTGCTTTCCGCACAAGTCCGGCGGCTAGTCTGATGTCTGAAGCCGGAATAATGCCACTACATTATAGAAGAGAGATCCTCTTGTTAAGATATGCAGCAAATATATGGGCTTTCCCTGCTCATATAAATAATAAATTGTTTATGAATCATCCCATGGCTGCATTATACGAACGTCGTGCTACCTATTCCAGACCAGCCGGAATTAGGTACCACGAATTAAGAAGGAAATATGAAATTGCTATACCAGAGACACTAGCAATTTCTACTAGAGAAATACCGCCATGGCTCTTGCCAGCGGTAAATACAAGTTTGGATCTCTCTCAAGGAGAAATAAAAAAGAAACCAGCAGTGATCATCCAGCAAGATTTTTTAGCAACCGTCAGTAGTTACGAAGAACATATTAGAATTTATACTGACGGTTCTAAAACTGAACATGGTGTTGGATGCTCGATATATGTAAATGAAGAAGCCCACTCTTGGAGACTGCCAGATGTGGCCAGTGTCTACACGGCAGAGCTCACTGCAATTCAGCAAGCTCTTCGCTACACTGAACACTATTGCGAAGAGAGAGTGCTAATATGTTCCGACTCATTAAGTGCACTTGTCGCAATTCGGAACAAGAACATTAAGGATGTCCTAATTGCAAACATCCTGTCCATTTTATACGTTCTAAAACAACGAGGACAGCGATGCGTATTTGTATGGACTCCGGGGCATGCTGGTATTACAGGTAATGAAATCGCAGACGAAGCTGCCAGAAAGGCAACAGTCTGCGATGATTTGGATGCATTTCCTGTAAGAGTGGCAGATATTAAAAACCGTCTAACAAATATAGTAAGAAACAAGTGGAACGCTGAATGGAGGAGTTTAAATACAAAATTAAACTCAGTTAAAACTTCTCCTTATAAATGGAAAAGCGACTTTAAATTGACTCGCCGTGAACAAGTAGCGGTGACCAGACTTAGAATCGGTCACACGCGATTAACAAATTTATATTTGTTAACCGGCGAAGTGAGACCAATGTGCGGTGTTTGCAATAAAACACTGACAATCAAGCATCTAATAGAAGAGTGTACCATATATGAGGACCTCAGAAAGAGGTTCTGTTTTACAAATAATATTAGTGCTGATCTGGATAATGGAAATGAAGAAAATATAGTTGCATTTTTACACGCCAGTGGACTTCTTAAAAGTCTGTAAAATGGAAGTTTAAAGCTGTGGAAAAAGATACTCTAAGTGGTAGTTATATATATATACATATAGAAGAAAGAAGAAAGATATGGTATTGAGAAGATTAATTATAATTTTAAGTTCAAGGTCTTTTGAGAACCTATCTCAAATTTTAATATTGGGGCCCTTTACACCCCGTAAGTGTTTGTGATTGTCCTTGTCTTTCATGTTTTAATGTTTATTGTGAAGTTTGTGTTTTTAAATAAAATGTAAGGGCCCTTTACACCCTTACATATGACGATCCTGATGGAGATAATAATTTCTTTTAAAGAATGTGACGAGGGCTAATGACCTTAGCAGTCGATGCCCGTAAAAATTCAGATAAAAAAAAAAAAAAAAAAAAAAAAAAATAATAATAATAATAATAATAATAATAATAATAATAATAATAATAATAATAATAATAATAATAATAATAATAATAATAATAATAATAATAATAATAATAATAATAATAATAATAATAATAATAATAATAATAATAATAATAATAATAATAATAATAATAATAATAATAATAATAATAATAATAATAATAATAATAATAATAATAATAATAATAATAATAATAATAATAATAATAATAATAATAATAATAATAATAATAATAATAATAATAATAATAATAATAATAATAATAATAATAATAATAATAATAATAATAATAATAATAATAATAATAATAATAATAATAATAATAATAATAATAATAATAATAATAATAATAATAATAATAATAATAATAATAATAATAATAATAATAATAATAATAATAATAATAATAATAATAATAATAATAATAATAATAATAATAATAATAATAATAATAATAATAATAATAATAATAATAATAATAATAATAATAATAATAATAATAATGCCCTGAGGTAGATAATCCCCACGTCCGGAACACAACATCTATGTTCCACGTCCAGGGCGGCAACAGCTGTACCTTTGTACATCACATATAGCTGGCTAACGGGGTTCCGAGTAAATTCCTCGGTTATGCATTGTTGAGTTTGACCTGGTTCCAACTTCAGGTCACTAAACGGACTGGATTTTTGGCTACCTGCAGGAAATGGAGTAACATATGATTTTGGAATTGGATTCATACCATTCTTAGAGCTGGCGATGTGGCGGCCAGGGTCAATGTTATTGCAGGTGTAACGGAGGCCCTTCCGTTGTCCACATGCCCCCTGCGATGGCAAGCATGTAGTTAAGGTGCCCATGTTCGGAGCATGGGAGCCCTGAAAGCTTCGGTGTGTAGGGGCCTGGAGTCAGTGCAGAGACTGCGCATCCGCTCTCTGCCAGGACATATGCCGGTTCCACCGGAGTACCGGATAGGACCTCCAAGGTTAGTAGCCCTGGAGTGGGGGTGTACCCCGGCGGCTAGCCTTGCTACAGAAGGGATCCAATGTTCATGAATTTTTCTGAACAAACTAACGTGGCAGAGGGTGCACGTAAACACCCTCGTTTAGAAACCGCCGATTCGCCACAAGCGAAGCGGAAAAAAAGTAAGGAGAGTGATAGAATTAGAAAAGATGCTGATAAAATCAGTAAAGATTTGAGAAAAGTTTTGTTTGGTAATAATGTTCCCAAACCAAGATTTTTGGTCATTACAAAAGAGAATGGTAACTTCCAAAAGGTAAGTCCATTCTTAATTGCTAGAGAGATTACAAATTGTGCTGGTGGTCCTGTCAAGGATATCCGTAAGACGTTTAACGGATTACATGTCGAAACTATAAACGACATGCAAAGTCAGAAAGTCCAGGCGTTGAAGAAGATCGGTGAATTTGCGGTTACTGTCCAACCGCATAGTACACTCAATTCATCTAGAGGAGTTGTTGTTTGCCGTGATCTTCTTAACTGTACTGAAGAAGAAATAGTGCAGGAAATGTCTAGTCAGGGAGTGACACATTGTCGCAGACTTTCTATGAGACGAAATGGTGAGATTCTTCCTTCGGCCTCTCATGTATTGACATTCAATAGGCCAAGTCTTCCTGAAAAGGTACGAGCTGGCATCCATCGGCTTGATGTACGGGCATTTATTCCGCAGCCGATGAGATGTTTCAGATGTCAACGTTTCGGACACACTGCAGCTAGATGTGAAGCGCAGGAAATTTGTATATGCGGATTGAAGATACATGAGGGTGATCCATGTAAAGACCCTCCAGTCTGCATTAATTGTAAAGGGCACCATAACTGTCGATCCAGGAACTGCCCAGTATACAAATCAGAAACAGCCATTCAGGAGGTTAAAACGCTTCAAAAAGTCAGCTACCCTGAAGCGAAGAAGATTGTTAACCTACGTACACCTAGACCATCGACTTCATACGCAGAAGCAGCTGCTGCTCCCCCCACACCTAAAATCAACGTGGAGCAGTTGCTTAATACGATGGCGCCAAGTCTCGCGACAATAATAGAAAGAATCATTGATTCCAAGATCGAGTCTACTCAACAGATACAACAAAGTAAACATGAGAAGGCTCAATCCCGGACTGACGTCGCCGACAGAAGACCCGCACCAGCGCAGTTTAAAAAACCGGCAAAATCCTCGATTATAACTCCAGCAATAGAAGTAATGAAGAAAAATCTTGATTTATCCAGCAAAGATCTAAAGATCACCCCGACGACGAGTCATATAGCTAAGGATACTGTGACAAGAGTACAGGAAAAATCTGCGTCAACCAAAATGGAGGTGCAAGTAACTATCGAAAAAGCACCAGACACAGACGATATTAAAACCGTACCTACAGAGGCCCCAAAAGCTCAGAGAACAACTGTGGCGAGAGCATCTGTATCAGCCGGCCCAAGCACAGCCTTAGATATCGAATCGAGTTCATCAGCCGCCGAAAGTGCATCGGTTGCAAGTTTAGACTCAATTGCAACGATGCTCACAGCACCATTGAAGCTTTCATCACCTGATGTAAGCCGGCGAACGTCATTGGCGTCAGAAAGAGAAGACGAAGCCATGTCCGAAGCCTCAGACACTCTGTCGTCGGAAGTTGAGGCCGTTCGCAGGATGGAAAAGCGGTGTAAAAAAGGTTGGCCGAAAGGAAAGCCTAGGCGGTAATTTGTGGATTCGAAGTTAGGAAAACATAAATTTTTGAACATTTTTGATTCATAGAAATGTGAATAATTGAACCTTTTTTTTTAATTTTTTTTTTTGAAGTGGGATGGGGCTAATGACCAAAGTAGTCGATGCCCCTAAAAACCTCAAAAAAAAAAAAAAAAAAAAAAAAAAAAAAAAAAAAAAAATAATAATAATAATAATAATAATAATAATAATAATAATAATAATAATAATAATAATAATAATAATAATAATAATAATAATAATAATAATAATAATAATAATAATAATAATAATAATAATAATAATAATAATAATAATAATAATAATAATAATAATAATAATAATGCCCTGAGGTAGATATTCCCCACGTCCGGAACACAACATCTACGTTCCACGTCCAGGGCGGTAACAGCTGTACTCAAGTACATTACATATAGCTGGCTAACGGGGTTCCGAGTGTTGTTTCTCGGATATACTTTTTTCGGTCGATTTACATCTATAGGCCGAATTACAGGACTGGACTTTACGGCCACCTGCAGATATGACATTATTAACGATTACGGAAATGGATTAATACCGCCGTTAGAGCTGGCGATGTGGCGGCCACGGTCAAAGTTATTTGCAGGTGTAACGGAGACCTTTCGTCGTCCACATGCCCCCTGCGATGGCAAGCATGTAGTTAAGGTGCCCATGTTCGGAGCATGGGAGCCCTGAAAGCTTCGGTGTGTAGGGGCCTGGAGTCAGTGCAGAGACTGCGCATCCGCTCTCTGCCAGGACATATGCCGGTTCCACCGGAGTACCGGAACGGACCTCCAGGGTTGGTAGCCCTGGAGTGGGGGTGTACCCCGGCGGCTAGCCTTACTACAGAAGGGATTACTTGTTCATGAATTTTCCTGAACAAACCAACGTGGCAGAGGGTGCACGTAAACACCCTCGTTTAGAGCCGGCTGTTTCGCCTGAAGCGAAACGCCGAAAGAGTACGGAGAGTAAGAAGATAGAAATTGAGGCTAGAAAAAGCTTACAAAAGGCTTTTTTTAAAAGTAGTAATGTACCGAAACCTAAATATTTGGTCATTACAAAGGAGGATGGAAATTTCTCGAGGGTGAGTCCTTTTCTCATCGCTCGAGAAATAAACAAATGTGCTGGAGGCCCTGTAAGGGAAATACGGAAAACTTTTACGGGACTTCATGTAGAGACTGTTAATGATATACAGTCTCAGAAGATTTTAGGGCTGAAGAAAATTGGAGAGCTAGCGGTACGCGTTGATCCCCACGGCACGCTCAACACCTCAAGGGGTGTTGTGGTCTGTCGGGATCTTTTAAACTGTTCGGAGCAAGAGATTGTAGAGGAGCTGGCAGCACAAGGAGTAATAGAGTGCCGTCGGTTGAACATGAGAAGGAACGGTGAGGTCTTACCCTCGGCTTCTCATGTCCTTACTTTCAACCGGCCTACTTTGCCAGAAAAGATAAGAGCGGGGATTCACCGTTTGGATGTGCGGGCATTTGTCCCACAGCCGATGAGGTGCTTCAAGTGCCAACGCTTTGGCCACACCGCTGTTAGATGCGAAAGACCGCAAATATGCGTGTGCGGTGAAGAGGTGCATGAGGGAGAGCCATGTAAAGAGCCTCCTACATGTATAAACTGCAAAGGAGCGCATTCTTGTAGATCAAGGAATTGTCCTGTCTACAAAGATGAGGTAGCTGTGCAGGAAGTAAAAACCCTGCAAAAAGTCAGCTACTTCGATGCAAAGAAAATAGTTAACGCCCGTAAGCCTAGAGCAGCAACATCTTATGCTCAGGCTGCGGCTACTGTTCCTGCTCCTGCTCCGATTGCTGTAGATGAGGTACAAATTATAAATAAACTTGCTCCCACTTTGGCTAACATGATTGAGAGGATCATCGAAAACAAGATGAAACCTCTTGGCAATAAAGAACTTGTTAAGCCAAAGATAGTGATACAGCCTGCTGAAGATAAGTCGATAAAAGTGAAAGTTGCTCCTCCAGAAAAGAAAACGGACAACAAACCTGAATGTCAAGTCCGTCTCAGCGAGATCCTCGATGAAAAGAAAAAGGCGATACTTACAGAGTCTGTTATGGAGGCTCCCAAGCCTCCTGTAACTGAAGTGGCCTCTAAGCCTCAGAGGCCACAAAAAATCACACAGGGGGGGCGAGTGTCCCCCCTCCCACAGGCGGTGACCGGTGCGACCCCCGTGTTGGGGAGCGGGCAGGTTGTCGCCTCTCAATCGGCGCCTGAAACCGGCGCCGATCCATGCCCGTCGTCGTCGGCGGCTTCGGTGGTCTCCGATACGGAGACCGGAAGCCTTACAGGCGACGACCTTCTCCGCGAACACGATGCTGTTCGCAGGATGGAGAAGAAAAGGAAAAAAGGATGGCCGAAAGGAAAACCCAGGCAATAATTTAATTAAAAATTAAAAATTAGCGAGTCGATTGTACAATGGAACATCAATGGATGTTTTTCAAACATCCATGAGCTCCAACGCTTGGTACATGACGTAGACCCGATTTGTATATGTCTGCAAGAAACGCATTTCCGCCGAAATGAAAATTTTAAATTAAAAGGATTTGATATATTTCGGCGAGATCAACCGCCAAATGTAAGAGTTAGAGGTGGAGTAGCTATATTAACATCGACTAGAGCTACCACCGAAGCGGTTGTTCTAAACACCAACCTACAAGCGGTCGCCGTTAGAATGAAGCGACCGCTTAAGATCACTGTGTGCAGCATATACTTACCGAATTACGATTGGAATAAGGATGACATAGAAAGATTAATTTCCGAGCTTCCCCCACCTGTTTTACTGGTGGGTGATTTTAACGCTCATAATTCTCTCTGGGGATCGGATCGAGTAGATCCCCGTGGAAGAGAACTGGAAGGGTTCCTGATGAATTCTGAACTTATTATTTTAAATGACGGATCAGGAACCTTTTTCAATGCCAGAGATGGATCGACGTCCTGTATAGATCTTGCACTTATAAGCGGATCGATAGC
The DNA here is from genome assembly GCF_047948215.1 of Lycorma delicatula. Taxonomy (NCBI): domain Eukaryota; kingdom Metazoa; phylum Arthropoda; class Insecta; order Hemiptera; family Fulgoridae; genus Lycorma; species Lycorma delicatula. Next base: position 85,630,492 of record NC_134459.1, on the reverse strand, counting down.
ACCGAGGTACAGCTTCCATGTTATAGACGATCTGCATGGAAGCGATCATTTCCCGGTGCAAATTGTAACTGATGTTACTAGAACAATATATCCCATCCCTAAAAGATGGTTATTTGAAAAGGCAGACTGGACGAGCTTCACAGCTAGAACGATGCTCCCAGAAACAACCGGAGTTATCGGAGACGATGTCGACGCCATAACAAATGCAATAATCGAGTCGGCATCGAGATATATTCCCAAAACATCTGGGAAACTTACAAAGAAACCCGTTCCATGGTGGAACGATGAAATAAGTGAAGCTATAAAAAGAAAGAAAAGGGCGTATAATGCCTTTAAGAAGCGTCCTAGTATAGAAAATCTTGTTGCCTTTAAGAAATACAGGGCGTATGCAAAACGTGTTATGATAGATTCGAAAAAACGATCCTGGCAGCAATACGTGTCATCCATTGACAAAACTACTACTGCATCAGATGTTTGGAGGAAAGTGAAGGCGATTTGTGGGCGTAATGATTTTACTCCCATAACTAGCCTTCAAGATGAAGATGAAGATGAAATAAAAGACACTCCATATGAAATTGCAGAGCTGTTATCCAATCATTTCGAAAAGGCCAGCAAAACGGCCAACTACGAGGAAGGTTTTCGAACCAAAAAAGAAGAACACGAAGGTCTACTAAATTTTGGAACTGAGTATAGTTACTCATATAATGTACCATTTAAAATGGAAGAATTCGCGAAGGCGTTGGAAAAATCAGGTAACACAGCTGCTGGTCCGGATGAAATCCACTATAATATGATCAGGCAGCTGAATACCACTGCAAAGTGTAGATTATTAGAACTTTATAATAAAATATGGCGGGATGGAACGTACCCGCAGCAGTGGAAAAAAGCTCATGTTGTTCCAGTACCGAAGAAAAATAAAAATTTAAGAGACCCCAATAGCTACCGTCCTATTTCTTTGACGTGTGCTATGGGGAAAATTTTGGAAAAAATGATTAATAATCGACTCGTCTGGGTTTTGGAAAAAGAAAACCTGATATCACCGTATCAAGCAGGTTTTCGACAATACCATTCTACCACTGATCAAATGATCAGCTTAGAGGACATTATATATAACAGCTTTATTACAAGGAAACATTGTGTCGGAGTCTTCTTTGATCTTCAGAAGGCTTTCGATATGACCTGGCGTCATGGTATAATGCTCCAGTTACATGAATGGGGCATTCGTGGCAATTTGCCTATACTACTCAGCAACTACATGAATGATCGTACCTTCCAAGTACGCGTCAACAACGAATATTCATGTGAAAGAATCTTGGAAAATGGCATACCGCAAGGTTCGCCGTTGAGCGGTACCTTGTTTACCATTGCCATTAATAAATTGATATTAGCCATTCCAGTAGAAATCAGCAAAAGCGTCTATGTTGATGATCTGGCAATCGTATATGCCAGCAACAAGACTGCTATAGTGAGGTACAAATTGCAACGAGCGATCAATGCTCTAAATGAAGTTGCAAGGAATACAGGATTCCAATTCTCACCAGAAAAAACGTGCTGTGTACACTTTTGTAGGAAGAGAATTCCTCATCAAAGTCCTGCTCTGACAATTGATGATAATCCAATACAATATAAAGACAGCGTAAGGTATTTAGGACTAGTATTGGATAAATCCCTCACATGGGGATTACATATACAGGACTTGAGTGATAGATGCAAAAGAGCCCTAAACATTATAAAATGTTTATCGAACCTAAATTGGGGCTCAGGAAAAGAGACATTATTGAGACTGTATAAAGCATTGGTTCAATCTAAACTAGACTACGGATGTATCGTATATTCATCCGCTAGAAAGTCGCACTTAAGAAAGTTAGACGTAGTTCATAATAGCGGAATAAGATACGCAACAGGTGCTTTCCGCACGAGTCCGGCGGCTAGTCTGATGTCTGAAGCCGGAATAATGCCACTACATTATAGAAGAGAGATCCTCTTGTTAAGATATGCAGCAAATATATGGGCTTTCCCTGCCCATATAAATAATAAATTGTTTATGAATCATCCCATGGCTGCATTATACGAACGTCGTGCTACCTATTCCAGACCAGCCGGAATTAGGTACCACGAATTAAGAAGGAAATATGAAATTGCTATACCAGAGACACTAGCAATTTCTACTAGAGAAATACCGCCATGGCTCTTGCCAGCGGTAAATACAAGTTTGGATCTCTCTCAAGGAGAAATAAAAAAGAAACCAGCAGTGATCATCCAGCAAGATTTTTTAGCAACCGTCAGTAGTTACGAAGAATATATTAGAATTTATACTGACGGTTCTAAAACTGAACATGGTGTTGGATGCTCGATATATGTAAATGAAGAAGCCCACTCTTGGAGACTGCCAGATGTGGCCAGTGTCTACACGGCAGAGCTCACTGCAATTCAGCAAGCTCTTCGCTACACTGAACACTATTGCGAAGAGAGAGTGCTAATATGTTCCGACGCATTAAGTGCACTTGTCGCAATTCGGAACAAGAACATTAAGGATGTCCTAATTGCAAACATCCTGTCCATTTTATACGTTCTAAAACAACGAGGACAGCGATGCGTATTTGTATGGACTCCGGGGCATGCTGGTATTACAGGTAATGAAATCGCAGACGAAGCTGCCAGAAAGGCAACAGTCTGCGATGATTTGGATGCATTTCCTGTAAGAGTGGCAGATATTAAAAACCGTCTAACAAATATAGTAAGAAACAAGTGGAACGCTGAATGGAGGAGTTTAAATACAAAATTAAACTCAGTTAAAACTTCTCCTTATAAATGGAAAAGCGACTTTAAATTGACTCGCCGTGAACAAGTAGCGGTGACCAGACTTAGAATCGGTCACACGCGATTAACAAATTTATATTTGTTAACCGGCGAAGTGAGACCAATGTGCGGTGTTTGCAATAAAACACTGACAATCAAGCATCTAATAGAAGAGTGTACCATATATGAGGACCTCAGAAAGAGGTTCTGTTTTACAAATAATATTAGTGCTGATCTGGATAATGGAAATGAAGAAAATATAGTTGCATTTTTACACGCCAGTGGACTTCTTAAAAGTCTGTAAAATGGGAGTTTAAAGCTGTGGTAAAAGATACTCTAAGCGGTAGTTATATATATATATATACATATAGAAGAAAGAGGAAAGATATGGTATTGAGAAGATTAATTATAATTTTAAGTTCATGGTCTTTTGAGAACCTATCTCAAATTTTAATATTGGGGCCCTTTACACCCCGTAAGTGTTTGTGATTGTCCTTGTCTTTCATGTTTTAATGTTTATTGTGAAGTTTGTGTTTTTAAATAAAATGTAAGTGCCCTTTACACCCTTACATATGACGATCCTGATGGAGATAATAATTTCTTTTAAAGAATGTGACGAGGGCTAATGACCTTAGCAGTCGATGCCCGTAAAAATTCAAAAAAAAAAAAAAAAAAAAAAAAAAAAAAATAATAATAATAATAATAATAATAATAATAATAATAATAATAATAATAATAATAATAATAATAATAATAATAATAATAATAATAATAATAATAATAATAATAATAATAATAATAATAATAATAATAATAATAATAATAATAATAATAATAATAATAATAATAATAATAATAATAATAATAATAATAATAATAATAATAATAATAATAATAATAATAATAATAATAATAATAATAATAATAATAATAATAATAATAATAATAATAATAATAATAATAATAATAATAATAATAATAATAATAATAATAATAATAATAATAATAATAATAATAATAATAATAATAATAATAATAATAATAATAATAATAATAATAATAATAATAATAATAATAATAATAATAATAATAATAATAATAATAATAATAATAATAATAATAATAATAATAATAATAATAATAATAATAATAATAATAATAATAATAATAATAATAATAATAATAATAATAATAATAATAATAATAATAATAATAATAATAATAATAATAATAATAATAATAATAATAATAATAATAATAATAATAATAATAATAATAATAATAATAATAATAATAATAATAATAATAATAATAATAATAATAATAATAATAATAATAATAATAATAATAATAATAATAATAATAATAATAATAATAATAATAATAATAATAATAATAATAATAATAATAATAATAATAATAATAATAATAATAATAATAATAATAATAATAATAATAATAATAATAATAATAATAATAATAATAATAATAATAATAATAATAATAATAATAATAATAATAATAATAATAATAATAATAATAATAATAATAATAATAATAATAATAATAATAATAATAATAATAATAATAATAATAATAATAATAATAATAATAATAATAATAATAATAATAATAATAATAATAATAATAATAATAATAATAATAATAATAATAATAATAATAATAATAATAATAATAATAATAATAATAATAATAATAATAATAATAATAATAATAATAATAATAATAATGCCCTGAGGTAGATATTCCCCACGTCCGGAACACAACATCTACGTTCCACGTCCAGGGCGGTAACAGCTGTACTCAAGTACATTACATATAGCTGGCTAACGGGGTTCCGAGTGTTGTTTCTCGGATATACTTTCTTCGGTCGATTTATATCCATAGGCCGAATTACAGGACTGGACTTTACGGCCACCTGCAGATATGACATTTTTAACGATTACGGAAATGGATTTATACCGCCTTTAGAGCTGGCGATGTGGCGGCCACGGTCAAAGTTATTTGCAGGTGTAACGGAGACCTTTCGTCGTCCACATGCCCCCTGCGATGGCAAGCATGTAGTTAAGGTGCCCATGTTCGGAGCATGGGAGCCCTGAAAGCTTCGGTGTGTAGGGGCCTGGAGTCAGTGCAGAGACTGCGCATCCGCTCTCTGCCAGGACATATGCCGGTTCCACCGGAGTACCGGAACGGACCTCCAGGGTTGGTAGCCCTGGAGTGGGGGTGTACCCCGGCGGCTAGCCTTACTACAGAAGGGATTTTTTGTTCATGAATTTTCCTGAACAAACCAACGTGGCAGAGGGTGCACGTAAACACCCTCGTTTAGAACCAGCCGTTTCGCCTGAGGCAAAACGGAGGAAGAGTACGGAGAGTAAGAAGATAGAGATTGAGGCTAGAAAAAGCTTACAGAAGGCTTTTTTTAAAAGTAGTAATGTACCGAAACCTAAATATTTGGTCATTACAAAGGAGGATGGAAATTTCTCGAGGGTGAGTCCTTTTCTCATCGCTCGAGAGATAAACAAATGTGCTGGAGGCCCTGTAAAGGAAATACGGAAAACTTTTACGGGACTTCATGTAGAGACTGTTAATGATATACAGTCTCAGAAGATTTTAGGGCTGAAGAAAATTGGAGAGCTAGCGGTACGCGTTGATCCCCACGGCACGCTCAACACCTCAAGGGGTGTTGTGGTCTGTCGGGATCTTTTAAACTGTTCGGAGCAAGAGATTGTAGAGGAGCTGGCAGCACAAGGAGTAATAGAGTGCCGTCGGTTAAACATGAGAAGGAACGGTGAGGTCTTACCCTCGGCTTCTCATGTCCTTACTTTCAACCGGCCTACTTTGCCAGAAAAGATAAGAGCGGGGATTCACCGTTTGGATGTGCGGGCATTTGTCCCACAGCCGATGAGGTGCTTCAAGTGCCAACGCTTTGGCCACACCGCTCTTAGATGCGAAAGACCGCAAATATGCGTGTGCGGTGAAGAGGTGCATGAGGGAGAGCCATGTAAAGAGCCTCCTACATGCATAAACTGCAAAGGAGCGCATTCTTGTAGATCAAGGAATTGTCCTGTCTACAAAGATGAGGTAGCTGTGCAGGAAGTAAAAACCCTGCAAAAAGTCAGCTACTTCGATGCAAAAAAAATAGTTAACGCCCGTAAGCCTAGAGCAGCAACATCTTATGCTCAGGCTGCGGCTACTGTTCCTGCTCCTGCTCCGATTGCTGTAGATGAGGTACAAATTATAAATAAACTTGCTCCCACTTTGGCTAACATGATTGAGAGGATCATCGAAAACAAGATGAAACCTCTTGGCAATAAAGAACTTGTTAAGCCAAAGATAGTGATACAGCCTGCTGAAGATAAGTCGATAAAAGTGAAAGTTGCTCCTCCAGAAAAGAAAACGGACAATAAACCTGAATGTCAAGTCCGTCTCAGCGAGATCCTCGATGAAAAGAAAAAGGCGATACCTACAGAGTCTGTTATGGAGGCTCCCAAGCCTCCTGTAACTGAAGTGGCCTCTAAGCCTCAGAGGCCACAAAAAATCACACAGGGGGGGCGAGTGTCCCCCCTCCCACAGGCGGTGACCGGTGCGACCCCCGTGTTGGGGAGCGGGCAGGTTGTCGCCTCTCAATCGGCGCCTGAAACCGGCGCCGATCCATGCCCGTCGTCGTCGGCGGCTTCGGTGGTCTCCGATACGGAGACCGGAAGCCTTACAGGCGACGACCTTCTCCGCGAACACGATGCTGTTCGTAGGATGGAGAAGAAAAGGAAAAAGGGATGGCCGAAAGGAAAACCCAGGCAATAATTTAATTAAAAATTAAAAATTAGCGAGTCGATTGTACAATGGAACATCAATGGATGTTTTTCAAACATCCATGAGCTCCAACGCTTGGTACATGACGTAGACCCGATTTGTATATGTCTGCAAGAAACGCATTTCCGCCGAAATGAAAATTTTAAATTAAAAGGATTCCATATATTTCGGCGAGATCAACCGCCAAATGTAAGAGTTAGAGGTGGAGTAGCTATATTAACATCGACTAGAGCTACCACCGAAGCGGTTGTTCTAAACACCAACCTACAAGCGGTCGCCGTTAGAATGAAGCGACCGCTTAAGATCACTGTGTGCAGCATATACTTACCGAATTACGATTGGAATAAGGATGACATAGAAAGATTAATTTCCGAGCTTCCCCCACCTGTTTTACTGGTGGGTGAGGGATCGGATCGAGTAGATCCCCGTGGAAGAGAACTGGAAGGGTTCCTGATGAATTCTGATCTTATTATTTTAAATGACGGATCAGGAACCTTTTTCAATGCCAGAGATGGATCGACGTCCTGTATAGATCTTGCACTCATAAGCGGATCGATAGCACCGAGGTACAGCTTCCATGTTATAGACGATCTGCATGGAAGCGATCATTTCCCGGTGCAAATTGTAACTGATGTTACTAGAACAATATATCCCATCCCTAAAAGATGGTTATTTGAAAAGGCAGACTGGACGAGCTTCACAGCTAGAACGATGCTCCCAGAAACAACCGGAGTTATCGGAGACGATGTCGACGCCATAACAAATGCAATAATCGAGTCGGCATCGAGATATATTCCCAAAACATCTGGGAAACTTACAAAGAAACCCGTTCCATGGTGGAACGATGAAATAAGTGAAGCTATAAAAAGAAAGAAAAGGGCGTATAATGCCTTTAAGAAGCGTCCTAGTATAGAAAATCTTGTTGCCTTTAAGAAATACAGGGCGTATGCAAAACGTGTTATGATAGATTCGAAAAAACGATCCTGGCAGCAATACGTGTCATCCATTGACAAAACTACTACTGCATCAGATGTATGGAGGAAAGTGAAGGCGATTTGTGGGCGTAATGATTTTACTCCCATAACTAGCCTTCAAGATGAAGATGAAATAAATGATACTCCATATGAAATTGCAGAGTTGTTATCCAATCATTTCGAAAAGGCCAGCAAAACGGCCAACTACGAGGAAGGTTTTCGAACCAAAAAAGAAGAACACGAAGGTCTACTAAATTTTGGAACTGAGTATAATTACTCATATAATGTACCATTTAAAATGGAAGAATTCGCGAAGGCGTTGGAAAAATCAGGTAACACAGCTGCTGGTCCGGATGAAATCCACTATAATATGATCAGGCAGCTGAATACCACTGCAAAGTGTAGATTATTAGAACTTTATAATAAAATATGGCGGGATGGAACGTACCCGCAGCAGTGGAAAAAAGCTCATGTTGTTCCAGTACCAAAGAAAAATAAAAATTTAACAGACCCCAATAGCTACCGTCCTATTTCTTTGACGTGTGCTATGGGGAAAATATTGGAAAAAATGATTAATAATCGACTCGTCTGGGTTTTGGAAAAAGAAAACCTGATATCATCGTATCAAGCAGGTTTTCGACAATACCATTCTACCACTGATCAAATGATCAGCTTAGAGGACATTATATATAACAGCTTTATTACAAGGAAACATTGTGTCGGAGTCTTCTTTGATCTTCAGAAGGCTTTCGATATGACCTGGCGTCATGGTATAATGCTCCAGTTACATGAATGGGGCATTCGTGGCAATTTGCCTATACTGCTCAGCAACTACATGAATGACCGTACCTTCCAAGTACGCGTCAACAACGAATATTCATGTGAAAGAATCTTGGAAAATGGCATACCGCAAGGTTCGCCGTTGAGCGGTACCTTGTTTACCATTGCCATTAATAAATTGATATTAGCCATTCCAGTAGAAATCAGCAAAAGCGTCTATGTTGATGATCTGGCAATCGTATATGCCAGCAACAAGACTGCTATAGTGAGGTACAAATTGCAACGAGCGATCAATGCTCTAAATGAAGTTGCAAGGAATACAGGATTCCAATTCTCACCAGAAAAAACGTGCTGTGTACACTTTTGTAGGAAGAGAATTCCTCATCAAAGTCCTGCTCTGACAATTGATGATAATCCAATACAATATAAAGACAGCGTAAGGTATTTAGGACTAGTATTGGATAAATCCCTCACATGGGGATTACATATACAGGACTTGAGTGATAGATGCAAAAGAGCCCTAAACATTATAAAATGTTTATCGAACCTAAATTGGGGCTCAGGAAAAGAGACATTATTGAGACTGTATAAAGCATTGGTTCAATCTAAACTAGACTACGGATGTATCGTATATTCATCCGCTAGAAAGTCGCACTTAAGAAAGTTAGACGTAGTTCATAATAGCGGAATAAGATACGCAACAGGTGCTTTCCGCACGAGTCCGGCGGCTAGTCTGATGTCTGAAGCCGGAATAATGCCACTACATTATAGAAGAGAGATCCTCTTGTTAAGATATGCAGCAAATATATGGGCTTTCCCTGCCCATATAAATAATAAATTGTTTATGAATCATCCCATGGCTGCATTATACGAACGTCGTGCTACCTATTCCAGACCAGCCGGAATTAGGTACCACGAATTAAGAAGGAAATATGAAATTGCTATACCAGAGATACTAGCAATTTCTACTAGAGAAATACCGCCATGGCTCTTGCCAGCGGTAAATACAAGTTTGGATCTCTCTCAAGGAGAAATAAAAAAGAAACCAGCAGTGATCATCCAGCAGGAATTTTTAGCAACCGTCAGTAGTTACGAAGAACATATAAGAATTTACACTGACGGTTCTAAAACCGAACATGGTGTTGGATGCTCGATATATGTAAATGAAGAAGCCCACTCTTGGAGACTGCCAGATGTGGCCAGTGTCTACACGGCAGAGCTCACTGCAATTCAGCAAGCTCTTCGCTACACTGAACACTATTGCGAAGAGAGAGTGCTAATATGTTCCGACTCATTAAGTGCACTTGTCGCAATTCGGAACAAGAACATTAAGGATGTCCTAATTGCAAACATCCTGTCCATTTTATACGTTCTAAAACAACGAGGACAGCGATGCGTATTTGTATGGACTCCGGGGCATGCTGGTATTACAGGTAATGAAATCGCAGACGAAGCTGCCAGAAAGGCAACAGTCTGCGATGATTTGGATGCATTTCCTGTAAGAGTGGCAGATATTAAAAACCGTCTAACAAATATAGTAAGAAACAAGTGGAACGCTGAATGGAGGAGTTTAAATACAAAATTAAACTCAGTTAAAACTTCTCCTTATAAATGGAAAAGCGACTTTAAATTGACTCGCCGTGAACAAGTAGCGGTGACCAGACTTAGAATCGGTCACACGCGATTAACAAATTTATATTTGTTAACCGGCGAAGTGAGACCAATGTGCGGTGTTTGCAATAAAACACTGACAACCAAGCATCTAATAGAAGAGTGTACCATATATGAGGACCTCAGAAAGAGGTTCTGTTTTACAAATAATATTAGTGCTGATCTGGATAATGGAAATGAAGAAAATATAGTTGCATTTTTACACGCCAGTGGACTTCTTAAAAGTCTGTAAAATGGAAGTTTAAAGCTGTGGAAAAAGATACTCTAAGTGGTAGTTATATATATATATACATATAGAAGAAAGAGGAAAGATATGGTATTGAGAAGATTAATTATAATTTTAAGTTCATGGTCTTTTGAGAACCTATCTCAAATTTTAATATTGGGGCCCTTTACACCCCGTAAGTGTTTGTGATTGTCCTTGTCTTTCATGTTTTAATGTTTACTGTGAAGTTTGTGTTTTTAAATAAAATGTAAGGGCCCTTTACACCCTTACATATGACGATCCTGATGGAGATAAAAATTTCTTTTAAAGAATGTGACGAGGGCTAATGACCTTAGCAGTCGATGCCCGTAAAAATTCAGTTAAAAAAAAAAAAAAAAAAATAATAATAATAATAATAATAATAATAATAATAATAATAATAATAATAATAATAATAATAATAATAATAATAATAATAATAATAATAATAATAATAATAATAATAATAATAATAATAATAATAATAATAATAATAATAATAATAATAATAATAATAATAATAATAATAATAATAATAATAATAATAATAATAATAATAATAATAATAATAATAATAATAATAATAATAATAATAATAATAATAATAATAATAATAATAATAATAATAATAATAATAATAATAATAATAATAATAATAATAATAATAATAATAATAATAATAATAATAATAATAATAATAATAATAATAATAATAATAATAATAATAATAATAATAATAATAATAATAATAATAATAATAATAATAATAATAATAATAATAATAATAATAATAATAATAATAATAATAATAATAATAATAATAATAATAATAATAATAATAATAATAATAATAATAATAATAATAATAATAATAATAATAATAATAATAATAATAATAATAATAATAATAATAATAATAATAATAATAATAATAATAATAATAATAATAATAATAATAATAATAATAATAATAATAATAATAATAATAATAATAATAATAATAATAATAATAATAATAATAATAATAATAATAATAATAATAATAATAATAATAATAATAATAATAATAATAATAATAATAATAATAATAATAATAATAATAATAATAATAATAATAATAATAATAATAATAATAATAATAATAATAATAATAATAATAATAATAATAATAATAATAATAATAATAATAATAATAATAATAATAATAATAATAATAATAATAATAATAATAATAATAATAATAATAATAATAATAATAATAATAATAATAATAATAATAATAATAATAATAATAATAATAATAATAATAATAATAATAATAATAATAATAATAATAATAATAATAATAATAATAATAATAATAATAATAATAATAATAATAATAATAATAATAATAATAATAATAATAATAATAATAATAATAATAATAATAATAATAATAATAATAATAATAATAATAATAATAATAATAATAATAATAATAATAATAATAATAATAATAAGCAGCGACAATAATCAAACAATTAATACATAGCATAAAAATATAACATAATACTCAACATAATCAAAAAAGAAAACAATTATAATATTATACATCAAATATCCATAAATGTCAATAATAATTATAAAAAGAGATTACACATAAGACAGAATTTAAAATAATCGTCAGAATTTATTCCAGGAATATAAATAGAAAACCAGAATTCTGACCCATTAAACAAAAGATAAAGCAAACTGCTAGTCTTAACGCTTTTAACCACTAGTCTTGTATTAACAAAAAATAGTACACTAGATAAGACAAGTATAAAGTTCACTGTAAAAACCTTTGCTGCCCACAAATAAAACTACCCCAACAGTTTATGAATAAAGTTTAGTACATTATTTATTTTACTTATAGTTTTACAGTAACTCACCGATAGCATTTCTTGTTTACTGGAATTACTCGTGGCGTAACCTTAATCGTATCGAATTTAATTTACACTGGAAACTCGCTTCTTCACTGTTCTCCCCGCAGAATGCTCTCGCTGACTGAATAAGTGGACGACGTCTCGCCCTCTGGTCTCGCAGACTCTCATCGCTGGACTGACGTCGTAACGTCTCGCTGGACTGGTTCGCAGAACTCCATCGAACTGATCTTTAAATGGTTTACCTCGTAGTATTTATACTTCTATCTTCTTTACCTGCCGGACCGGACCCAACTCGAAGCGTGAGATCAATCGATCGAGTACGTTTGTTCTCCTGCAATCCTTAATCTGGTCCTGGTAACTATTTTCATGGTACAAAATTTTGTTTATTGTGTGTGTTACAAAAGACGACCCTCCAACTATTATATTTTCTACTAATTTCTTAAAATTGGTAGGAATCCGTTACTCTGGATCGCTATACCAGTCTTGTTACAATATTTATTCATTCCTGTGGGATTTATGTATAATGAAATATTACGTACCGATCAGAATAAATAATTTATTTTTTATTAGGTATTTCGCTTAATTTTTATATTAGGTAGATCAAAAAGAAGTATTGAGGCAATATATGCATAGTAAATAATAAATGTGTAGTTATAAGTAATTATAAAGAAGGATTACACTAATTTCACTAATATATATCTTTGTTTCTTGTAATCTGATACTTTTCTGTGCATTAAAAAATGAAAAATAGCAACTCTATTTTTATGGCGTCTAATGTGTCAGCGTTAAGTGTTAAGAAGTAGCTTTTTTTATTAATAATTTTAGAAAATTGTAATTATTTATAGGAATTATCAACCGTATAAAACGTATCATTCAATTGCAGAAGAATTTGAACAGTATGAAATTATTTAAATCCTTCATAAATAATTTGAGAAGATGAGATAAACAAAATGGCGGAATATTAAATTATATTTGTTAATGGAATTTATGTTTTAAAAATTACTGAACAGGTATATGTATATGATTGAGTTATAATAAGTTAATTGTGCACTTTTAAAGTCCTTTTACTCCTAGCGTTAAGTTAAAATACATTATATTTTAACATAATGAATGACAATGGATTAAACTCTCTCTTCATCGCAAAATAGTTGATTTTCATAGTCGAGAGTTGGAAGATTCGAGTTGCTTTTATATGGATTTTAATCCTAGACTGTGGGTACCTGTGTTTTTTGGTGGTTGGGTTTCAATTAAACACAAATCTGAGGAGTAGTCGACCTGAGTCTGTTCCAGACTAAATGTTTACCAAGGTATGTTTACACCTATATTACAGCTACGTCAAACCGATTGCAGTAGTTGTATTTTCCTATACACACACACACAGCCAGACCCGGCAGCAGCTAGAAAACTGGTTGGAGATATATATATATATATATATATATAACTAATGACCTTGAAAGTATTGCAGTTTTAATCGCTACAGTCTTGATTGATGTTAAGGTATTTTGTAAAAGTTAGGATATTAAAAAATTATCTCCATTACAGATTGTTTAACATAAATAAAGAAAAAATTGCTTATTATAAGAAAATAAAAAAAATAAGCAACATGTTACAGCAATACTGCTACTCATTTTTTCCAGATTTAAGTAAAAATGGAAAGTTATTTGCTGAGAATAACAAATAAAATATTGTGACTAAATTATAGTGTTGGAATGAAAAAAGTTCCATCCGTTACTTAAAAACAAAGTAATATGCGGAAATTAGATCTTTAAGATGTAGGATATAATCGGAATACGATTGATCGGTATGTAAAGTTACAGATGTAATTCATTAGGTGGAATGCCAATAGGTTAGGCACAAGCGAGTCAGAAATAAGAACGATATTAAGCTTCCTTCAACCAATTTTTGGGTGACATAATTTGAATTAGTACAAAGTATAAATTTTTTAAATACAGTTAATTTTATTTTTTTTTTACACTAATATTAATTAAAGTGTAAATTAATGTAGGCGTAACGACTTCATAGTTAAAATTCAACTACAGTAATCATCAATCCTCCAGATTCATTTAAAGTATCAGTTAAATTTCTATATTTGATACATTCGTCCAGTGATCATCAATAAAGGACATTCTTTGAGCTAAAGAAAAAAAATTAAATCTTATTTTCATCTAACTTCAATATCAAACATTGATGATCAATCTGAAAATGATATGTTTAATAATAACGGTTTTTAATATTAAGGTAAATTATAATGTAATGTTTTTTTAATAAATATCTTTAAATATATCTGTGTAATTGATTTTTTTAATAGTTTTTTTAATAAATTTACAATAAACCCGTAACATTAACATCTCATTTCTACATGATAATAAATCAGTTTGATAACAGATAAACAACTTGAACTTTATAAGGATTCTCGGGAAGAAAGAAAATAAAACACAAATTGTATTTTTACAAGAATGACCAAAAAAAAAATTGTAAATGTATTCCGGGTGTATGAATGTATGTTAGTCCCACCGTAGCAGCTCAACGCCTGAACCGATTTAATGCATGATCTCGTGTTGGAATCCTTACGTTACCGAGAGGACTTTATAGGCTACATAATATATATATGTATATCTTATGTTAATGTTAAAATAAATTTCTAAAAATTAGAAAACATTATACAATATAAAGATAATATATATACAATGTTAAAGAAAAGAATTGTCAACCGCACGCTCTTTAATTATCTTATATTAAAGAGCAATGTTTTTTTGGCAGTCGTGTTTTTTAATATTTATCTTTTGTTTACCCGAATTCCGTGTTACAATTTTCTATAAAATTCTCTAAAAGTTCTGTTAAAAACTTTTATGTGTTAAATACCCATTTGACAAAGTTGTTCTACTTCAAACACAAAATAGTGTGTTTTTCGATCCCCAATCTTCTCTCTTTTACTCCAGATTTCCATAGAATTACTAAAAGTACAGTTATTTGATCTATCTTTTTTTTTTCAAAATTTTAAGTCAGGTTTCATATAAAACCACTTAACGCTTAATTTGGGTCCGCAAATTACATTATTGGATGTAAGTTTAATTTAATTAAATTTTATCAAAGGTAAATAAATCAGGGCGAAATCTTCCGCCAGCTGACAGTCGCTAATGAAGCGTTTCTGAACCTATGTTTTTATAAACGTTTTTCTTCATTTTCATTTTTATAATATTTGCTGAAACTTTGTTACATTGTTCATGAATCACGCTGTATAAAAATATAGCAATCAAAAAAATAATATCGGATATTAAAATTATATTACATATCTTTAAGATAGAATAATTAAAAACATTAGAAAATTTCTTATTGTTTGATTTTAGCTATAATGTTCGATAATGCATTTATAAACAAAACATAGAAAACCATTTCAACTACTAAACGAACTCCCAGTTAGATAACGTCTATCGCTTTAACTTATAAATATTCCATGATAAAAAACAAAACACCAAAACGTATCTAAATAGAAATAAATTATCAACCCCAATTTTTTCAATCAACTAATTATTTTTTTTACAAATTACATTTTAAAATAGTAAAATTATCAATATCTTTTAACTTGATTTCAATATCCATGTTATCATTCCACTTCATAAACTCATACGTCATAAGCAATCCATTATATGCAGTGTCTCTAGATTGGTCGGCTTTAAATTGTACATGAGACACAACCAAAATGATCCAAATCCAAAACAATGGAAGTCCATTACGGATTTGGAATACATTTGTTATAAAGAGATTAGTCTATTCTATTAATCATCGGTATTATTAAGCTTAAATAATTACCGATCTATTTTATGCTTTTAGCATATCTAAAATAAAAATATATATATATAATATATGATATATATTTAAAATGGTTAGGGTAATTCAAATTTATGAACCTAAACTTATATTTGTAAATGTTTATAAAGTAATAATATTTATAGTGAAAAATCTTTCCCCGAAATTTAATTTACCTATAATTTTATATTTAAAGTATTGAACAAAAAAATAATTAATTAGTGCATAAACGTTAGTTGGAATTTTTCTTTGTTAAAAATTTGTAAGATTTTACAGAAGTTTTAACAGGGAAACTTATTGTATAGCGAATGACAAACCATATATTATATCTGCATTATTTTCTATTCTATTCTGTCAGCGAATCACACCATCGCTTTAAACCCAGAACAGTAACTCTTTTCATTTTTCATCCTTCTTTTGTATGCCTCTGAATGTGACAGAAGATTAATCAGAGCTTATTATGGTAGATGTCTATTTAATTCTACATTATCGCACATGCATAAAAGAAAACTCTACGTGTATTTTTTTATTAGGTATAAAATATATTGCCTTATGTAAGGTATTAGATAACATGAGTTATTTTTTTAACAAGTAATTAATGTAATATCAATTTTCATGAATGAAAATGATTAGCTAGAATGTTATTTTTTATCGTAAAAATTAAATGAGATTATATAAATCTATCGAATATACACTCTTAATTAAAGGCATAATAAATATCCTTTACGCTGACTAGTTATAATTAAGCTTGTAAAATAATCGGTGCCAGAGATACTGTACTCAGAAATCATAAAATAATAAAAAATAATCTTACATGTAATAATCAGTCTTAGTACCATCTATCTGTATATTAATTACAAGTACAACCTTATAAAAAAGATTTGAGAACAAAGTTATTAAATTTCTTTGGATTAGTTGATTCTTATATAGTGAAAAAATAATACTTGAAAACAGTTTAAAAATTTAAAAAATCGTTATCTTTAATCTTTGATCGGCTCCCCTACCCTAAATATTATAGCCAAAGTATTCTTTTATTTTTATTTGGTTCACTCGCACTACTACTATGCTTCAGAAGACAAAAAACAAAATTCGGTTAAAAATACGCAATAAATAAAAGGATAGTTTTTTGCCATTTTTAGAGAAGAGGGAGAATTGGGGGCAAAAAATATTTTTATAAATGGTAAAATAATATGCACGCATGTACTGAGTTCAATATCGATTAGGGTTATATTTGCGAAATATCTACCAGATCCCTTTTTTTTCTTTAACCTCAAGGATTATCACCGTTAGGTATTGCTTCAGAAGATATGAGATGAATTTTGTAGCGTGTGAAAATGCCATGCCTGACCGGGATTCTCCGGATGAAAGGCCATTTTTTTCCTTCTTTTTTCTTTATCTTCCAGGACCACCGTTAGGTATTGCTTCAGAGAATATGAGATTAATGAAAGAGATATGTATCTCTTTCATTAATCTCATAAAAAAATGAAATATGAGAGGATATGAGATGAATCTTTTAGCGTGTAAAATGCCATGTCTGACTGGGATTCGAACCCGGGACCTCCGGATGAAAGGCTACCACTCGCGCCACAGAGGTTGGTCATCTACCAGACCCCCTGGTGATACTGACCCAAACGTTTAACAACGAACTGTTCTATATACAACAATCTCTGTACCGAATTAAATAAAAATCTATTTATCCAGTCAAATGTTATTAAGCTTCCAACTCGCCAGCACACGTATGTATAAACGTACGGAAAAACATTAACGCACCACCAAATTTTTTTTTGAGAAACGTGAGTCTTGAAACGTTGAGATATGAAAAAAACTCATACCCCATTTTTTGACTGATTACCACACTTTCCTTCTGGCAGCATAGCTTTAGATGACGCCAGGAAAGTAAAATTGTAATTTTTTAATAAGCGACTGAAAAATGGAAATTTTTTTAAAATACAGTACTGTAAAATCAAGATTAAAATAAAATTCCAGAAAGTTAACATTCTACTTAACAATACACAATAAATTTCTTAAAACAAATAAAAAGATATATATGATTAAATAAGTTTGGATAAGACGGAAAAATATAATTTTCAAAAATAAGAATGGTAAAGTGAGCAGCATTGTAAAAACGTTTGTTGTTTTTTTTATTTAATATTTTCTGTATTTGATTTGATTTTGTCGTTTTGAAAATTTTTTTAAACCTCTGAATTTTAATTTTTTCCTTCATTTTAATAGTTCCTTTTTAAATTAAAAATTAAACCTTCAATCTAATAATATTAGTCAATATTCGATAGGGGTCGGTCTAAAAAATTGATTGAAATAAAATTACTGATTAAAAAAAATTTCCTTCTGTATGATTATAAAAGAATAAGTCCAGTGAAAGTCGATTAATCATTTAATTGTTTATTTTTCTTTTGTACTGTGAAGAAACTCTTTTTCTAAATTTCTATTATTTAATTGAACTACAAGAGATCTTCCAGGTTATATATTTTTTATAAATAAATCGTCATTCATACTTACCAAACATCTATAAAAAAAACATTTTTATTTCATTATTTTTTTTTTAGGTTCTTTGAGAATTTTCTCTCAAAACTTACAAATAGGAAAAATTTTAATCTTTTACAAAGGATTATTAACTATTAGAAATTGTTGTTGATTAAAAAATAGAATTTTAAGTAAGAAAGTATCTGCTCAAAATAAATATAATTTTAATTCTAATATCTTTTTAACAAAAAACGAAAAGGTAAAATTGATTTCGACTAACGTAGCTGGCACCATTGAACGTTCTAAACATTGCACAGTGAGTGATTAGCTAAATCAATAACGATCAGTTCACAATGTTGTGAAAACAGAATTCTCATTAAAGCATATTAAGTAAATATAGACATTTAAAAAGGAAATAATTAAGAGGACATTAACAAATTTCTTTGGAATGTTTAGTTTTTGCTCACTTATTACAATTCTGACAGTGCTAAGGGATAGATTATCTGTAGTATTTTGCAGGGAAGAAAATAAAAGTCTGGGGTATTTAGCAAATATCACCAAAATTATCAGTGTACCAAAAGATTTTATAAGATTATATCTAAGTGTACAAATTTTTTGGATTATGTTTTTTAAAGTATATAAAACTTATCAATTATGACTTTAGGTTTTGCATTTTTAACTTACGTTAAATTGTGCTTCTTATTCCTGGTTTTCGGAAATTAACTTTATAAAAAAGGGACTAAGATAAAAATCTTTTACAGAAATTATTACAAAATTTGTTTTCATTAATTTACTTTCAAAATTGACCTAGTTATGAAAATAATAAAAAAGAAATCAATTACGACTTAAATAAATATTTATATTAGGAATAACTTTAGTAAAAAAAATCGATTTTTGATTAACATGTAAAGATTTATTAAACGATACAATGAACGTAAGTACGTGATAAAATGCAAACATATCAGTTTTCAATAGAATTTGAAACGTCTAATTAACAAATTCAAACTGAAATCACAAGTGACTTAAACGTGTTCAAAACCTCTACCTTGTACTATAACTAGTAATGAAAAATCGGGTGAACGCAGGATTGCTTCTCTCAATACATCATTTTGATGACGTTTACACCGTGCAGGTGACACAGCTCTACGTTTACAGTTTTTGTACACAATGGCTAACTGTAAAAGATATATATCTAACAAGAATAAAAATACCTTTCAACTATGATGAATGAGCAGATGGTTCCTCGTTACTGTAACGTTACTATAAATGAGAGTGATAATTTGTTTTTTCCTTATATTAAAATTAGTATTATTTAAATGGATATATTAATGCACAGAATGTGTCTGAATATCCGCACAACTTTTGTTGTACATCACAATCGTAAAAATTCGGTATTTGATGGGTAAATATCAGCGAACGTAATAGCTCATAGAAACCCACCGGGTTGGTCTAGTGGTGAACGCGTCTTCGCAAATCAGCTGATTTCGAAGTCGAGAGTTCCAACGTTCAAATCCTAGTAAAGGCAGTTAATTTTATACGGATTTGAATACTAGATCGTAGATACCGGTGTTCTTTGGTGGTTGTGTTTCAATTAACCATACATCTCAGAAATGGTCGACCTGAGACTATACTACAAGACTACATTTCACGTACACTCATACATTTCATCCCCATTCACCCTCAGAAGTAATACCTGATGGTAATTCCCGGAGGCTAAACAGGAGAAAAGAAAAGAAGAAGAATAGCTCATAAGCCAACTAATTGGTACTTGAAAGACGAATAATGCGCTGTTGATAACCAAACAGTAACCAAGATTTTGGATTTTGTTTTCAAAACGTAGTGGTGATAATATTTTTCAACGTAGTTGATAATTAACAGTTGTGAAAAATTTCCAAAAAACAATCCCCCTCAAACGTTACACGAATATCATAATTGTTTATTATATCGCAAGAAAAAACGTTGAAAGAGTAATGATTTCAATTTTTGGAATCCTCTTGCAATTTATAATTTCTACCCTAAACATTTTTTTTACCTACCTTCTTGAAGTAAAATATATATCAAACCATTCTGAACAATTTGAGATGTTAAATTTTGAACTGATCAATAGAATGTTACTCTTAAATTGCAGAACGTATTTATTTTCTTTTTTTTATAAACCGGCTTCTGGCTGCATAACGACAATAGTTGAAATTTTCGTACATTTTAGCAAAAAGAATTCGAAAAAATAGTAATAATTTATTATTTTTTTTTGTAAGCACTTGTACTTTCTTGTACGATTGTTTTACTTTCTTAATGAAATCATATGCACGCCTTTTTTCAGTACGAATAATCTGTATCTGTGAAAGAGAATATTTATTAAGCAGAGTATACTTAAATTTCATGTTAGGCTCATTTGTAGACGTATATATAAAATAACCCATACATGAAATATATACCCTCGAAATACTAAATACATACTTCGGCGAGATAATTATCAAAACAATATTGTTCGGGATCCTAGCAAAAATCGTTAAATGTTTTTGAAAAAGAACCG
This sequence comes from Lycorma delicatula, assembly GCF_047948215.1. Taxonomy (NCBI): domain Eukaryota; kingdom Metazoa; phylum Arthropoda; class Insecta; order Hemiptera; family Fulgoridae; genus Lycorma; species Lycorma delicatula. The sequence continues at coordinate 85,609,465 of NC_134459.1, read as the reverse complement.
TAAGGTAACGAGTAATTTTTGTTACTTTCCTGATTAGTCAATTATATTTTTGACTAAATTTACAATTTTTTTTGACAAATTTTAAAAATTCGTGAAATACTTGATTATACAAAACCAGCGTATACTCTGAGCAATACCATCATTTTGCCAAAGTTATTTAAGTTTTGAAATAATTTATTCTGTAGATAAATAAAATTAGAAATAAAAGAAATTTTTGTTGAATAAATAATAAAACAATTGGTAAAGTATTCAAAAAAAAAAAAACCATGTAAACTTGTAGTATATCACTTATATTAATAAATTACGTTTTAAACATTTTCACAAAAATTAAAAAAAGGAGAAATTTCAACAAAAATTAATTAAAATGAAAAGACAATGATAATATTGTAGATGTGTCCTGCTGAGTTACCATCATTTATCACTGCTGTCAACCCTACGGTACTAAACTTCTTCATTTAGGAAAAAATAAATTATTTTTATATATTTACAACCGCTTTTATGTTTATGAACTTTATTTATTTATATATTTTTAATTTTAAATGTAAATTCACGGTGGAAATAATTAAAAATCATTAATAATTCAACAAATATACTGTGAGATATTAGTTATTCGTAATTACCAGTAACAGAGATTATAAAGCAGTTTTTTAATTAAAAAAAAAGTATGATTACATCATCATAGTTCAAATGGAGAATGTTTTGTGAACAAAGTTTTCAATTAATTGAAGGTAATTTGTTACATTAAAACTGTCTGGATTATAAATTACTGAAAATACATGAAAATAATACACTAATTTACTGGAAAAAAAAAAAAAAATTTTACGCAATATACAATAATTTTATTCGTATTAAAGAATAATCGTTCTTTTAAATTGCTTAATATAATAATCCAATTAAAATCACATGTAACTGAATATTTTATTTCAGGATAAAAATGAAGTAAATATTTAAATAAACATTTTAATTTCAATTTTTATCGATAGAATATGTTTATAAAATAATATTTTTCAAACTTTATTATTTTGATTGTTACGAATGTTCTTTAAGATAAAAATAATTATTTGTTGAAAACAACTGGCCGATCGATTGACCTACCATATGAAGAAAAAAAATCACAGATAATTTTAATAATTAATGGTACTTTTATTCCTTATTGCACAAAAACTCTCATTAAACCATAATACGAATATTCCTCAAAAACGATTATAATATTTTTTCTCTGTTGACAAAGAAACAGTTCACATAAATAAAAAAAATAAATAAAATAAAAAAATAAATACGTTTGATATCATAGACTGAATACATTTTTAAGAATTTAGTTTTATTTCCTAAGATCTGGTCAAAAATTATTATAAACTAAAAGGGAATACTGAAACACAAAAAGCAAAAAAGGTATATTTTTTTATTCTTGCGTTCTAAATTATTTTTTCAATTTGTTGTGTCAGGTTTGTTAAAATAAGGCGATTGTGAGCCTCTTTCCAGTGGACTACTTCTGAATGATCAATGACGTCTTAAATTTAAACGAATTGTACTGTACTATTTCAGTTCAGTACTAGTTTTAAAAAAAGTATCCTTCAACAATTTCCATTCCTAATGGCCGATCATCCCTATCTTCTTACTCTCCATAAACATATCCAACACTCTTATTTTTACTTCTTTTTATGACATCAAACAAACTAGCTCCATTATAGGCTTCCCGGAGAAAACGCTGCTCGGGTACTAGTGATTATGCGTGTCAGGAATTCTGATATTCCATTCCTTTATAAAAAACACTTGTCTAGCTAACACTTTGGTCTCAAATAAATAGTAAATCTTTAGGTATTATCATTAGTAATATGTAGTTTCGTGTAGAAATATCTCTTTTATCATTGAAATTCACCCACTTTTATAAGAATTCTGTTCAACTATTTTCAATAAATAAATTAAAAATAATGAAGTGTAAAAACAAACATTGTTTTCAACTTTCAGAAGAAGGTAGATATGACTTTATATATTATTCTATTACATAACATCAGTTTTGCTTTATAAACATCTTTAGAAATTTTTAAATTGCTTCTTACTAATGAAATAACATACTTAAAACAAGCACGTATTTTTTTAAACATTAAAAAATGTAATGTACGCATAAAATCTTATGATGATTAATAGAAATGCTGATATATGATAATTTACACTTCTCCGGGTATTTGACTAACAAAACTTTCATAAAGACCAACAAAACAATTTCTTCAATGACACTTTCCTTTGCCTCTATACGCGTTTAAAAGGAAAGCTTTCTGACAATGACAACCACCTTATACCAAATTTAGACACGACAGTAGACCCCCAGAGACAAGTAGGACAGAAAAGGAGTAGAGACACTTATAAAGTGAATAAATTTCATTCTAAGCTAAATAATATTTATGTTTTATTTCCTATTAGTGTCACATTAATGAATGAGTTTGGTTCTCCTCACCAATTCATGACATTTCAACATTTCATTCTCTTGAGTAGTTTTATATTCGTAGTTGTAAATAAATACATGATTAATATATTTATAAATATACTAAACTTTTATATATTTATTTATATAAATAATGTAATAAAAATGTTACATAAATTTCATGAAGAATGGAATTTAAAACTACTCGAAGAGTTTAAAAACCGAAATCAGTAGTAATGTATTAAAAATATACATAAAAATTTATGTATATTATGATAAATGGATATTACGTATATTAATGTATACATAGAATATGTTATATTTTTTATCAAAGAATGATAAATATTACACTACTAGATATATTACATCAGGAATAGGTAAGTGTACTCCATCATTAAAAAGGAAATTTTCCCACCATTTGCCTAAACGGCTCAAGGTAAACTTTGGTAAACCAAAGCGGTAAATCAGAGAAGCGTCACAAAATATACGGTTATTTAAAGAATAAAAAATTCAGATGATCTGAGCCGTATTAATATACAGTAATAAGTGTATAAAATACCACATATGAATTCGTGTGAAATTATTTTATTAGTACACATTAAACAACCCACTGGGTTGATCTACTGGTGAACGCGTCTTCCCAAATCAGCTGATTTGGAGGTCGAGAGTTCCAGCGTTCAATCCTATCAAAGCCAGTTATTTTTACACGGATTTGAATACTAGATCGTGGATACCGGTGTTCTTTGGTGGTTGGGTTTCAATTAACCACACGTCTCAGGAATGGTCGAACTGAAAATGTACAAGACTACACTTCATTTACACTCATACGTATCATCTTCATTCATCCTCTGAAGAATTATCTAAACGGTAGTTACCGGAGGCTAAACAGGAAAAAGAAAGAAAGAAAAGAAAGTACAATTAAACAAAATTTAGAAAATTTTCAGGATTATTATAAAACACACCTTTAATTATTGATAAAATATCATATAAGAATTGGTTTCCATTTCCAATCAGAAACTTCACTCAGGTTGACTAAAAAAGTATATCCTAATAGTGAAATGAAATCTTTAGGAAGAAAATCCGAACAAACAAACAAATCTGTACAAACTAATTTGTACAGCGCAAAAATAAAAAAAATCGTTTGCCAGAAACCAATTCATTTTTAAAAAACAACAATTAGATAGTTGAAAAAAATCAATCGAGAATTTGTATGGATCATTTGTCAGCAGAATGTTGTATAATATCAAGCTGTTTTTATGGATATGGCAAGTAAAAAAAACGGTTACAACTGTAAAATCGATTGATTCAGAGGTACGACTTCTGATACGTATATATGATTTTGATTTCAAATCTTAGTTTGAATAAAAACCGGTATCAGAATCGTACGTAAAGAATGAAGTTGAACCACATATGTAAGATATCTGATTGAAAATATCGAATGTATGTTTTGATTTAGTCCCTAAAAAAATGAGTTATAGAAAATACTCAATGTCATGGATTAACTGCTAGAAGAGAAAATCAGTTTGGATAAAAATATATGCAAAGGAATGAAACGTAATAAAAAATGCGGAGAATGAGAAAGTAGTAGACAATGTTACAACAAAAGTTGTATACATTTTTTTATTACGTAGTCAAATTACAGAGATTAGATGAAGTAATAGAGACATAAAGAAGTATGTACTACAATCAAAAAGAGCTTTAATTAATAAAATAAATCAACTAATATAAAAGTCATAGAATTAAAAAAAAACATTAGAAATTATTTGTACAGGTTATAACAACTTATAGTAATGAAAATATGGAATTAGAAAAAATAGGAAGTAAACGAATATAGAGATTTTAAAATTTCATGTTTTAGAAGGATATTGAAACTAAGGTGGGTTGATAAGATATGAAATGAAGAGACCTTAAGACGAACAGAAAATTAAACTGTAGAGGAAGACAAAGAATTGACTATCTAAATTCCTAACCGACCTAGCTGAAACTTCCCAGATCAATAGGCAGCTGTCTGCCACCAGTCATCTCCATACTCCTCACTATAAAGAGGGTGTATAATGACCAGAACTAAGGACCCTAACAGGCACATTCCAAAACCATCTTCGGTTCTAATACCGTGATGGCTTTTAGAGAATGGATTGAAAGAGAATGATGCAATTATAAATCTCTCTCAGTGTGCACTACTCTTAACTGCATCTTAAACAGATCTATGATAAAGAATAATCGGAACGCAATCCTATATTGCGTCCATACAAAGATTATTAATATCGGTCACAACAAAATATATAACCCCCATTTCGTAATAATTATTTAACAGTAAAGGACAAAATTACAGCAACCCGGACGTATTTGCGTTCAGTTCCGATTGGGATATGCAAAAATTTAAATGATAAATTAAGTGGTAATAAATAAATTGAGGTCAAGAGACTAACACAAGAGTAAAAAGGAATGGAAAATCACAACAATAGTAAATACGGTTTACTGTTTTGTTTATATATATTGTTTACTGTTTCAAAACAGTAAACAATATTGTTTACTGTATAAAATAATAACAATAGTAAAGTGACAGGAAAAAAAATAATTGCTAAAATATTAATAAGTAAGAACAATAATACTAGGAAAAATAGTAATTTATATTTTGCAATTTGTGGTACAATAATAAAATATAATGAAAAAAAGATAATATAACAACATAAAAAAATCCCTTTCTGCACGCTGGAAGGCTGTAGATTTCACCAGTGCTAAGTAAGGGATAAAAAAGATTTTCACCTTAAAATTAAGAAAAACATCAAATTCATTCAATACAACAATGGTTTCATGTGAAAATTTTTCACATGAAACCATAAGAACCATAAGAACGAATTCGATATTTTACTTAATAAAAAGGTTATAGCAATATTTTGTTTTTTTTTTTCAAAAAAGCCACCCCATTTCCACCCCCATGGTCCGATTTTGGTTGTTAACGAACTCACCAAAATTTTTGGTCGAGTTTTTTTTTTAGGGAACAATTTGAAAGTGATAGACGCAAAATTACGGCAGTTATCATGTCCACAAGAAAGTGAAATATATAGATAAACTTTTGAGCTGAGTGTGGTTTTGGGGTTTGCGGGGATATGAAATGCAAAGATACTGCGAAATTTTCTGGAAGTTGAATCATGGTATCCATTACAATAGGCAAAGCTTTTTTATGAAATCTACCTAAAAATAGTACAAGACAATTAAATTAAAACTGTTCAGTAATTTTTCATTATTGTATGAAACAAAATATAAAAAAAATGAGATAATTAATAAGACTTTAGACAAAAATAAGAAAGAGTTTGAAAGAAGAAAATACACAGGGACTTGATTCATAATAATATTAAATACAAATATTTAATGAACGAGAAAGTAGTTACTCTTAGATAAAACCACGTGGGAATAACCTAGTTGAAGAAATTAAATTGAGTCTTAAATGTTGTATGAAGTCTGAAATTCCGTTTCTTATTTAGATCATAAATTTACATCTAACTACGTTAGTTACGTATATAAAAAAAAATGAACTCTGAATGAACTCTTCAAGTTAATCAGCAAAAGTCGAACAAAATTTTATTAAAATTTGCTATTGAATTAAAGCTTTACCATAAATACCATTTTTTATAACAAGTATATTCTGGAAAGAGTATACTAATTTTAATAGTTAAAATATTATTTTGTTTAATAATAAATTACTAATTGGTAATAGATTTTTAACCTCATAATGCCAGATTGTAGATCTCTTTATACAAAGGATATAAAAGAAACCGTTTTCTATTTCCTTTAAAGTGGACTAAAATTCTTTTTTTTAACAAAAATATATAAAAACTATTTTTAAAAAATTACCATATTTTTATTGAATTTTATCACTTTAAATACAAAAATAATGATTCCGTTTTAATTCTATAGTATAAAACAGATAAATACGATGATAAGAAAAAAATCCTCAATCCGTGATGGTATATATATATATATATATATAAAAGGATAAAAATACATAGTTTGAATGAATAATGGTATATTGTAAATTATTACTCAACATATAGTATTTAAAAAGTTAGGGGCTTTTATTTGTAGAATACAAATCAATTGATATTGCAACATTAGTTGGTAATTTGGAATTTCTTTGTTACATGAAGTTATTTATTTAAAAAAAAAATTAAAATCTTTAACATCTATTGTATTCTGGGAGACAAACGTAGTAATAACCTCTTGATTTTTGGATAACTATATATTTATTACCTCTTTATTTTTATATCATTTTCTTACAAAATTACTATATTTTATCATTTAAAATGGTAGGTAATCAATCTGCAGCATGAAGCAATTACTTTTTAAATGAAGAAAAAATTATAAATTATTTCTAATTTTTCTTAATTCTTTTATTACATTTTTTACTGGATAACTAACATATTCTTACGAAACCTTTTAAAGATACAGATATCGAGTGCAACTTCGTTGATTGGGAGCCGTAAGTTTCAGAGTTGCTAACTAGTATAATGTGCTTACTGAGATAGCTTGTTACGGCCAATATGTATTTTTTTATTACACTCGTAAATAAAAGAAAGAAAACCAATGAAAAGGAAGGGGTAACAGAATTTCCATTCTAAACGGTGTAGTAGTATTAATGAACTTGGAGAGGAGATAACATGACCCTCTCCTTTATACTGATGTACACCTTAAAGAAAGAGTACTCTATTTACATGTTCTCACTATCCACACAAGCAATTGTGTGGATTGTGTAATGCGATCACGTTGGGAGTATCATCAGTGTAGCAATCTTCATATCTACCAACAGCGGCCAGCGACTTTTCACCTCCACTACATCAGACAAAGATAGTCTTTTTTTTAAATTAGGTTAAAAAACAGGACAGGAGTATTTTTCATTGTAATTTAGAATTTATAAATAATTAGTTTGATCGTTTTTTTTTTTAGAAAGAACTGCATGCAAGCTTTAACTCTAGCTGGCCATTTCAATGTCAGAAGAAAATTATGTACTTGATGTATAACTTGAACCCCATTTACTATAAAGCTGTTTTTGTGCAATGTTTTTCATTTTCCAGTATTAATAATAATATGTTTAAATAATAACCTCTCTTAAGAACGTCAAGTCCGGAAGTTATTATCATTGTATGAAGGGTATTAGAGATATATGAATTTCGGTTATTTATTTTTTTTGTATCTTTAAATAGGTCACTTTACTATAGCAAATATCAACAAAAACATCCATCTTCATCCGAGATCCGTTACAACTTCTACTATTTGTTGCAATCTGTAGTTATATTGTTGATAAATAGTATTCAGGATTAATTTTAGGACAGCAAAAATCAACATTACTTTATGTGAAGTAATAAATAGAAGTTATTATATATTTCTGGTTGTAATTAATTCTTGTAAGTTTATAAAGCGATGGTTAGAATATGGGGATAAAAAAATACAAATATACTCGTATAACACAAATAGAAGATTAGTCAATAAAATATTTACTAATCTTCTACTGTAGTTATAATATCCCATTACTAAACATTATATACCCTATTAATGGGTATTATACAGTGATAATGGGGTATAATACCTCATTGCCACTGTAGTTGTAAGTCACCCAAATTGACGGCTACTCATTGTTGCCAGAAGGAGGCTTTATTTGACATACACTTTCTACTCAATCAAATTTATTCTGGGTTTATATTTAATTTGAAGATAAGTAGAATTTTGTTTTGGCTTATTTCTTATTTTAAATATACCTGTAGTTTAGACAGTAATATTTTGCAATTGTCATACCACAGTTTACTAAACACTTTATTAGTATAAATTCGAACTGTCATAACAGATAAAAATATATTACTTTATTTTATATCAAAAAATAAAATACACATTATGTTTGCACGTAAAACATAAAATGCATGTATAACATGGTATGTTACTTCACAGCTTCGAAAAAAGCATTCTAGGAACAAAAATATTATAAAAGAATTACGTAATTCAATCGCGTTCTTCTGTTTTTATGTAATTATATTTAAAACTGTAAAAAAATATTTACGAAACATGAAAACTGTCAGTTCAGTATTTAGTTTTGAGTATCATCTCCGAAAACAATCGTATACTAAAAATTGTCTATAAAAGAAAAACATTAGAAACCCTTCAATTATATATTACTGTATAACACCTCATTAATGGGGTTATAATACAGAGAGTATTATTAAATAGAATAGTAAGATTTGTAATAAAACTTATAAAAAAAAGTGCCTGAAAGTAAATAAGAAAAAATAAACCAGATACGTTGTAAATAAAATATGAAAATGATTAAACTAAGACGGAATATTTAGATATTTGAAATAATATTAAATAAACCATAAATACATAAAAAGAAACTATAAATATAAAGAAAATCTGACCAAAACAGTTATTTATCAAACGAATCTGCAAAAAAATTTCAGGGAACAAAAATCATGAAAACGGCCTAACAGTATACTACAGCAAGTTAATTCAATAAACATTATATGTTAAGTTAAATACATAAACTTCAACATATGTTATAAAATTATATATTTTAAAATTGTTGAACGTAGAAGATAATTCGATATAATTATAAGAAGCTGAACTTTTTTTCTTAATAACTTCTCTTGCTTGTGCAAAAACAGTAAATTTTCAACAAAAAAAACAATGGTCTTCAATCTAGAAAAACATAAATTAAACAATAAATTTTTCTAAGGTCTTACTCTACATTATTTAATATGCCTTTAGATCGGTATTTGCACGTAATGTAGAACACTGCATTTTACATCAGCCAGAATTCTTTCCTTGAACAAGAAGTACTAAAATATTTTTATTATTCAGCATCCAGCATAGCAGAGCATCCGGATAAAGTAGCCACCGAGAGTAGTTAACCCTGATAGAGAGCAGTCATGGTTTAAAATAAAAAATCTGATGTAGACATCACATGACTTCCTTGTACGCCTATTAAATTACATATACATATTTTTTGGTGCACTTCATTTACACTTATTCCATTTGAAAGTGAGATGCGATTCTCCAGTTCTTTAATAAAGTGACCAGTTACACAATTGCTGAAATATTAGTTTTTATTAACGCCAAATATTTATACAATTATTATTCAACAATCTTACGTGAAATATTATGATAGAGTAAAAGTTCCTTTATTACTCGTATTCCCAGATTAATAATATTCGTATCTTCGTGAGTTGGTGAATAACAAAAGTTTTAGATTTCTGGTGAGTGGTATAAATAAAAATTAATAATAACTTAACTATTCCGTTTAGTGAATTGTTTTATGCTGGTTACAAATATTAATTTTGACCTTACGGTGTAAAATATTCAGTTTTTATTATATTGGTTTTTGTGGTGAATAATCAAAAATGAAAAAGAAACAATCATACAGGAAAAAGAAAGATAACATGAAGACATATATCTCAAATAAACGACAAGAAAATGAATTTAAAGGGAAAGAAAATCTTAAGGGAAGAATAAAAGAATTAAGAGAAGATGATAAATATAAAGAGGAAGAAAATGTTAAAACCAAGGAAAGAATAAAAAGATTAAGAGAGGATGAAGAATATAAAGAGAGAGAAAATTTGAAAATTAGAGAACGTGTGCAAAAATTAAGATCCGTATAATTATACCAAACCAAAGGGCAATTAAATTATTGGCAACAAAAAACAAATAAACGAAATAATGATCAAATCCGACTTAAGGAGAATATTGTCCGACAATATCAGAGGAGTAATGAACTAAAAGATAAGAATTTTTTGCAATATATTAAATATGAAAATCCAAAAAATATGAAATCCAAAAAATAATACGAATCTAAATTATAATTATCAATTAATATTAAATAATCAGATGTGTTTCTCCAAATCTATAACATATATGTAGTAATGGCTATTAAATTACATATACACATTTTTTTTTTTTAATGAAAAGAACATAAAATTTTATTTCATTATTATTATTTATTGCAATTTTTTTTACATGAAGAGGTTAATAATTATTAATAAATCAATATATTTAAATTAAAAAAAAGTTAAAAAACAAAAAGGAGATTAAGTCAAATTCGAACCGATGTGCCTTCCCCTTGTAAGATCCAAATATTTCATAATCAAAATTTTATTTGGCTATAACTGGAACCAGTGAAAATAAGACCACTTATGATGTATCGTTGAAAGCTCTCAATGACGGTTTATTACTGCAGTTAAGAAAAAGTCCAAAATCCAATTTTTGGGGGGATTTTAGACTTTTTTTTTTGACACTTGGTTCATTCGATTGCAATCAAAAGGGGAGGTTCACAACTAGATATTACAACAGTCCTAAATCCAAAATTTCTACCGTGAATCGTTTTTGAGATTTGCGAGATACGCGTACATACATACGAATTTACTTACACATCGAATTTAGTCAAAATGGATTCAGGGATGGTCAAAATGGATATTTCCATTGAAATCTGAAAACCAAAATTTTTCGCGATCACAATACTTCCTTTGCTTCATACAAGGAAGTAAAAAGTAGTGGGTTATTAGTTCACAGTCTCAGTTTTTTTTTACAGTTCTTTATCGATTTAGAATGGCAACAAATTTTGGTAGCTCTGAAAAACACAATTTTTTTTTTTATTAAAAAATATTGGCAGAAAGTTTTGTGTTCATGTCTATATAACTGGCGGTTTTCAACTTAATGTTGAGACGAAGTATTTATATAAAAAGATATAATTACAACTTTAATTGTCATAATTCTTTTGAATTGTAATAAAACATCAGTACAATAACAGCTTCTTTTGGTTGGCTTCAATCTTCACTAGGTTTTTATAATTTTGATTATATTTTTGTATTTAAATTAAAAACCAAAAAAACTTAAATGCCAAATAATTCATTGTCTCTTTAAGATTTTTAAATATTTATACCTCTTGGAACCGACGACCGATTTTTGAAATTCAACTTTGTTTTTCTTTTTTTCTTTTTTATCCTTTTTCTTTTTTATTTGTTATTAACGTTTGTTTTGTGGACTATATGGTGCTGAAATTATTAAATTTGTGATTTATGACTGAGCATGAAATTTCACATTTGACTTTAAGTTTGCTTACAACTGTTTATTGTGTATTATTTATTTTGGGGGTTCCTTAAGGACCTTCTTATCGCGTGCTTTTGTGAAGAAACTTACTTATGGCTCCGCAAGAGAGCCGATTGTAATTATAATTGTTATTGAGCAAAAAAAAAAAACTGTTTTTTTATAAGATGTTATTTGCCTATTATATCGTTAAAATTCCAAATTTTCATTTTTTTAAATTTGCACAATTTACGGGAGAAATAGAGAAAGAGATGATTAGTTTATTTGCAACTTTCCCAAACCAAAAATACATTTCTGTATATGAAATTTATCCCCTATTTATTCAAAACGCTATTAATTCCAGTTAAAATTAAATTAATATTTTATTTTCAAATTTTTAAATTACTTAAATTACTGAATTATTTTTTGTAATTTAAATTTAATTTCTTTTAAGATTTCTGAAGGTTAATTTCATCTTTTACATTTTTCTCTACGTTGAATTTTAAACCTTCTAAACTTTTATAATACGTTTAAAAGAATTAATAAGATAAAAAATGTATATTTTTATATTAATGTTTAGATAATTAAAAGAAACATCACTGATTTATAGAAGTGTGCTTTCTGAATCATCGGTAAGTACTAATTTTTATAATTGTTTTTATTATTACTATTGTACTTTATCTTTGTCCATCAACAGTATATTACATAATCAAAAAAGAGAAATTTTCCCAGGCAAAATTTTCTAATTTTATGTCACTCTGTTTCCTATTTATACATAGTAATTTTTTATTTCAACGCTGTAGTTTTATATTTAAATCCTCCAGTTTCTTGGGCCTTTGATCAGTTATAGAACCCCAGCCACCATGTAGTGAAGTAGAAGACCAGCTACCATATAATAAAGCTCGTTAGCTTAAATGCGAGTTCCATCTTCCACTAGGATTTCTCTGGTCCAGTTATGAAAATTAATCTAATTTATCGGATAGAATTAGATGGTTTTATTTATTTAAAATTTTTGTTGAAGTATTTTTTTAATCTTATAATTTTAATAAAAAGATTGGTCTAGAAAATGCCAAGACATTTCTACTACCTTTACTCAAAATGTTTCATACAGTTAATTTTTTTTTTTTTTTAATCGAATAAATAATATAATTTTATAATACTTAAGTTATACTTTTATAACCTAACAGTCTCAGAATACCAGACATCCCCCAAAGGACGAATCTCAATTCGTTCACAATTAGAATTTCCCTTTATTTATTTATCTATTTTTAATTAACAATATATAATTTTTACCAATTTTTCAAAAAAATATACGGTCGCACAGTAGAACTGAGAGTTGAAAGTGAAATTTCTTTACGTTTTGAGGAATGAGGAGTACAAAATACAATTCACTTATACTACTACTTCTATATATAAATGGAATACACTACTATATACAATAATAGTGTATTTGAAGTTGTGCATGTGAAAATTTAAAGAATATTGGTTAAGTCGTTCTTCAGTTACGCTCAAATTAAGATCGACAGATATACATAACCTCAAATTGAGGTTATGTTGACTTTGTTCTGGTGTATTTTTCATACGTGTTTGTGAAGTGAGTCACAGTGGTGAGTGTTTAAGCTTGGTGCTTGTAAGTAGAGTTTACTCGTTAGCACTACATACTACATACATAAGGTATATAGTGCATTGTGCTCTAAAAATCAGTGCGTTTCTGAGTATCCATTACATGCAAATATTAACTAAGCAAATATTATATGCACACTAAATATTAATTGAATTCTGATTGTGTTTTAGTGAGTAATAGTCAGGGTGGTGTCGGTTCCAATGAATGGCAGGGGACTCCGGGGGAGTTTAGATGGAGAAAAGTTTAAGAGCGAGACCCGGTCATGGGTGGGAACCGAGGACGACATAGTCGGGTGGGGATATGTCGGACGACATAGTCCCAGTTACCCCTCTCGGCGGTTTGAGGCAGGCGCTATAAAGACCCAGACTCGGTTAACGACATAGTCACACCCGGTTACTCCCCTGGGGATTAGAGGCTGGCAAGATTAAGATCCGACCATAGGGGGGGGGGGGGGGACTGACCTGCCATGCCGAACGTGCTGCTGGTAGGTGGGGAGTCCCCCTTAGAGTTAAAGGACACTTTCCTGGGCCGAGCTTTACTTAATTGTATGTCCAGCCCAGGGGAGTAGAGGATAAAAAAAAAGTCAGAGCGTAAGAAATGAAAAGTCGACGCTATATCTTGTGCAGAAATGAACGAGAGATTTTTAAATTTATATTTCAAATATTTTTAAAGAAAAGTTAATGATATTCAGATTGGAAGAGGAGGTGCACCATTTATTATATTACTGCAAAAGGCAAAATTAGTTTTCACTGAAATCTCTTATTGAAAAAATTCTTTAAAACAAATTGTAAATTAAATTTATTCCATATTACAAATTCCTCCATTATTTTAGTGGATGGAAATAAAAACGTTGCTAGAAGAATAAAAATCTCACATTTAATTTCTAGAATAAAGTAAAAACCAAAACAAAAAAACAGGAGATATTTGAAATTCTAATGATGAACTGGAAATTGGAAGAGAATTGCATTTTAAGACGATATTTATAGCTATTTATTTGCTCTTTTCATGTTAAGATTATTTTGCCTTATAATATATGATAAGCCCCGTTACCGTTTGGAAATTGATCAAGTCATTATTCAAGTCAATTGTTTCTAACAAATGCCCGTTATTAATTAGTATCACAAACAAAATTAATTTAAAGGTTTATTTCAGATTTATAGATTTATTTGAAGGTAAATATTGATTTTATTTGATTGGAAACAGGACTTTGCAGCATTATAGGACAGTTGTAACAATATCTAATCGGTGTTGTTTACCGTTTATTTAATCAATAAGTTTTAATATTGGTTCATATTAAAATATTTGTAGCTTTCAACTCGAATCACCCTTAAAAGTGTTTTTTTTTCAAATCTTATATCTTTAAAGTGAATCAAATGTACGAGAAAAATTGTCCGTCGAACTAAATCATTGCAATACGGTAACAGTAAAACATTACTTAACTAAACGATAATGTTATTAAAATGTTACATAAAGCAAAGTAACAGAATCAACGTCAGATCGTTTAGTATTTTATAATTTTCGAAGCAAGGAATTATCCTCAGGAAGCTACATAAGACAAATATACAATTAAAACTATTGAGACGAAACACAAACATGAAGTCTCTCGCAGAAAGTTATATATGAAATCTTGTAGTTTGCTTTAAGTTTGAAATTTAATTTTAATAATATAATAAATATAAATATTATAAGATAATACGTTTTATCAGCAGTATTTAGAAGTAAGATAAGATAATGTAAAACAGATTTAATGGTGAGTTTGAAATATATTGTTTAGTTGAAGATAGAATTACTAGGTGAACAAAGGTAAAGTTTAAACAAAAGCAAAACAAACATAAATGTTCAGTAATATAGCGCTTTATAACATTGATTTACACATAAGTCTCTCACGTAACGTTAAAATCAAGAATAGTAATAAAATCATTCAGATTATTTCCATGTGGTCTTTAGGCTTATTAAAAATATATTCAAGAAACAAGTCTTTCGCGCTTCTCCATTCTAAAGAAAAGAAACCTTCTCCCCATTCACTTGTATCATCTCGCCTCAATTGCTTGAGAGTGTACTTCTTTTATGCACAATTCTCCTAATAAAAAAATGTAAAAGTTCTCTTCAAAGCGGAATCGAAAAATATTATGATGCATATGAACTGTAGTAGTTAATATCACCTGTTACGTAGTGACGAAACGAATGATTCGCTAGCCAGCTTTTATGGGAAATTCTTGTTCAATTCAGATTAATCTGCCTATTTAGTAATTTATTGAAATATAAATTTAGCCAGAAACAAGTTTTACTTCGCAGTAAAGGAATTGGACAAACTATATCATTATACAATACAGCCAGAGAAAGTAGGAGAGGTAAGTAAGGATTTATGTTCTAACTATGGAAAATGCACCACAATTTTTTTTTTATTGGACAATACGTAACTGGATATGTCGGTCAATGAAAGTGATCTATTTGTGGAGAAAATTAAACGAAAAATATAGAATCATCAGCCCTATTTTATTACACCTATTACAGCCCTACTACTTCTTACAAAATTAGACAACTGAGACAATACATTATCTTTTTGAATATATTCACCTGAAATGGATACGAATTTTGATTTATTTGAGTGTATTAAATCGTTGGAAGGGAAACAAGGTAACATAGAGTAAAAAACAACTAAAAAAGTAGTTCAAATACCGCTTGAAAAATAATTTATTAATTATATACTCGTTATCTACCTTACCTTAACGTTTTTAAGCTTGTTTTTCAAACGGATATATTATTTACTGTACATTATAAGATATGTTTAAGAAAACGTAGAATAGAATGTATTTACAAAGTTCTTTTACCTGCTATAAAACACTATTTAGAGACTTTACTTAGAATTTATATATATGGAAGATTTCAATTTAAAAAAAGTTCAAAATAAACTTATCCTATTTTAATTCTTATATTAAAAAAATTAAAACCTAATTTCAGGAAAATTGTATACATATCCATTATTTATTTTTAATCTTGCTTCACAGTAAATCTTAAAAATTTATAAAGCGTCATTAATCGTATATTTACACGATGACTGATGTAAAAAGATTTTAACTGTTTAAAATAAATCTCAAGTAATATGTGATATTAGTTTATATTTAAATTAGAGAACGTTATTCATTTTTTGGAATACAACTGATAAATTTCGGACTTAAATGTTCTTTTAAGGAATAAAATTTTCCATTCACTAGTTTAAAGACTACTTTCCTATGCTAAGCGGAATATAATACTACTCGTATGTATTGATCCAGAACAAGAGGATATTTTATTTTTCATAAAGTATATTACATAATACAGTTTGAAATATAATTTACATTTTGCTTGAATTGCTTCAAAACTATATTCACAGCTCAGTGTAAAAAAAAAAAAAATAGAAACGATAATATATTTTCCTAATAACCATGGCAAGCGATGTTTTTATTATATATGACTGCAACATTTCTACGAAACAAATCACTTTGAACTATTAGGTTGTGATACCCAAATTATAAAACTATTTTCATCTTCAATATCTATAGTATATCTTTTACAGTTTTAAATTAGTTTGTGAGTTTCTTTTCAAAATTTCAATATTTATTACTTACTATATTCAATGTAAAATTTTTTTTTTAATCATTTTTTATAAAATGTAAAAAAAACGACGTAGACCCTACCCTAAAAGACATGTTTTTTCCAAAATATACACCATTGATATCCCATTTATGGAGTGGCACCAGCTATTGTTTCTATAATTTTTAAAGATCTAAAGTTTTTATAATATCTAAATTACATCTTTATGAATTTAAATTTCACTGGTTTCATTTTTGAAAAATCGATGGACCATACATTCTGATCCACATTTTTTTAATATACTGTGCAAATAAAAATATTTGCCGACTTCCGTGGCTGAGTAGATAGCATCTTGGTATTTCGTGGTGCGGAAGTCCTGAATTCGAATTCCGGTTAGGCATGGCATCTTTTCATACGCTACCAATTTCCACTGGGCTAATGACCATAGCTGTTGATACCCGATATTTCATTAAAAAAAAGTTGATTACATCAAAAATGGTTTATAAAGTGATCAATATTTAAATATTATTTTTTATTTAACCATAAATAATTATTTTTCAGTTATTCAAAATTTAATCCTTACGTGCAAATCAGTCACAAAAAGTATACCATAACCAGAAATTTTAATTAACGATAGTACAAAAAATTGTTTGTACTTCGTAATTATCATTTATGTAATACTGGTTTGAAGCTTAGTAATCTAACTCTGTGTAATACTTCCTATCCTTTTCTTATCAACTTTTAGCAGTATTTTTTATCTTTCTCAACATTAACCCATAAAGAAAACAAAAGGTAGGGGGAATGTCTAGACATTGTTTTTTTCAGATTTAAGCAATATGTAAACCGAAGATATTTCGTAAAAATCTTCACGATATTTAGATTAGTCTACTTACATAACGCAATCAATCGAGTGTAGTTACACCTGTGCCAATGACATACTACTATAACTGATTACTACACTGCGCCAAATCAAATTGTTGGCAGTAACCCGTAACTTAAGAAAACAAAAATGAATTAAAGGTCATTGTTGCATCCATTTTGCAATTATAAAGATCAGATTTTAAATATAGTTATAAAAATATATATCTATTGCTTCTATTAAATTCATTATTTACGTAGTTATTTTTTAAGTTACAAAGAAGTGAAAAACTTCAACGATCAAAGTTGAAAAGTTAGATGAGTTAATTTTTAAAATAATGTTAAAATGAATGAATGACGTATGTAGTTATTGCTTTATTTATTTTCATCTAAGATCATTACAATGCTTAGCAACATTCTTTCTCGAAAATTCTGTATAATTATGGTCAAGATTGATAGTTACGAATTTATATTGTAACCTTAATCATTCTACAATATTAATACTAATTAAAACCCAACTAAAAAAAAATTTAACGATATTATGAAAAAAATTTAAATCCAAATAACATGAAAATGTATTTATAAAAACAGTATTAGTATTTCTTTCAAAGGTTAAAATCTTTCTAAATTACTTGATAAAATCGCGATTACTATCCAACAAGATAAATAAATTCATACACAAACATTTATTTTTTATTCATTAAACAGTTTCTAATTTGTTAATTTCTAATTTACTGAATATAAATATTAAAACGTTTTGTTTATAGAATGAAGAATACCGTTGAGTTTAACATTTTCATTCCGGACGGAGATTAGAGTGCAATCAGCTTTATTAATTTTATACTGTTTGAAAAATACGTAAATAATAATTATAATAACGTTCATTAAAATCGGACTTGTTCTCTAATTTGATTAACAATTCCAATAACTGCCCGAAACGCTATTCGCTGCACCAGATATTACTGTCACTATCTGTAGAAAGATATAACATTTGAATTCATGGTATGATGTTTGATTTATAAACGGTCTTTGATGTTAATCTGTTTTTGTATTTTACTAAAATATGTTGATTGCATCAAACAATCTAATACGAGTTAATGTGCTTACAGCCATTTTCTTTGGTTCAGTCTGCAATCTCTATCGTATTGAATAGTTGGATAATACCTATCAATAAAATATCAAACATTTAAAAATTCATTAATTTAACTAGCGCTCTAGGAAATTACATTTTTGGATGGAATTAATATTATTATTTTTACCAATAGTTAAAATTAAGATTTAAAAAAGTATTATAAATATTGAAAATGTATATATGTCTATATTTAAATTGTTAAAGCACCATTAAATTACAAAGATAATAAAAAATAACATCAGAATTGCTAAAATAAATGTCATAGATATTATGAAGAAATATCATACTTATAAAGAATGAAGTGGATATTCTTCGATGTATACAAAATGTGTAATGAGGTTTCAAATTTTTTGTACTAAAGTAACAGCAAAAAGGCGAATAAAAATATTCAGGGACTCATTTTTAAAACGATATCAACTACATGGTTTTTTATCTCAAAAAATATAGGTAGAAAAACTGATACGTAATATCGGAACGTTTTTTAAATTTATGTAATAAAAAACCAAATAAGGTACAAAGAGATGGATAAAAAAAAGTGGATAAGTAAATCAGGTGGGGATAATTTATAATGAAGTTTTATTGTAAAATCATCATTATATGTTTATAAACACAAAAAGGTTACATTTTTTTTTTTTAAATCGGTATATTTTTTCTGCTCCCACATCTCCAAAATCACTTCCAAGAAATTTTTATTTTTATACATTAACTATGTTAGATGGAAGAAACAAAAGTTCCACTGAAAAGTATAAAACCAATAAGAAGTTACCAAAATTTCTTTTTTGGTGGGGGGGGGTACTAATTTACCCCTTCCAATACTATTGGGAGGGGTAACTATACATCCCTTATAGTAATATTATTCTTAAAGTTTAAATAGTTTTAAAAAAAATCGATATTTTTAAACATTAGTCGGTTCTCTCATCTCCAATATTCCCTTCAAATTGTCTTTTTTCTTCACTTGCCCTAATACTATGGTTAGCAAGGCATAAAAAAAAATCGGATAAAAATGTGCAATAAATGGAAGATAGCTTTTTTCAATTTTTGTGAAAGGGAGGATTATGGAGCAAATTTTAAAAGAAGATGATAAGATAGGCATGCACGCATATGCTGAGATTAATATAAAGTGATAGTTTGAGTTATGTTTGCAAACATTTGAGAAAATTGGACCCCAAAAAAGGCTATACACCCTAGAGATATTGACCCCAAAATTTTACTAACAAATCCCCCGCATTCAAGAGTAGCTCAGAGCTATTCATATTCATAGCTCTAGAGCTATGATGCAAGGAAAGTAAAATTAAATAATTACATGATTTGCTTTTAATTTGTAGGAGATGAATTTTAGAAATGAAGTTTTATAAGAAAATAGAGTAGCTAAGTTTAAAAAAAAAAGAAAATTAGACCACTTATGAACTTCATCGTAATGCAGCGAGATTAGGCTTCTTATGTACGGGCAAAGACGTAACACGTTAAGTAAATGTAAAAGGTTCTTACTATGTGCTCAGCCATACAATCATGCAATAGAAACTCATGCCCACTCAAACAAATGAAAAAGCTGCTAGTTTTACTGACGAAAAAATAAACTGTAGAAGGAATAAAATAAATTTAAAAGAGGAAAAATAACATATATATATATATATATACACATATAAAATAAAATAAATAAAAACTGATTCTTTCAAAGAGCAAGTAAAACTTTACTATACACCCAGCGCACACATATAATAGCATGAAATTAGTATACATATATAAGTTATTCTGCGGTACTTAATTCTAATTTTATATTATTGATACTCGATTCCGAATTACTTATATAACTAAGTTTGTTGGGTTGGAACAAATAACTTGCGAACTAGTTAAATCCAGAATATATTTTTTAATAATATGTTGTAATTTTTAAAATATGGTTTGATCAATTTCTCTGTGAAAGAAGAGATATAAAATTATAAAATTTGACTAAAAATTACATCATCATTATCATCATCCGTCATGGATTACGCTCATTGGCTTGTTCCGGCATCCATCGCTTTTTTGGGCGTCCTATATCTCTTCTTCCTCTTGGTTTGTGCCTTCATACTTGAGAAGAAAGTCTTCAAAGCGGCATACGCATCAACTGGTCACTCCATCTTTTACTATAATCATTTAATGTACCCAATAGTGGCACCACTATGTCTTCTTATCTCATCATTCCTTATTCGGCCTACTCGAGTGCATCCTTTGACTGCTGACTAAAAATTACATTTATCTTATAATTTTTATAATTATTTTTACCGACGTTCAAAGAAAAGTACGGTATTACTTTCGGTCGAACAGTAGGACAGGGGATGAATTGAATTTTCTTTTACATTTTGAGATATGAGGAGTACGAAAATACCATTTTCTTAAAACGTAATTTCCTTTTATATAAGTTTTATATATGTATATGTACATATATATATATATATATATATATATATATATATATATGTATGTATAAAATCTGTGGTTCGAAAATTTCCAAAACTACTGAATCAATTTCGTTAAAATTCAGTTATGCTGTAGTAGTATATCTGAAGTTGTGGGTACAAACATTTGACGAAGTTGAGTCATTCTTCAGTTACGCTTAATTTAAGATCGACTACAGACAATGTAACCTCAATTTGAGATTATATTGATCTTATATTATTATATTTTTCAAATGCACTTATGCAATGAGTCAAACAGTAGTGAGTAAGTTTAAATTTGATGCTTGTGTGAAAGGAACTACTCGTTATTTTTAATTATTTCATCAAATTACGGTTATAATAATTTAATTTTCCTAAAAACAGAAAAAAATATTTTAATATTATATAAAAAATATCTGTTTAAGTTTTTCATTTACTTTACATTGTGTATATTTCTTGAGCGAAACCATATAGAAAACGTATTATACAGAATAAAACAACGAAAAGGTTTTTCTGGTGTGGAACTGCGTAAGAATATGTTACACCTTTTTTCTACAAATTAGATATACGAGAATAGTTATCCAGTAGCCATTAAGCTGTTATATATTTTATCCAACCTACCGACAATCTTCTACTAAGAATTTTCCTTAAGGTTTTTATTCTTCTTTGAATCCTAGAATTTCTTCATTTTGTACTATCAGTCTGCTTAATTTTCAACATCCTTAAAAATACATTTCTACTATCAATCACTAATATTACTTTTTTTTGTTTCCTTATCGTTCACTTATTATTATTTTAATGTGATACATTCTAAAGAAATAGTTTTAAAAATTCTTAACCCTAATTGTATATAGTATAAACCCATGTTGATATTAATCTCGACTTATTTCTGGAAGACTACCATTTTTGGTACTCCTGCTTTTAATTTATCCCCATATCAATCTTATCTAATTTTATAAACTTAGAAAAAATTGACCAATTGATAGTAAATTATAATACCTTATGTTAATAGTAACTGCATGAATTTTTGAGGGGTAGGTGCTTAGAGAAAGTAACTGAACAAATAAAAACTATTTTTAACATATATAGAAAAAGGTAAAGGGTTTCTAGATTTTTTTTTTATAAAAATGCATTCGAGTATGTCAAATAAACTAATAGAAATAAATAAAATAAACATTTATTTAGAAAGAAATAAAGAATGTACACTGAGTTTGATCTAGAAAGTTTGAAAGTTTGATCTAGAAAGAAGAATAAGATTCCTCTATATTTTAAAACTTCTTTACTTTGTATGCTGACAAATATGTATATTGAAAATATGATTATGAGATGAAATGTGCTTTAAAAGTTGAAAGGATCAGAATACATGGAAAGGAAACAGATTCTACTGAGTTAAAAATCAACATTAGGCGAACTAATGTAATGATGATAGGAGACAATAAACAATCTGTGCCAAAGAAGGAAGAATTGAACATCTAAAACAATGCGTATAGTTAGATGTCACGTTGACAAAAGATTGTAAAAGTGAAAACAAAATATAAATAAGAATGGCAATCGCTAATATTATAACTAAACTAATTTCTATCAGTAGAAAGGAACTTTTATTATGTAATAAAATAGATGTAAACTTGAAGAAGAGTCTTATGTTATTTATGTTTGGAATGCACATATGGATAAGAAATACAAATGATAAGAAAAAAACTACAAATATTTTAAATGGGGTCATAGAGGAGAAATACAAGTTAGAAAGAGTGAAAAGTAAAAGCCTTAATGATAAACGTGAGCGACAATAGAAAATTAATTAGAAAATAAAGAGTAGAACAGGGCATATAAATGACTGGGACATATAATTAGAGGAAAAGGTTGATAAAGCCGTATTAGAAGTATATGTTCCAAATACAATAAAAGACCGGAAAATAATAAAAATTTCAACGAACTAATAATAAAGAAACGGAATGTAACAGGAACTCAACAGTTTAGCAAGAAATAAAGAAAAAATAGAAAAATATGATACTGCCTCAGGATGATCAACCAAATTATTTTTCTGTTTGCCAGATAGCAAACATATAAAAACATTTATCCTATTTATATTTAAATATATTTTTCTTCGTCCATGAATTCATATATTCAGCAGTTATTGACATAGTTCATGAAAAAATGTATCAAGAAATAAAGAAATGCTTATATTTTTTTATTTCTACTGTCGTCTATTGGTCTCAAATTTTGATTTAAAATCTTCTATTGCCTTTTACATAACAAAATAAAATACAATAGAGATATAAAAAGCCTTCTTCTCATCACTGAACTTTGTATTTCTTAGATTTCTACTTGAATAACAGCTATCTAAATAAATAAATCTGTTATTATTTCGATGTTTTATAACAGCTACAAATAACTGTTTTTTTTTTTAAATTCCAATCTTACTTCCAATAAATTGTAGATCCATTCTAAATTATCATTTTTTTCCCAATTATTTCCTAACGTTACGTAGAAAGATTGATTTTTTTAAAGATGTTTGCCAGAATTATTCTACGAAAATGTAAGCTTTTTTTATGATGTGTTTTCTGAACCCCCAACTCTTTTAATCTTAAAAGGTTTTTCGTTTTTTTAGATTATTATTAAGAAAAAATAACATAATATTTTCCAGGTAGTGCCAAAGATGTTTTTAGTTGTGAAAATAAAATTTTAGCCACTATATTCTAATATAGTGTAAAATGTAATCTAGCATACTTTAAATGTAAAGTCTACACTAATTTTTTTAAAGTAAATTCTCACATTAATACTCGTTTATGTAGATGTCCATCTACCGGATAGTCTATTCAAAAAAAATTTGATGTGGATACCACATGACTTTCTTGTACGCCTATTAAATTACATATACACATTTTTAAAAGCACATAAAATTTTATTTCATCAATAACTTCAAATATTTTTTCATTTTTGTTTTTTTCATATTGTTGTTATTGAAATATTATTTATCGTAATTTTTTTTTTACAATCAGAGAATAATAATTATTAATAAATAAATATATTTAAATTAAAAAAAGGAGATGAGTCGGATTTGAACCGATGTGCCTTCCCCTTGTAAGATCCAAATATTTCATTAATTAAAATTTTATTTACCTATAACTCTGGAACCAATGAAATTAAGTACCACTTATGATATATATCCGTTGAAAAGTTCTCAATGAGACTTAAGTTAAGAAAAAATAAAAAATCCAAGTTTTTTTGGATTTTGGGTGTTTTTGGACATTTTTGATGAAGTCGATTGCAATCAAAAGGGGAGGTGCACAACTAGATGTTACAACAGTCGTAAATCCAAAACTTCAATATTCTATGGCTAATCGTTTCACATTATGAGTTATGCGAGCTAAACTGTTCAAAATAGATTCAAGGGTGGTCAAAATGGATATTTCTGCTGAAATCTGAAAACCGAAATTTTTCGCCATCACAATACTTCCTTTACAAGGAAGTAAAAAATTAAGCCAAACCACTAAGAATATATATTCATATTTTGTGTAAAAGAATAAATATTTTTTTCAATTTATAGAAAAATATACCAATTCTAACTTAAGTTTAATTTGTTTTAGGAAATAAATCTTGTATTAAAACAATAAAAAAATCATCTGGGAAACTTTGTGTTATCGTATCAATTTTTTTTTTCATCGAATCAAATGAAAAAAAAGTTTAAATATTATGAAAGCGCATATTTATTAACACATAAAACTTTATGAATTACATGTTTTTGCAGTTTCAGACTGATTCAGCTGTCACAAAATTAGAATCTCCCCAATATATATTTTTTCTAAGTAACTATAACTATCAATTTTTATTAAAATATAATGGTTTTTTTTATATTAGTAATCATTAAAGTACTGAAAAAACTATTTTAAATAACATTTTGTAATATTGCTCAATATTGTGAAAGATTACGCAATAAATTTTGTAATCATATTTACAATTTTTTTTCCTCTAATAAATTTCAGTACTCAAAAACTAGATGCTTATTACAATTAATTTTTACTATTTTCGTACTTGATTACATCAACTAAAATTTACCAAAAACCAAATCCATTTAAATATTTATCTTTAACAGTAATCAAATTCAAATTAATTAATAAAAGTTAAAATAAATGAATTTTTACTTGTTTATTTTAAAGAATCATATACTCTTGTTTCTAAAGATACGAATTAATTAATATCAGTTGGCATTTAGCTGCACGTCAGCAATTTAGCTTACAATACTTAGCCGTCGAAGCTTGCCTTAACCACAGCAACCCAATTCAAAGCAAACGGTCTGAGCTTAAAACAAACCGACAACTACCCACCCCTTCGTTAATCAATCATGGTAACTGATATCCTAGAGAGTTATATGGTGTTTTCTACGGAAATAAGAAATGAAAATATATCATTTATATAAATCCAGATATTTGATTGAATCTTAAGAGATATATTAATTTTTTAATATTATTTTATTATTAATTTTATATTATTATTTTATGTTTTTTTCTTGTTTATTTGTTGGAGATTTTTTTATCATTAGGAATGAAATTTTAAATTTACGGTTACTATAAAAAATTATAATGAATGCTAAATAAAAAAAAATTATACTCATGATTTTTGTATTACTGTCTGTTAAATAATTATTTCAGATAACCTTATTCCTAATCATAAGTACTGTTTTATGAATTTTATTTACTTTTAAAACTGTTATATATTTTTTTTAAATTGACATTTGAATACATTTTCTATATACAGACGAAAATATGTACAGATATGAACTTAAGTTTTTTAAATCTAGAATTTTATAATATTAAGTTTATAATAAAAAAATTTAAACCTTTTTTTGTCTTTATCTTGCTTATCCGTATATAAAATGTTACTTATTTGTAATTTTAAACTCAAATCGTAAGATTCATTGCCAAAATATATAATACCAAAAACTTTGAAAATATTACCCAATAAAACATAAATCGCTGTCGTAATTTCAGTTGTACTGAAGCTTACAGTAAAAAAGTTTTACTTCATTAGAAAAAGCAGTAGCAGCCGACTTTTCATCTCTAAAATTTCAGTCTGTTTGTTTAATAATTATTTGTTTTAACGAATTATTATTCGTTTTAACTCAGAAAAAATGTAAATAGATTAGTATATACTAATTAATGTTGTATTACATAATGCTTTTAAGTCTTTAAAGATTCTAATTGCACATTTCGATTATGGAACTACAGAACACAAATCTTATTCATTTATACATAAATGTATTATGCATCTATAACAACCAGAATTAAAGATATTTTATACTAAATTTAAAATAAATTATTTTCTTAAATTACTATTCCCTGAACAAATTTCCTTCAAAAAGTAAATCACATTTAGGTGGATTACATTAAAAAATGTACTCTTAACTTTATTTTAACGCATGAAATCTGTTCCTTAAATGTATCCACAACGATCAACATATACATATAGACTTTGGTTGATATCCTAACAATTTTTTTTTATATTATAGATCATTATAAGGGAATTTAAAAAACAATTATTCTTTAATAATAGATCGGAATTTTCTGGGAATATTTTTTAATTTTAATAAAAGACTAAAATAAAATACTGTTTAATCTAAATTTATCGTGCATAGTTCGTTAAAATCAATTTTGAGTATTTGCATGAAGATTAAATAAACTAGATACATCGAGATAATGTCTTATTAATTTGAATTACTTTTATAAATAAAATACAAAAATATCAACGGAACTGATCTACCCTGAGATCCATAGATGCTACTATCTTTAAACAATACGCAAGTGAAATTTCAATTATAATTAGTAATTTTTAATAAGTTTTCACCTTTACAAATAAAAAATCAATATATTTCAAAATAAAATTTTTGGAGTAACTCTAGTTACTTAATTTGATATGGTAAAAATTTTCAAGGTCAGGTTTTGTAAAATGTAATTTTATTACTTTAGCAATATCTCATTCTTTATAAACAAAATGTATTTATTAACCTTATTG
Organism: Lycorma delicatula; assembly: GCF_047948215.1. Classification (NCBI taxonomy): domain Eukaryota; kingdom Metazoa; phylum Arthropoda; class Insecta; order Hemiptera; family Fulgoridae; genus Lycorma; species Lycorma delicatula. The sequence goes on along the minus strand of NC_134459.1, from coordinate 85,582,367 downwards.
TTTTACACGCATCGAAGAAATTTTACAGTTAATATATAATATCTTAAGATTTTTCAAATTTTCTTTCTTATAATATCTTATTTCAGATACAATTTCAATTTCATTTCATCAGATCAAATTCTAATATTTTATTTATAAAATTGTGAATAAAGTCTAAAAAAGTTCATTTCTCGTTTAATAAGAAGCTGCTACAACACTTGATTTTCATTTTGTAAAAGATGGTAATGGAAAAACGTAAAACTAAATCAAATAAAAATAAATATTTGATTTGTATTTGTGTATTATTGCTCTGATTATTACCGTTTAACCGTTGAAATAATTAAATACATTTAAAATTACAAGCAAAATAAAAGAAAAGAAAAGTTTACTTTCTTGCCAATCTCCGTGGCGGATTAGTAGCGTCTGGGTCTTTCATCCGGAGGTCTCGGGTTCGAATGCCGGTCAGGCATGGTAATTTTTATATGCTACAAATTTCCATTTCATATTCCCATGCACAAGCATTGAGGTTATATGGTGATTAATCATAAATATATATATATATATATATTACATACTTGGTATAGTAGACATTAAAGATATGAAGATATGAAGACATAAAAAAGATTATAACCCTGATAAAAGTAAAGCTGTCTATTACTAATCTGTTGTAACGAATATTTATTTACATTATTTTATAAGAATAAATAAATAAATGTCTTTGTAAATATGAATTTAAACCAACTTTTTTGTTTATAAAACTTTTTTACATAAACTAATCGCTCTGAAACTTAAAAGTTTGAACGTTAAAGATAATATTTTTATTAATAATATGAAAAGTAAATAATCTTAGTACTTTGTAGAACTCGGAAATTTTTCATTCAGTTTAACTTTGTGGTTTATCATCCCATATACTGTTAAATTATTCCACAGAAAATGAAGACATGTGGCTGAAGTCTAAATTCTCAGCAGAATTCTATTCTATTTTAACATTTTACTAGTCTTCTTTCAACAAATAAAAAAACGTTTTGAAAAATGGAATTTCATATGTCAAAAATATCAATCAGTTTGCCTGATATCCAACTACTATTGTTCAGTTCCCTGGAGAGATATGTTGAAAAGAAATAAGAAAGATAGAAATGTTTTATTGTTAAGTCTGCGTTTAACATCTGTAATAATATATATAAAACAGAAAATAGAAAATAGTCCTGGTTAATAAAAAACTGTTATAACAAATTAGATATTAATAAATATGTTATTTATTTTAATTTTAATACTATAGTTTTACTAAGAAATCGTTTAATTTAAGAAGAATCTTAAATAAGAGAAGTTAAACCACATCGTCAAAGGCGCTATGAAGAAAGGGAGTGTGGCTGGAGATGTAACAGATATCTCCAGGGAGATGGCCTTTCATCCGGAAGTATCGGGTTCGAATCCTGGTTTAGCATGGTAATTTTCATACGTTTTCGTTTGTAATAAATAAACGTAAAATAACAAATATTGTAATTAACACAAATATCTATTAAGTAATAATAAATATTCTATTAAAAATATATTAGTTAAATTTAACTTCTAAAATACCCTATCTTCCTAACTCACTAATTCAAAACAGTAAATTATTTCATTCAATTACTCAGTCAAGTTTCTTCTTCTTCTAGCAAACGACATTTATAGTATTATTTTTTTTCTTTAAGACAAAAGTAAGTACAAATTTTTTCCATCATAGTTCCTATTGGATATAGAAAAAAAAAAGATTGAACTAATTCAATAATACCAAGAACACATATATACATACGTAGAGGTGAAACTGGTGACAAAATTTACTTTCATTTTTATCATATATATTTAATATTTACTGATCTCTTTATATATATTTTTAAATATACTCGCATGGGACAATTGCACAGGGTGGGAATTTCGTCTTTAAAAGCTTTAAATTTCGTCACTAAAGCTGTTCTGACTGTAATATTTTTATTACTGCTGGTATTACATTTTTATGTTTGTAACATGGTCTGAAGCAAATATCCTTTGTTAAGAGTTCATACTCAGTAACATGATTAGCTAAGTACATATTTTTTGTTAAAATTTTGACAAAATCTAGTACAAGTGCATATTATGTCCTTGCCTTCTCACGCACATGAGCGCTAAGACAAGGTACAAAAACTAAAGCAATTTCTTAACAACCAAAGAATAAACAATGACTTTCTAATGTAACAATATCTCCAGTACAAAGTTAATATGAGTGTAGTCATTTTTTCCATTCAAATGCTCATTAGCTTACAATGAGCTAAAGGTTGAAAGTAAAATTTACTTTCTAGTTTACAATTCAACTACTGGGAAGTAAAATTTATTTAATCTAATTCCTTAATTTATGAAAGATGTTTTTGTAGGCTTATTTATTAGTAAGTTTATTGCTACACAAGAAATGAAATTGCCGTAGCGTTAATAAATCGCTTGATGTACAAAGTACATGTTTGCAATTTACGATCCTTGAGATAAGATGAGGAAAAGGTGCGAATAAAATTTCATCGACTAATTTGATAGTTGAGGGTTGTAAGTTATGATGGTGGACGTGGTTGAAACAGGCTAAACTAAGGCAGTATGTAAGTTAAGTAAATATACTGATGGAACTATCTGCCTAGGCATTTGCATCAGTGACATCCTGTCAGAGGCCAAACTGATGGCTGTGTTGTGTAATCAAATTTAGAGGGTCTAAAAGACGACCTTCGCTAAATCCCATCAGAACTATGAACGGAGGGGGCGGTGTGGCAACCGGGATCTTCACAAGGCGGATGTATTACTCTACGGAAATCAGGTTGTATGATTGTATAAACAATATACTAACGATAACATGAAGCTAATTTTATTGCTGCTATATGAACATTTTTTCCAAATAATCTAAAAATAAAAATTTTAAAGAAACAGAGATTCTATATAGTTGAATTGAGAAAATGCGTATAACGGGATATAAACGTGAGTATATTAAAGTTAATTTTTATAAGAACCTATCAAGAACAGAAGTTAGCCAGGATTTATTTATATTTTTAGGAGATAAATTTTCACCAAAAATGTTTTACTAATAAAAAGAGTTATACAATAGCACAAATAATGTAAATAATTTAAATTTAAATTTAAGTAACAATTATTTTTCCATCTAGTTTTGATTGTTGTCATCATCATAAAGTATTTATTTTAATATATATATATATATATATATATGTATTTACGCACTGTATACATTGATTTAAAATTGTACGGCAAAACTTCAAGCCCACCAGACTGGTCTAGAGGGTAACTCGTCGTCTCAAATCAGTTATTTAACAGCTTATTTTCGAAGTCAAAGGTTCTGAGGTTCAGATCCTAATAAAATTTAGTTGTTTTTATACGGATTTGTATACTCAATAGTGGATACCGGTGTAATTTGGTACTTGGGGTTCAATTAACCGCACGTCTCAGGAATGGTTGTCCGAGACTGTACAAGACTTACACCTCATTTACATGTTATACATATGATCCTAATCTCATTGGATTGTGGGGATTATGTTTATTATCGTTTCAGTGGAAATATGGAACTTAAAGTCGTTTATCAGTATCTACTTACTTGTAATTCAGTATATATATATATATATATATATATATATATATATAATTAATAATATATATATTATTAATACATCTTTCTATGTGAGTGGCGCATTAATCATAATTTTCAATACAGTTATTGTTCACTAGTTGAACTGATTGCAAGTTATACATTAGGGGAAAAAATAAGTAAAAAACGTTGAATATAAAACAATTAAAAACATAAAACGTCCTGTAAACATATGTTCGGAAACATCTGTTTTCTACTTACAGCTGGTGTAAGTACTTCCCTTTGATTTCAAGAACAAAAGATAAGTTAACCCGTACTTAAAATTCTTGAGATTTAAATAAAGGGGCGATTTGGTGATCTTTATATGTTTTTGATTTGAAAAAGTCAGTAAAACAGGTCAAAAACATTATCTTTGGTAGTTTTCGAAAATAATTTCACAGAAACCAAAAAAAGAGATTATTTTAGTTTTGTTGTAGATTAACTACGTTAAATTGTCAATAAACAAATAAAAATTTAAAAAAATACTATAGAAAATTTAATTCTGATTATATTGATTTAATAAAGTCAATAGAATAATACAAATACAAGTTTCAGAAATTTGACTTAATTAAAAAAAAAAAAACAAATCAAAATCTCTCCCCTCTCTCACACTTTCGCTCTCTCTCTCTCTCTCCCTCCCTCTCTCTCTCTCTCTCTCTCTCTCTCTCTCTATATATATATATATATATATATATATATATATATATATATATATACAGTGGCAGCAAAAGGGGAAGTTACCCTCCTAACCTAGATTCTTCGATAGAGCTGTGAGGAATGGAGAATTATGTCACAGAAAACAGCAGATCATTACGTGATAACGAGGCGACAGTAGAAGAAGAAAAATAGGAATAAAAGAAGTTCAAGAATGACTAGAAAAGGAATAACTAAATTATTACTGAAAAAATGGAATGAAAAGAGGAATAGGAAGACAAAAACTTCATTAAAACGATGGTAAGACATCGAAGGAAGGAAAAATTAATCAAATATTGCTGAAAAAGAAGGAAGAAAAACACTATATCTAAAATAATGTAAAGAAAGGTTAGGATTAAAAGTAAAAATTTAACTCCCATTAAAAAATGAAAAGCAAATTAAACTGATTAAAAAGAAACAGGCTTTTTTATAAATATGTATTTATTAGTTTATTCGATTTCGATACAACTTGTTTATAAATTAATTATTACAATTTAGATGTTGTATATAAAAAAAAATCTGTTTTACATTTGACAAATATAATTAATTACACGTTACAAGTAACTTTCTTTAAATTTAAGAAAGAATTTAATAAATCCAAAGAAATTTTATTTATACTTTTAAAAAGAATGAAATAACTATCATAGAAGTAGAAAACGAAGAAACACAGACTCTAATTAGGAAAAAAAATAAAGAAAAAGGATGTAGTGTACCACTGTTATTTTTAACTTATTTACGTAATAAAGAAAGTGATGAAAAATTTTGTGAGCAGAGTTACAACTTATATATATAACACAAGATTATAAGGCATAATGATGACACTGTTTCTTTATAGGCAAACAAAAACAAGGTAAATGAATTTTCTGAAACTGGTACGGACTCATTGTTAAAGATAGAATTAAATTTTCAAATAAAACAATTTAATAAAATTTTACATAAACGGAGTATTAATAATTTATCAATGGTAAGGACTTCCTTTTAATTTAGATAGTAAAATAATAAAGGATAAACTGAATTAAGAACGACAAACATTATTTCAACCAGCAATGATGATAGACAAAAGAAATTGAAGGAATTCTTTAAAATACTGTCCGCAATGCGTAGTTATAGTGAATAACGATAATGTAGGAGATAAAAGAAAGGAACAGAGTCTTTTGAAATATAAAGGAAAACTGTGAAGTATAGTAGTAAATTTGAATAAAAGGTTATAAGACAAACGAAGAAAAGAGAACCCGTAGCAGAATCTTGTTAAAGAACATACCCCGTCGATATTCAGTTAGTTGTAACAGAGAGCTGTATAGAAGGTAAAGGCTATACGATAAGAAAAAGATTTAATGTGTTCATTAATCGATATTTGACGATGTAGGATGAAGTAAATTTTATGAGGTTAAAAATAACATAAAGGAAAATACAAACAATAAATCAGGAAAATTAGGGACACCAATACAGATTACAAAAGTAAAAAATTTTATGAATTTATTTTAATATAAAAAGAAAAAACAAAACCATGATTAAGTTTAACCCAATATCCTTAAAACGTAAAAAAAACTTCATTCAGTAGATAGCAAATTTAACATTTTCGTTCTGAATATTCAAAACGTCACGTATTAAGTTGAAATGAATACCCTGATTTGTTTCAGAAAATCAATCTCTTCAGACAAGAGTATGAATTTGAAATGATTTTCCTTTTAAAACTTTTCATGATAAAAAATACTTCAATTTTGTTTTGAATAGGGAAAAACATATAAAAGTTTCTACCACCAATGAACTACTAAACGATATAAATAATTCACGACATAACAGAAGAATGAAAACAGCTTATTTATAATATATACATTTATCTAAATACAGAATTAAGTTTTCTCTTACTTACGGCGGATATTTACATATTTATTTTTTATTCAGCATATGTTTTAATAGAATTTTACTCCTTTCATTTTATTCAAACGTTCCTAGGTTTTGAAATTCTAACTTGGAATTTTTTTGAATGTTATATTATTGCCAACCCATATTTCCACACTAAATTAAACTTCACTGCAATATTTGACATGGTTGTTTATAGAGTTTATCCTTTAAAAATTATTTTAAAACTAGCAGACCCGGCAATGCTTCGCTATTGCTGGATTTGAGTATATATATATATATATAGATTAAATGAACGCAATTGAAAATTTGATAAAACATTAACCTATCCCCTTAATTTAACTTTTCCCTTTTTCATTTTTTCCCTTTCTCCCTTTTCCCCTTTCCTTTTTACCCTTTTCCCATTTTCATTTTTACAATATTCTCTTTCCCTTTCCCTTATTTCCCTTTTTCCTTTAATTTTTATTTTTTCTCCTTTCAATTTCCTTTACCCGTTTTCCTTTTCTCCGTTTTCCCCTTTTTCCTTTTTTTCATTTTCCCTTCTTCGCTCTTACCTTTTTCGATGTTTCCCTATTTCCCTTTCCGATTTTTCTCTTTCTCCCTTTTTCCCCGCGCATAAATCGGCCAAGTAGTATTTTAGTCTACAGAGGACACAAATATCAGAAACATTGAAATGGACTCGTAAAATATTTAGTATAACATGTGTTGCTTTTACGTCCAACAGATAGCACTGTTCTTAAAAAAAAAAACATGTTTTTACCAGTCACAGGTGGGACATCTTAGGTATACAAAAAGTAAAAAATAAAAATAAAATACAAAAAAACAAAAAAAATTACAAAAATATATTTGATTACATATAAAAAATTATTTTTTAAAAAAGCTTTTATTTAACTAATATTAATAATATTAACATTAATAAAAAAAATAAACAAATTAGAAAAACCCTCTCTCTAAAAAGGAAAAATAAGGATTAAATCAAATTGAGAATTTTAAACAAAATAATATAATATATTAACAAATATAAAAATTCGCTGAAAAGTAAAAAATAAATTATATAAATATCTAATAAATAACCAATAAATAAATGTAATAATTATTAAATTTTAAAATTAAAAGTAATGAAAATATTTAGTTAAATTAAAGCGTGGCGCAGTTTTTATAACTTATTTAAAACAACACAACATTTATTTTTATAACAATTAATCTTCATTTTCATTTTCAATAACGATTCGAGGAGGCGTAAAGGTCTTCTGGAACCTCTCCAGTTGAGACTGACTAATTATAAGTAACAATCTGGAAAAATGCACCCACTCGCTTTCTTTGTACGTGTTCTCACATAGTTGAAGTTCATCTTCGAATTCTGCTTGTAATCTAAGCCAAACTGAACGCACTCTTTCCGCTAAAAGTTTCGTTTTAATTAATTATGAATTTCTATTTAATGCATTTATAATTACGATTACAATTATAATGATGATAATTAATAATTTTTCAGATTACCGTCAAAATTTAATTTCCAAACTGAACGCACTCTTTCCGCTAAAAGTTTCGTTTTAATTAATTATGAATTTCTATTTAATGCATTTATAATTACGATTACAATTATAATGAAGATAATTAATAATTTTTCAGATTACCGTCAAAATTTAATTTTTGTTTTTAATCTTATTAACCCTTTAAGGTCATCTCGGTGCAAATTTGAACGATTAAAGAATTAAAACTGGAGTTATTTTATTACAGATAAATCACGTATATACATATACTAAACAACCTCATTAAACAAAAAATATATTTTAAAATACAGCAAATGCCTATAAATACTTATTCGAAAAGATTGTTATAAAAACTGCGCCACGCTTTTATTTAACTAAATATTTTCATTACTTTTAATTTTAAAATTTAATAATTATTACATTTATTTATTGGTTATTTATTAGATATTTATATAATTTATTTTTTACTTTTCAGTGCATTTTTATATTTTTTAATAAATTATATTTTTTTGTTTGAAATTCTCAATTTGATTTAATTCTTATTTTTTACTTTGTAGAGGGTTTTTATAATTTGTTTCCTTTTTTTATTAATGTTACTATTAATATTAGTTAAATGAAAGCTTTTTTAAAAAATAATTTTTATATGTAATCAAATCAAATATATTTTTGTAATTTTTTTTGGTATTTTTTACTTTTTAGTCTTAATGAACAATACACTTTTTACATCCAAAAAAATATTCTTAATAATATTTATATCTGAATATTATTGTTTCTTTAAGTTTGTTTGTTTATTAAGACTAAAAAGTAAAAATATTTATTTTTACACAGCGAAGTTACATACGTGTAACTTCGATCATTTCAATCATTTTCATACGATAGTTCATGAGAAATGAAAATGTTCAACTAAATGCAAGAATTTAGCGTAGGGGTAGCGCGTGGTGGCGTGGGGGTGGGTCATATCCAATTCCGACACCGTAGTGCTGTATTGTCATCGAAGTTACGTACGTGAATCAAATTTCATTGATTTTCATAAGATAGTTCATGAGAAATAAAAATTTTCAGCAACATGCATGAATTTAGAGTAGTGGTAACGCGTGGGTTTGGGGGGGGGGGGTCATATCCAAATTCTAACACCGTAGTATTGAATTGTCATCGAAGTTACATACGTGTACCAAATTTCATTGATTTTCATACGATAGATCAAAAGATATAGCAGTTGCAAGATTTGATTATAACTAAAGCAAGTTAAATAAAAGCTTATAAAAACACGAGCGTATTCGAATGCAACGTTGTGTCAAAATTTCAAAGCAATCTGTGAAGAACATTCGGAGATTTAAGATTTTGAACAAACGAACATTTACATTTTTATTTATATAGATATCATTACATTACTGATGAGATTAAACAATAGATATTGAAAGTTAAAACAATGAATAGTAAAGCTTAAAAATAAAATTAATAAAAAAACATAAAGTAAAATAAAATTTTAAAACATTTATAAAATCTGAATATAAATTTAAAAAAATTTGCATGCAGTTCGTTAAATGAAAACTTCATTTCAGCTTTAAAATAATTGATCTATGTCTGAAAAGTTTATCTTTAATTCTTAATAGGATTAATATTTTATAAGCTGTGTTTCTAAATATCATACTAAATATCAAAAATACTCGATACTAAATATCATCGGGCTGTCTTTCAGTAGGCCTATGTTATAGATTAATTGCTAAATATTATTTTTTTCTATATCTATAATTAAATTAAAAATAGATAGTTTAACAATGATTTTTAGGAAAATCTATAAATTGAAAATAATAAAAATAAACAAGTAGAAAAATTGTTATTTATTTAAAATAATAGGTAAAAATTCTTTCTGGTACATATTTAGTAAAAAAATTTAGATCAATTGAATTGATTACTTAATTGAATTGAGCATTTTTATTATAGTTAACTGAAATAAAATTGAATTAAATGCAGTTACTTTATAAAATTAAATTATATAAAAGAAATGTATTCTGAACTAATTAAAAACTTCAGAATGTTATAAAAGGATAAATTATCTATAGTTAAATTAATTAACATCTAATTATATTTCTTAAGCGGGTAAAACGAATAGAAATAAAGATTAATCAAAGTAAGGACTTGAGAATAATAATGAAATACAATAAAACCTTTGTCACAGGTTCGAAAGGAAATGGAAATTAACTTTTAATTAATTGTAAATATCAAGCCGAACAAAAAATCTGAACATATTTTTCATTTGTCAGGTTCCTTTTTTAATAAATTACGATGAAATAACTTTTGTCTTAAAAGGTTGTTGTTCACTTTTCCTTTCTTATTTTTCAGATTAATTAAATGCTTATAATGTTAAGGATAAGGGATGTAAAAAAAATATGCACATCTGTATTATGAAAATCAATAACATATTTTTTCCACTATAAAACTTTTTGTCATCCAAATTTCTTTAAATATTTTTTCAATATTTCTTGAATATTTTAAACCATGCTCGTTGATATCACCTCTTACGCGTTTTATGTTAATGGAAAGTAATCAAGAAATTCAAAAAGATATAATTCAAAAATAATATTTATTTCGAAAAATAATATTCTCAGCTTAGTCAGAGATTTATCTTATTTTCACAGATAAATAGTCTTTAGATGCAAATTATTTCTTAAAAACCTACACATAAACTTGAAAAGGCACCTGTTTTGATAAAATTTCTCTTTCACATCCATCAAAAATAATAAAGGACTGGAAGGACGAAATATAAAATTTAATTTTTTTCCACCCAGATATCCAATTAAAAATATACTTTTACCCTTATAACATTTTATTTGAAAAAAATACATCATTTAAAAATGTTGTATGTTGTTTTATTAAGCCTCATTAAGGTTACAAACGTTTTCTCTGATTTATCGCCATATATGAGTCTTATAAGATCATAAAATATAACCTTAAATAACTTAATGTGACAATAATTTAAGCTATTTAAATAAAAAATTAATTTTAATAAAAGATTTACCTTATAATTCTGCGTTGTACAAACCCTGATAATTAATTTTCAGAAAAAAATTAGAATAGTCCGTACGTGAAAACATTGAAAATACAATAAATTAATCAAACCCATTTTAAACATAAAAATAATTGGGAACCAGTCTCATGCTTAAATACGGGTATAAAAATTCTTAACAAGCACACGTATGAACTATTTATAATGTTAACGTTCATAATTATATGAAAATCAATGTTTAGGGGGACAGTACAATTTAATATTAAAATTTTTCAATATTCAAAAAATATGAAAAAGAACCATTCGAGAGGATTTTTTTATTGTTAAGAACAATTTCTCGTTATTATACAAATTAATGTACGGAAAAATAATACGTAATACGGAAGGAATGTAAATAGACATAACGGTTTACTTACTTGTTAAATTTTTTCTCTACATATTCCGCAGAAACACGGTTTTAAATTTGTTTTAAATCATTTTACAAAATATATTAAAAATAATTATGTTTTGTCCCTAACGTTATCATCAATTTTTAAAATATATTAAAAGGTATTGTGGAAACTTTAAATAGATAGTAGGTTACACGTATATAATTCTTTCCTATGAACGATCGTAGTGAATTTATATCAACTAGAAAATACTATTTCCCTAATGTATAAAACTTGAATATTTCTAAAAATTACTGTTGTTTACCTGAGTATTATGTTTATAATTATTGTTAAAATAAACCTAAATTAATTCATCACTCCCAGTAGGCTTAAGTTACATTAAATTGCCTCGGTAAGATAAACTGACAGATTAGTACCAAAATGCCATTGCAATCCGTTTAACATAAGACAAGAGAATCAGTGGATTTATCAGTAAATATTTTCTTAAACTATTATAATTAATCTAATGCTATACATTTTCGTATATTAGTTTTATTTAAATAAATAATTATATCTAAATAATTGAGCAGATGTAATATTTCTAGTCATGTAAAAAAATTGTTAAGATTTTTTTCTCACTAAAATTTTGTTTGGTCGGAAAATGATATTTAAAATGGTCCGTGTTCTTAATTTGCCATACATTGATTGTTTCTATTATCTTTTTGGGATATTTACTTGCAGTTGTCTCATTTCTGTCTTTGAAAAGAACTGCAAGCCTGATTTTCAAACGAACAAAAAACTTAATTTTGTTGACTGCTTCTTGCTCTGATTCTGCGAGGAGTGATAAGTTGTCGGCAAAAGCTAGACATTTAATCTTGACGTTCTGACCTTTGTTCCTATTTTTGCATTTGAGTCATTATTTTTCCAGAAAGTTATCATGACTTTATCTAAAACCAAGATGAAAAGCATTGGTAAAAGACCATCTCCTTATTTAGATTAGTTTATTAAAATAGAAATTATAGTAATAAAGGTAAGTTGCCTTGAAAGAAAAAATGTATAAAAATTATTCTTTGATATATTTTTGCCTTCTAGTATTATTTTTGTTACAATTATTATCTATTTTTAGTTTTAGGTAAAACGCTTTACTAGATCACATAACAAATTTTGAAGTATAGAATCTTCTTTTTAAAGAGTGGCGTAGTGGTAGTGCCTCGGCCTTTCATCCGGAGGTCCCGGGTTCGAATCCAAGTCAGGCATGGCATTTTTCATACCCTACCCACAAAAAGGTTTATCACTAATATCTTAGTTACCTCACAATTACTTAAGTAATTTTTTTTTATGTTTGTAAAATCTACAACTTATATTGAAATGAAGATTCGTATTTTTTACTTAAAAAAAATAATAATAAAAATATAAAACACGCACATATGAAAGTGAAATTTATAAAAAAAATAAAAAATAAAAATAAATAATATCAATAAACTTTGCAAAACTAAAACTTCAGATAATAATACACTATTTTAATAATGTATTCTCTGTTAGTGTCGCAAGGGATTGAGCTTTCTGGTACAGTAATACTCGTATACCTAAGTTAACTAATCAGAATATTCATCAGACAATTTAAACTTGACTTAAGCGCTGGATCTCTCTTTACTCTTTCAAAATATCGTTTAAAATTTAATTCGAAATTAGTGCTCAGTTTACGGTAGTTGAACTTCGTTTTTATTAAAATATTCAATTTATCCACAATAATCATTTTATCCACAATTTAAAATAAAAAATGCTGCGTTAGTTAATTTCATATGGGATTTAAAAAAATAAAAAGTTAAAGGATAAAAAGATAAACCTTTTGGTAAGAAATATGTAGTGTTGTATACGATTAAAATTTAAAAGCAAAAAAGCTAGCGACCTAGGAAGTCCGGTAGGTACTTAAGCTATTTGGCTTATTGTGCAAACAATTAATAGACTGGATTGCTTCTCAAGAAGTCCCCATTCATTAGATCAAATCGTGAAAATTCTACAGATCACGATATCTTCAATTAGGAGGATCCAACCTGTACTCATAAAATAAAAGGAAAGAGTCGAAAAAATGAAACGGTATAAAGGTAAAGAATAATTAAAAGAGACGGACCATCCACCCGTAGAAAAAACGCAGCACGTAACAAACAACTCACCTGAAGAGCAGCTGGGACCCACCGGATTGGTCTAGTGGTGAATGCGTCTTCCCAAATCAGCTGATTTCAAAGTTGAGAGTTCCAGCGTTCCAGTCCTAGTAAAGACAGTTAATTTTAACCGGATTTGAATTATAGATCTAGGATACCGGTGTTGTTTGATGGTTGGGTTTCAATTAACCACACATCTCAGGAATGGTCGAACTGAGACTGTACAAGACTACACTTCATTTACACTCATACATAACATCCTCATTCATCCTCTGAAGTAATACCTGAACGGTAATTCCCGGAGGCTAAGCAGGAAAAAGAAAGACAAAAGGAAGAGCAGCTGGAGATCTAGGGAAGGTAGAGTGACCATTCTGTTCATAATCCCTCAGGAAATCGGATTATTTTTACCTAGGTTGGATTCATTACATTACTAATAAATAATTTTGTGTTTTCTAGCATAAATATATAAAAGTTATAACAAGGTTTACATTTACTTTAAAAATAAAAAACCACAAGGGTACATATAGAGAGTTATATAATCCGGAATTATATGACATGTAGCCATAACTAAACAATCTAAAAATTCTTCAACGAGATTTTGATTGAAGGAATATCATGTACTACTTAAGGATTATTGCATTCTTAATAATTAACTGCATATTATTTGTAAAAACTTCCTAATGTATGAATAATTATTTACAATTACTCCAGTTTAACCTTAAATTAATCTCAAACATACTTCATGATTAGTTAATTAGAAAATAAGGATTTATTTATGCTTATAAAATTTCGAGACTTATTAATATCTTGACCTATATCTTGTCAGGCGAAATGTCATGTATTCTGCTTCTTGTGGTTAAGATAACGGTTATAGAAACGTTTAATAATTGGTTTATGTGGATAAGTTGTCGTACAAAACTTCATGAATGAAGATTTTTTATCTTAATTATAAAGAATTATCGTTTTTGTTACCTTTCAATCAGACTTAGATTGCAGTTCCCATTTTTCTCTGATGTGTGATATGCAGAGCGATTTACAAAGAATGTAACACATTTTCAGGAAATGTTCTGCTGGTGAAAATACAGAAGAAAGATCAAATAAACACAGGTTCGGGAACTTACGGTAGCGAGTATTTGCTGGCGAAAGATTTCACCCTGATTTCTGCACCTTCGGTAAAATTAACCAGATTGTAATTGAGACCCAAATTACGGGGTAAATTTATTGGTTTTATATGAAATCTAATCTAAAGAAAAAAAATTATATTATAGGATTCAGAACCGTATTCTTAATTGCTTTTTTTGAGAAATCTGTGGTAAAAGACAAAATTTTGGGACAAACACACAACTTTATGTTTGGCGTAAAATAACTTCGTTAAATGAGTATTTAACTCATAAATATTTTAAACAAAACTTATAGAGAATTTATTTCTGAGTAAAACAGGATGAATATTGTTTATAGAATTTGGGTCCCAAGAATTTCAGTCTGGCTTAATTTTACCTACGATGAAGAAATCAGGACAAAATCTTTTGCGAGAATGATCAGGGCGAGATCGTGAATCACTTGTATATTCAAATAAATAATCAGGTTCAAGTTTCAGCTTCAAGTTATTATAACATGAAGAACAAGAAGTTATAATAGAAGAACTGCAATCATGTATTCATAAATTTATGAAAAATAAATTTTACATTATATTTTAGCTCATTTGTTAGTTTTATAAATTTTTTTTTACAGAAATAAATAAAACCAGAGGATAATAAGAACTTAATATTTTATTTAAATTAATAAATTTATATTATCTTAAATACATGGATAAATAAAATAAATTATTAAATATAAATAAATGTATTATTAGTACAGTTAACTTATGCGATTAAAATTAGAATTTTTAGTAATTATAACTTTAAGCTGTTCAGAATTTATCCAAAATAAAATAAATATAATTATATAGGATTAGAATTTAAGCGCAAAGTAGGAAACGAGTACAGTTAATCCTTTTCTTAATCTGTAGAAGGATTGGTATTTCAGAGATTACAATAGGGCTCTATGTATCAGTCCAGAAGGATTTAACAATATTTCATTTTTATTTTTCCAAATTATTTTTAATTATTAAATTTAGAGTAAAAAATAAAAATTTTTAGTAGTATAATTATTATTTATTTTAAAAATCCACAAAAAATATAATCTATTTTTGGCCGTTTTTTCTCAACTTCAGTTCCAAGAAGCGGTAACATGCAAGAAATCTAAAAAGCATCAAACAACTTAACTCTAGCCTATGACTGCCTGGAAGAGAATTTTGTTGCACCTCTTCAAATATAAAAACCCTAAAAAATGGTTGGTGTAAAGTAGAAGAGAACAGGAGAGAAGTTAAACAGAAAAAGAGAGAAAACTTAAAGGAAAAACTCACTTAACAATTTAGACAAATAAGAGTGATACGTTGACATTTGAAAAAACCATTTACTAGTGATTGGAGATGGGAGTGTTTAGTTTCCCCGCAAAATAAAATTTGTTACGATACAGTTTATTAAAAGATTTGTAAAAGTTCTATAAAAAAACCATTTGTTTGTTTTATGTACCTCATTAAAAAAGATATAAAAATTACTATTAGCTGAATTCTGATTACCGATAACACTTTTAGTAAAAGTCATCTCCTTAAACACCAAAAGTTAAATTAATATTAAAATAATTCCTTTAACTAAATAATAAGATTATATAAATTAATTTAATTGTAACAATAAATATCGATATGGTAACATTTCCGAAATATCGAAATTTGGATATTTAATTACAAATTTAAAAATGCCGTTCTTTTTGTTCGTTATTAGTAAAGGGCTCACCTGGTTGAAGATAAATAAAATAAAATTTTCTTTTACAATGGATTAGATCATCAATATTTTACTAATTTAAGAATGAGGTCCAGAATTTAAAGATATATCGTATAATGTAACCCATCTTAGAAATTTCTCTGTTTTTCTTTATGGCTGATGTAGAAAATATTTACTCTCGTCTACAGAGATCTTGATGGCTAAATGGTATTTGTTTATGGCATTCAGTGTAGTTTTGGAACTTTGCTGATGTATTTATATCACATTTTTAAATCTTAATACTCTAATCTTCATTACTTGTATTCAAAATGCCTAAATTATTCCAAAAGTTATCGTTATTATTTCCACTCATTTATTTTCATAGTAACAATTTGTAGGTAAATATTATCATTTAATCGTGGATATAATGAATTTTCTGTTAACTTTAGTTTTGTTTTATTCATGATGTATAATGTTAACTAGTTTTCAACAACTATTTATATAGCAGTAGGATAATCGGATAACTGAAATGGCACACTCGGTGAAAATCCTGAATTTCTCGACTGACTTAATACGCTGTTATGACGGTACTCCATCTTATATGAATCCAATTGTAGAATTTTGCATGAAAGAGTGGGTATTAACTATCTGTAAAAATTATTTATAACAACTTTTTAATTTTTATTTACAATACGAATTTACTTTTTAATGATATCGAGTTTATTACAGTTAGTCAGCGCTTTGTCGACAGTTTACAGCGTCAATTTCGGAATAACTCATGATTTGACAGATTTTATGTGACAAAATAACCGATAAAAAAAACGATAAAAATAACCTGATAAAAATGGTAGCTATAGTATTAGTTTATTGAAGTGTTTATTGAACTGTCCATTACCAGATACCAAACTGTCACTTAACAAAAATTGTATTACGAATTTAAAGGAATGAATCAAATTACTTTACGAAACATTGATTTTTTTTAATAATAAATTTAAATAAGAGTTATTTAAATTGACCTTTTTTCTTATACGATCTCTTTACATCGTCATTCTATTAAATTTCATTGATTTATAAAATAGAGAAATTAACAAACATTAAAAATTTAATTATTAATGATATTGATAAAACATAGCCTTTTCATTTACTAATCGGTTAAGCAATTTAAAATTTCTAAATTTTGGATTCATAAAATTCATGCTAATTCATTTCAGAATTATACTGGAAATAACTATCTATCAATTTTTAATTATTCAGGTAATCTTATTAGCTTTACTTTTGATTTGATTGTAACAAACTTTTAATGATTAAACAGTATGAAAATAACTTTGTTATGTATTGAACTACCCATAAAAACAGGAGCCCGATTACATAATTTAAGACATAAACAGTAAAACTAAAAACTATTCACGGAATTATAACATATTAACAATTATTGAAATATAATCAAAAGTCGATAGGTGGGTGGAATATATTGAAGAGTTATACGGAGGAAATGAATTAGAAAATGGTGTTATAGAGGAAGAAGAGGAAGTTGAGGAGGATGAAACGGGAGAAACAATACTGAGATCTGAATTTAAGAGAGCATTAAAAGATTTAAATGGCAGAAAGGCTCCTGGAATAGACGGAATACCTGTAGAATTACTGCGCAGTGCAGGTGAGGAAGCGATTGATAGATTATACAAACTGGTGTGCAATATTTATGAAAAAGGGGAATTTCCGTCAGACTTCAAAAAAAAAGTGGTGTTCAAAAAAAAAGTGGTGTTCAAAAAAAATGTTCAAAAAAAAAAAACCAAAGAAAGCAGGGGCAGATAAACGTGAAGAATACAGAAAAATTAGTTTAACTAGTCATGCATCAAAAACCTTAACTAGAATTCTATACAGAAGAATTGAGCGGAGAGTGGAAGAAGTGTTAGGAGAAGACCAATTTGGTTTCAGGAAAAGTATAGGGACAAGGGAAGCAATTTTAGGCCTCAGATTAATAGTAGAAGGAAGATTAAAGAAAAACAAACCAACATACTTGGCGTTTATAGACCTAGAAAAGGCATTCGATAGCGTAGACTGGAATAAAATATTCAGCATTTTAAAAAAATTAGGGTTCAAATACAGAGATAGAAGAACAATTGCTAACATGTACAAGAACCAAACAGCAACAGTAATAATTGAAGAACATACGAAAGAAGCCGTAATAAGAAAGGCAGTCCGACAAGGATGTTCCCTATCTCCGTTACTTTTTAATCTTTACATGGAACTAGCAGTTAATGATGTTAAAGAACAATTTAGATTTGGAGTAACAGTACAAGCTGAAAAGATAAAGATGCTACGATTTGCTGATGATATAGAAATTCTAGCCGAGAGTAAAAAGGATTTAGAAGAAACAATGAACGGCATAGATGAAGTCCTACGCAAGAACTATCGCATGAAAATAAACAAAAAAAAAGTAATGAAATGTAGTAGAAATAACAAAGATGGACCACTGAATGTGAAAATAGGAGGAGAAAAGATTATGGAGGTAGAAGAATTTTGTTATTTGGTAAGTAGAATTACTAAAGATGGACGAAGCAGGAGCGATATATAATGCCGAATAGCACAAGCGAAACGAGCCTTCAGTAAGAAATATAATTTATTTACATCAAACATTAATTTAAATGTCAGTAAAAGATTTTTGAAAGTATATGTTTGGAGTGTCGCTTTATATGGAAGTGAAACTTGGACAATCGGAGTATCTGAGAAGAAAAGATTAGAAGCTTTTGAAATGTGGTGCTATAGGAGAATGTTAAAAATCAGATGGGTGGATAAAGTGATAAATGAAGAGGTATTGCGGCAAATAGATGAAGAAAGAAGCATTTGGAAAAATATAGTTAAAAGAAGAGACAGACTTATAGGCCACATACTAAGGCATCCTGGAATAGTCGCTTTAATATTGGAAGGACAGGTAGAAGGAAAAAATTGTGTAGGCAGGCCACGTTTGGAATATGTAAAACAAATTGTTAGGGATGTAGGATGTAGAGGGTATACTGAAACGAAACGACTAGCACTAAATAGGGAATCTTGGAGAGCTGCATCAAACCAGTCAAATGACTGAAGACAAAAAAAAAAAAATCAAGGTTTTTCTCAAATTTTTATTGATTTAGATCAGTCAACAAACAGACACTATGTATATTGCAATAACACGGATAGTCCACCACACAGGATGAGATGAAGAAGAATAAGTTAAAGGTAATATTAAAATACCATGACAACAAAACTCAAATGAACTATAACTGTTTACAAAGTTCAAATTATGAAAAATAATTAAGATCAATTTCATAAAACAAATTGATACCTTAATTCCAATAAATAAAATAGTACCTCTATGACCTTGCAAAACAGCTAAAACGATTATCAATGCGGTAGGATTTTCCGTCAAACACCTTTGTTAATAATTTGGACTAAACTTTATTGTCTTCTTTAACTAATGTTGGGTTAGCAGATGCATCTCATAGTTGGAAACGATATATTCAAATTATCTTAAAAATTGACTTATCTCAGCTTGCTTGAGAATGATAGTTTAGATTTTATTTTCCAAGCAGCAGAGACATTTTTCAGGAGTTTAAATCGAAATTCCTCTCTTTAGTTAGTATATGCTTTTTCCACGTAAGACGACGATCAATAAATAGCATCTGCTAGGAGTAGAGTAAGATCGTAAAATTTTGTTGGTGGATAATAATTCCTATCCAACACAGAGTAAATATCGACTCAACTTGAGGGATATTTATTGAACTATTTTAAAAATTATTTAAGTAGAATATGAAAATAAAATGATATAAATAAGCATTACACAAGGTTTTTTTTTTTAATTATTGATAAAAATTTATTTTTCAATAGTTTATTTAATAAGTAGAAGTAAATTTCATGGAAGTTTTTAAAATAGAATTGAGAAAAAATTTAATAACGTTTGTAAAATCAAAGATTGAAAAATTTTATTTATTTTTCTAACGTGTACGTCGTAATCTGTTCAAGTAGTCAACAATAAACAACCCTCCCCTACGGCTCAAAGAGATGAGGATGGTACGTATGCGTATGACATGTAATAATGAGGTTGTCTTGCACAGACTCAGACCAACCGTTCCTGAGACGTGTGGTTAATTGAACCCCAACCACCGAAGTACACCGAGTCTGGTATTCAAAGACATAAAAAGCAACTAAATTTAACTAAGATTTAGAAAAATTTAGCAAAGAAAAATGTATAAAAGTTATTATAAGGTTATATATCCAATTTTCAGTTTAAAGTGATAAGAGCATTTTTGGGGTTATTTTTTTCCGTTAACTTGGATATTTTTATAAAAATTTCTTTTTCGTTTATTTGAGGAGTAAACAAATGTTTTTTTAATTTTATTAAGCTGTTAAACATTTTTTTTTTTTAAATGAATCATTAAATGATTTTGAATTAAATTAAATGAATCTTTTCCTCCCTATATATATGTGAATTTGAGGTGGATTACAACATATTGAAAGTGGGTACATTTTTATGACGTTATATTAATTGCCTTATGTTCTTTCTTTGCATCTTTTTTCCACTTTCACTAGAGAATCTACTTTTTTTAATCTATTTTTCCTTGAATAAATATTATGAAAATTTCCCATGGTATTTTCTGGAAGTCTACATAGTTCACCCGCGTAAGACATTTTTAACATTCAACCTTATAAACAGATTAAATTATAATAATGTCTGGATTATTTTGTAATTATTTTAATTTTATTATTATTATTATTTAAGTATTATTATCCACACAATAAAACAAATAAGTAAAAATCAATTTAATTATATTTATTTTATTGTGAAAGAAAAATAAAAAATAAAAAAACTTTTTTCTCAGTCTGATTGATAAAACGCCTGGAAATATAATACTGAATACATGTATTTAAAAGAAAAACAACCACTTATAAAATATTGGCAGCGTAATATTAGAATATATACAAATAAAAAATCCAAAGCTTTTAATTTTATATAACAACAGTTACTATGTACATAGACAGATTTATTTATATTCCATAAAATCGATCTTAACATGAATGATGAGTATTTTGCGTAATATTAATGTATATAATACAAAGCACACATTCTCAAAGAGAGGGAATGAGTATTCAAAATCTTGCTTGGCAATATGTAGACGTGTATGCTTATATTTTAAAAATACATATTCAAACATACACGCGCATATAAAAAAATAAATTAAATGTATTAATTAATTAAATGTATATATATATAAAAACAGGGTTTCCCATATAAAACGCAACCCAACCTTATATTGGTAGGTATTGAAATAATAAAAAGCCATGTGTAAATGTAAATGTAATTTTTATTATTACCATCCATTACCTTACATTTACAGAAAATGTTGGAAGTGGCCGCCATCTTCTTGAATACAAGCTTCAATTCTTTTTACAGCGTTTCTTGCAACTTTTTTCAAAGTTTGTGGCTGGATATTTAATACAGCTTGTTCAATATTGACTTTCAATTGTTCAAGTGTTCGTGGTTTGTTGCTGTAGGCTTTTTCTTTGAGGTAACCCCATAGAAAAAAATCCGCCGCAGTCAAATCTGGAGATCTTGGTGGCCACAAGCCTCGACCGATAACACGATTACGAAAGAATTCCTCAACGAAATCAGAAGTTGAACCTGCGTAGTCCGATGTCGCACCGTCATGTTGTAGCCAGCAGTGTCTGTCTTCCTCTTCCAAGAGTGCAATGAACTGAAATAAAATATCCTGATATCGTTCTGCATTAATGGTGTATTCGAAAAAAATTGGACCGATTATTTTCTTCCGCGATATCGCGCACCACACGCCCAACTTCTGCGGGTGTAATTGTTTTTCGTGATAAACGTGGGGATTTTCAGTACTCCAAATTCTACTGTTTTGGCTGTTTACGTAGCCATCCAAATGAAACCGGGCTTCATCTGTGAAAAATAACGAATCCATAACATTAATTCCCTCACGCAGAAATCGACGGAATCATTGACAATATTGTAGCCGTTTTTCTTTGTCGGGCTCAAGAAGTTGATGAACCGTTTGAATGCGATAAGGTTGTAATTGTAATTGTTTGATCGCCCGATGAACAGTTGATTTAGACAAATTAATTTCAGCAGACCAGACAAATGTCTGATCGATTTATTTGGCGAGGCGAGTAATCGGTCTTTGATTTCAGTGACTGTATCTGTATTCAACACTGACGCAGATCTTTTGTGTTCAATGTTATTAACAGAACCAGTCTCTCTAAATTTTGCAACTAACCTTAATACTGATGTTTTGTTAGGAGCTGGTTTATCTTGATGACTTATGGCAAAACAAATCTTGCACTGCAACCACTGATTTCGTACTGAAGTACGACTCAACAATGAAAACACGTTCATCTAGGAAAACACCATCTTGTCTCTAGCAATACACTGAACGTTATGATTGTATTGTTGCTACTATCGGTGTTCCACTGCGTCGCCGAGATGTTCAGATGTTGGACGAGTCCATTTCAGTAACGAGTAGGGGAGTAAGCTTGACTTTTGAATTTTCATGGATGAGTGATTGATGGGTTGCGTTTTATATGGGACACCTGTATATATAGATAGCTTCATATATATATAGATAGATAGATAACATAACACACAAACATATTCTGTGTGTGTGTTTAGCATTTTTCATCTTCGCTATCAAATGAATCAGAAGTCAAACAATAACAGTTTCCATTTTCAAACTAAGTAAGATGACCTCAGTTTACGAGTATTTCATATTATTTATTATTCCATATACCACATTTTCTATGGATGTAATAAATACCATTATTGACGTTGGTGACATGGCTTAAAGAAATACTGTGACGTCAGAGAATATAAAACCATCACGCCAAAGCTACCAAAGTTTTTTCTAAAAGCCATCACTCCAGAGCTACCATTAGCCATAAGCTTATTCTATAAGATTTCAAATCTTATCTTATCTTGTTCGGTTTTCAAACTGTTAATAATATTTTACCACTTAAAAATACTATACAAATGAATATATACAGTAACACATATTTAAGAGAAACCGTTAAGTAAAAGAATGTAGATGCAGTACGGCTGGAATTCCTTTCAGTTGAGTAGTCGCATAGATATTACTTTTCATACACTATATAATTCAAATTATTTATACATATAGTCTTTAAAGTTCTGTTGGAGATGTGAAAGATATTTTAAAATATCGTGGTGCAAAGGAGATAAATATTCAGAACGTAAAAATTCTCAATTTATTGTGTTCCTGTGGGATATACAGAATGTTTCAATTTAATCGATTTTTCGTAAACTACGAACAATACAAAAAAAATTACCTGAACAAAAGTTACTCAGTTTGGAGAAGGACACTTCATAATGACCTTGGATTTGACCTTGAAATTATTTCAAGGTTTACATGATTTTTACGTATGGAATTACTTATTTTTGATCCCTCCAGTGAAAAGAGCAGAAAATGTATTTTGTAATATCAAGTCACACATTCGATCTTGGATCTTTTTTGAAGATTATACGGCTAACCATCAGAGATAGTGTTATACGATAGTGTAAAATCATTTTTATGCTTTTTCCCATAGTTTACGAGCTAACTGGCCTGGAATATAAATATTCCAGGAATATTGTATGACCAAAAACATGTAACTCGTATAACACTATCTCCGTATAACACTATCATCCGTATAACACTATCTCTAATGTTTGGTTAGTCGTAAGACCATAAAAAAAGGTCTAAGGTCAGATGTGACTACAAATTCCATTGTAACATTTTTTGTTATTTTCATTGGTGGGGTCAAAAATAGGTCATTCCATTAAAAAAATTGTGTTAACCTTAAAATAACAAGGTTATAACAAGGTCAAGGTAAAGTTCAAGGTCAAATACAAGGCCACCAAGAAGTACCCCCTTCAATTTGAGTAACTCTAGTTTAGGAATTTTTTTTCATTGTGCGTAGTTTATGAGAAAATTTCTTGAGGCGATTAAAATGAATTGCCCTATGCTTACATTATCTATGAATCTTCCTAGAGTATAATTCCTAAGTATATTTCCTTCCCATGTGTGAGTAACAGTGATTGAGAGAGAAACTACAAATTTTTTAACGCAAAATCTAGAGAATCAACGAACTGAATTATTAGATATTTGGGCTGACTTAATTACGATGTTCAAATGGGCTCTTTCTAAATACGTTAATAAACGGGAGCTGTTACCAAACATAACAAAATAATGATAATAAATAAATAAATATATATATGTTGTGTGTGTGTGTGTGTGTGTGTGTGTGTGTACAGTTTTTTCCACGAAGAAATATACGGTTTGATTTCGAATCATTCACTTATTCCCCCATCGATTCTAGTGAAACTACAAACCTTTTTTACGAAGAGTCTAAAACCTTTTTGTGAAAATTTCAACCTTCTAGGACTTATAGAAACAAAATTCCGTCATTCAAATAAAAACATCAATTTCAGATAAACCATATTTTTTATTCATTACAAAAAGCTGGTAAAAATGATTAAAAATAGATGCTGTATTGTTAAACAGCTGTTCAAATTGAATAACAGAAGGTAATAATTTAGGCATAACCAATGACTGATTATCAACTGTTTTTAATTTTACTAGTTCTAATTATCATCTGTTTTTAATCATACCAACTATTTTGTAATGAAAGAAAAAATGGTTTATCTAAAATTGATAATTTTATTTGAAAGTTGCCATTTTGTTTGTATAGATCCTAAAAGGTTGAAATTTTTACATAAAATTTATAGAAACTTCGTTGAAAGGTCTGTAAAGTTTCAATAAAATCAGTGGGAGAATAGGCGAGTGATACTAAATCAAAAGTGCATACCTCTTTGTGTGACATATTGCATATATGTTAACATTGAATCATAAATGGATCTGCATTGGTTAAAATCGGATAAAATAATGGCGATGAGAATTCTCTCTTATGTTATGTCAAAATTATTTGTGTCTTGAATCTTATCAATCTTTGTATTTGATAAAATACAAAAGTTTTGTGACTGTATTTGAAGTGTTAACAGCATTCAGGGACGGTACGTATTTTATCGATAAAAATTTGTTGTATTCGAATCGGTAAGTTTTATTCTCACCTTTTGGTTGGTTAAAAAACACGATTATGTAATGCAGTTAATTTTTGATTGGTCTATATTAGTACTTTTGATTGGTTAGGAAAATACGGTATTCTGATTAGTCAGCTGCTGATGTAATCTGTGGGTGCGGTGAAACTTAAGTGTGCTCTGCGATATGCAAGTATGAATGTGTATTGTCATTGGATTGTTTTTTATCAGCTCCGTTTTGGGTGGATTAGAATCGTGTTGTCTTATTTAATTTTTTTTACGCACGATAGGTGACTGCTATGAAGGGAAAAAATTTACATAAATTTTTACCAAATTACACTATTATTATTAAATATAGTGAATGACGGTATATAAATGTTTTACATATTCTTAGATTAACCTCTGCTATTATAAAATTACATACAAATATTAATTTTTACGCTTGTATTGTTCCGATTTCCCATTAAAATATACTTGCGGTTGAAAACAGTTTGAAAATCTTTTTAGGATTCAATATTTACTGTGGAATTTCATTAATTTGTAAATAAATATTTTTTTTAAATTATACTAATTTATTTCAGATTATAACTTTCAGAATATGCCATCCAATTCATTATCTTGTTTGTTTTGAATATAAAAACCATAACATTAGCAAAGTAATTTATTGTTTTTAAATAGAAATGTATTATGTAGTGTTTCTGTGCGTACAAAATTGTCAAAGTATATTCATTTATGAAAAAATAATATTACTCTGTACTATTTTTTTTTTTTTTTTGTAGACCTCCGCACGAAATGACAAAACACTCTATCTACTGAGTCACGAAGGTTGGCTAGTCTATATTAATATACAAATAAAACAAACATATGTATGCTTGTCTTTTAGTGCACACAGAGTTGTTGGTTTAAATCTTCTGCGATGTGACTAACTCTTTCAATTAAATTATCTAATGAAACCTAATTCGTTCAGCCATAAAATTATTCAGATTTCTAATCTACTTAGGATGTAGTAGAACATAAACAGAGAATGAATGTTGTATTAAAGCATGACATTCGCGGGTTAGAAAAAAATATTGGGAATAAAAAGAAGGAGATTTAAAAACAATAATCATAAAATTTGATATTTAACATAATTTTTTTCCGTGAAAAAATATGAACATTAAACATTTATTTACTAAAATATCGACAATTTACCTGCAAATGATACATTATCATTTCCTAATACACTGGATAAACGTAAACCAATATATTATACCGATTGAAATACACATATTTCAGATCAAATTCATATATTTAAATTTCATATGCTTTGAAAACGAAAGTTAGAAACTATTTTCAAAATTTTGTAAAGCAAGTTATCCAGTCAGATGATTAGTTTCGTTATTATAATTCAACTGTTACGGAGCGATCACAAGTAAGACTATGTGTGTCAATCCTATGGGTCCGATTTTACAAAAGTACCGAATTTAGGGATCACTGAGTCCGGCTGTTTGTGCGGACCGAATACAAAATTTCCGGGGTCCATTTCAACCCCTCGCGAATCAGTAGTAAAAACTAAATACTCCATCGTATCGTTGTGTAAAATCTGCAAAATTTAATTTTTTTTGGCTTAATCTCGTGTATGCCGTTAGCTTTTTACGATTCGTAAAACAAATATGTGAAATAAACTATAATTTCGATTCTAGATTAAAATGGTGAACCCATGTTTCGTCGCATGTGATGATGCGCTCCAGGAAATACTAGCCGCTTTCATTGTCATAGTAGTCCTTCGAGTGAGTGCAGACTTCAAATCTTCTGTGCAAGTCAAAAGAGAAAAGCTGTTTTGGAACCCAGCGTGCACTCAATTTTCGGAACAGCAAATGATCATGAATTATTGTGCTTGCTGTTCTAAAGGAAAGACTACCTTTACAATTTGACGACAGATTATGCGAGATTGTCAATGGTAGGCTGTTCAACGTGCTTAATATTCCCAGGAATGACTACTGTGGTCTGAGATCCTCCACGACCAGAATCGTCAGTGACAGACCTAAGGCCATCTTTGAAGCGCTTGCATAATTCAAATGTTTTACTGTAGTGGATTGTAGAATATATATGTATATATATATATATATATATATATATATATATATATATATATATATATATATATATATATTTCACACTGAGTACGCAGAGAAATACTATGGTGAAAAATAAAATATTCGGATATTAACAATTACCTGTTCTAAGATATTACATATTCTAATGCACCACAACACAACGATATGCATTCCTCACAGTTATCAAAAAATTGCATTTCAACACAAATATTCTACGGCAGAATACGAGCACAACAACAAACAATTGAATTTCCTTAACCTTACTACTGTATCAAAAATGATAAGCACATTTTAAAAATACACAGAAAATCCGTTACAACAGCTACAACTACACGCCACATATTTTAATCACCCTACACATTTGAAATATGTTATTTTCCTCACGTCATACACACACACACACACACACACACACACACCTTTCAATCGATACCTACATTAAAAACTCGTACACAATAAGATATCTAACATGAACTTACATACACTTATAATTACAATATACTCCATAAAATACAACATAAACACCTCTAATGACTAAAATACATGTATAAAACGTTCATAAATCACTTAAATACATATAAACTAAGGTTACATATAACATCAACTAATACTGATAAAGAATTATCAATATTTTCAGGAATGTTAAGTACTGTATCGCTTCTAAAACTACAAACAATATACGCATGACCAAACAGAAGACTAAAATACGTATAGAAAACACCAATATACAAATTAGCTTGTGGTTGTACTACATTAAAATTACTGAACATAATTATACACACATTCAATCAACCCTTATAAACAACAAAATCATTCTCTGGCAAATCATTCCATATAAATAGCACACATATACATACACAAAAATAATCACACACATACACCCCTCACAAACACAAGCACACACACACACACACACACACACACACACACACACACAAATAAGATAACCGCAAACTGAACATTTTACACATCCCACAGAAAAATCAAACCTCAACGCAGTTAAAAACCATGAAATTTACAGCCGTAATAGCTTTTTAAAAAAATAGTTATTAAACGACTTTTCTCGCCGTTCTGAAATAAGTGTCTGGTTAAAATTTAAAACACTACCACTTAACTAATTTGTGCCTGTATAATTAACTCCAAATATATCACTGCACGAAAAATCTCAATGCCATTTAAAACTGAATCGTTAGTAATTTTTAATGTTCATAAAATTTCGTATCAAGTTTCTTTAAACTGATCAATGAATTTATTTTTAAATAATGAATATAATAATATCAGTTTGCTCTTTTAAAATGAATTATTTGTTTACAACTTTTATTGACACAGATTGAAAATTTATTTAAAAATATAAAGAGAAATAATGTACATGATAATTATAATATTAATAGTATGAAATAAAAATAATATTTGTAAAGAAGGTGGTAGAGGCCTCCTCGACCTGAAGTCGCTTTGTAACAGACAGATTTCTTTCCAGGTCTGAAACATCAACATTGCAGAAAGCAATAATTACCGCTGGTTTAACAACGGATTGGAATGCAATTAAATCCGTCCTTAAAATCAAAATATAAAATAAGACAAAAATTGAAAAATTAGACCCGTCATATAAAATAAACCTTTAAAAACACGCCCGATAGAATCATCCAGCAGCAACAGACACTGTCCAGGCTCTGCAATCTGTAGGGAGAATCTATAAACTCCCGCCAACTTTGCATTCCATTCCAATAGTTACATCTGACAAGGGCTACTCCCCTCTAAAACTAAACGATGACAATATCATTACAACCAGTGATAGGATCCAAGCATGAAAATCTAAGGCACTCCACGGTAGATTTCCCTATTCTCTCGAAAATGCCGATAAGGACGCATCTACGCGTTGGCTAAAGGATAGGTCTCTGTTTGGAGGAACTGAAGGGTTTATCCATGCCATTCAGGTTCAGGTCATTGCGACAAACAATTATAAAAAGTCCATAGAAAATCAGGACATTAGTGTTGAGTGCAGAGTATGCCATCAATCATCAGAAACAATTCATCATTTGATAATCGGATGCTCCAACTTGGTTAACAGGGAATATCTGCATCGCCACAATCTTTTTTCATCAGGAATTGGCATTAATATTAGGACTTGTAGATGACAAGGAGCATTGTCCTTATTATGAATATAAGGCCAGACCTACATTGGAAAATGAGGATTATAGACTGTATTATGATCTCCCCATATAAACTGACAAATTTGTTGCTGCAAATAGGCCAGACATGGTTCTACCCAACATTAGAGAAAAAACTGTTCTTCTCATTGATGTCACTCACTTAACAGATCACAATATTAATAAGGCTCAAACAAATAAAATAACCGAGTTCAACCCTCTGGCAATAGAAAATAAAGAAATTTAAAGATTGAACTCAGAAGAAGCTATTCCCATTGTGGTAACAGCAAACAGATTAAATTAAAAAAAAATTAAAGAAATACATAGAAAAGGTTGGCCTGGATCCTAAAGTCATAATTCCCAAAGCCCAAAAATCGGTAATTCTGGAGACCTGCAGAATTGTACATACTGTGTTAAATGCACCACAGTATTGAATGAGGTATGCCCCAATGGCCTTTCAAACTGAAATTCCGGATGTGAATCTCAGACAAAAAAAATAATAGATTTATTGTAAAACGAAAATTAAAACTATAGTAAAATATATTGACCTCTTATAAAAAAATAATATAATAAAAACAAATTACAAAAAATGAAACTAGAAGGAAAAATATTATTTATGATTTTTTTCCTTATTATCTAACTAAACAAGGGTAGTATAATTTATTTCATTTTATACTTGTATCTAACAATAGAAATTCATTAGTAAGAAGAAAATTATTTTTTTGTTTTTGTTAATCTTTCCATCCCTAATATGGTACATTCCTAATGAAATACGTCCTTAAAATAATTGTATTATATTCCTTTTTTTTAAATATATTTTTGAGTTCAGTCAAAAAATATTAAATTCGGAAAATGAATAAATTCTCCTTAATTTGTTTTGATTTTTTTTATCACAGTCTACAGCTAAAAATATAAAAAATTAATGTTACAGACCGAAAATGATTTTAATATTATAAGAAATGAAAAATGTCTATAACATAATCAGCATATTTATAAAAAGTAAATCAGATAACAACTTATTCACTTACAAAGATAAAGATACACGCAAAATTAAAATTTTTACAATTCAGATTATAGAAATTATGGTTTTTTTTTAAATAATTTTTCTAAAATTACTTATTGGCGCTTACAAATTTTCT
Source organism: Lycorma delicatula (assembly GCF_047948215.1). Taxonomy (NCBI): domain Eukaryota; kingdom Metazoa; phylum Arthropoda; class Insecta; order Hemiptera; family Fulgoridae; genus Lycorma; species Lycorma delicatula. The sequence continues at coordinate 85,551,915 of NC_134459.1, read as the reverse complement.
ATTAGTAATCATTTGTTTTATTATCTACACCATATAAAATTAATAAAAAATAAATATTATTGCAAGTGTATTTTTAGATATTTTGAAATAAATATTTTTATTATTAATAATAATAAAAATAACGGTAATCATTACAACTGAAAATAAAATAACTACTCGAAACTATAAATTACACTAATACAATGACTAACTCCCAGTAAATGATAAACAAAAATTATGTGACGTAATTCGACTACTCAGATGTTAGGTCCTCTTGTATTGTAGATAGGAGGATATGATAAAAGTTTTGCAATAATTGTTCAAAAAAATAATTTATTATAAGAAATACAAACATATATATAAAATTTGGAAAATTATATCATGACTTTCCCGAATTTTAATAATAAAAATTAAAAAGTTATATTTTTCTGGACTGAAATGCTGAACCCACATTTCGTTGCATGTGATGATGCGATCCAGGAAATACTTCTTGTGATAATGGTCCTTCGATTCAGTGCAGACTTCAACTCTTCTGTGCCAGTCAAAAGAGGAAAGTTGTGTGTTGTTTTGGAACCCAGCGTGCACTCACTTTTCGCAACAAAACTGCAAATATAATAAATATTATGCTTTCAATCAGGTCTTTTCAAACAGTTAAAAAAAAAAACTCGTAACTTCGATTAGTTAAAAAGTTATACTTTTTAGAAAAGTTATCTTTTAATTTAACACCTTCAATGAAAGCTTTAAAAAGTTGTAGACAGTTCTTGATAGCTATATATATGAAGAAAAACTTTTCAAAACATTTTGAAAAATATTTAAATCGAAGCAAAAGAAGAAAAAAACACTATTTCAATTCTTTATGCCTTGTAGGTAATAAAACTACTTTAATATAATCTTCTCTAAAGAACAACTGAAGAAAATCGAGATTGTTTTTTCGCGATATCCCGGCACCTTCTTAACGAATTTTTAAAAAGAAATAATATGATCAATATATGATATATAAAAATATTTGAACAAAATTTGAACAAAATCGGTTTGATCAATCACGGGATATAAGGAAAAAACCAGTGTGACACATATGTATGTACATATATATAAGTATGTACAAACATGTGTTTTTTGTTAGTTTAGCTGAATAGTTGGACCCTGAAATATATAGTTTTAAACTTTAAAATAAAGAAATTTAGAAAAAAAGGCTTGCTATATAAATACCATATAAACTGTTCATCTATAAGTGTGTTTTAGTGCTATTACAAGGAAATGCAAATTATTACATCCTGAAATATTATTTTTTCTGCAGCAACAGTACAGTTGAAGTAGAATACTAATATCACCGAAAAAATTATTAGGTAAGGACGATTCAACGTATTTAAAAACTAATTTTTCAACAAAAAAATTAAATATAGATTCAGTATTATTTCTACTATTATATATATATATATTTAAACCGAAATAAAAAATAATTTATAAAAAAATAATGGATTTTGTTCTATGGCCTAGTTGAAGAGTATAAAATAAAGGAAAAGCGTCATCGGCAGAAGCACTGGTTCAAGTTAATTAATGAAATTAAACAACAGTAGTTGAACTTTCTTGTCATACGTTGACATTTATTAACAGCTAATTATCTGTAAATGTATTGCCATTTAAATCGTACAGGTCAATGACCCATAAAATTTAAAAGAAAAAACAATAAATTGATTGTAGTGTAAATTATATTGTGCTCATAAAGCAAATTATATCCTCAATAATTTTGTTACTTCCAATAAACAAAGTCAAATGTAGTGGGAAAATAAATTTAAAAACAAAAAATTAATCTTTATGAAAAACATATTTCAATTAATTTAACTGAATATTACCATCAGAAATATACCAGTTTATTTATATAATGGACGCATAATCAATAAAATTACTACATTTTCGCTATACACTTAAAAAATACTGTAAATGACATGTGGTTTTCAGCGTTAAATAAAAAGCAAGAGAGGTGATGCAATCTAAAAATAAAAATCTGATGTGGAAACCGCAAGATTTCCTTGTATGCCTGTTAAATTACCTACTCACATTTTCTTATACGAAAAGTACATAAAATTTTATTTTATTAATAACTTCTGATATTTTTTTCTTATTATTGATTCATCGTAAATTTTTTTTGCAATGTGAGACTAATAATTATCCAAAAGAATTACAGAAATTGTAAACTGTACGGTAGGAGGCAGTAGATATCATTTCTTTCGCTCAAAAAACAAAATTTTCTGTAATATAAATAAAACTGCTTTTAACAAAACGACAGTGATATTAAAAAAGGTAAGACACTACATTTATATTATCAAAATCTGTTATTAATTTAGAATTTTCTTTAAAAACTATACATATTAAATATATGTAATAAACAATAAATATACAATAATAGATAAACAAAATGTATAACCGTACCATAAAATAAGAAAAAAAAATGTTACAAAATTTTTAACGACCCGGTTTCATTTATTAACGAATAATCATAAGAAATGTGTTATATCTGAAAATGCAATATGTATTACATATAAATGAAATCGGGCCGGTAAGAGTTTTGTAACAAATTTTTATTTTTTTGCTTATTATATGGAACGCTTAAACATTGTTTATTATCAATTATTGTATATCTATTGTCTATTATACATATTTAACATTTTTTTTTAAAGAAAATTATAACTTAATAACAGATTTTGATAATAGAAATGTAGTGTTTTACCTTTTTTTATATCAGTATCGTTTTGTTCAAAATCAGTTTTTTATATTACAGAAATTCTTGTTTTTAGATCGGAAGAAATGGTATCTGCAAGACTCACCGTACGGTTTAAAATTTCTTTGTACTTTTTTGGATATCAATGAATTTAGTTAGGTTATTCTTTTATTTTTTTATGAATTACTGATGTTATCTTATAGATTTATTATTAAAATTTATTGTCTTAGAACAAACAAATTGAATTTCACGGTCAATTTTTATTGTTGACAGTCTTTATCATTCACTTCATACCATATGTTTCCTTTTTTAATAAAACTAGTATAATAACATTCACGAATCGAAGATCCGTGATGTACTTATTTACTATATTGCACTTATTTTGTAAGTGTAACCCTAGATTTTTATCATTAAATTTGATTTTCCCAATCGAATTTATTTTTGTTTTATTTATTCCTTTTTTAATAAAACTAGTATAATCTCTTGTAATCTAATATTTTTTTTTTTTTTAAGAAGTGATGGGAATTAAAAAAATTGTTTCATCTTCAGTACTTTCATTTACACAAGAGAATTTACTATTAAAACAAGCTGCATTATATTTTCTATTAAATTGTATTATTTCAAGTACATTATCAAATTTTGTACGCTACCTAGTACTATCAAGTACTGCTGTCTAGCGGCGCGATTCGTAAAGTCACCGTAAAAAATGAATAAAATGACATACTCGAGTCCCGCGCGGTTCATCAATGGAAAAAAAACCGATTCTAACAAAATTCGAGGTATTTTTTGAAAATATTCTTTATTACTAATCTAATTGGACGGAAATATAATGTTTTCACGCTTATTATTTTCCCAATTTACATTTTACTGTTAGATTAGGTTATATGTAGAACTGTAAACGTAGTTTGTTGACTTCGTCGCCTCTTATCGACGAAGTTCTATTTAACTCCGTGATTAATAAATCAATATATTTAAATTAAAATAAAAAAGGAGATCTGATTCGAACCGATATACATCCCCTGAGATACAAATATTTCATTAATTAAAATTTTATTTGGCTATAACTCTGGAAAAAATGAAAATAAGTACCACTTATGATATATCGCTGAAAAGCTCCCAATAAGGACTTGATACTGCAGTTAAGAAAAAGTCCAAAATCCAGATTTGTTTGGATTTTGGGCTTTTTTGGACACTTTTCCTCCAGTCGATTGCAATCAAAACGGGAGGTGCAACTAGACGTTACAACAGTCCTAAATACAAAATTTCAACATTGTACGGATAATTATTTTTTAGTTATGCGACATACGTGCATTCGTACGCACAGACGTCACGCCGAAATTAGTCAAAATGGATTCAGGGATGGTAAAAATGGATATTTCCGTTGAAATCTGAAAACCTAAATTTTTCACGATTACAATACTTTCTTATACTTCGTGCAAGGAAGTAAAAATGACATTGTGTAAATATAACATATTGAAAATTCTTTGTTATTTTTATTGGTGAGCTCCCAAAAAGTAGGAAGTACCTTACCAGTGTATTTCTCAGATTAATTTGGAATTAATATTGAGCATAATGTCTACTTGGAACATTCAATATTTAAAGATACAAATAGCTGTGGAGGCAAAACGACGATTATGATACTCTCTGGTAAGACGATTATGATACTTTCAGAACAATAAGTTGATAATCCTTTGGTGACTTTTGATCAGCTATTTGAATAAAAATTGTTCTGTTTAGAACCTCAAAACCTCATTTTATGATAGCCAGTTCTCCTGAAGTTTGTGAATTAATTAAATAACATGCAGTAATCCTTGTTTTGTTTTCAAAGGTGAAAAACCGTTTAACATTTACGCAAAAATATTTAGATGTGGTTAGAAAAATATAAAGACGGTCGAACCTCAGTCACTAACAAGTACCGTTGTGGACACCAATTAAAGTTTCAACTCCACCGCTTCAAACTCGCATAAACTTTCTCATACAAGAAGATTGATGGATAACAGTAGAGATTGTAGCTGAAAAATTACAAGTGTTGGTACACCAACATTAACACCAACATATTCAAATTACGTTAGAAAGTTCCAAGAGATTTGGTAAATCACAATAAGGAGATTTCACAAGAATGTGCACAAAACTGAAACAACATTATCAGCAGAAAGGTGATAGCTTTTTCACAGTATTCTAACCTATGATGAAACATGAATTCATCATTATGAACCGGAACCAAACAGATAGAGCATGAAGTGGATTCACTTGTCAAGAAAAAATTCCGAACCCGATAATCAGTAGAAAAAACCATTATGACAACCTTTCGGGATACAAAATTCCCGGTTTTTGTAGATTTTCTAGAAAATCAGTGAACATTAAACAGCGCATACTACTGCAATATGTTTATCAATAAAGAGAAGCGAGCAGTGTTAAAAAAACACCCTGGATCTCAACGCATAGGAATTATTCTGCTTCACGATAACGCCCGACCTCACACAGCTCAGATATAATTCGAGAAAACATTAAAAAACACCTATATTGAGAAGTACTGCTTAGTCCACTCCTGCCTATGATCATCAAGAAGGCGCTACGTGGTAATACGTTTAATGGCAATCACGTTAAAGAGAATGTTGCCTCGACATCAAGATAAAGATTTCTTTGCAACAGGCATACATAAGATAATTCAGAGATGGCATAAGAGTATTAATGTTGCTGGTGATTATGTTGAAAAGGTGACACAAAAATGTCACGTTGATATATATATATATATATATATACACATACACACATACGTGTGTGTGTGTGTGTTGGAGATGTATGTATTACTGATTATTTAAATAAAATTTTTGATTCCCTAGTTAAGCATTTTTGCAGTGTAAAGGAATCTGATCACAATAGTTCAGTCCAAATTAAATTCTGAAATTAATCCTTAAATTACTTATTAAGTACTACAAAAACACTACCAATATACATAAATGCCAAATAATCAAGTTCAATAATAATGGTATAATCATAAACATAATCTACCAACCAATAAAACAGGTATAAACACATTGTAGAAAAGATATTTTAGGAATTACCCTTTCCTTCAACAAATAAAAGTAGAAAATATCCAAACCAGATTACCAAAGGTGCGTAATTATAAAAAAAATCATCTAAAGTCCAACTGTATAAAGTTCACACTTTTCCCCGATAAAAATTCAGTATAATCATTAATAAACCAGAAAGATATCCTTTGCTTACCTGGAACAAACAAATCACAAGAAAAAATATATTATTAAGTTTTTATTATTTTTAATTCATTAATTAACACAAATAACAATTTTAAGATATATTATTACTGATGAAAATGTGTACATAAAGTTAAATGCATTAAATTAACAGTTATTTCAACCTGATAAAATAGTAGATGCCTAAAAAATCCTAGATGTTTTAAGTAATTTAAATTTATTTCCTCAAATTTCGATTTATATAAAGGTTTTTAAGTTAAAAATATTTAGGATGTAATCACTGCAAGTTGTACTTAAGCTACAGGCATTTTTGATAAAACGTTTTTTGAAAATAACAGACTGCATTATTGAACATTCAATCCGACGCGTAATTAAATAAAGAAAAAAAAAATAATAATAAAAAAAAATAGACTTTCTAGCTATTTACATTGTTTGATAAAAACAAATAAACAACTATTTTTCTATTTAAATTTACCTACTAATTCATAAATTAATAAATAATAAATTATCATAGCACTGTTTATCTTTTAAAGTGTATAATACATAACTTCTTTTTTTTTTAACCTCCGGGATCTAACGGTCCCGGTATTGCTTCAGAGGATGAAATGAATGACAAATAGCGAGTGAAAATGTCATGTCTGACCGGGATTCGAACCCGAGACCTCCGGATGAATGGCCGAGACGCTACCACTTGCATCACGGAAGCCGACGAATGTAATATATATCTGGGGAAAATTTTACGTTACTCCACATTCAATTAATAGTGCTAGATTAATAAGTGATATATATATATATGATTTAAAAACCGTAGCTCTCGATACCAAATATTATCTCCAATTAATCTGCACTAATTACACTTTAACTATTACAAATACCAACCAGATTCGGGTTTACATGGTCGGGTAGATTTAGTCATTACGTTACGAGGGGTATGCACTTCTATAATTTAATTTAGGGGTACATGCCTATTCTAATTTTCTATTAGTGACATTAAAATTGTTCACAAATTAACTCATTACCAATCATAAAATACTGTATATTTTATTACAACATGAAATCTTATTTTATTGTAATTGTAATGCATAATTACAATAAAATGTTTATATTTTATTTTAAATATAAATAAAATGGAAAAATAAATAAAAATATGAATAAATACATGTACTCGTCATCTTAAAACACCTGATTTCAAAGTCGAGAGTTCTCAGTTTCAAATCCTAATAAAGGTAGTTGCTTTAATCCGAATTTTAATGCTAGATCGTGGATACCGGTGTTCTTTGATGGTTGGGTTTCAATTAACCACACGTGTCTCAGGAATAGTCAGCCTGTCAGCCTGATTCTGTTCAAGACTACGCATTCACCGGTACAGTTATATAACATTGATAAGTTTTTAATGACTTAACTGTTGATGCGACCATAAATAAAAATATAAAGAAAAAGAAAAATGAAAAAAATTAAATAGAATTAAGAGCGAAAAATAACTAAATTATGAGAAAAAAGTATGTAAAGTAATGGTGCGATGAGAAAGATGATATCGCAACCAGTTAAAGTACCAATAATTTTATTTTATATATTGCAATAAGAAATCTTAAATTTTTATGCAAAACAACACAAAAAAAATTATGGAAATAAAAGCTAAAAGATAAATATGATTGAAAAAGTAATTAAAAATAACAATTTTTTCCCTTCAATCGCCATTTGTGTTATTCGCGTTATCTTCTCAATAAACAATCTACTGAGCATCATATCGCAACCAGGTGCTTCTTCAGCGGAAAACTCCAGCTCTTAAGTTACTTCCTAATTTACATTATCTTCATGATCTTAAATATCTCCATGGTCAATATTTTCAAAATTCTTTAGTTCATTAGGATATTAATCAAAAATTCTTTTTCGCTTTTGGATCCGATTCAAGCTTTAAATCCACAACGTCACAAATTTCGGATTTGACCATCCGATCAAATCTGTCCTCAAGTAAAAGACTTACTATCCCAAATTGGACACTCGACAAATCAGATTTCCTATATTACCTTCTGTTCCTGAACAGGCACCGCAATCCGAAATTTTTGATACACTTTATCCCCATCATTCTCGAAACTGCGTAAGGAAGCAGTCAAATCACTTACCCAGAAATCTACGTCCAATTCACTTCCTTACGTCGTTATAAATCGAAAGGGCCACCAACCTTTTAAAATAACGTTAATGGATCCCTGCCATAGACACAACGAAATGTTTTGCTTCAGGTATCGTGTTCCTTCTCACAGCGGCAAACGTTCTTTTACATTGCACCACCTTTATATAAACATTATATATAACCTTATATAAAATGATACTCGAAGACAAAAGGTCAAAAATATTTTTTTCATCTTTTGAATTAGTTTATTTTACAAATAATCCATCATCTACCATTTAACATCTCGTTTCCAGGATAGAAGATGAATTGCCAATCGTATTCTTTTTGGTAGTCCAATTATTTAAATTGCAAAAGTTGCTTTAGAGATTAATTTGTATCTTGTGTAAGAAATTTAGTTTATTGTTGTCTTTTTTTAGACAGCATGTAATATCTTAAAAACATGTATAGAAAACGAAAAACAGTTAAAGCTCACACATATTAAAAATAAGAATGAACGACATTAAAAAAAAATCAAGAACGACAAAATAAATGTCTGTCAATTTTTTTTATTAGCTAACAATTTGGTTTCTAAAGAAAATTTTGCTCATCCGCTAGGGGTAAACGGTTTATTTAAAATTAATAGAGTAATCTTTATTTATTTATTTGTACAGTAACAACAAGCCTACGTCCACTTACAGTTACCGGATGATAAATGAGTTTTTGTAACGGGGGAAAAATTCCATTTTTGTCGGGGATTCGAACCTTGGATCTCAGGTGAAAGGCTGAATCGCTACTATTCCGCCACGAAGATCGGAAGAGTATTAATAATGTTATTTATAATTCACCCAAAGTTATTAAAAAATTATGATAAAACCTCTTTAAATTATAGTGAAATTTATAGTTAGTTAATTCTTGTCATTTATTTAAATAACAGTTTATTTCTTGTGCTACATAATAAATACAAAAAGATACGAATGGCTAACTGTTAATAATATATTTTATAACAAGATTTTGAATTTTTACAGCCAATAACATTATTGAGAGGACTATACTAATCCTACAAATGTGATAAGATAGAAAAAATACCTCATTTCATTTTTATTAAAAAAAATTATAAATTTTGATTTGTAAATTCTTTTAAATATGATATTATTCAGCTAATAATATTAGATATTCTATTTTTTTTGTTGAAAATTCTATTTATCTGATAAAGAAATAATTTTACTCATTTACTATGATGCAATTACTGTTAAAGTTCAAATAAAATTCATTCGTTTAAAATAAATAAAGAAATGATTTAAATGATCAATAACTGTTCACAATAAAAATCTCAGTTAGAAAGAAAAGTGATACAATTGAACATTTGTGCTTTGTATTTAAATTACTATAAAATAATTAACTTCCGTAATTTATGCGTTCACTACTACCGTTGAAAAGCTTTTGTATTTACAATAATAATCCTGAAATTACGTTGAGATTCGGAATATATTCTGTATTTACTGAATGTTGTTATTACCTGAAGGTATTAAAATCATTGTTTGCGAGCAATTTAGTTTTAATTAAACTACACCATAGATACATTAAATAGATACGTCAGTATAATATTTATTAACGTTTTCATTAAGCCATTAATTAATATCATTTGATATCAAATTAAACTCGTCTGTTAAATATAAAATCGTTGTTCTGAAAACATAAAATGTCGTATATTATTCATTGTTTAATAACATAAGATTAGCTTATTTTGTAAAGCCCGTTGTAAGAAAGGTGACATCCTTGTATGACATTGTTTTATGACACTGACATCAAACGACTTGCAAAGTAAGACATGAAGAAAAATCCCATCCTGTACATTAATTAACTTCTTAACATTCGTAAACCCGATTGTAAAGAATCTAATAAGTAAAAAATACTTGGAAAATGTTGTACGTTACTGAAATTCCCATATTATTCGGTATGTAAATGGTAAGCATTTAAATTTAAAACGCTGGTAATATTTGTGAAAAGTTTTTCTAGCATTTAAACTGCCATACCACGTTTTAATGTCGTATACAATTTTAAATATAGGAACAGATTTCCATATCTGACCAATATTTTGTAAGTCTATTTATTGTGTACTATTTTATATGTGAAGGAGTAATTTGAATATTGGACATAAGTTTTCACTTTCTTGACTTCTGGATTTTCCAATAGAGAAAGGAGATTTAGAGAGTAATAGGCTGCATGTGTTCCTTTCACATGTTTGGACCTACTCATAAGAAAAACTATGAGCTGACTATATATAACCTTCATTTTTACCATATGCACAGGTTTCGATAAGTTATTTATTTATTTTTTATTTTAATTTACGGAAGTAAGTTTTCACTTCTCATCCGATAATAAGTGGTTTCGTAGTAAGCTTTTTCCAGAGAACTTAAAATGATGTCATAAAAAAATTTCGAAATGAAAAATTATTTAGTCTTTGAAGTAAATTTAAAGATATTCTTTATTTATTTAACATCAGTATTGCTTATAATTGGATTTTTATACCGTAATGAAATGTAGCCTGATTCCTTCTGAATTTTGTTTTTGTTTGAAATCTTTATTTAAACAAAAAAAATTTTTTTTAGGAACCTTAAGTAAATTATATCTCTATGAGGTGATGATTTTAATGGCATCCACGTTGTTAAGACTAATATACATCACAATACAACAAAAAATGTAGAAGTAATGTTAAATTTCACATAACTGACTAACTCACTGCATTCTGAAAAAGAGAAATAAATATCCAGAGCAGAGAGAGAGGATATTTTTTCATTAGGAGCTTATTAAATTTTTGAACTTGTTTCTTGTTTATCCAAGAGGACATTGGGTAAATTGAATTGTAGGACAAAATTTTCGTTGTTGCGATTAAAACTTGTTTTGTTATTTTGTTAGCCTAATTGAAGTTACATATAGGAAGTTTTTGTATGACACCAGAGGATGGTGCGGGGATCACGCTTCCGCGAATCGGTTAAATTTGATAGTTGAGGGTTGCAAGTTATGCTAGGGAATTGTAGTTGGAAGAGGCGTATGAAGGCGATAGCAGGTTGTGTAAATACACTGATGGAAATGTTTGCTTAGGTATTTTCATCGGTGGCATCCTAACAGAGGCCAAACTGATGACTGTGTTGTGTTATCGCCTTTAGAGGGTTTAAAAGACGACCTGAGGTAAAGCCCACCAGTGCTGTGACCCTGGACCCATCAAGGCTATTGAACGGATGGGGTGGTGTGGCGACCAGGATTGTCACAAGAAGGGTGTCTTCTCCCTTCGGGGGTCAGAATATATCCTGAAAAAATGGCTATAAAAAACAAAGAAAAACCTTTTTAACTATTTTTTGTTCATTTTTCATAATTATACTAATTAGATATGTACAAATTGGTAGTCGGGCTTTTTGTTTTTATAATAATAATTTTATTATAAAATTTTACTTCTTACACTAATTTCAGTAATTCTATTGTTTAATTTCCAAACGCACTACAGAACACCAAAATTCTCTCATATAATCTCTCTTTTTTCTGTTTTACTCTCCACCTTAAGGTATTACTTCAGAGGATAAATGAGGATGGTATGTATGGATGTAAATGAAGTGTAGTCTTTTACAGTCTCAGGTAGACCATTCCTGAGATGAGTGGTTAATTGAAACCCAACCACCAAAGAACATCGGTATCCACAATCTAGAAATCAAATCCATATATAGTCAAACTGAATCAGATTTATTTTAATTCTATTCAAATAAAGTTTACAAGTTGTCTTAGGTTCACAATCACCCAAATAGCTGAAAATGTTCAGCGAACTGTAGCATATTGATTAAAACTATTTACTGTTTATTGTTCTTTACTACAAAAAATAGTCAAACCTAATGCTGTCAACCTAAATACTGTCAATCGATGAAGCTATTTTCTTCAACAACACTAAAGTATTGTCATCACATTCTGAAATGGAACAAATACCAACCAACAATCTAATTTTTTAAATCCTAATCTCCCGTTCATCTCAGAAAAAAAATAACCATTCCACTTAACTTTCTTGAAAAGTCTTACTAAAGGTGAAGTGGGTTAGAAAGAATAAGATTCAGCAGGATTGAACAAAAATCACATCTTACAGTCATTTACTGTGTTCCGAGTGCTTTGTTATTTTAGTTGTTTTTCTTAGTTTACTTAATGCACTTCCATTCCTCTACTCAACGTAATTTTCTTTGTCTTTAGAGTCTTCCATTGTATTTTCGTCCATCTTTTCACTATTTATTTCTTTCATCTTTTTTCTCATTATCTGCTACGTGCTGATAAGTTTGTGATTGTTACTGTTGGTTACCTGCTTCCGGTAGTGGTTTACTTAAATCATCTGTATCTCATATTTTCTTCTTGGAAAGAGTCTGGTATTTTTTATGTGATTTACTTCATCTAATCAATGACGTTCATAAAAATTAGAATGAATTAATAAAAGTTATATATATATATGTAAATAAATGTTAATTTAATTTTTTAAATATATTTAAGTTATATAAAAACCCGCTTACCAACAATTGAGTTTGAAGCGTTCAAGCAATTTTGGAATTAAATTCCATTTTCAGGAACTCTCATATTTGTCCTATTTTTAATAGTAATTAAAACTTTACATGTAAAGTATAAAAAATCGTGATATTTGCTTAAAACATTGTTGGTTGTCATATGTTATAAAACTGTGTCAGCGTAAATGTGCTGACAATTTGGTAGTTTCAAGTGAAACCTGATAACGGTTATACTCATATTTCTACCAAAATAGTTTTGGTAGAATAGATGGAATTTTATTCCAAAACCGCTTGAACGCTACGAATTCAATTGTTGGTAAGCGGGTTTTTATGTATTGGTAAGCGGGTTTTTATGTATTTTATGTATTATATACTTATACCCACGGGCCATGCTTAACAAAATTATTAAAAAGGAGATCTCATTTGACCCGTTTTTAATTTATGTTTTTGTGCGAATAGATATCAAAGGACCACTAGTCTTCTTCTTTCAAAATATCTTCATCTGTTGAGATTTGATATTTTTATCTTCTTCAGTCCACTTCTTACAAGTGGGATTTTTCTCATTCAAAACTACGTTCAAATTGCATAGTAACTTTCTAAACTCATCTCTTAAGAACTTTCCTGAGTTAAGACTGAATTTTTGAAATTTTACTTTCCCGCTTAACGCTATAGCTATAGAAGGGAGAGTATGGTAATCGGTCCAATTTGGGCATATGCGGTTTTCACCAGATCTTTATGTTTTGTCACCTAAGGAACCCAAAAAACCGGATGGAAATTTTCCGGATATTTGTATGTACGAGTGTGTGTGTTGAGTCTTAGATATCGCATCCTAAATCACCTTATATCTCCAGAACTACTCGACCGATTTTAACCAAACTTGGACAGATTACTTCTATATATGAGGCAGTGAAGCCATTAAATTTTGAACTTAAAAGGTCAAGAAGTGATTCTGTAGAGCAAGGGCACCATCAATATCTCGAGATTTCGCTAAAAATAAGGTCTTATTCTTCTTAGGCACATTATTTAACAATTAAAAAATAATATTTCCAAAAAAAACTTTTTGCAGTTTGCAGAATCGCACTCCCACCCCCAAAAAAGCTCTTAATAAACTAGTGGCTAAGTGGATATATTGTGTAATTAGTAACCTCTCTCACCACAAGGAGCGCCAGTGTGTAGCACTGGCGTATAGCTGCTGTAGTCGTCTATCTCTCTTTTTTCTGTTTTAGTCCCCTGAACCACCTTAAGGTATTACTTCAGAGGATAAATGAGGATGGTATGTATGGATGTAAATGAAGTGTAGTCTTGTACAGTCTCAAGTAGACCATTCCTGAGATGAGTGGTTAATTGAAACCCAACCACCAAAGAACATAGGTATCCGCAATCTAGAATTCAAATCCATATAAAAGTAACTACCTTTATTAGGATTTGAACCTCAACTCTCGACTTCGAAAGTAGTACGCCTAAGTAGCTGTAGTAGTCTGCTATGTTGTACCGTCACAGGTGAGCGGTAGAATTAAATAAATGAATAATGTTTAAAGTGTAAAAAAGTATTTAAAGTGGTCGCTAATACCATCAGACCGCGCGAATGAAATACGGTATGCGCGCGCGCTTTACTTGGAATCATTGAATTAAATAAACAAAAAATATTATATTTAAGTAAAATGATAAATATTTTAAATTGAGCGTAAGCCGTGCATCAGAAAAAACCCACGTGGCGGGAAAGTCGTACAACTCTGTTGTCATTTTTTTTATGTAATCTTAATAGTTTTGTATTACCTAATTTTATCAAGTTTTTTATTCAATCTAGATAGAATCATTCAACCTCATTTTATGTCCAATAAATTTTTATCACCTTTTTCTACTGTATGTTTCTAGTTTATTGATATTTTAATAAATTCCTTTATATGAACTTAATTTATAAATATTTTGGCCTTTTTTAGGTCTGTATATTTTTTACAAATTCTCCTTCCTAATTTTAATTTTTTTTTTCTAAATTGTTAAAGTAAACTGTTTCTATATGATAAAGAATAACAGGTTTAATAACTGTATTATGTCTAATATCTAATTTTGGCATCGATGGATAGATGTTTTTTTTTTATAAACAATATTAATTAAAAATACTAGTTTAATTTTCTCAATTTACTTAGTAAGGAATGATTTTCTGTTCTAATATTGTTGATTACTTCCCCTAAATAAATAAATATTTACGAGACTTAAAACCTTTTTTAAAGGTTTTAGTTGCGTTAAAAATTTTGTATGGAGTATTTTCTTGTTGAAACTTCTAATGTTTCCCATAATTTTCCATAATATGTTTTCCCATAATTTAGTTTTGGTAAAAGAAATTTGTAAACCAGCTTGTTAAGCTATAATTTGAAGGTTTTCAATTTAGGCAATTGCATCTTTTACTGATCCCATTAGTAAAGCTAAATCATCAGCAAATGCTAACCAATTAACTACTTTCTCTCTCTCACTTTGGTGCCCAATTTTATTCCTTAGTTTCTCTTAAAACGTTTTCATAATTTTACCGAATAAGAATACCGAATATATTGAAATGTGTGGATGATAGACTATCTCCCTATCTTAATCTCGTTTGATTTGGAATAGTTTGCCGATTTCTCCCCAGAATTAACTTGTATTGGAATTGTGTCAGTAAGAGTAAGTTATAAAAATTTTACTGTTTCGATCAACTCCATATTCTTCTAAACATTTAATTGATGTTTCTTTATCTACAGAGAAATGTGTTTTTTGAAAATAAAGAAATGAAGTCAATACTGGTTTGCTTTGTAATATGTGAGGTTTTTAATTTTTTAATTATTGTTTTATATAAATATAATTAAGTGTTGCAGCCTAATATACCCAACCAAATAGACCGATTTGTAAAAAATCCTTTTTCTTAATAGAAGGAGTTTCTGTGAAGACCCACAGATTGGCATAAGTGGAATATTTATTTTTAATGAAATATTAAATGGTCACAGAGGTTATTTGATTAATTTTTTTGTTTGTCGTAACTTAGGTTTGATTTGTAACAGCAAAATCATATACAGACTGAATTGTTAGTATTAAGAGATTAGTATTCTTCAGGCAAAAATTACGGATTACGGCATCCGAAGTTCATTATTTAACTAAGGCTTGGTAATACTTAACGTTGCAGTCATAGATTATCTTTATCAAGACACAGATTCTTCGACTTTTTTGATTTTACAAACAGTTTTTTCATACTGGCGGCGGATTTTTATCGTCCTATCTAAATTATATAAATATGATAAAACGAAAAAATTAAGATAAAATAAAAATTTTAAAAATTAATAAAGTAACAAATAATAAGATTAATTAGTTAAAAATGTAATTATAAAGTAAATAAAAAAAATATATATTTTTCAATTTTTTTTAACTTGAAATTTTTGAAATCGGTGCCAAAATAAAAGAATAAAATAACAATACATGACGACAAGCTAAAATTTCAAAATCTTGTAATTTCTCGTTTATTAAGAAGTTTATTTTAATTCTCATAATTCATAACTAATCAAACTCAATTTTTTTTAGTTGAAAAGATAAATATTGTGTGCATTAAAAAAATATAAATTAATAGTCAATAAAAGATCTAAGAAAAAAATTGTAACAGAATTTTTTTTTTAATTTTGTTTTTCAATTTATTAATAACTAATTAAGGGCACAATTTTTTTCCCTATTTGATTAATTCATCATATTAGCTCGAAACTTATGCGCGAAACAGGGAATGGAAATTTTTTATAAATGTCATATCCGAGCCGAATTTCAACCGGATCTTTCCAGATAAAAGACTGAAATCTGATATCAGTCTACCACAAATGTTAGCGGAATGATTTTTAATTATTGGTTTTAAACCATATTTAATCTGAATAACAACCGTTTTTGTTTTGATTAATTCAAAAATATATAATTTGTAAGATATTAAACAGAATATGTAATATTCCAGAATAACTACCTCATTTTTCCAATAATTAACTGAAAAAAATACATATAAATAAACAAAAAATAATAAATAATAAAAAAAAAAAACTTTATATAAACAGCAGATTTAATAAACTTTTATATTTTGTATCATATTATATATCAAATTTTTATCACATTTGATAGCTTATTTGATACAAAACAATTTAAATACATTCTTAAATAGAATTGAAATGTGTCTTTAAATTCATTACATAAAATAATGAATTTAAAGAAGAATTTTTGAAAACCCCATTTTAAGTAACGGTTACAAATTTTCAAGCTTTTAATTTTTTCAACTAATTTTACCAAAGTCGTCGATCAGTATGCTTATACTCGAATTTTATAAAAGTGATTATATCTCAATTATGATTTGGATCTTTCAACAACTAAAATATATCTCTCTCTTCATTAAAGAGAATACAGACGGTAATTTGACGTCAACCGATAATTACAAAATGTATAAGTGCATATTCTAACACTAATTAATTTTTTAGATAAAATAAATTCTGTTATATAAAGATAAATTTTATGTATTTTAGAAAATAAACCTATCGACAATTTAAAATAGATTCTATCATATAAATTGAACGTTTAAAAATAAATCTTAGTAAATCGATAAAGTTATTAATGTAGTGTTTCAAACGTTATATAATAGAAAAATTAAAGTTGTAATATTTCTTTTAATAAATGAACTCGATATTATAAAATGTGTTTCAAAATTTATTATTTTTATTTTTAGATTAAAATAACAGTATATAAGTGCATGCATATTTGCATATTATTATGATTAAAATAATTCAATTTCTTGTAATTTAAAACGATATTTTCAATATATAGATCAAGATTTTTTATAAAAATAGGTCAAGATCAGATTTATAATAACAATAATCTCACATTTTGGTTTGAAAGAAAGGAAAATTATAATAAATAAATGAGAGTAATTAGGTTATCATAAATTTTGTTCAAAAAATTCATAAATAAACAATTTAATCTGATTTTTTAATTTATTACTTTTGTTAGGTTAAATATTCAGCATTATAATTTACGATTGTGTAAAGTTAAAACGATATAAATCTCCTTCTTTAAAAAAAGATTATAAATATTTAATTGTAAATTTTAATATTTGAATCTTTAGTGATGTAAAAATGTAGGAAAGTAATGTATGCTATTAATAAGAAAGCTAGAAAGCCAGAGACTGATTTCTACAGGGCCGATGCAAAACGGTTGATAGACTAATTGAAGCTAACAATCTGGTAACTGATTAACAATATTAAAATATTTTTTTGGGGGGAAAAGTAAAATTGTGTGCAATGGAATTTTTAAAGTAGACAACTCTAAAGCTTAGAACAGAAAGAGATAGAAAGAGTACTTAGGGAGATTATAAGATGGACTAGACGTAAATGATGTGTTGGAGAAAATGGGATGAATGAATGGGAAGAGAATTGAGGATGAAGAGTATAGGAACTTAGATGAATTGGGCAATAGTATATGAGAAGTGAATTTGACTAAGAAATTCGCAACCTAAAAAACGAAATCATCTAAAAAGTTGATTTACTACCAACAGAACTAATAAAATCGACTGGAATAGACGCAAGGATTCAATGTACGAGCTAGTCTTCAAAGTTTATGAAAATGGTGTAGTGCCTGACGATTTCAAAAAGTACATCATCATCCTAGAACCAAAAAAAAACCTTCGGTAAAGAAATACGAACAATACCGTACAATAAGCTTGATACCCTATGCTTCAAAAATCCTCACAACAATAATTTATGAAGGCTAGTAGGGAAATTGGAGAATATACTTTTAGAAGATCAGTTTGTCCTCAGGAAAGGAAGGGGTATACGACATGCTATCCTTGCTTTAAGACAAACAACAGAGAAGCTAATAAGGAAGAATAAATACATTCACTACGTTTATTGACTTTGATAAAGCGTTTGGCGGAGAAGAACCCATTCTTCTCAACAAACATTAAACATAATGTCCCAACATTTTGTTTAATATATTGAAAACGATAGGCGCTTATTACCCGGACCGTAGGGTGACGTGGAATATATACAAGGATGTGGTAGCAGTTATGAGATTTGGAGACCACCAATAAAAAGTAAAGAAGTGTCAGGCAAGGGTGTTCATTGTCGGTTATGTTGTTCGATGCATATTGACAACTAGGGATAGATGAAATTAGAGTAAACTTAAGAGATAGTAATGGAGGACGTATATATGTAAAGAAACGAATGGTGGGAAGCATGGACACCATATTACCAAAATGTAATATGAAAATAAATACGGAAAAAACAAAAAGAATGGTAGCGAGCAGGTACAATAAGAAAGATGGTATAGATGTAAATGAACATCAATTAGAAAGTGTGAAGGAATTCATCTTGGAAGCAGAACTATATCAGATAAGCGAAGCTTGAAGGACATTACTAGCAAAATAATACAGGCGAAATTAGCATTCGTTTGCATCAAACAATATAAAGAAAAATTTGAGAAAACAATTGATGAAAATATTCGTATGGAGTGTTTTCCTATATGACAGTGAAGCATGGACCATAAGGGCCGAAGAAAAAAGGAGAATAGTTGCATTTGAGATGCGGTGCTACCGACGGATGCTGAAGATTACATGGAAGGAGAAAGTAATCGATAAAGAAGTGTTATGAAGGACTGATGAGGTCCGATATTTACGGAGCTTATTAAAGAAGTGTCGAGATACGTGGATAGAACATGTACCACGGTATAAAAGTTTGATGAACATCATTATAGAGAGCACAGTTGAAGAAAGCAATGCAACAAGAAGACCAAGTATATTGAACAATCTGTTCAATATAAAATTCTATTTGAGTTCGCTTTGAAATTTTTCGACAAAATACTCCCTCAGAAAAAAAAACTTCTCTAAAGTATTATACAGTATATTATTTTCTCTATCCTACATAAAGTAGGTCATATAATGCTTTTTAAGAAATATTTATTTTTCATTAGTTTTAATATTTGTTCATTAATTTTTTACCATTATGTAAATCCTGAGAGGAGGTATAATTTTTTATAAATGTTTTAATTTAAGACTGTTGGTAATTAAACTATATGTTAAAATTTTTGTTGAATCGGTTCGGCCTTTCTTGTTGATATTCGGAAAATAGATAAATCATAATATAAGTAGAGCTATTAGTAGCCTAATTTGATTTTTTTTTTTTAATTTAGTTATAAAATGTATATCGTTATTTAGTTACAAAATAGATATCAGGAAAGTTAAACTTTATAGTTATGAATATATTTCCTTACCGTGATTCATTTGTTCATTACATTAGTTTCATTTAGGCAATATTATTACAATAATTTCGCTTTTTTATTAATATCGATATAAAATAATTAAAAAATTTACATTCAGCGTTAATAAATTAAGATAGATTAACATTATACAGACTTAAAAATTATTTAATTTGAAATTTTCCCTAAGAGAATTAATAAAATAAGTGATGTGAGAATTACCATTCCCTAATTCCCTCCTAAATGAGGAGTCATACATAGTTTTCACGTTATGGTAATATGTTAATGTTTAATTCAATTTTGTTAACACTGGATGAAAGAATTAATTATCCACATCTGCATAACTGTTGTCTTACTTTACCTTACCGCTGCTGCCTATGGGTTGAATACAGGCTGAATACAGTTTTAATTTATTCTAGCATGAATAAATATTTATATTTTAGAAAACTAAAACCACTTCAAATCATGTGGATATAATTTATATAATTAAGAAAACGTTCTTAAAGAAGTTTCGCACGGTGATAATAAATTTAGTTTTCTTTTGTTATTTATTTCTAAGAATTTATAAGAAATTAAATTCTACAATATTTTTAACTTAAATCAGTCTAGCAGTTTTCAATAGATTAAATAAACTAAAACAAATTACTTAAAATAACTTTTAAACCCGTTTAAAATATAAAATTGTCTATATCTTTTTAATTAATATTTTTCTTTAATTAAAGATTTATACAATTTTTGGTTCAAAATGTGGTTCCGGGTCATTTGAAATGCTAAACCGTAATTTTTTAACAAGTGAAATTCTAAATAGTACCCTTTCATGAAAACTGTCACACCCAGTTATTATTGCTATTTAATTCATAAACTGTACGTGTACCATTTCATAAAATTATCTACCAAAAAAATTAAGTGTAAATTTAATATAATAATTCGCTGAACGAAACAATTAAAGAAAGTTTAAAATATCAATAATTACACCGCTTTAATAAATTACACCGAAGGCCTTGAGCAGAAACTGTAGTTAGACTGTTTGGAAAGAACCGTTAAGTCATTATTAACACTTTAAAGTAGCTGATATATGATGAACAACATTTCAACAAGATTAAGGATCTGCACATTCCATCTTGCAACTCTTCATTTATATTATTCGATTAAACAAAAATGATTACATCAACGAACCTGACCAAATTACTACAAAAATAGCTAAAGATACAAAATTATATCACCCGAAAACGTAACGAAAATCACCACGTTAATACAAACTATTACAAATTTAAAACGCACAGAACCTCATATGAAAATCCACTATCTGCATACAGTAAATGTGTATTATATAACCGCAGCTTTCTGACATACGTTACACTGTCTAATAAACACATCTTGTTGGTTAAGTGTTGAGTACTAACCTATACTAACAGAAACTTAGCACAATAAAAAAATCTAATATAGGTTAATAACTACCACACTTACAGATAAAATGTTATATAAAATACAAAACGAGATGAAAGACACACCTAATGACAAAGTACGTAACGCTAACTTTCACAAAACGAACAATCATACAAATATTTAAACTTTCACACAAGAATTTTGTTAAAAAATTCAAAATCAGTTACAAAATTATAAGAAAGATTATACTAGATTATAAACAAAATTAATTAAAAACAGTGAAATACACAAATTAACTGGTACTGATTACACTAAATACAACATCGACGAGACTGGACGCATGATTAACTACTAATATAGAAAACAAGTATAACCACTACATAAAAAAACAGAATCAATCTTTGTGTCACGGCATAAAAACCGAATATATATAACCACAATATGCAAATTTTATATATATCACATAAAAACTTAATCCAACCATATGAATTTTATAAAATTAATATACCTAGCAAAAATAGTCGATAGGCTACTTGCCCTTTACGTGATCTAATCATATTAACATGAACATCATTAACAGCTCTGCCACTGGTAACATCATCAAAGTAGGAGTTTTACAATAAGCTCCGATGACATTTCTGGAAGCATAATTTCACGCAATTTGAATGTAGATTATAAATAATTTTTAGTAAGCTCGTAATCGCAAATCAGCTGATTTCGAAGACGAGATTTCTAAGGTTCAAATCCTAGTAAAGGCAGTTACTTTTATACTGTCTTGAATACTACATTGTGGACTCCGATGTTTTTTGGTGGTTGCGTTTTAATTAACCACATATCTCAGGAACGGCCGACCTGAGACAGTACAAGATTACACTTCATTTATATTCATACATATCATTCTCATTCATTCTCTGAAGTAATACCTTACCTGGTTCCAGAGGATAAACAGAAAAGGGAGAGTAAGTATGATAAATCGGTAAGAATTTACCTTCTCTCGTATCCTGGAGATGCTATAATAATTTTTTAGTTATTTTTTTCTTTGGTTGAAATATTTCATTTAAAATTAAAGTTATGATCTGTTATCTTTTCACAAATTTTATGTCTGTAAATTAAAAAGTACGTACGTACCTACGTTTTTAAATAAAAAAGGGTATTTACTGTACTTTGATATGCACTTGCATAAAAAAATGCAATAAAAAAATATATATGCTGGTATTAATTTCAATATGAATATTTTTTTTTTAATTTCAAACACCTTTCAGTAATAGGTATATATATATATAAAACTGCAGGCTGAGATATTTTGATTAATTTAATACCGAACCGTTATTTTTCAAAACAGATGAACACTATTTGGGTACTATGCTACCCCTGTTTTCATATTGTTTGCGCTACAGTACCGAGAGTTTTTGGTTCAAAATGTCGTTCTTGGTCATTTTAAATTCTAAACAGTAATTTTTTAACAAGTGAAATTCTGAACTGTACCCTTTTATGAAAACTGTCACATCCAGTTATTATTGCTTTTTAAAACGGACATGTAACATTTCATTAAATCATCTAGCAAAAAAAAATTTAGTGTAAATTTTATATAATAATTCGCTGAACGAAAACAAAAGAAAGTTTAAAATATTACGAACCTGACGAAATTACTACAAAAATAGCTAAAGATACAACAGTATATCACCCGAAACGTGACGGAAATCACCACGTTAATACATGTTTAAAACGTACAGAAACCCATATGAAAATTCACTATCTCCATATAACATAAAATGTCTATTATATACCGCAGCTTTCTGACATACGTTACCTCTAATACACACATCTTGTCTGTTAGTTAGATTATTTGGACTAATATAAAATTACATAAAGTTATGTAATTTCAATCTGCCATCTTGCATAATTTATTATTATCAATAAAAGTATACTTATAAAGCTATTAATTTAACTTTATTATGTATCAACTGGTAATACTACACAAAATAAATTCGATAAGTTAATTGAAAAACATAAAAACATTTAAAAGATGGTTAAAATAATCTTTTCCACTTTCTATAATTCTATAAATACTACAAAATTCACTGAATATTTATAAAAATGATGATTATGTTAATAACTAAATTCAGATGAAGAAATATTTACCATATTCATCTTTCAATTTGAAATTAAGTTTTTAATTTAGTAGTAATTAAACCTTTGATTTTTTCCTTCTTTTGCAAATTATTTTCTATTGAACAACAGGTTTTTAAAGTTTAAATCAAAACGCTATAAACTAAACAGTTATTTTGAAATAAAACTTCTTAATAAATGCCGACCTCTTGAGGAGAGTAGCAGCACCTCATCCTTCCACCGGGTTTGAATCTTGGTAATGCATGGGATGATATCCTGTCTGTTCCTTAATCCACAAAAAGTGTAGGTTACATGATAAAGTAATCTTTAACAAAAAAAGAGTAATAGTAATAAATATTTTTTGTTAGTACCAATCAATAAACATTATGAACTGCCCGATCAATACCGTAACGGTTGGATTAAGACAAAAAATTATTAAATTATTATAATATTGTTAATAATAAACATTATTGGTTAAATCATCAAAATAAAATAAATTAAAAGATTTTCAATGTGTACCATTTATATTTTAAATTAATTATGAAGTGATTATTAAAAGATAAAATCAATTATTCTAATGAATATAATTAAATAAATATCTAAAAATAAACTAAACCTGACCTCTTAAAATAACAATTTTATATGATGGAATCGATTTTTGACTAAGGAAATTAAATCTACTGTAGCAATACTACTAGAAAGTTAAAAGGACTTCTGACAGACATCTCCATGCAAATGTAACGTGTGTCAATTTCTATAATGATGGACGTTTAAATAAATATACAAGGTTAGTATATTTGGACTAATCTAAAATAAATTATGTAATATCAACCTGCCATGTTACATAATAGATTATTCTCAATAAATTTATATTTATAAGCTAATAATACAACTTTATTGTGTATCAACTGGTAATACCATAAAAATAAATTCGATTAAGTTAATTGAAAAACATAATAGATTTATATTAAACGATGGTTAAAATAATCTTTTCCATTTTCTATAATTTTATAGGTACTATCAAATTCCCTGAATATTTATAAAAATGATAATTATTTTAATAATTAAATTCAGCTTAGGAAGAAGTATTTATCTTATTCATCTCTCAATTTGAAATGAAGTTTTTAATTTAGTAGGAAAGGTTTTGTAGCATACGGGAAACGTATGTGACGATATTTTCCCAAAAATTACTTTTTTTATTAAATCTTGGTTATCACTAAAACTTTCCAAAAATATCACCCAAGCTATCAAATTCTTGTTAAAAGCTTGTTAAAGCCTCCTGTCAGTTTTATCTAAGATCTTTGAGAAGCTTTTTTTCGAATGCTATGCTCTATTTTGGAGTGTGAGGATGTAATATTCGACTATTAGTTTGGTTTTAGAAGTGGCAACTCACCTACAGAGCAGACTCATAGAATATTTATTATCGATGTAGCAGATAGCAGGTAGTCCTGCTATCAGCTGATTTCTAAGATCGAGATGGTTCGGGTCGTTGTAAAGACAGTTGCTTTTATTTGGATTTGAATGTTCGATTCCAGATACAGGTTTTCTTTGGTGATGGTCGTTAAAAATACTCTATTTTCGTTTCCTTTTTCGGTACTTTTTCACTTGTGCAGTTTACTGTTTGTTTTTGTAGGTAGTCATCATTGGATGGCCCTTTTTCATTTGGTATTTTAACATATTATTTACTTATGGTTTTGTCACGCGAAACCGATTGTAAATTTTTTCGCTAAAGCAAAACAAAGTTCCGATGATAGAGGTATTACAGGAAAAATAAAGATTCCAGGAAATAAATTTCGTTAAATTAATCTGAAAATCATAATTCATAACTTATTGTATTCTTTTTAGACTTTTATAGATTTTGCTGACTGTAGATTTATTCTAGGAGTACCATAAAATTTATCTGAAAATCACTACTTATTATTGTACGTATTTTATATACCCTCATGTAGTCTGCTGTTGATTTGGGGTAATTTTAGGTGAAAAGTGAAATTTACTGTCACATAATATAATATCACAAAACATACGGTGATATTGTTAAGTAGTATTCTGACCAAGTTGAGGTATCCATTTGTTAAACTGTAATTACTATAGTAATAGATATCTTCATTAGCAGACGTATTAGGATATAATTTAAGATAAAAATTGATTTTTACACTTTACCTGTTCTATCCACATATATAGAAAGCTGTAGTCATTTAAAAAAAATCCCTTTCGGCGCGACGGAAGGCGGAGATGATTTCACCAGTGGTAATTGGGGGATAAAAAAGATTTTCACCTTAAAGTTAAGTAAAACTTCAAATTTACACAATACAATGGTTGCATGTGAAAAAAAGTTTCACTTGTTTAGCATACGAAAAACTCTATCTTCTTACAATTCCAGCAACATTTTGGTCATCCCTTGCCGAAGGGTTGGGCTTACCAAAAACTGTTGCAGACAAAGGTTTTAGGTAATTTTTAGAGGACTAACTACTAATTTAAACCGATTCGATACTATGCCTATTAAGGAAGGTATGACGTTTTTTATCTTCGAAACCCCATTTTTTCCATACCCTGGGCCAATGGTTGGTAATATCAAAAACTTTACTTACATAAGTTTTAGTCCTTCATCCAAAGAATAGTAGGAACTTTAAACGAATTCGATATTTTACTTAATAAGAAAGTCATAGCGATATTTTATAAAATCAAAAAAGCCCCCGCATTTACACCCTGATGGTCCGATTTTTTCGATTAACGAACTCGACACAGATTTTGAATCGTTATATTTTATGTATCAATTTGAAAGTGATTGGCGCAAAATTACGGCAGTTATTGTGTCTACAAGAAAGTGAAATATATATATATATATATATATATATATGTATGTATAAACTTTTGAACTGACTGGTTTTGGTGTCTGGGGGAAGTGAAACGCGAAGATATGTCGAAATTTTCTGGATTTCGAATTATGGTACCCACTACAATATCTTATGAAATCTACCTAAAATAATTAATGTCGTCAACAAAACCCACCATCGAAAAATTATCAAAACATATAGTAGGGGTTGAGGCGGAGAAGAATCGAAGTATTATTTTTATTTTGCATTACGAATAAAATTAGAAGAAAAAGCTCATCTGATTTTTACGATGCAATTTTTAATTTTAATTTTATATTTTTATTAAATTACAAAAATAAGATTTATAATTATGTTTTGGCCAAATACTATGAATTCACTTTAAATACTTATTAATAAATCAACATAAGTTGATTTTTATGAATTTATTTTAACAAGAATTTTATCGGAAATTCATTTATTCCTTATTCAGGGTTGATAAAGCAGCAATATACTCGACTCATTATAATAAAGTAAAAAGTACATTGAGCGTACAAAGTAAATGTTAACGTCTGTACATACTAGACAAACGTATGCTAAATAATTTTGGTGGATATTTCAAATAGGATAATCAAGGACAGCTACAAAATTTCCATTTTCACGTTGATTCATAATCAGTCATCTAATGTGGGAAAATTTTGTATCACTTTGATTCATAATCAGTCATCTAATGTGGGAAAATTTTGTAAACTCAAACTTTTGCTTTATTTTAACTAAAATGATTGCTATCCATCTTTTATTAACATATATTTATTTATTCTTTATATTTTGAGGATTTACATTTATATATATAAATTTTACTTTGTTTTACTTTTTTGTTCAATATGGTTTTAGAAGTATTTAATAAAAAAAACATGATATTAATTAATTTAAGAGCTTGTTTTGCCAATTTTTGTTTTTTTTTTATTACTGTAAATGTAAGAACGTAAATATTTTGATTAAAATATATATACAGAGTGATTCACGAAGTATGTAAAAAACTTTTAGTACTTTTTTCTACTGATTTAATTAAAATAATGAAGAAAGGTCATATAAACATAGGTTCAGGAACGCTTCGTTAGCGAGTGTCGGCTAGCGAAAAATTTCACCATGATTTCTGTACCTTCAGTAAAATTAAGCCCGACTGTAATTCTTGGGTCCCAAATTAAGGGGTTAATTTAGAGGTTTTATATAAAATCTGACCTGAAACGATTTTTAAAATTCGTTCTAGAACTGTATTTTTAGTAGTTTTTGGGAAATCTGGAATAAAGACAAAATATTAGGATCGAAAAACTCACTTATGTTTGGCATAGTCTTTGTTAAATGGCATAGTCTTCTAAAAGACTTAAATGTTAGGCCTAGTCTTTGGCAGTCTTTGTTAAATGAGAAGTAAACACATAAACGTTTTAAACAAAACTCATAGAGAATTGGATTATAAGAAAAATGGTACGAATAAAGACCATAGAAACTAAATAATACAAACGTATCAATTTCAAAGTTTATTAAAGACAAAAGATATCAAATTTTTTTAGCCTGTTTGTTTATTTAAAATCGGTCCCGAGTTAGGAATCGTTAGTAACTCGTATTACAAAAAGCACACGATGAGGGGTTTCAACGAACAACGTCAGTAAAACCTACATATTCATAAATATATAAATAATGTATGTACCTACATATATATAAATACATTCATATAATTAAACATACTCGCATCAAATAAAACCACATGTATACAATAGTTCACAAATGTCTAACAAAAACAAACAAAAATTTATAACATCATTAAACTATATACAAAGACAAACAAATAATAATACAACAAGCTCATTTTATTTAATGGAAAGAGGCTAGATTCCTCATCAAGGCATAGAAAGATGCTCATCACATATGTGGTATTAATCCAGTTTAAGAATCACTCAGATTCCTCAAAGTCCAACACGCGTTTCAATCGCCGGACATCCTCGCTGTTGTCTAGGAGATTAGCTCTAGAAAGTTCATGATTATCTAACCGCTTCTTATAATCTTCCGCCTATCAAAATGTAGCAGATTTTAACTTTGTATTAATCAAAAAAAAATTTTCAGTGTTACAAAATATAAG
This sequence comes from Lycorma delicatula, assembly GCF_047948215.1. Taxonomy (NCBI): domain Eukaryota; kingdom Metazoa; phylum Arthropoda; class Insecta; order Hemiptera; family Fulgoridae; genus Lycorma; species Lycorma delicatula. The sequence goes on along the minus strand of NC_134459.1, from coordinate 85,523,688 downwards.
AAATAAATATTTTAGAAAAATGACAAATACCATAAACAGCTAAATCAACTGATGAAAATGTCTTTTTTCACAGTGGTTACCGCAATCAGCCCGACGAATAACGTTTTTCGTGGCTTTCCATTTTTCTACAGGTTGTTTTGTACTGAGAATTGTTGTACCCCACTGAGAATTTTAATAACTAATTTTTCTGTTGTATTAAACTTTTGATTATATATAAAATATACATGATTTTAAATGTGTATCCGTAAATATTTTACAGATTTTAAATGCTCCACAGGTAGTAGTCCAGAGGTGTTAGGTGAGGCGACCTTAAAGGCCCGTAGATAGGTCCACAAATCCAATCTACCTATTTTAAAATACTTAAATACGATAGTATTTAAGTATTTTCTAAGTACTAGAGAAGGCAGAAGAAGTTTTGAAAGTTTGTTATAATCTTCATGAATCACCTGTATAATACCAGGAATTATGAAAAATAATTTTCACGTTGGCGGTATAAGAAATTACACATTTGCATGATAAACAACGAAAATTTTAATTATGTTACGAACGATTATAAAACTTCATAGCATAATAAATTCAAAACATCTCTAACTAAAACAAAATGGAAATATAAAGTCTAAAGTAGAAATATATATGAAAATATACGTTTTGTATTAGAATAAATGGTTTGTATCATAAAAACGATCCTTTAATAAAAGATTATCGTTAGTGAAGGCTAACGAACAGTTTTTAAAGATAATATAAATAAGTAATAATATCGTTTTGTTTTAAAATCTTATATCTGTCCAAAATATAAAACAAATAACATGATTTTTGCATTTCACCTATATATACGAGGGTTATTTTTTTTTCAAGGTCCGATCGGTCACGAAATTAAAACCACAGTGAAAATAATTTTTTTTTAACAAGTACTTACATAGTTACGCTATTTCTCTAGATAGTCGCCACTCCGATTTAGACATTTGTCGTAGCTGGTACCAACTTTCCAATACCCTCGTCATAGAACGGAGCCGCCTGTGTTTTCAGCCACGTTTCTACGCCGGTCTGTAGCTCGATGTCTGTGCCAAAATGTTGTCCTCCTAGCCAGCGTTTCTTGTGAGCAAAGAGGTGAAAATCGGATGGAGCCAAGTCCGGGCTGTATGGTGGGTAATCAAACACATCCCAACAAAAACGCTGCAGGAGATTCTTTGTTACAGCTGCAGTGTGCGGCCGAGCATTGTCATGGAGAAAGACAATGCCTGATGACAACATTCCTCTCCGCTTATTCTGAATTGCCCTTCGTAGACGTTGAAGAGTCACGTAGTATGAGGCTGCAGTGATGGTCGTGCCACGTTCCATAAATTCCACCAAGAGAACTCTATTCCGGTCCCAGAACGCAGTAGCCATACACTTTCTGTTGGAGAAGGTTCGCTTGAACTTCTTTGGTTTACTGGGAGAATGAGAATGCATCCACTGTTTGGACTGTTCTTTTGTTTCTTCAGTTTCGAAATGGACCCATGTTTCGTCACCTATGAAAATTTTGTTCAAAAAATCTTCTTCATTGTGGTAGCGCTGGAGAAACAATAAGTAGGCATCCATTCTCATTGTTTTGTGATGGTCGAACAGCATCTTGGGAAACCATCTTGCATACAGTTTGCGGTACTGAAGTCTCTCACTCACAATGGTGTATCTACACCATGACCTTGAAATTTCAGGAAATGAATCACTCAATACAGGAATTGTGAACTAACGATTTTCTCGAATTGCCTCATCCACTTGCTCAACGAGATCATCGGTTGACACTCGCTTCCTTCCCTGACCACCTGCATCATGAACATCTGTACATCCTCCTTTAAAGTTCCTGCACCATTGTCGCACTTTGCTGTCACTCATTGAAGTTTCACCGTACACATTACTTATTCGTCAATGAATTTCAGCTGCATTACACCCGTCAGCCTGAAGAAATCTAATTACCGCACGCATTTCACACTTGGTGGGAGATGTTATTGTTGTAGACATGTTAACGTGCTAGCTGCTTGTTCAGAACTAACGAAGTGATGCGGCATGATTGAAGGCCATACTAGAGACGCTGCGGAACACACATGCGCAATGGTTCATTCGGTTTTTGCGTGGGTTTTAATTTCGCGACCGACCGGACCTTGAAAAAAAAACCCTAAAAAAAATAACTCGTATTTGTATAAATAAAGTTCCACTTACCATCAATTTTAAATATATTTCCAAGTATTTTCGGAGTTGTTGCACCATCATCAGGGATTTCTTATAATATGTAAATTAAAAATTCATATGTCATATGTATAATTATATTTAAATTAAAATTGTGACGTTCACAATAGTCGATCGTCAAGAAATAAAAAATAATTTACACGACAATAAGACTGTAACGTCATGTCCGTAAGATGTATACGACTATTATCTTAGAAAATAAAATCTAAACAAGATGTATATATATATATATATATATATATATATATGTATACAGTTTTTAATTCTCTAAATATATCTACTCGTACTTTTCCTTTATTCTTCAATAAAAAAAGCAGAATAAATTGTCATACAATAATTTAACTTTAAAATTTCCTTTAATTTATTTCCATCTTTACTTCTTTTTTCAACTGATATATTCTATTATTAAATAATCTGATTTCTTTAAAAGGCACTTCTTAAAATCTACTTAATTCAGTTTTTAATTTATACAACGATTGTATTAAAAAACTGATAAATTAATATTTTCAAGTAAATGTATTGTTAAATTGTTTTTTTATTCAATTATAATCTGTGGAAGTGAATAAAGTCTCAAGATTTTCTTTTTTTGTTAAAAAAAGTCCTTAGCAATATAAAAAAGAAACTTATTCATAGAAAGTTCATTATACTAAAGAAGTGAAAATTATTAACCAATTAGTGATTAATTTATACGAAAATCAAAAATTACAACTGTGATAATGAATGATTTTGAAAGAATAATAAATTCTTTCTGGTCTGAAAATATCATACGAAAAAACTAAAATTATGGTCAGGGACCCACTATGCATTAATCATGTAAACGTAAACGGAAACAAAGTGGAACTAGTGGGAAAATTTAAATACCTGGGAGATATCATAACACATAACATCAACGAGAAAATAAACTGGCAAGAAAGAACTGAGAAACTTAAAAAAATCATTAATAACTACCCAAAATATATACAATAAAAAATGCCTATCGACAAAAACTAAAATCAGACATTACCAAACAGTAATTCTTCCAGAAATACAATACACCACCAGCGAGACTCTTCGGGCCATACAAAATTGGAAAAGTAGAAAGGATCGAAAAGATAGAAAGGAAGATAGTAAGAAAATGCATAAACAAGAAAATCATAGTAGAAGGACAGTGGAGGATAATCGCAAATGAAGACGTATATAAATTAATAACCCCACTAAAAAATTTCTTCAGGAAAAAAGAATTTCATTTTTGGGTACCTACTTAGAGCAGAAAACACAAACCAGACTTGCAAGCCAAATAATTAACTTATACTGGGAAAGAACAACACCGAAATGGATAAAGGAAGTCCGAAAAGTTATGAAAGAGTTGAGAATCTCCAAAGAAGATCTAATCATAAAATCTGAAAAATACGACAAATTAATTAAAACTAATATGATAACATTTGAACTTAAAATCAAAAAGATATCCAACAGGGTGTATTCAGAGAAGGACAGGCGCCAAAGATCAGAACACCTCAAAACTATGTGGGCAAAAAGAAAAGAAGCAAGAATAAAACAACTCACACGATTCGAAAATAAGAAGAACCGATTACAAAATGGACTGGCCCTGAAATTGAACTAAAGTAAGCCTATGAGGTCGTAAAAGCAAAAATAAAAAAAAAAATATATATATTAAATATAATTACGTTTACTATTTTAGAAATATTATATTATCTATTGTATTTATGTAATATATATACTACTTAAATATCTAGAATATGTATTTTATACATTATACAAGAATAAATTATGACAAGATTTAAAAATAGAAAAAAAATAACGATCAATTTCTTTAGTATGAGACCACACAACCCAAGCAATCAGGGGACCTCATGGGTGAAGCATGATTTTAAATGGAAATGGTAAGATTAGGATACACAATTTTATGGGGAACTAAAAACGAAAAATTTTGATTTATATTTTTTGTCAAACATTTTGTAAAAATATGAAAAATATTTAATGTTTTAAATAACTATTTTGAAAAGTGATCTCAATATCTCTTAAATATCTATTCAACATTGAAACACTAGAAAATAAAATAAGTAAAATCTAACAAACTTTTAACTTCAAAACGATCTATTTTTCAGTATATTACCACTACAACCCAAGTCAGCGAGGGCTGACCTAACTAAACAATTTTAAATAGAAGATCTAGTAGAGTTGTGAGATATAGCATTAAAGGATATTGAAAACCAAACGTTTTGGCATGAAAAAGAACGCCCTAATAAGAACAGCGGCTATTTATAATTTTCACACTTAGTTTCTAAAGTGGCTATCAGTCCATCCTAAGTATCGGTCTGATGTAGGTTCATGTAATTGAATGATACTTGTAAACTATGAGAATAATAAAGAAGAATACTGGTACTATTGTTACACTATTAAAAGGATTGTTAAACCCTCGTCAGTTGCAAAGTAATCTTTTATAACGAGTAATAAGGTCCTTTAACTTTGTTTCATCGCAACATTGTATATTCACCCGGCTTACTTTACACGTTTGTGAGCGCACGAGTGAATTTTTCTGCGTGTAAATTAAAGTATTTAAATTCGAGAAATTTTCGTATACTCTGACTGGTCCTTTATATTCATCTGTTGCTTTTATTGTAACGCAAGAAAGCTTATAGATATATCGATAAATCTGCAGTAAAATAAAAACGGTAATGTTAATAAACGATTCTTTACTAACGTATTTTTTTTCTCTTTGGCTTGCTTAAGAAATAGAAGAACCCTTTTTATTGTTACACATAACAAATTTAAAGGTTAAAACATTTTCTATTGATTTTTTAAAGTAGCGAAAAAATGTAAATATTTTATTATCTGGTCAATTAGTGTGTAAAATGTATACTATGCTTTAAAAGTACAGTTTAAACTCATTACAACAGGCTGGAGATAAGATATGCATATGAAAATCACCGCCCTTTACAATTAATACAAATATTTATTTCTCTAATTCCAGTTTTTACATGGTAAAAGATTACAACATTAGACTAACTTAAAACGTAAAGGACAATATTCTGATGTTTGTAACAAATGAACATTTTTTCCAAACATTTCACTAATTAAAATTTGAATTCGTATATAAATTACTAAAAAAAGTTCTTGTACATTTTAACTTAGATTCGATACTTGATAAAAGACTGCTTTATATTAGTATCCAGTAGGTAAACGAATAATAAACTTAATGTGTACGAAATAGTGGCCGCAAGATTACAAAGACATACGTTGCTTCTTATACCGTTCAAACCAAATTGTTAGAGTAATCAAAGACATTAGATATTAATAATACCCACAAGAGCTGAGTTAGCTAATGAAACTCAAATTTTACAGTACCTAATTCCTAGTACACTTGTTATTGGAAAAGATTAAAATGAAAGAACATTCATATATGGAGTTATTTTCGAAAGTAAATTCCAAATGTGTTATAATTTTTAAGGGAATCGATGGTAGTTTCAATTATAAATTACTAAAATTTAAAACTTATAGATGTTTTTATATAAATATTTTCACATGTAAAAGAATAACGTAATTTATTTCGAAACTAATTAAAATACTTCATTTTGTAAGCGTACTCAATTCTAATAATACATCTTATTTGTCAATGTAATTTTTTTATCGTAGATCAACAGTAAAAAGTTAAAAAAAGTTTTATTTAAAAGTTCGCAAATGTTGAATGGAAATATAGGACTTAGATAACAACGTTTTTTTATTATTCTTCCCGCCTGTGTTCTGATTTGTAACTTGTTAAATCCAAAATTGATTTATGCACCAGAACTGTAAGATTGAATTCTTGGATTCTTCTGTCGGACCTCACAAATTTTAGCACCATTCGATAGAGTGCTAGTGAATATAAAATCAATCAAAAATCGGGTGGATACTCCATGAATATAAATTTACATCTCCGCTAAGTTTTATTAGAAAATATTCACACAACTGACCTGTAAGAAATAAAGCAGCTGTGGAATCAGTCAGTTTGTTGAAGGTTACGTAATCTCTGTACATACATATAGGTATGTTTTCTGTATTCATTCAAATTTAGTAGTCTGTTATTTGCAGTCTGTTGTAGTTAGTGATGTGATAATGTTGCACGGCCGGCTCCAGGTTAGTTGCATTCTGATGTGATACCTGGCAAGTCTTCCATTATTTATTTTTTCAGTTAGCCAACTTACAATTATTAAAAATTCTTATGTAAAATCACGAACGTGTATTAAGGATAAAAAATTAATAAAACAATAGTTGTAAAAATTTAAATAATACAACTATTGCAATTATACATGAAATGCAATAATTCTAATATTCAACCAGTGTCAATTTTTTTTCATACATGACAAAAAACATGTAATACCCACCAATTTTTATTTAAATTCAAATTTAAATCACTTCATTTGTATCGTTAATTTTTTTTTATTTTATTGTCCCTAGTGAATAAAAGATCTACATTGCAATAATTTTCAACAGAATTAATCCATTAATTTGCTGTTTTACACAAATTTTTTCTCTATGGCTGTAAAGCTGAAGTTTGAAAAAGCTTAAATTTTACTTCACAACCAATAAAATAATATTCTACGTATAAATACATAATTAATAAAAATATACTAGAAAAAATTTGCAGCGTTTTATTTATTTATTTATTTTTTATTTTTAAGACCATAATGGATCACTTTAGTTCAATTTTTTTTGGCAAGTTGTTTCTTTTCTTGCTGATTTGTTGTTTTTCAGCTATTCTTTTTTGCCAGTAATTTCTAAGGGTTTCAGATCTTCTTGCCCTTCCTTGTTCACAGTACACCCGGCTTATTGTTTTCTTGAGTTTTGATAGAAATCTTGTTTCTTTATTTTTTAATTTCTCATAGTTTCCGGTTGTCTTTTTTAGGTTTTTATTTATTTGTATTAAGTGTTAGCGCGCGCGCACACACACACACACACACACTTAAATTGTGCACACACTTAAATTTATCTTTTATTTGTTAATAGATTTTCCTCAACAATTGATTAACGGCAAAAATTAATTAAAAGATATAATTTTACATTTCCACAATTTGAGTACAAATTATGGAATTGTAGAAAGCATCAGTCATTACTGGCTTTATTTGTAAGTAATATGTTAAATAAATACTTTAGTTACGTATATCAGAATATCTTACAACGATTGCAGTATGAATAACATTTCTTTCTATATTGTTGGAAAAAATCTAATGTGGACACCACATAACTTCTTTGCATGCGTTTTAAATTACATATACACATTTTTAAAAGTACATAAAATTTTATTTTATGTACTTTTGAATTTTTTCAATTTTTTTTTTTATTCTTTTTATTGAATTATTACTTATTGTCAAATTTATTTTACAATCAAAGATTAATAATAATAAACCAATATATTTCAATTAAAAAAAAAAGTTAAAAAATGGAGGAAATTAAGTTGAATTCAAACCGATGTGCCCTCCCTTGTAACATCAAAATATTTCATTAATTAAAATTTTATTTGGTTATAACTCTAGAACCAATGAAAGTAAGTACAACTTATATCGTTGAAGAGTTCTCCATGAAGGCTTATTTCTGCAGTTAAGAAAAAGTTCAAATTCAATTCTTTTGGATTTTGAGCTTTTTTTTGGAAATTTTTGTTCCAGTCGATTGCAATCAAAATGAGAGGAGCACAACTAGATGCTACACTCCAAATCCATTTTACATAGTCCTAAATCCAAAATTTCAACATCATAGTGCTAATCGGTTTTTTAGTTATGCAAGATAAATACGACTTTCAGACATACAGACGCCATACCGAACTAGTCAAAATGGATATTTCCGATGAAATCTGAAAACCAAATTTTTTTGCGATCACAATACTTCCTTTACTACGTACAAGGAAGTAAAAATGAGTTTTAAATTTGTTTTATGCATTTTTTGTTTATTTTTTTATTAAATACTTTCATTTACTTACGTTTTCGCAAAATTATTAATTATAACCTGATGGTTTATTAATTCTTAGGTAGTAAAAATTAACATATGCAGCCAAATAATGTTAATCACTCATTGGGAAAAATCTGTTAACAAATAAACTTTGTAAATTATAAAAATTTCTCTTTTATTTGTATGTAAAACCGAGCAATTTTTTGTAGGATGTTTTTATTAATTGTGTATCTACTATGTAAGACAGAATTATATTTGTTGTGAAGTAAAACTTAAGCTTTTCAATTTATTTAAAAAAATCATCAGTCTATTATTTAATTTTATTATTATTTTTTTAAATATTTTTTTAATAGTTATTTTATTGTTTTTAAAGTAAGTATAAATTAATATTCTTGTTAAAGATACGTCCATTCCTTCCTACAAAAATACACTTGTTATCTACATACACTTGACAGGTGAGTGCCTATATGTGAGTTCGTGCTTATTTATGTTAAAATGTTACCAGATCCTTCCGCACAATGTATGATACTCACCCGTCAATGCGATTCTACGTACTTAAGTATATTTTAGCACTGGATTTCTTCATGATGTGAAATGTGTTAATTTACGTGCGGAAGATTGACAAGAACATGATCCTACCTTGTGTTGTACGTGTAATGGTTTTGTACAGTTTTCATTCCCTCCTTAAACGAACAAATATTCACAGGTCTTTGCGAAGCTAACTAGTTTATATTAAGTTTCTAGCGTAATAACAGAATAAAATAGGAGATACCTCTGTAAAGATAACTTAAAATTTATTCCAAAGACAAGAGTAGTTGTACATGTGATATCTAGAGATCCTGTTACAGAGATGAGAAATTATTAATAATAACTTTAACAACAATTTATCTATATTTTTTATTCTATATTTAATAATTAAAGGCTTATAAAAGTTTCTTTCTCAGTAAAAATAAATATATTTTTAGTTCTAGAACTAAAAAGAGTTGCTAGAGTTAATAGCATGTAATGATTTTATTAAGTTTTACCGGTTTAAGTTAAGTAGATAGTCAACAAATCATACAATATCACTAGAGATGGCTTCTGTTGGTACGAGCAAGTATTTTATGTAGTATATGAGAAAGTGAGTGAGAGAGAGAGAGAGCGAGAGGGAGAGAGAGAGAGAGAGAGAACGCGCGCGCACCCGCGCATACACACTTAAATTGTGCGTTTAAGAAACGAAATTCTTTTCTGGTTTAGATTATAAAAATATTTAGGCTAGTTATTTCTTCTAACATATTTTTACATGGTTTTAAAATTGAACTACTACATTAATTTACAACAATAACTTTTAAAATAAATGCTTTCGATAACAGCTACAAAAAATAAATGTGTATTACTATATATAAATAAAGAAAAGGCATAAAAATAAACGTGACAAAATTACTTTTTCGCTTATCAGATAACAAAATGAAAAAAATAATTTCACTGTAGTCAAAATAATTATATTTATTTTAATTTATTATTAAAAGTAGTTACTGTACATATGCCAAACACTCAGCAGTTGATATAATGTTAAAAGGTAGTACACATGCGTAACACAGAAAAATCTCCCTCATATAGCCGAATTTATACATTTATCCGGTGTACTGTAGTCGAACATTTTTTTAAGTTTTGCAACTACTCATTAACGAAAACATAATATTTCATATTTATACTCGTATATTTTTGGAATTCTTTCATAAATCACTTTTAGAGGTCAAATTTTAATAAAATTTGATTTATATAAAAAATCTGCGTGGAAATGAAAAATTAAAATTTCATTTCAACTTTTTCTCTACACATTTCTCTTTTTTATCTTCAAATAACAGTGACAATGAAGCAGATTACATAAATCGTTTGACTATATAAACCAGACTATTATGCCAAAGAAACAGAGGCACAAAAAATGAATTTTATAACCTACATGTATTTTTTTTTTTTGTGTTTGTTTGTTCTCCTGCACTCCAAGGCCAGCTCAACTATCAAGTATTACTCAGTCCAGGGGAATATCCTTGCGACTCTAATAAGCCTCCCCACCTACCGGCAGTGTGTCCAGCGTGGCAGGTCGACTCACCGTTCCGGATCTTTTCGTTATTCTCTCATCTTGCCTCTGCCACTAACCGCTAAGGCCAGAGACACACAACCTTGCTATGCTGTTCCCGGGCCTACCCCAGCAGCCGGTCACGGATTTTTTTCTCTTCCTAAAGTAACCTTCACGTATTAACGTTTTTTTTTGGTTTTTTTTAGCGTATCAGGTAAAAATTAATTTTAATATGGATTTTCTTAAGCAAATTGTGTCTACTATATAATACGGAGTATTGCGTTAATAAACCTTAATAAATGTCATAAGATACAATTACAAAGAGAATTCTCAAGAACCGTTTATAAAAAGTAAAAAATCTAAAACCAAATGCTCGTACAATTATTAAACATCTGTTATCAGTAGATACAAATGAATAATGAAAATTGCAATACTGACGAAAGATGAAAAATTTCTAATGGTACTTACAAAAAAATATGATAAAATATAGCTTTGAAGAGAGCTAAAGAGAATAAAATCATTAATATAAATACAGAACATGCTTCTTAACGCTTCACTTGGACTGACCGAGTTGTATTTGATTTCAATCCAGTAAACCGATATTATATTACTCTTAAGAAATTTTTTTTTTCTATAAACACATATTTCTGTAATGAGTAGTGTATTCGATCAATGATATGAGTGTACAGTCTAACTGAAGTTAGATGTGAGGAGAGTTTTTGTGTGAAACCTTCGCTGTTAGAGGAAGGTGCGGGGATCGCACTTCTACGAATCACCTAATTTGATAGTTGATGTACTTTATGGTAGGTGGTAGTAGTTGGAAGAAGCCATACGAAGGCGATAGTAAGTTGTATAAATGAACTGATGGAAATTTCTGCCGAGGCATTTGTATCGGTGGCATCCTGACAAAGACCAAAATAATGATTGTGATATGTTACTAATTTTAGATGGTCTAAAAGATAACCTCCGGTAAAGCCCTTTGAACAGGGGGTTGTGACGACAGAGATCGTCACAAGGCAGGTGTCTTCTCCTACGGGGTTCAGGAATGAGTAAATATTGGTTTTGTTTATTTATTTTTTTCACTTCAAACTTCATAATTATTTTTTTAATTTGCATGTAAATTTACTTTTACTAATTCCTATATATATTGACAATTTTTTTTATTTTAATCGACACGCGCACTATTTAGACATTTTTTTAACCGTTCTGTGTATTTCTCGTAACAATTAAATTTCAATTACTGTTTCAATTACCTTAGCTTATTGAAAATATTTAATATAATGACATAATTTTAAATATATTATATTTGTAACAAAATTAGGTAAAAAAAAAAATGGTAAAACGTTAATTAAAAATAATTACATTCTTAAATTACTTAAGTTTATTATGTAAAATAATGGGTTAGTAATTAATTTTCAAAATTATTCTGAAGTTAATTTAGTTCATGTGGGTGGAGTAAAACCCACATCGATAAAATAACTATCAACTCTAAAATTTAGCTCACAAAGCACGAAAATAAACGATCGGGAATAGCTATTTCACCATTACTTTAATTAACGTTAATTTTCATCTATATGTCTCCTAAGGTTATAAAAAATGTAATCTAATGTATCGGGAAAATCTTTTTGAGGTTTATATAACTATAATACAATTATACTTATTCCATTAAACGACATTTCCCTAATAAAATAAAACACGCCTTTTTTAACAGTCTATAAATAAAGATTTTTACGATATCCATTATTCCAATAATCTTTTAATTAATCAATACAATTACTCAATTACAACACAAATTATTTAAATAAATTATTTTATTAATAATTATAAGACAATTTACAAGGCTGCTATTTTACCAACATAGTTGTAGATGTACAACTTCAATGTTTGTACTAATATATTTAGTTTTTAATTGTTAAAAAATATTTTAAAAAATTTAATTTTTTAACTTATTAATTTAATTTCAAAAAAGCTGACAACATAGTTGTAACACTTTCCTGGTACGGGTTATCTATTCTTACATATTAGAAAAATAATGATACGTGAAAAAATTTATCTAAAATTCTTTTTTGGGGTGGGCTTAATTTATGATGAAGTTTTATTGTAAAAAAATATGTTCAAATAAACCAGAAGAAATTAAAAAAAATTATAAAACCAATATTTTTATTTTCTGTGGTCCTCACCTCCAAATACGACCTTCTAAGAAAGTTTTTTGTTGACGTTTGTTATGTTAGATGGAAGAAAAAAAAATTCCACTGAAAAATGGTAAAACCAATAAAAGGTTATCTGAGACTTTTTTCCTGGTAAATGAAGGTGAATAATGACGAAATTTTATTGTAATATTATTATTAAAAGTTTAAATAAACCAACACAAGATTTAAAAAATCACCAACCAAGTTGTTATCCTTTCCTGGCTTTGGTTATTTGTACTTATATAGTGGAAATACATGAAAAAAGTTTAAAAAATTCAAATTTTGATATTCTTAAAACTGATGGCTCCCCAATCCCAATAATCCTCCTACAGTATTTTATTGGGGCCACTTGCATTACTACTATGCCTAGGAAGATATAAAAAAACCCCGTTAAAAAATGTGTAGTAAAAACAGCTATTTCTATTTCTTGGGAGGAAATCTTGGGACCATTTTTTAAAAATAACAACATAAACATGCACGCATGGTTATCTTACCATTTAAAAAGAAAATGGAAGACAGTTTTATGTTTGCAAAATATGGGGTTATGTTTGCAAAACTTAGAGAAAATTTATCCCCAAAAAAATCTCAACTAATATTTTATTTTAAGCAGATATTGGCCCTAATAGTTTATCAACAAATTGTTTCATATACACGAGTCTCTATATAAAATAGGTTTATTCATTCAAAAGTTATAAAGCTTCAAATACGCCATCACTGGAATTGAAAAAAATAAAATCGATTTAAAAAAGTGCTCTAAAAATTAATCAATTTTTTTTTAATTTATTTTAAAATGTTTACTACTTATTTGGCTCTGAATACAAAAATCACAATTGAGAAAAAACTTTACTTTTTTACTTTACGGAGACATATGTGAAGTTCTTTCTTTAAGTTTGTTGTATTTTACATTCTTCAGGTGATAATCTTATTTATAATATGGATTTCAAGATGAAAAAAAGCTGTCCACATTAAAAAAAATCGGTTAAAATAAGTAAATAGACAAGAAATCTATGTTTTAATGAAAATTTGAAAAGGAATGCAGAACAACATAAAGAGACAACTACCGAGAAAAGGTAGAGAGCTCTGGTAGGTAGGAAATGTATTAATTAAATCTTCATAATAATTTTGTTGAATTTTGGCATGAATCTACTTTCACTAACAGAATAGCATAGGCTTTTTATAACTATTATGCTTTAATAACACTTTATTAAACAATGATGACATTAAAAAAAGTGAAAAATATATTAATATCGTATGTTTAATCAATGTTTTTTTTTTTATTTTTGCTTCCATTAAGATATCCTTCAAATAGTTACAAGGAAAAAGTTTGATCACCAAGAGAATTCTGCTACAAAAAAAAAACTCATTGAACAACTCATTTGATGAATAGCAGGGTTTAAAAAACATGCTGTATACAAAATTGAAAAGCTACTTCTTTATATTTTGTCGGCTAAAAACCGTATATTTATCTAGTTTTAAAGCAATTCTATTTTCTCCAAATACCTTCAAAATTTACTAATTATATATATATGGACCATTATTTAATCTAAATTCAATGTGCTTACTCATAACGAAATCTTAACTTGTTCAGGTCAAAAATGAACACGATTTCGATTTTATAGAATTTGTTTTTTTTTTGTATAAACCTTATTTTCAGATCATAGAAGCATTAACTAGGAAGCTCTGTCTCCAAGACCATCACTGTGTTCATTATTTTCATACTTGTGATAATAATACTGAAAAATAACAACCAAAGCCTGTTCGTTTATAAAAACTATCAGTGTAGCAGCTAGGTTAGCACAGATCTCGAAACTTTGAGTGATCTGATGTATGCGGGTTTCAAAATAGTCGGCCCTCATTTTAGAAATAGCAGTCAAGTAACCGGAGGCAGATGCAGCCAGTCGCGTGGCACGCAGCAACAGTGTCAGTGGCTGTGTTGGTGAGCCGCCGCCCCGTACAACGGTGAACTTTTAAATTACTTTTATTTTTTTCAAAAGAGATATCGAAAAAGAAAAGAGACCTTTTTTGTAGAAAATTTAATTTCAAATACTGGTCTCCGAATTCGATATGACCAACGGTTTGGACATAGTACAAACCGAATATCGGTAAGAAACATAATCCGGTTGTTACTTTAAGCCATTACTTTAAAACGACCACCATCTTGAAAATGTGAAACATTTCGTATCGGGAATTCGTACCTGGAAAGAAGATAGGACTTCCTATCTTCTTTCCAGGTACAAAATCAGATAAAGAAAGAAATCCTTTTTTATTTAATTTTCTGATACCATATTTAAAATTATTTTTTATCTGGATAAAAATTATTGATTAAAATTAATCAAATGATAGTAATAAAGAATATTTCTTCATGTCTATCTGATACGAGTAAATTTTACAAAACAGAATGTATCTTATGGTAACACAATTTAAAGTTGGTATCTGATAGAGCTAGAAACTGTTAGATGACAATTAATACAATTAGTTTTCAACAGTTGTCTTAGCAAAACTGATTACAAATGCCTTTGAAGACTAACTTAATGTTGCTTTTATTAGATTTACAGGACTGTTGTTTATATTCTAATTAACCTACTTTTAAATTTAATCTTTCCTGTAAAACAACATCCTTATTAATGAATTCTTGCAACGTAACATGTAGTCGACTAAAAACCTATACTATATAAAATTCACTATATTCTAGTAATATACTGTAAATCTATTTTTTTTATTACACATACTCGTACAAATATAAGTAACATTTATTAGTTGTCACATCGTGATAAAATAAATGAGAAAATTCAAGAAAAAATTATTTTATAATTCGGTTTATTGCAGAAAAACGCCGACAACAAAGTTGTCGAACTTTCCTCCTGTTGCTTAGTTATTCTTATATAGTGGGAAAGTAATGATACTTAATATATATGAAAAATAATTTTTGATTATGTAAATAATAATTTTTTAAATGATATAATAATGAAAATAAACAAAAAATGGTTTCAAAAATCAACCAAAATCTATATTTTTAACCATTGATTGGCTTCCCCACCACCAGTACAGCCCGCGAATTATATTTTTCGGTCACTTGCACTATTACTATTCCTAGGAAAGCAGAAAAAAAAATCGGTTAAAAAATATGCAACAAATAAAAATATAGCTTGTTTCAATTTTTGGGGAAGGGGAAATGTTTAGCCAATTTTTTAAAAAAAATTGTAAGATTAGCATACACGCGTGTACTGATCTTAATATAACGCGGTTATATTTGCAAAATTTTGAGAGTTTGACCCCAAAAAATTATCTGCCCCACTCTCTGGAGATATTTACACCAAAAGTTTACCAACAAACTGCCCTAAATACAAGAGTCTGTACAAAATTTCAACAAAAAAATTTTTCAAAGGCATTATTTTAATTTAAAAAAAAATATTTTAAGGTAAATAAAGAAAAGTACGTTTGAATAATTAAAACTTAGAATTTTTACCAAACACTGTTCATGAACATCAACCAAAATAAAAAGTAAATAAATTGATCAAAACAGATGTTTCACCAAACTCAATAAATTTTAAATATCACTGGATAACATAAAATTTGGGACTGAAAAGGGAATAGGTGTTCTATATAATATTTTATATAACGAATCTGAATGTGTATTCAGAAACAACCTACCACATAACATTCGTAAGTTATAACCACATAAATTTATTTGTTCCAACAAATGTTGTTTGGAACAAACAATACAAATAAGTTATTACGTCTATATGTTTGCTTATTCACATCTGATTTATATTGTGATGCGTGCTGTAGACCTATATTTGATACAAAACAGTCGAATGATGTAAATTCATGTCAAGCCAGACATGTATAAACATGTCAGTGAATCCAGTAATGATTCACTGACTGAAACTGCCCAACATTTTTGAGTTTTTGCTCAAAAAACTACGATAATAACAGAATATATATAGCCAACATGTCTTTATATGGTTTTTTTATTACCATTATTTTGTACTCCACTAACAAAATTTATTTGATTGAAGTAAATGTGTTATTTTAAAAATAGTTTAACGTTAACAATATTGCATGATAAACAATGACTATGGTATTAACATTATTATAAGAATTATATATCTATAGCTATATATTTCATCATGAAATTTTGTTGTATTTCACGTTGAAATTCATTCAACGTGATGAGATTTTCTTCAGTATGAGTTCTTTAGTTGTGGTAGTGGTTTTATCATCATATACATATTATAAGGATTGTTTCGTTAGTGATACCGTAAATTTAGTGAAAGATTTTTGTGGCAGAACAACTTAATACAACTTTTTTGTATTATTTTATTGAACGTCAAGATTTGTTACGGTTTGTGTGTGTGTCGCGCTATGTTTTATTGTACTCCATGGTGAAACAGTTTTATGAAGTATTTTAATAATTAGGAATTAGTAAATTAAAAATTAATTATTTTTATAATTAATTAAGTATTTCTGTAATATTTCAGTTTACTTTCATTCGTAATTTTTTTGAATTTTACAATGAATAAAAATCGGGCTTGTAAAAATACTCCAAATATTTTTTGTCACGTTTGCAAAAAATTCATCAAGAAAATTCAACAAAAACTAGTATAAAATCTGCTGAAAACTGATTACAAACATTATTTTGACTGTCCCTTAGGAGAAAAGATAAATCCTGGGCTCCATATTTAGCATGCATCAAGTTCTACGTTAAACTAACCCAGTGATTAAAAGGAAAAAAAGTGTATTTACCTTTTGACGTTCCCATGATTTGACAAAATCTTACTAACCACTATGATGACTACTATTTTTGCTTAAAAAATGTGACGGGTTTCAATTCAAAGAATAAAAGCAGTATTGCAAACCCAAATGTTCTTTCAGCTATGAGACCAGTACTTCATGTGTTGATTTACCGATTCCGACTGCTCCAACTTCTTGGAAAGAAATTTCTGATTCCCAGAAGGCTCAACCGATGAATCCTAAATTTCAATAGATATTAATTACATTTCAGAAGAATCAAATATTGAACCTTACTTCATCACAAAAACCATAACTGAGCAACCTAATTCGTGAGTTGTATTTGTACAGACAACATGCACTTATCAAAAAGAAGCATAAGGCAGTGTAGTTGCATAACTCGAATAAGTTTTCTTTTATACCGGTAGTACATGCTGAAGAAATGAACATAAGAACATAAGAAACATGTCAAAAAACATATAATGAACATAGGAACGTAAGAAAGTATGTCAAAAATCTTAAAAGCTAATAAATATGATGAACACTCATGGCGAAAACATATCTGACCTGAAACTGATAGGGCTTTTTCTCGGTCTCCAGACTGGCTTTACAAAATACATGTGTTTCTTCTGTTTGTGGAATAGTTGAGCTACAAATAAACACTACGAAGTTAATGACTGGCCAAAAAGTAGTCAGTTTACCCCAGGAACGGGACGTCAATATTTCTCTTGTCGAAGCAGATCGTATTATTTTACCACCTCTACACATAAAACTAGACCTGATGAAGAATTTTGTAAAAGCTTTAGATAAAGATGGAGGCGACTTTACATATTTAGCTGAAGTTTTCACAATTAAGAGAAGCAAAATTAAAAGAGGGAGTATTCATCGGACCACAAATAAGACAATTAATTCGTGAAAATATATTTGACAACAAACTGAATCCTAAAGAACTAGCAGCAAGTCATTCAATGATATCGTTACTGGTTTTCTTGGAAACAGAAAAGCAAAAACCATGATCAGTTTATAAATAAGCTGTTAGTGAACTACAAAAATTTAGGTTGCAAAATGTCACTGGAAATTCATTTCTTACTTTCTCATTTGGACTTCTTCCTTTTAAACTTGGCTGACATCAGCGACGAACAAGGAGATAAGTTCCACCAAGATATAATGCAGATGAAACAACGGCATCAAGGCAGATAGGATGAATCTATCATGAGTGACTACTGCTGGCTGATCAAAAAAAAAGAGGACTTCACTGAACACAAAAGGAAATAAGAAAAAAAGAAATTAAGATAAAATGTAAATTTCTGCAAATAAGGGTAGATATTTTAATTGTAATTATTATTATTTCTGTATTCTATTATTTATGAAGTTTCTCAATATTTTAAAAGATCATAACTAAAAGTCTGATGGTGATGAGGAAAAACTGATTTCATTCTAAGATTCAGTATAAAAAATGCACCTACTTTTATCTCAGTTCCAAATGATTTTATTTTCGTTTACCTCTGTTATTACTTATATATTTTATTTTAATTATATAAATATATCTATTATATATACATAGTACTAAAGAGAAGCTAATTTTTAGCGTAAAGGGAAATTAATTCAAAAAACGGCTTAAAAAATTGTGTCTCTTTATATACTTTTTAATGCTTGGCTAGCTTAAGCGTATTTATTCCCTTTAGAAATCAGTAAATAGAGAAAAGTACCCTTCTTGTTATTTCATTTACATTACTTACAATATTTTTAGTATAACGAAAATAATTTTCACCAACCCCAAATCAAAAGAGCGTATCATAGTCGAGTTACGTTACGACTATTCTAATGATTTTCATAAAACTACTGATTTTCATAATTTTAAGAAAAATATATTCAGGTTTTTTTTTTTCAGTATCGTTGATTTTTTTTATATAATAATAATTTACAAAATGAAAATGGATTTTTCTTTTTTCATTTTACAGTATGTATACCACTATAAATACTTTTTCAATTAAGATATTTATTCTTTAAGATTAGTCATCTGTCTGGTTTGAAGTTATTCTTCATGTCTTTCTCTTTAGCCTAACTTTTTAACTTCAAAGTACTTACAATTTTCCCGCTAAATTATTTTCTAATATACTCTTATTTATATTTTCCTTTATAGATTTTATCTAAAACCCGAAAAACTATTAGTAAATTATAAACTTACAGATTTTTACTAACAGAATAATTCAGGAAGAATGTAATAACTTTGACACGTTCTACTGTTGAAAATAAAGAAGAAAGTTCATATCGACATAGTTCGGAAACGTTTCCTAATCGAGTACCGGCTAGCAAAAGCCTATTATTATTGTGGTCCTAATTAACGGGTAAATTTTGTGGTTTTATATGAAATCTGCCCTTAAAAAAAGTTTAAAAAATTGTCCTAGAAATATAATTTTATTAGTTTTTGAGCAATTTGGGGCAAAAGACAAAATATTGGGGTTAACAAAACAAACTTTTTATGTTCACCGTAAAATAACTTTAGATAATAAAATAGATAATAAACACATCAAATTTTTTAAAAAAACTTGAAGATAATTTGATTCTCTAAAGATTTTCTGATGTTTCAGAAATCTTTTCTCTTTTGACCTTTCAGTTCAGATTTTATACAAAACTGTTAAATATACCCTTTAATTTGAGACAGAAATCAGAGTAAAATCTTCGTCAGCCGACACTCACTAACGAAGCTTTTATTAATTTACGATTATAAAAAAATTCTTTTTTATTTTCATTGTAGATCATGTTCAGAAGCGTTTTACATTCTTGAATCACTCTGACAACCTAACACCCCGACTATGTTCTTTTTAAAGATTTTTCCTCAAGCTCCTTTCTATTCTAGTTCGTCTGAAACTTTTTTCTTTATTAACTTTTTTTTATTAAATAACTCTTCTATCTTCAACATTATCCTGTTATACCATATTACAATATTAATTCTTTTTTCTGATTTTACTATCCGTTTTTGTTACCAAATAATCACTACGCCACAGTACAATAATTTAAAAATGTATATTTCTACATCTAGAAATAGAAAATTATAAAAACATTTTTCATATTTTAATTGAATGAATTAACTTTTTGTTAGGTATTATTTATTACTTTGGCCTACTATGAATTCACTACTTAGCGATTTAATAAATTCGAAAGGTTGGAGTAGCCTTACTACTTTTCCAGCCCTTTTTGGTCTTAGTAGATGGTAAGTACGTGCCTTATCTTCTGTACAAAGGGATGGCTGAATTAATTATTTTACATAGAACTGGGTAAAAATATTACAGAATTTCTTTAATCATATTATTTCTCTAAAAAACAAAATCGTTTTCAAATATTTCTCGAAAATAAAAAGTAATTATTTCATAAACTTACTAAACAAAACTTATAACATTTGATTAATCACCTGACATTCTCGTTTATATTCACCTGGAGTAAATTTAACAAAGATGTTAATATTTTGTTTTATATATAAATTTTTACGAATTCAACATAAATATTTTTATTTTTCTTCTACAATAAAATATTACCATTATGATGAAGAAATTATGATAGTTCTGCTTTTTATTATAAGTAAATAATTTTAAAATAGTGATAATATTATTTCTCGTGTTTTATATTTATTATTGAAAACCAGATGTTACATACGATTTATATATATATATATATATATATATATATATATATACCATTAACATTAACTTCACAGGTAACAATAAAAATATATACGTCCTCATACACTCATATATCCGTACACTTAACAGACACATAACAGATTCTCATTAAGAACATTAGTAGTTTTTCCGAAATACCACCACAGTTTCTTCTCCGCAAATAATAACAATAACAAAAAAATCTACGATATATATATATATATATATATTATATATAAGTATTACTTGTACATGTAAGTTTATACACAGATTTTTGAATTTGTATTTTATTGTTGTAAATTATTTAATAAAACTAAATAAATTGTAATTGAAGTAAACATTTATCTACTTTCTCGTACGTAACTTTACTAAACAAAAATTAACAAAATCGCTGATCGGATTTAGAAAAAACATTTTACTTGAATAGCTTAAAACGGTGGCTTAAAACAAAAGTTAACAGTGCTTTACAATTTCCAATCTGAATTATTTCCCTTTTTTTATTTTACTTTGTCCTAAAGTTTGTTTTTTTTTTAATTCAGTAATTTTCTGGTTTTAATTGTTATAAAATAAAAGATAAAACTTAGCGGTGTTAAAAAACAAAATAGATAAATGTTTCCTTACTGCTATAAACCACGCACAGTAAAGACATTCATCATTTTCATTTTCAACGAAATGGTGCGAAATACAATTTTATAAAAATTGTGATAAATAATTAGAATAGGATAATCTAATTTTTGATGAAAAAATTTTTTAAAATTAAAAAATCTATTTCCATGGCTGAGTGGTAGCGCCTAAGTCTTTCATCCGGATGTTTCGGGTTCAAATCCTGGTTAGGTATGGAATTTTTCATATTCTACAAATTTCCATTTTTATTTTCCCACGTAAAAGCGTCTGTAATGGATTCATCAGTCAAAAAAATGCTTCAAAAATGTTCTTTAACCCACCGGGTTTGTCTAATTGTAAAATCGTTGTTGCTAATTAGCTGATTTTCAAAATCCAAAGTTCTAAAGTTCAAATCCTACTAAAGGTAAGTTACTTTTAAACAGATTTTAATACTAGTCGGTGATTTACGTTGATGCATGTGAACATAATTAAATATACATTTCAAGAATGATCAGTCTGAGTCTGTCCAAGGCTACACCTCATTTACATATCATATATATAATCATCTTTCTTAGAGCTATGGAGTTGCTTATTATTCACAAAGTTGAACAGATTGCAGCGTACACATTAGAAATAGATAATCTCTTAAAATACACTTTTTTCATTTTATTTACACTTTTACTATGCACAACCCTGATAAAACTAGATCGAATTTTCTTTTATTACTTGGACCATTAAAAATGTTTCATCAGTTTGAAAATAATAACGAATGTTATAAGCGGACACAATCTGCCTCTTTGTAGTTTTAATAAAATAAAAGTAGGAATATTTTGTGCTCCTAACTCAACCAGACCAATTCTAATATATGAATTAATTTCAACTGTATTATTGAATTAAAAAAACCCCGAATTAAAATTTAAATCAAAAGTAACTACTGCTTTCATGATATTTTAATCTTGATTAAATATCATCGTAAAACAGTTTTAACCATGGCTCACAGTAGATGATAATAATAATAATACTTACTGATTCGAGGATATGGGCAACAAAATTCGATAGATGTAACCAAAACCAAAAATAAAATCTTTTCTACAAATACAACTTCCGTTAAAAACTTTTGTAAAAATACAAAGTAAGTTTTAATAGTGAATTAATTTTTAATACCAGCCAATTATAAATTCATTTTTAATTAATTTTTATATGTTTTAAAGTTAAAAAACATTATAAGGACAAACTGTTTTCTACAAGTTAACTTACAATAACTTCTGGGTTTACCTACAACTGCTTTTTAAAAAATATTTTCCGATTCTATGATTTAATTCGTTAAGTTTAAATATGACATTGAAGGTTCTCTCATTTTTATTCATTTGATATTACAAAATCGTTTATATCATTTGTTATATTAAGATGGATTGACCTCCACAAAGCGTTTAAGCGACCCCAGCTTCATGATAATCGATTGAGAAAAATACTATACACTCCATGCAGTGAATTTGCATGATCTTATTTTCCAACTCGAATATTTGTAAAGTCGCTTTATTATTTTTATCCATTATCATTCAACATCTATTCTCACGTTTTTCTGAAGAAATAAACGCTAAACGGTTATTAACGATTATTTATGTATTCTAGAACGATAATCACTGGTACAACATTAGGATTAACAATATATTTTTTTAATGAAATAATTTATATTTTTTAAATATGCTTTTACTTAATTTTTTCTCTTTGATAAGGGGACAAAAACAATAGATCTTTCTTGTATGAATCAAAGGTAATTAATAATAAACCATTAATTTGTACTCCACTAACAAAATTTATTTGATTGAAATAAATGTGTTATTTTAAAAATACTTTAACGTTAACAATATGCACGATAAGCAATGACTATGGTATTAACATTATTATAAGAATTATATATCTATATACACATTTTTATAATGTACGAGAGGTTATC
This sequence comes from Lycorma delicatula, assembly GCF_047948215.1. Classification (NCBI taxonomy): domain Eukaryota; kingdom Metazoa; phylum Arthropoda; class Insecta; order Hemiptera; family Fulgoridae; genus Lycorma; species Lycorma delicatula. Next base: position 85,500,348 of record NC_134459.1, on the reverse strand, counting down.
TCTAAAGTAAAGACCGTTTCATTGTAAAAATATTTATTTGAAAAAACTTTATAAATCATTTGCCAGATCCGCAACATGTTGACGTGCATTATCGTGCAGCAGAACGACCGCCGTCGGTCAGCCAACCACGTCATCGTTTTTGAATGGCGCACCGTAGAGTTTCGCAGTAGGCTTCTGGATTTATAGTCATTCCACATGGCAGGAAATCAACTAGCAGTATGCCAAACCGATCCCAAAAGGCTGCGGCCATCAGATTGCGTCTAAATGGCTGTGTTTGACCTTTGTTGGTCTGGTTTGTGATTGAGGATGACGCCATTCACTTGATTGCCGTTTTCTCTCTGGTGTATAATACAAAATCCATGTTTCATCGCCAATTAAATTAAGAAACTCATCGCCTTTTTCTGTGTAGCGCATCAAAAATTTCAAAGCAGATCCCTTCGGATTATTCTGTGACGATCTGTTAAGACGTGCGGCACCTGATCTGCACAAACCTTTCTGAAGCCTAAATGATCATGAACAATAACAGTTATAACAACAACAATAACAATAACAGTTCTTGAAATATCTGGAAAAAGAAAGGCCAGGTGAAAATCGTTGAGCGACGATCTTTTCTGATTTCATCATCGATGAAAGCCAGCTATTTTTACACGCACTTGAATACTAGATCGTGGATACCGGTGTTCTTTGGTGGTTGGGTGTTTCAATTAACCACACATCTCAGGTATGGTCGAACTGAGAATGTACAAGACTACACTTCATTTATACTCATACATATCATCCTCATTCATCCTCTGAAGTATTATCTAAACGGTAGTTACCGGAGGCTAAACAGGAAAAAAAACCTTTCACACCATTTTCGGACATTTTTTCGTTCACTACATTATCACCGTACACAGCAACCAACTGCCTATGAATTTCAGCCGGCTTAACGTTTTGATAGTTTAAAAAACATATGACCATGTATTTCACAGTAAGCGGAACATCTATTTTCCTATTCATTTTATAACATAATAACTCACACGTAATCAAAGATACTGCAACGCGACAAATTACAGATAATAATAGAGTGTGGACATTACTAGCTTGGCCATGAACGACATAAGTTCGCCAACCTTAGGGAGAGAAATTTCCCAGCGGTCTTTACTTTAGAGATATCCCTCGTCCGTATATCCTTGTAAAAAATATCACGTACAAAATTATATACCTATTATTTCCAATCGTTGGTACTTGTTTGGGGATTCAGTTTATGTTTTGGTAATACCTTAATAAGTGTATCAATTTTAGTGTTATATCTTAAACATGAATGCTGTTATAAAAGATAGAGAATATATAAAAGATATTACGTAATTACAGGAAAAATCCCGCTTAAAAAAATATACCTTTATTTCGTTTACAAGCTCCTATCCACTTCAATGAACATTCAACGATGCATGTTTAAAAATTAAATTAAGACAATTTTTTTTCTATCTTGCGCTCTGTCATACCTTTTACTTTTTCAATTATATTCGCTCTCTCAGCCACTATCTCTTTTTCTATAATTCTGGAATTAATTTTCTGAACGTATAATAAATATATTCCACTTTGGTTAATGCTTTCAAAAGGGCATTAAACGATTATCTTATAAAATTGAGGTATTCTCTTATTGTAAGTAGTATATTTTATTTCATATTCTTTCTTTTCTTTTTTTGTTTTAAAATTTCATCAACATACTTAAAATTTTCCGCATCATTAATATTGGTTTTTTGCAATTATATACTTGTTTACAGGCACATAATATGATAGTAGGTCTTGAAAGACTTAGCAGTAAATAAAAAATAATCAGTGAATAAATTCGCCCGCGCACACACACACACACACACACACACACACACACACACACACACACACACACACACATACACACACACACACACACACACACACACACACCACACACACACATAC